>NC_053025.1:513370184-514085133 GCF_003073215.2 Triticum urartu | reverse complement strand
GGATTATGCTTGACCACTGCGGTGCTGGCAGATCTCACATGAGGAGGAGGAAGACGCCTCTGATTGAAGCATTTGTTGGCATAGTGACCCTTCTGCTGACACTTGTTGCACGTGACCTCTGAAAGAGGACGGTGATACGGAGCACTTGATCTTGGAGCATGAGACGAAGTCTTGTTCTGAAAGCCTGGGTTGGGTGGGTGGGAAGATCCATTGCCACCTTTGCTCTTCTGCTGATAAGGCTGACGGAACAGAGGAGGAGGAGGAGGCAACCAATACTTTTGCTGCTTAGTTACCACTTGAGTTGAGGAAGAAGGAGTTGCATCCCTGACTCGTTTCTTGGCTGCAAGGCGATTAAGTTGGGTAACGCCAGGGTTTTCCCAGTCACGACGTTGTAAAACGACGGCCAGTGAATTGTAATACGACTCACTATAGGGCGAATTCGAGCTCGGTACCCGGGGATCTTCTCTGAGGCCACTTCTGAACTGATAAATCATGCTCTTCTCGTCAGGGACGTCTTGCTTAGCGAAACGAGCGAGCTTCTGGAACATGATGTTATACTGGTAAATAGACAAGCTGCCTTGCTTCAGATTGCGGAACTCCTCATGCTTGCTCTCAACAACACTCTGAGGAATGTGGTGAGCTTTGAAGTCTTGACGGAATTCATCCCAGGTAATCACACGACCTCCTCTGGAATCTTTGTATTGCTGATACCACTCTGTAGCTTGGTCTTTGAGTTGGAACGAGGCAAACTTGACAAAGTCCTCAGGCCTGACGTTGCTGCACTCGAAATGTTTGCAGATATCCACGAGCTAATCATCAGCGTCTGTTGCCTCGACACAGTTACTGAAGGTCTTTGGCTGGTTTGTGAGGAACTGGTTGAGTGTAGCAAACTGATTCTGATTGTTGCCATGGCCTTGATTTCCTTGGTTGCGCTCTTGCAAGAGTTGCATAAGCATTTGCGTGTTTGCATTGGTAGCGGACGATTCTGACGCGTTGGAGGAGCCATCCTGAAGAGGGTGACATCCGTTAGCATCTTGACAGACATATATTCAAGCTGAATCAAATGGATCGAAATTGCAACATATAGTCTTAACATCCGAACAAAATGAACGAATGAATTCCAATTGAAATGGTCACACTTCCATAAATTGAGAAGCCACTTAGATAGAGGTAGATGAATAAAACAACAAGGTACGGACAAGAACAAATACTTGGTAAGGATTACCCAATCACAAACCAAATATCCACGAAAGAAATACTAGAGCTACATGAATTCCCACCTATGAAACTCCCGAACCTTTCCGGTTATGCAATCAGGTGTTGGGGATACAGGGGAAGCATAATATCTCACCCAAAGCTAGCAAATCCTACATCTAGCTGTATCCATCCTTCAACACATAACCAAGAAACCTTTGGAAATCATTTACCTCAACCTTCGAAAAGCATCCGTTATACGAGTTATGGCAATACTCCCGAACTCCCGCCCCAGTACTGGGTGGCGTCCAGGTTATCTCACCAACAACTGCATAAAAGATATTTTCGATGTCGGCAAAACTCAGGTATGCCAGAATTGCAACGATAAAATTGTGACGACAACACCTCGGAGCTCAACTCCCCGGGACACTGCCACAACCCCTAAATGTCAGGAGGCACCAAGAACAATGTTCTCGTCACAAAACCATCGGAACGATTCCAAGATACCCACGTGATCCTAATTTTTTTTAGTGAAATTTGAGAAGAGAAGAGTCAAAACTCTACGTCAGGATGCCTCACCAGAGCGACGAAGGGACTGAGGAGTAAAAAGAATCCTACTGTCCGATATATATAATCCTAAATGACTCAAAACATTTTTCTAGACTCGACAACGCCAGCGATTCGATCAAGCAGGGGGCTCCTAAGTCGGGGAAGGCTCTGATTACCAACTTGTAACACCTACGATGCGGCTATATCTCCCACGTGTCGAAGCACGACTTAGAGGCATAAACGCATTGTAAGCAATGTCGCAAGTGGGGTAATCTTCACACAACCCATGTAATGAATAAGGAAAAGAGGTACATAGTTGGCTTACACTCGCCACGTCACACAATAGCATAAATATCATTACATTCATCCAGATACAATCAAGGTCCGACTACGGAACCAAAATAAGGACAACCCCAAATGCATAATGTCCCCGATCTCCCCAACTGGGCACCACTACTGATCATCTGGAAAGGAAACGTAGTATCATCCTGAGTCCTCATCGAACTCCCACTTGAGCTCAGTCGAATCTCCTGGAACGACATCATCGGTCCCTACATCTGGTTTTGGAAGTAATCTGTGAGTCACGGGGACTCAGCAATCTCACACCCTCGCGATCAAGACTATTTAAGCTTATAGGTAGGGAAAAGGTATGAGGTGGAGCTGCAGCAAGCACTAGCATATATGGTGGCTAACATACGCAAACAAGAGCAAGAAGAGAAGGCAAGGCACGGTCGAGAAACTATGATCAAGAAGTGATCCTAGAACAACCTATGTTCAAGCATAACACGAGACCGTGTTCTCTTCCCGAATTCCGCCGAAAAGAGACCATCATGGCCACACACTCTGTTGATTCATTTGAATTAAGTTAAGATTCAGGTTTTCTACAACAAGACATTAACAAATTCCCATATTCCCATAACCATGGGCACGGCTTTCGAAAGTTCAAATCCCTACAGGGGTGTCCCAACTTAGCCCATCACAAGCTCTCACGGTCAAAGAAGGATATTCCTTCTCCCAAGACAACCCGATCAGACTCGGAATCCCGGTTACAAGACATCTCGACAATGGTAAAACTAAACCAGCAAAGCCGCCCGAATGTGCCGACAAATCCCGATAGGAGCTGCACATATCTCGTTCTCAGGGCACAGTCTGATGAGAAATCCTACGAGTAAAACCAACCCTCGATTTGCCCCGAGGTGGCCCCGCAATCTACTCGGTTCGGACCAGCACTCAGAGGAGCACTAGCCCGGGGGGGTTTAAAATAAAGATGACCCTTGAGTCCGCGAAACCCAAGGGAAAAAGGCTAGGTGGCGAATGGTAAAACCGAAGGTTGGGCCTTGCTGGAGGAGTTTTATTCAAGGCGAACTGTCAAGGGGTTCCCATTATAACCCAACCGTGTAAGGAACGCAAAATCAAGGAACATAACACCGGTATGACGGAAACTAGGGCGGCAAGAGTGGAACAAAACACCAGGCATAAGGCCGAGCCTTCCACCCTTTACCAAGTGTATAGATGTATTAAAATAGACAAGATATAATAATGATATCCCAATAATAAACATGTTCCAACAAGGAACAAACTCCAATCTTCACCGGCAACTAACAATGCTATAAGCGGGGCTGAGCAAAGCGGTAACATAGCCAAACAACGGTTTGCTAGGACAAGGTGGGTTAGAAGTTTGACATGGCAATATGGGAGGCATGATAAGCAAGTGGTAGGTATAGTAGCATAGGCATAGCAATAGAGCGAGCCTCTAGCATGCAAAGATAGAAGTGATTTCGAGGGTATGGTCATCTTGCCTGCAAAGTTCTCTGAGTTGACGTTAGCTTGATCCTCGTAAGCGTACTCAACGGGTTCCTCGATCATGTACTCGTCTCCCGGCTCTACCAAAAGCAAGAACACAAGCAAAGGGAGACACAATCAACCATGGTGCAATGCACAAGCAACATGATGCAAAACATGGCATGATATGCGGGATGCGATATGCGATGCATATGCATGTTTCGGAAAGGAAAGATTGAACCTGGCCTCAACTTGGAAAACCAAGAGTTCCACTGGAAAGATGAGTTGATTTCGGTCGAAATCGGTATAAACATCACCGGAATCGGATGCACGGTTTGCAAATGGCAAGCAAAACAAATATGGCACCGATCTGTGATTAACAGCACGAGGCCATCTAAATGCATCAAGAACAACAAGCTATTGCACTCTAACATAGAAACAAACCACATGGCAGTTGTCCACTCAAGATGCTTGACAAAAGATGAACACTGAGCCACGGCTAAATAACTCAATAGCAGGTTCAAACAAGCATGGCAAAAGTGCAAAAGATATCAGGTTACAGACTTAACAACATGCCAGGAATTTAACATCAGGAAGCAATGTGTAGATGAAGATAACAACAGCTACAGGAACATATCATGACAAAGCAAGGCATGGCATGAAGCTACTCAAAGCATATAACAAAAGTCCCTTACTGACCATAAGCCAAAAGGGATCAGAAAATACAATGGCAACCATGTGAACATAGCAACTTTTGTTAACAGATTCAGACTTAGTAGAAAACTGGAACATGGCAAAACAGATTCACGTAGGCATGTTTACGAGCTCGATGGACTCACCACAAAGCATTGCATGACAAACTAAGCATACACCCAGCAAGTAGACATGGCATAGAAGCTAAACATGGCAAGAACAACCTCATAGCATGCATGGATCAACTACAACAACCTCGGCAAAATTGCTTAACATGTAAATAATCTGCCAGGAACATTTTATAGCAACAGTAGAGCTCGGTTGAGTCTAGCTAGGGTGTTCCTTAATTGCAAACAAAGACATGGATGGAAAGAGCACAACAATATCTACAAAACATCCTTATGATCATGCTCAAAAGAGGCATGGATCACTCTGTAGCAACATGAATACATGGCATAAAAATATTAGCAGGGCAAAGACTTAGAAGATTTCTAAATCCCTGAAATCAACAACATTACGAGAGCTACTTTGCATGCTTGTGCTAGTCACCACAAAGATCACAAAAATACATGGCATACACCCCTATAAAGATGGCATGACATACTTCAAAACACATGTAGGGCTCAAGTTCATAGGAGGCACACATTAATCATGGCAAAAATGACAAATGACCATTTACTGATAAGAATATGAAACTAACATTACATAGCACTCTTGCAACAGCATTTAGGGCATCAATATGAACTCAAATGAACATGGTGCAATGGAATGAAATGATGTACTCGTCGAGACGAACACTTTGATATGCTACATGCCCAAAACGGAGCCACGGATGCAGAGTTATGATGCGAGGAAAAATGCTAAAAATTACTGGGACTTTGGGCCAAAATTAGGTCAACCTCTCAGATCCGAATGTAGATCTGGCACGTTCTTCGAGTTTCGTCGGAGGGGGCTCGCCGGAGACGCGTCGGAGTCGAAGGAGAGGGGCGGTGCCACCAGATCCATCGCTGGGGTCCCTGCCGGCGATGAGGGCGGCGCGACGGACGATGGAAGAAGGCGGAGGACGGCGCGGCGGCCCGGGCGGTACAGGCAGCGGTTGCCGGCGTTGGCGGTGGGCGGCGGGCGCTGGCGAGGTGAGAGCGCGGCGGCGCGGCGAGGAGGGAGCGGGCGCGGGTGCTGTCGGGCGGCGCCGGGCGGAGCGGGCCACGGGAGCCGGAGTAGGGCCCGGCGGGCCTCGGCGATGTGGGCGGCGGGGCACCACGTGGCGGGCGGCAACTGGTGCGGAGCGGCGGCGGAGATTCGTCCGGCGTGGACCGGACATGTCCGGCGCGCGGAGGGGAAGGGGGGCTAGGTTTAGGGTGGAAATGATCCGAGAATTTCGGTGGAGGTTCCTTTTTATAGGTAGAGGGAGCTAGGAGGCTCCAACTTGAGCACGGTTTGCGGCCACACGATCGTGATCGAACGACCGAGATGATGGAGGGGCTTTAGGTGGGTTTGGGGCTACTTTGGAGAGGTGTTGGGCTGCAACACACACGATGCCTCTACGGTTCCTCGGTTAACCGTTGGAGTATCAAATGAAGTCCAAATGGCACGAAACTTGATAGGCGGTCTACCGGTAGTAAACCAAGGCCGTTTGGCAAGTATAGGTCCAATCCGAGAAAGTTTAACACCCGCACACGAAAAAAGGTAGAAAGGGACACCGGAGGACATAGGAGCGCCGGAATGCGAAACGGACAACGGAGAATGCTCGGATGCATGATACGAACATGTATGCAAATGCGATGCACATGATGACATGATATGATATGCGATACACAGACAAAACAACACGAAGACAAAAAACCCGACAACGAGGAAATATCATAACTTAGTGCCGGAAATGGCAAGAGTTGTAATACAAATATGGCATGTTACACACGGGGTGTTACAAAAATCTTCTCAACACAATGGGATTACAAAAGGGTAATCCCACCCTCATTATCTCTCAATAGCTTGATGTTTAAGATAACGTTAGCCACACCAAGGTCCTTCATTTCAAAGTTCTGACATGGAAATGGCTTAACCTCCTCAATGACTTTGAGGGCAAAATTCATCAACATACAAGCATAATATAACTCCTTCGTCCCCACCTTAATGATAGTATACACAGTTGTCAGCTTCATTAACAACAAAGCCACAAATATCAAAGTTGTATTAAGCTTCTCATGCCATTTCTTAGGTGCTTGTTTCGGACTATATAAAGATTTTAGTAACTTACACACCTTTCCTTCCTGACCATCTATCACAAAGCCATCTGGTTGTTGCATGTAGATTTCCTCGTATAGCTCTCCGTTCAGGAAAGTCGTCTTAAGATCCATCTGGTGGACGAGAAGACAATGTGAGGCCGCCAACGAGAGTAATACTCGAATGGTGGTCAGTATGGTCACAGGTGAATAAGTGTTGAAGAAATCTTCTTCTTCTTTCTGGGAAATAACCTTTGGCACAAGCCTTCCTTGTTCTTTTCAATCGTACCATTGGCCCTAAGCTTCTTTTTGAACACCCACTTACATCCCAATGGTTTACAACTATAGGGACATTCAATGATCTCCCATGTCTCGTTAGCCATAATGGAATCCATCTCACTACAGACCGCATCTTTCTAGTAGTCAGCATCTGGAGATGTACATGCTTCTAAAATAGAAGTGGGAGTATCATCCACGAGGATCACAAGGAAATCATCACAAAAAGACTTCATAGTCATTTGTATCTTGCCCCTACCAAGGGTTTCCTCATCATCCTCCACAGGATTTTCAGCATGTGTTCGTTCATAGTATTCCATAGGAGTGGCCGGAATCAATATAGTTGGCCAAACCAAACCGATAATTCGAAGAGAAATACAAAGATATCAAATCATGCATATAAGAATTCAGACAAGATTCAAATAATATTTATAGATAAACTGATCATAAATCCACAAATCATCGGATCTTGACAAACACACCGCAAAAGAATATTACATCGGATAGATCTCCAAGAACATCGTGGAGAACATGGTATTGAGAATCAAAGAGAGATAAGAATCCATCTAGCTACTAGCTATGGACCCGTGGGTCTGTGGTAAACTACTCACGCTTCATCGGAAGGGCAATAGAGTTGATGTGGATGCCCTTCGTGATCGAGTCCCCCTTTGACAGGATGCGAGAAAAGGCCCCAAGATGGGATCTCACGTGAACAGAAGGTTACGGCGGTGGAAAAGTATTTTGGTGGACGCCTCTAGTGGTTTGGGAATATTTCTGAATTTATAGGCCAAAGTTTAGGGTTTGGAGGACTCCCGTGGGGCCCACAAGACCTCGAGGCGCCCCATAGGGTGCACCCATGTGGCTTGTGGAGTCCTCGGGACTCCTTTGCCTTCCTCTCCAAGTCCTACGTGCGTCTTCTAGTCGAAAAAAAACCATCGCGAAAGTTTTATTCTGTTTGGTATTCCTTTTCTGTAAAACTCAAGAACAAGGAAAAAATAGAAACTGGCACTAGGCTCTAGGTTAATAAGTTAGTCCCGAATATAATATAAAATAGCATATTAATGCATATAAAAACATCCAAAATAGATAATATAATAGCATAGGACAATAAAAAATTATAGGTACGTTGGAGACGTATCACTGTGTTGCACCGGATTGTGAGAAATCTTGATAGCACTTTCATTTTCACATAGAAGAGGCACTTTGTCACAAGTGACACCATAATCCTTTAAAGTTTGCCTCATCCATAGCAATTGTGCACAACAACTTGCGGCGGCTACATACTCGGCCTCGCTGGAGGAGAGAGATACACAATTTTGCTTATTCGAGGCCCAACTCACCAAAGAGCGACCAAGGAACTGGCACCCTTTGGGAAGTTGACTTCCTCTCCACACAATCTCCTGCCCAGTCCGAGTCCGAGTAACCCATGAGATTAAAGCTTGCTCCTTTGGGGTACCATAAGCCAAAGTTTGGGGTGTGAGCCAAATATCGAAAGATTCGCTTGACCGCCACATAGTGGCTTTCCTTTGGTGCGGCTTGAAACCGTGCACAAATTCCCACACTCAACATGATATCCGGTCTAGATGCACAAAGGTAAAGCAAGGATCCAATCATGGAGCGATATACCTTTTGATCCACCGCTTTACCATTGGGATCGCTGTCAAGCTTGCATTTTGTGGGCATGGGAAACTTGACCGGCTTGACATCATATAGCTTGAATCTCTTGAGCATGTCTTGGGCATACTTGGCTTGGTTGATGAAAGTTCCTTTTCTTCTTTGCTTGACTTTGAACCCCAAGAAAGAACTTCAACTCACCCATCATGGACATCTCAAACTTCTTGGCCATTAGAGTGGCAAACTCATCATTGAAAGATTGTTAGGAGAACCAAAAATAATATCATCAACATATAGTTGGCGTATGAACAAATCCCCTTTGACCCTCTTAGTAAAAAGAGTGGGATCGATTTTCCCAATTTCAAACCCACGATCTTGCAACAACTCGGTAAGGTGCTCATACCATGCACATGGGGCTTGTTTAAGGCCATAGAGGTCCTTCTTGAGTTTGTATACATGATTGGGGAGCTTGGGATCCTCGAATCCTGGAGGTTGTTTGACATATACCACATCATTCAAAGGACCATTAAGAAATGCACTTTTCACATCCATTTCTTGCAACTTAAAATCATGATGAGATGCATATTGCTACCTCTTGAGCACTGCGTTGGTTTTCCCTTGAAGAGGAAAGGGTGATGCAGTAAAGTAGCGTAAGTATTTCCCTCAGTTTTTGAGAACCAAGGTATCAATCCAGTAGGAGATCATGCTCGAGTCCCACACACCTACACAAACAAATAAGAACCTCGCAACCAACGCGATAAAGGGGTTGTCAATCCCTTCACGGTCACTTACGAGAGTGAGATCTGATAGATATGATAAGATAATATTTTTGGTATTTTTATGATAAAGAGAAATAAAGATGCAAAGTAAAACAAATGGCAATAGAAATAGCTAAGTGTTGGCAGATTAATATGATGGAAGATAGACCCGGGGGGCCATAGGTTTCACTAGTGGCTTCTCTCAAGAGCATAAGTATTATGGTGGGTAAACGAATTACTGTCGAGCAATTGATAGAATTGAGCATAGTTATGAGAATATCTAGGTATGATCATGTATATAGGCATCACGTCCGTGACAAGTAGACTGAAACAATTTTGCATCTACTACTGTTACTCCACACATCGACCGCTATCCAGCATGCATCTAGAGTATTAAGTTCATAAGAACAAAGTAATGCTTTAAGTAAGATGACATGATGTAGAGGGATAAACTCATGCAATATGATATAAACCCCATCTTTTTATCCTCGATGGCAACAATACAATACGTGCCTTGCTGCCCCTGCTGTCACTTGGAAAGGACACCGCAAGATTGAACCCAAAGCTAAGCACTTCTCCCATTGCAAGAAAGATCAATCTAGTAGGCCAAACCAAACTGATAATTCGAAGAGACTTGCAAAGATAACCAATCATACATAAAAGAATTCAGAGGAGATTCAAATATTGTTCATAGATAAACTTGATCATAAACCCACAATTCATCGGATCTCGACAAACACACCACAAAAGAAGATTACATCGAATAGATCTCCAAGAAGATCGAGGAGAACTTTGTATTGAGATTCAAATAGAGAGAAGAAGACATCTAGCTAATAACTATGGACCCGAAGGTCTGAAGTAAACTACTCACACATCACCGGAGAGGCCATGGAGTTGATGTAGAGGCCCTCCGTGATCAATGCCCCCTCCGGCGGAGCTCCGAAAAAGGCCCCAAGATGGGATCTCTCGGGTACAAAAGGTTGAGGTGGTGGAATTAGGTTTTTGTGGTGCTCCTGGATGTTTGCGGGGTACGTGGACTTATATAGGAGGAAGAAGTAGGTCGGTGGAGCAACGAGGGGCCCACGAGGGTGGAGGACGCGCCCAGGGGGGGTAGGTGCGCCCCCTGCCTCATGGCCTCCTTGATTGTTTCTTGACGCCCACTCCAAGTCTCCTGGATCACATTTGTTGAGAAAATCACGTTCCCAAAGGTTTCATTCTGTTTGGACTTTGTTTGATATTCCTTTTCTGCGAAACACTGAAATAGGCAAAAAACAACAATTTGGGCTGGGCCTCCGGTTAATAGGTTAGTCCCAAAAATGATATAAAAGTGTAAAATACAGCCCCTTAAACATCCAAAATAGATAATATAATAGCATGGAGAAATCTAAAATTATAGATATGTTTGAGACGTATCACATATGCAAGCAACATGCGAATAGATTCAAGATGTACAATAGGGCAAAGGTTTAACTGTAGTCGATACCCTCGACTTGGGAGTAGCCTTGTGCCACCAATCTTGCCTTGTTTCGGACAACCACACCGTTCGCATTTTGCTTGTTCTTGAAGATCCATTTGGTCCCAAATGACATTGTGTTCCTTCGTTGGCCTTGGCACTAATTCCCAAACTTGATTGTGCTCGAAGTTGTTGAGTTCATCATGCATGGCCTCAAGCCAATCCTCATCATCGAGCGCCTCATGTACCTTTTGGTGTTCAACACACGAAAGAAACGTGTGATGCTCACAAAAGTTGGACAATTTTTTACGAGTAGTTACCCATTTTCTCAAGCTTCCAAGCACATTCTCCATGACATGTTGTTGACGGTCGTGCTTGGAAGCCACCTTAGCCGCAAAACGCTCTAGAAGTACCTCGATGGGCATTTGAAGGTCATCTTTCTCATCTTGATCACTGTCTTGAGGTTGCTCTTGATCTTGCTCTTGCTCTTGATCTTGAGCACCATCTTGATCTTGCTCTTGATCTTGAGCGAGCTCGGAGGCATGAACTTGATCCTGGGCATCATTTGGTGCATCACCATCTCCACGGGGTTGATCTTGCCCTTGATCTCGCTCATTGGGTTGAGGGCCTTCACTTTGTTTTTCGGAAGCGTGTGGGTGTGGCATAGATGATGGCTCCACTTGAGTAGAGCATTGTCCTTCTCCTTCGGCCGCAAGGGGTTCCTTAATGGGGAGTATTTGACCAATCCCCATTCTTCTAATGGCTTGGGGAGGAATTTCATCACCTACATCACAAGGACCACTTTGCTCCACTTGTGAGCCGTTATTTTCACCAAACTCGATGTTACACGTCTCCACAATGAGTCCACTGGACTTGTTGAGGACACGGTAAGGATGAGAGCTTGTAGCATAACCACAAATATGCCCTCTTGAGCTCTAGGTTCGAATTTAGACAAACAAACACCTTTCTTGAGAATGAAACACTTACAACTAAACACGTACTTGAGGTTGGGCTTGTTGCTAGTAACGCTACAAAAAAATACACTTCCGTGATGATACGTGTTTGTCACAGTAGGTCGCTTTTTTTGTCATGCATGTACATCCATGACAAATTTATGACAGAATCAAGATAGTCATACCTGTGCTGTCATAGAAGTGTTCCATGACATTACCAAAATTATCATCACGGAAGTGTCCACTTCCATGACGATAAATCGCGTGTCACAGAAGTTCTTTCATCAAGGGTGACCGATACATGGCATCCACCGTAACGGCACGCCATTAAGCTATCGGGTCGGGTTTTGGATCTGATAACCCGTTAATAGCCTCGACCAATGGGAAATTTCCACGTGTAAAATTCTTATCAGCTCATCAGTGGGTCAGATAGGCGCCTATGATACATCGACACGTGGCACGGCCCAACAGAGGCCCATTCCTGCGAAAAGGTCGGCCCGTTTGACTTGGTCAAAAGGTGGCGGGCCAGCCCATGGAAAGCCTGTTAACGGCTTGTTCGCATATAGCCCATTTATAGCCCGCTAACCCAAGGCCCGTTACGCCCTATCCGAATTAGGCCCAGTAGCGTCATCTAGGCCATCCAATGTGATTCCAGTCCGTTTTCACTTCTGGCCCATGTATGGCCCATGATGTCTTTCGGCCCATATGAGGCCCTATGTAACTCTTAGCCTATTAACGACCCGTGGTGAAACTGGCCCGTAATGAACATTGTATCACTTTACACCCATTAACGGCCCGTGGTGAAACTGGCCCGTAATGAATAGTGTATCACTTTATACCCATTAATGGCCCGTTATTCCGTTGGGCCGTTTCTAGCCCATGTTATCTTTCGGCCTTCTCAGAGCCCATTTATTCTTGGGCTCATTTCCAGCATTCGTTTACTTACGGCCCATTACTGTCATTTTCTGCTTGTGGGCCAAATTCAGCTCGTGGTTACAGTCGGCCCGTTTATGGTCCATTAATACGTTGGGCCATTTTCATAGTGTCATCAAATACGGCCTATTAACGATGGCCCATTACGGTCGGCCCATGAACGGATGATTCCAACTATAGCCCGCTTACGGCCATAATGCGGCCTGTTATTGGCCCATGTTTGGCCAATCGATCATACGGCCCGTATAAGGCCCATTGATGATACGGCCCGTAGAAGGCCCATTGTTTCTATGGCCCGTAGAAGGCCTACTGTTTCTACGGCCCGTAGAAGGCCCACTGTTTCTACGGCCCGTAGGAGGCCCAGTGTCACTACAGTAAATATTAGCCCATGGTTATTGTGGCCTAGTTTTATAAAATAGGTTATTGCGGCCACTAGTTAACCGCAGAAAAAGAACTGCAATGACTACAAGCAAACAAATAAACAAGACAACAAGGAAATAAATAAGCAAGCAACTAACGCTAGGCTATCACGGCTATTACACATATTACATCCACCGGGCATCAAAGTTCGCCACCAGTGCAAATATAGGGAACAAAGCAGCATATCATATACACTGGCCGTCAAAATTGGCCACCAGTGCAAATAAACGCGGCAGCAAAACAAGAGCATAACTGAAACAACTTCAGAAGAGCTCAAGAAACGTTATCCTGGGTATCCACCATGCTGGCAATAAGCTTAGCAAGCTGATTAGCTTTGTCCTGTTTGGCGCTAAAATCCTCCAACGCTTGCTGTTGCACCAGAAAGTATGCATCTAAATGCTCCAGGGACTTCCGCAGTCCTTCCGCTTCTTGTCGTAGCACAGCTGATCGATGTCTTTCAGCTTGTAGTTGAGACTCAAGAAACCGAACTGATTCAGACAGTGAGTTTGAATAGCTTGTGCAAGCGGTAGTGGCCAGTAACTCCAACACTAAACCAAGTCAGGATGTGTCACTATCCTGAACCTTATCTGCATTACTTCCTTTACCGTTGCTTAATAAGGCACTCTTCCCCAATATTCTGTCAGCATTCTAAAAGAAGAAACTAGCAGACACATAACAAGTTTAGCATGTACTAGTATATGAAACTCATTTCGGTGAACCAGTTCATTAGTAAGGTGGACAGGATTAAACTACCAAGTCTTCTATTGCCAAGTACTAATACATATTATAAGCATCAAACAAACATATATCTATGTCCTATGGTAGCAATGGAATCTTAAGTTAGAACAATTGTTCTTCAGGTTTAGGCACTTGTTCTACGTGAACAGAGTACAATAAGACGCAAGAATATAGTACTTAAAATAGAAAATGAGCTCATAGACCTTACCACATTCTTGGTTCGGGACCAGTACAGAACAAGGCGTTCCCAGTCATCATCCAGTAAATGTGTCTCAGGAGAACGTAAGGGAATTTGATGAGCTTCTTTGCCGGTGAAGTACGTTTTCTTCAGGTAATTCTGATACTGCCACCAAGCATTCTTGAAGATAGCAGAGGTATTAGCACAGGTTACCTCATCCTAAGTTTCCAAATCGGTCCTTCTCTATAGAGAAAAATGGGAAAATTTGCTGTTTTATAACCATCATGGAGGTAGGATGTATGGGACGAAGCAAAGTAATTGCCATGAATAACATTACTTACACATAACTCCTGGACAAACACCTGCAACTGGCATTTTCCTTCATCTTTAGTATAATATTTCCAAGATGGGAAGATACGCACATACGATTTAACAACATCAAATGCGATAGATGCTAAACTACGACTAGCTGGTTGTGCTTCCTCCACAGGAATAAGCGTACTAACTGGTGGAGTTGGGGTTCGCCGTGATAGTACTGGCCCTTTGGGCACTGGAGCTGCCTTACTAACTGCTCTTGTTTGGGAGCTCTATGGTGGAGATGGTGTTGTGTCAACAGGAACTGGGTTACTATCGGCTGGGTTTTGGGTTAGATTGGGTGAAGCTGGTTCTCTGTCCATCGTAGTAGGGGTACAATCTGGGAGAGTTCGGGTTATGTGTGGTAGGGCTGGTTCTTGTGCATGTACAACCTGGGTGCTATCTCCACCAAGAGGTAGCACTGTTTTATTTGAAGACCGTGTTTTTAGTCCGCTAGATACTGGCATCACCCGCTCCAATTCAAATGACTGATAAACAAGAAACATAGTTGAATGTACAGACATTGTATGAGAGACAGATGCAATAGATAGTGTGGAAAAAGAGGGCATGAAATAGTTGACATGTATATTGTTTAACTAAAACGGATAGCATGACATAATTTCACATATATGATGTCTATCTAAACTGGATAGCATAGCATAACATAATTCAAAGATATGATGAATAACTAAACAGGATCGCATGACATAATTCACCTACATGTTATCTAAGTAACCAGGATCGCATCACTTAATTCACATATGTGATTTATATGCTAAACAGAGGGCATTCGATATGATGTCTGAACTAAGAACATGGTGTTGAATATTGTGTATATGATGTCTAAACTATGCAATGCAAGACACCGTGTGCATGATATGAGCAGTATAACCATGCCAAGTTAGAGCATACACCTCAGTGGGGGAATAGGACTGGTCATCTGTCTCTGAATCCATCTCCGAGGAGCTATCGGGACCCAACAAGAGATCTGCTTCGACAGGTAGCACTGTCTACTCTGAAGGCCTTGTTTTCACTCCAGATTTTTCCATCTCCCACCCAAATGGCTGATTCACAGGAAGAGTAGTTTAATGTACGAACATTGTTGACAAATGGAAATGTAATGAAGAAAAGGATGGGCAAGATATCATTCAAATATATGATGCCTGGTTAAACAGGATGGCATTGCACATTTCACATATATTATGGCTGGCTAAAAGACATGAGACTGCATAATTCCCATATATGATATAGAAACTAAACAGGTGGAGTTACAGAACATGTCTAAACTAAGCAGATGACATATATGATGTCAAAAGTAGGCACTGCAAGGCAACATATGCATGATATGACTAACATCATCATGCCAAGGTAGAGCAAACACCTTGGGGGGTAAATAGGAGTGGTCAGCGGCGTCCGAATCCGCCTCGGAACAGATATCTTCCTCTGGATTACAATCTGGAGAGGGGTGGGGAGGGTTTGCCATTGAACCCACCATGGAGCGATGTCTGCATGACATTGTATTACCGCACAAAACTCCTCTCTTTTTCTCTACATGTTCAGCATGACTGTGTACAATATCTGACATGCATACGAAAAAAATATGGTGAGATTATGTAAGGAGAGCATGCAGAAATTTAGAGTGATGGTAACAACCAGTGGATCGATGTTTTTCCGTTGAACCAAAATAGCCCTAATGGATCGACGTGAATGTATAGTAATAAGTGATGCAACAAGTGTACAACCTCTTTGCCGTAGCCGTGTCGACCTCAGCATCATTGGTTTGGTCGCTGAAGCAGTTGAGGCAGAGGTGGCCGTCGGAGGTATGGAGGAAGATCTGAGGAATCTGTAGACGGCGTCGAGGGCACTGCCCTGTTGTGACGAATCATTCTGTCGTTGGAGCAGCTCCGGTGAGCCGTAAGACGTCAAGGCTGAAGCAGCACAAGATAGACATCGTCAATCTCAAGTGGGATTCTAATAGCATCTCCAATAGATGATGTAAAATGGATGTAAAATTAACATCACTATAAACCACCTGACTACAAGAGATGAGGTAAAAACTGTTGACTCTGAACTTAACTGTCGAAACTGAAATTTACTGTGGAATCTGAATGCTACTGTCGAAACTGAACGCAATGGTAGCAGAGAGGCACTTGACATGTAGTTTAGGGAGGGCCTGCAGTTCATCTTCAACCTGCACCCCCCTGAGCTGCCAGCTACCACCGGCCGAACCACCGGCCCCAGCGCTGCCTCGCCGCCCCGAAACAACTCACCACCACCACCCCGGCCAGCCCTCTAGGCCCCCCGCCCCCACCCTGAACCCTAAGATAGATAGTGGGGTACCTCTCCGGCGAGCCCCCGTCCCCGCTGCGGGTGGTTCTTCATTAACTCCGGCGAGCCCCCCAACCCCTGAAAATCAACTGACCCAAAAGTCGATTCAGTCGACTGAAGTGTGGCTTAATCGGAGCAGAGCAGCAGCACGAGTGAGGGGAAGAGCAGCAGCAATAGTTGGGCGAGCGAGCGATCGAGCGAGAGCCGGAGCAGCAGCAGCAGATCCGGCTGGTATGGACGCCGCCGCCGAAGGGGCCTCGCACTGGGGGAGAGCCGCCGTGGAGATGTCGCCCGCGGTGCCGGCTTCAAGGTAGCCGCTCCATGGGGGTGCGGGATGGAGCACCGTCGGCGCCGGGAGGTCGAGTTAAGGGGAAGGTGCGATGCGATGAGTGTACAACCTCTTTGGTGGCGCTGAGTAGGCCTCGGCTTCGTCCGAGGAGTCGGTGAGGATGATGCGGTTCCGGTGGAGCAGGTTAAGGCGGCGCTGTGGGGATGGAGCAGCCGCGATAGACGAGGCGATCGTTGGAGCAGCTCCTTGGAGGTGGAGGACGGGGCAGCTGAACCGGCGGGACGACGAGATGGAAGATGGATCCTCATCCGGGGAGGTGGATGAGGGACGTTGAGTTGTTGCGCTGGACGACGTCGTCGGGAAAGAGGCTCCGGTTGGGCAGCGGTGACGTGGCGGACGGAGGAGGGTGGGGTTTCGCGGCTGGAGCGGAGAGGTTATGGTGGCCTGGGATTTCGAACGGTGAAAATGGGGCGATTTGAGGGGGTGAAGCATGACTTAGTAACGCGCTTGTCCAAAATGTAGGGTGTGTTACAAAAGTACCCCCCACCGATTTGAACTAGCGGCCCTTTCGGCTCAGGGTTAGAAGGGGGATTTCGCGTGTTGGGATTTGGCAGCTGGAGGGAGTTTTCGCGCGTGTTGTAATTTCGGGATAGCAAGGCGCGGGTTGTGAAGGCGCCAGTTTTGGGAGCATGATATCTGAATTTTTCGGGATATAACAAGACGCAGGTTGAACTTTAGGGACAAGCCTAACGTGTAGTAATATTGTACTTGTACGTACCAAATCAATTCGCACTTCCCTCAACCAAAAAGAAAAAAAAATAAAACTATTCACACCACACAAAGAGAGAGTCTTGCCCCGTTTTACTATACAAATGCTATTCAAAGCTACTCCCTCCTTCCATCTATATAGGCCTAATGCATTTTTCGATGCTAACTTTGACCAAATATTAGAGCAATGATACATGACATGCAACTTACACAAAGCACACCGTTAAATTCGTCTGTGAAAGGTTCTTTCAATGATATAATTTTCACATTGTGCATGTCATGTACTATTAATCTTGTCAATAGTCAAAGGTGGTCTTAAAAATCTCATTACGCCCTATATAGATGGAAGGAGGGAGTATGAATCCATGTTATGTCCGATTAAATTTTTTCGCTTGCTGTATAATGCATGTAACCTACTCATACCAACATTTTAGTGCATTCCAAATGTCTCTACTACCACTGCAATTCAAACTAAATTTGAATTCGTTTCTCTATTTCAATAAGAATCTACAATCATGATTGTTGCCAACTTCAACCATCATAGTTTCCTTGCTATCCGCCAGATATAAATCAGACGGCCTATAATGCAGGATGGCAGGCACACCATCATCAACAACTCCGTTTTTTTACAAGAGTAGAGATAAAACATATTAAATGTAGTATACCATGTTCATAACCACACCATGTGTATCACCGTTATATATATTCACACATCCGTCGGTTTGAAACACTATGATAAATTCTTCAAATATCCGAATTCTCTTTTTATAATGAAGTATATATGATCTCTATTCGTCTTTTACACCCACACAACCCTCTTATCTTTGTAGCTAGCGCTAACTTTCTCTTGTGCATGCACACGCCCGCATCCCTCTCACCCTCCCTCAGCATTCTCTAGCTCCATCGCGCAAATTCGTCTTTTCACTCTAGGTCGTTCACCCACAGTGTGTGTAGGCCCCCCAGCTCCTTCTTTATGGCACACATCGATCGATATGCCTCTCTAGCCAGGTGTGCCTAGCACAAACACAAGCTTCCCCTCTTCTCTTGTCACCGTCCATGCCTCACTCCCACCACTCTTTTCATCGTTCTCGTACTCGCACACTCCTCCCCCTCGATATAGTATGCCTCTCGTACAACCTCCTACATGCATCCCTCTCTCTCTATCCTTCTCCTCATGCCTCATTTGCTTCTAGCACACACATGCATGTATACCGATCGATCTCCCAACATATACCTAGATCTACTATAACTACCCCCCATCGATCGACGTACCTCACAAGTTATGTCTCTCCTTTATCTTACAAAGGGCGATTGATCTTCCTATGTAGTTACGTCTGCTTACCACAGCCACATCGACCCCCCTCATCATTTGTGCATGCCTCCTGGCCCGTCTCTCACACGCACGTGCACAGACAACAAGCAGCCATCTCCTCTCTTATTGATATTGCGGGCGTGCCCTCCGTTTGTCTAGCAAGCCTATCCCACCATTTGTTAGAAGCAACTCCACTACCACCCCCTCCAACACTCTAGCTCTGTCTCTCTCCCAACCTTATTCATCTCCTGCACATATGCAAGGATGCCGATCGATCTCCCTTAATACATGAGGTAGATCGATCTCCTTAATACATGAGGTAGGCCTCTCTCCTCCTCCACAGATATACCAGCCATTGTACCTCTATAGTTAATTGGGTCTCCCTATTCCCCCACCACACATCGATAGTCGAGCGCTGCAGGTAGGTATCCATGCCACAGAGACAAACTGCACATGTCCCATCTCACGTTCCAGTAGGCCAGCCACTCTATATCTTTGACGTGGGCACACACAAATTCGATGGCACTCTTTATCGATCGCGCACGCACACACACACACATCATCCCTCTCTTCGATTCTATGGACACCTCAAGCCGATGATACCTCCAATCTATTCTCGTGGATCGCCCCCTCTCTCTATATATGTTATATCCAGGACTCTATTTCACACACATTGCATATGTTAAATTTTTTGATTGACCCCCCCACCCACAAAAAAACTCTCAAGAACCCACACACTATATCTCTCTAGGTTTGTATCTCTCTCACACAACCCCACGTAGGTGGTGTACGTATACAAGAAGAGAATAGGTGCACCGTGCACGTACTCACGCTTCGTGCCCAGCCACACCCGCGCGGGTACATGGTGGAGCTCATTTCTCCGCAGAAGCTGAATTTGTTTTTGAAACATCAAGTGGCCAGAGACTCAAAAACTTGTTTGCCCATTAGTGACTTGTCAGGGCGGTGGATTTTAGTTTGTACGATAATGTTGCATCCACCTAAAGTAACGAATGTTCTTACGTAAACTTCCTAGTAATTCCCTCTTCGTAGGTGCAGCATTACCCCTAACATTTGTAATATCAGTTTGAAACTTGTAATATTGCCGTGTCCTATTCCCGCGTTTTCAAAATCCTGCGAATCAAACAGGTCCTAAGTTGGTGATGATGTTGTGCCTCCCATCTTTCACCAATAGCCGTCGGATCTAGATTTGACGCATACAAACCAAGCTTCTCCATTTTTGCAAAAAGATGCCCGCACTTGTTCCCTATTTACAAACAACTCCTTGTCTCTCACAATCTAGGAGTAGAAGGCCGTGGAAAAATCTGGCGCGATGGCCGCTGCCGGAGCCGTCCACCCCCAATCTTGGTGTTCCATGCAATGCACGGGCATCTACGCATGGGAAATTATGTCGAACAGGGCTAGTTGTAAGCAGGCTAGCTCTACAGCCATGATGATAGTGACTGCAGACGGTGAGGCTGACTATGGTATGCCGAACACGGCGCCTATACTCAGGTGTCATCTCCGGCGCAGGGTCTTGTCATTTCACTATGAGCAGCAGCACGTAATAATTTGACCAACGGGCAGTACAGTGCTAGTACTCCTACTACTACATTGGTAGTACTACTACTAGTACTAGTAGCACCACCGTATGGATTTTGGAGTACTACCATGTCCACCGGCACCGAGGAACGTCTCCAGGTAATATTGCTTGAGGCCGCCAGGGCGAGGGGCTGCTTGGACAACAGCTTCGTCTCCTTGTTCGACGAGGTCCTCGTCGGTTTCCTCGACGAGTTCACCGTCGTCAAGAAGCTTGCGGACGACTTTGACGTAAGCCTCCAGCCGACGCGCCCTGGCTCTACGATGCCCGCCACCCTCAACGGACACTATGGTTACAACCTCTTAGACTTACTGGTTGCCCTGCGACTGCCCGCTATCGCGCCAGAGAATGTCCACCTCGAGGTCGCGCTCACCGCGCAGCGCCTGGCGCAGCAAGACACCATCGACATAATCACCCACGTCTATGCGCAAATCGTCCACAAGGACTACTACATGCAAGAGGAGGACGATAGGACGCTGGCCTTCTTGGAGCGCAGGGCAACCTTGGACGGCACTGTTCAGAAGCACGTTGAGCTCGCCGCCAACGCCACTGCTCCTCACACGTCGGTTGGTGACCCGGCGCACTAGGGCGTGAGGATGTCGTTGAACGTTGATGGATCCGTATGTATTTTTATCTTTCCGTCAAATCCATGTAGTAGTATATGATACTACAGTAATTATCTTACCTTTCGCATCAACTTCATAATTTTCGTACGTACTCCATGCATGAACGGCACCAGAACCAAACTTCTCATTACTCTAGGCAAAATCGTTATTTTCTATCTATTGGTCGCGCCATGGAGCAGAACCAAATTTTACAAGTTACGAGTTCAAAAGGAAAAGCCTGTCGTGTTCGCGTCGCACCCCCACATGGTTGTTCTGGCACGCCGCTCAAGCGGGAATGCGTGCGGTGTTGCATTTTCACTTACAAGTGGGACCGCAGTTGAGCAAACCGACTATCGGAAAACCCCCACCCCGCCCACCGCGCGATGGCTGAGAAAACAGGAGGGAGAAGAATGGCTGTAGCACGGACTTCAAGAAAATTGGTGTCGGATGGGACTCGTGTGGGTGGCGTGTGCCGTACTGCTAGACGTGAATGCTACTGAGTTATGGCCCATGCCACCCCACTATATCGAGCCTATCCTGTTTGGATACTTTTGGGTTATTTGAGCCTTCAACTAACCCAAACTAGCTCTAACCCCATGATCCAAACAGGGCCATATCGAGGTACGTAGAACAAATTTCCTGCAGTCCGTGCTCAGCCCTCCTCTATCTCTCTTCTCAGCTAGCCAGCGGACGCGCGGAGCCCATCGTCTGTTTGCTCACATGCGGCCCATGTCAGTGAAAACGCAAGAACCCACTGAACCTGCACATCTTTCACCTCGACGTGCTGGTGATGAAAAACAAATCCAATAAAGATCTTCGGTGGCCGCTTTTGGAGTTACTCAAGAGTAGTAAGATTCTATTTACATTTTAACCCAAGATGCACATCTCGTGGCTTCAACTACCACTCTATTTTCTTTCATGACACGACCTGGATGCTGGATGTCCCACGTGTCGGCAAAAGGAGGAAGAACCCGACCAAATCTTCGGTTCTGCTATCGGATGAGATTAGTGCACTTGTTGATACTCCTACTAGAATAGAGGCTAGACATGAGACTAGATGCGAGGAAGCAACGTCTACTTCTTTACACTCGAAGAAGAAAGAAGCACGCAAGATCGAGCCTCCGCAGATCAACAATGAATGCATCGAGAAGCCACTAATCCAACTTACAGGAGTAGTAAAATGTATTCTTGTGGTTCTTGTTTTCTTTGGTCTTGCTTTTCTAGTCAAAACTATCGTTGGAGTTCGTGCAAAACGGAGGTCCGTTTGGGGTCGTGCGTTGGAGTTGGCCTTACAAGTGGGACCGCAGTTAAGGAAACCAACTATCGGCAAACCCCCACCTCGCCCGCCGCGTGATGGCTGAAGTTAGAGAAACGACGAGGTTGAAGAGATTGCTCTAGCACGGACTCCAAGAAATAATATGGTGTCAGATGGATGTCGTGGTGGTGGCGTGTGCCGTACTCCTAGACGTGAATGCTTGTTCTGGCCCATGCCACCCTACTACTCCTACTACTTACTCCTACTAGTATATTAGTATACTAGTATCGAGGGTTCGAGGTGCTGGTTACGTACAACGAACACATTAACATATGGCTACAGTAAAAACACCCGCCCGACGCGCGAAGCATGTGAAGCTAGTACAAATTTAGAGAAGTGACTCGAAAGCCATTCATAAATTTAGTAAGTTTATCACAGGCATATCATTTTATTACATACAACAGGTCATCAACCCACATCGACAATGAGGATACATTATAAATACTAAAGTTTTCACCACACAACAAATAACAAGCCATGAAATGAACTTCAACTCAACCATTCCGCGGCGTTGGAAATACTTGCTTTGAACCACAAGTGATTCTCTGGGACAGTCCATCTGTTGTCGACCTGGAGATCAACGCAGGACCGATCATCCAGGCTAAAGCGGCCTACTATATCAGTATGAGGGTAGGGAACCACCCAAATGTCCGAGGTATAGACACAGTTGCTTCTCATAAATGTGTCAACAGCAGTTGGATCGCCTTTCACCATCATCGGATAGTTTTGTCCAAGGAAGAGCGAGTTTTCTCCAAGACTATCAATTCTGTGCCAGGGAGAAGGAGTTGGCGCTAGCACAGTAGTATCCATCCCGAATACCATGCAACGGGTGTTGGAATAGGTCTAGAGAGTGTGACCATGGGAGACACCTGCTTCCTTACCAGTAACATCATCAGTGGGTTGTATACACACAAGAAGAGGTGATCCATCGGAATTAGTTGCCAGGCGCCACAGAGTGTATCGGCGCTGCTCGTCCTCATGCTCGTGATCATCACCATCGTTATCTCCCCCTTGGTTATAAAATTTTTCAAGTATAGGTGGTGGGATGTTCACAGGACCTTGGAAACACAAGAAGAAGGATAATTAGTAAAGGGAAACTTGCTAACCCACATGCATGTGGATGAAACAATTATAATTATGGTGGAAGACAAACGTACCGAAACTACTAGGATGCCATGCAAAAACAGTGCCACGAGTGGTGGCATCAAACACAAGGCCCTTGTATTGAATTGCATCACAGTACTCTTCCGTGTACTGAAACTGATTTTTGAGCAATATCCATCGAGTCGAACCACGAAGGACGGCAAAAAGCTTGTCGAAGATAGCAACAACTTGATAGTTGTTGTAATTCCAAGAGCGGTTGGGAACTCGACAAATTGCTATCTTCCGTAGAAGACAGTCACCATTACCGGTGTGCTCAACCTTTGGGCAGTGTGCTGAGATTTTTGGAAGTGGAACCCGGTGACAAGTGTACACATTCACAAGTTCCCACTCGCAGTTGGACCCAATGTAAACAACCCAATCTCCATTTGCGCCCGCCCAAGCCTTGCCCTCGAGCAATGGCATCTTAACATCATACGTATCATTATCAAGCGGCATCAACTGGCACAGGGCGAGGCCTCCGTCATGCCGGCGCCAGTCATCAGGGTCACGGCGAAGAAGATAGGGGAGATCAAACCACTCCTTGACTCTTGGGTTCTTTGTAATGATGTTATTAGTTGAGTCAAGAATGGACTCGAACGAACCTGCCATGCTATCCATGCCTCCTTATTTCAAGCCAATAAAAAATGGCTCCTCGTTGTGGATTTCTGACATCTGGGTCCCATGCCATTGTCAACATAGTCCATAAACGAGAGAATTGCACAACGAGCGGCTGACACCAGGGACCCAGCAGCTCACCCAGTTATTTTTGTTTTGGGTTAATTTGATAAATTTCACTCCAAATCTGGTGTATCCGAGAAAGGCCACTGCAATTTCCAAACTTTGAAAAATGCCATTTCTAGTGGCATTTTTCGAAGTCTGGAGTGGCGTTTTTCAAAGTTTGCAAACTACAGTGGCATTTTTCAAAGTTTGCAAAAATTGCAGTGGCATTTTTCAAAGTTTGGAAATTGCAGTGACATTTTTATGAATTGTCATAATTGGAGTGGCATTTATCTAATTTGTGTTTGAGACGGAAGCAGGGTGTCAACTGGGCTGTGCGGGACACTCTGGACTGTCTAGACAGCCTTTTCTTTTATGTTTACCACAGACCAGCCCGGTAGTTTTTTTTCTTTCTGAAAATGGCTAGCCCAGTTCTTTTGTGATTTGTCAAGTAAGTCGCTTTATCAGGCCTGTTGTGCTACAAATCTTTCAAGACGAGTAGAGCTTCATTTGGCTGGCCGAGAAAATGGCCTATCAGTAATGAGAAATGGGTTGTACATTTTTAAAACACATCCAACCGGCAATTATTTTCAAATATTTTTTTTCATTTCGAGATTTTAAATTGCATTGGTTTTTATGCGTGGACAATTTATTGGATTTTATATTGATATACATTTATTTTTAAAATCAGTCTGAATGTGACTCGAAATTTCGGGATTAAAAACAGTTCAGACCACACCGACATATGCAAAATTTTGTATAATTTTTTAACCGTGGCCAGAATATGGGCTGTAATGGTAACATAAAGAATATGGGCTCCAAAAAACCCGTAAGAATTAGCAAATGGGCTGTAAATTATTTGAAATAATGGCAGATGGGCTGTATGTTGTTTTCCACAGATTTGAGGCTTTCCATAGATAGCATGTATACTATTGGATGTCCATCCAACGGCCATCGTGCTTCTTCAGTCTCTGCTCTTCCTGCTCCATCCGCTCAAACAAGCGCCGGCGGGACTGCTTGCTCCCTCCTCCCCGCGGCCGGCTGTGCTGCCGCGTAGGCATCACCGCCCCACCATATTCCCATCGCTGGCCTAGCCATCCCTCTACTCACCCACACCTGCTGTTATTCTCCGGCGACGGCAGATGAACCAGTAAACCCTCTTACAGTCGTACTCCCCTCCGCGTGGGAAACAAAAACAATGGCCGAGTCTTCCCTGCCTCCGTGTCTTTACCTTCCTAGGCCACGCCGTCGTCCACCGCCCTGGTGCTCTCTGCGTGCCGTGGTCAGCGTGGTCAACGACCGACATGCATCTGAAGTGGAGTGTGCGTGGAGAGGCTGACAGCTAGGTCCACGGCCGCACGCAAGGAAATGCCTCCTTATTATGCGCAAAATAATGATTTCCTCCACCTGACATCTGGGACCCACCGAAACGACCTCTGTATTTCGTGAAAAAAACGTTACCTCCGCTGATAGCTCGGACCCACCAGCTATATCTTCGCACGCAAGGAAGTGCCTCCTTATTACGCACAAAAAATGAATACTCCCCCTGCTAGCTGGGACCCAGTATAGTGGGCCTACTAAGTTGACGGGGACGAAGGGCTTTGTCAACTTAGTCAATATGCACGATTCTAGGTCGACTGACCGTACGATGTCCATCCAACGGTCGTAGTGCTTCTTCAACCTCTAGTCTTCTTGCTCCAGCCGCCCAAAGCAGTGCCGGTCGTGCCGCCTGCTCCTGCCTCCCGTGGCCGGCTGTGCTGCCGCGGAGGCCTCACCTCCCCCATACTACTCCCACCGCTGGCCAAGCCATCCCTCCACTCCACTCACCCACACCCCCTGTTATTCTGCGGCGATAGCAGTGCAGTCGAACCAGTGAACCCTCGCACTCCTCTCTGCGTGGGCATCCACTGCCGCGTCTTCCCCGGCTCCGCGTCGTCCCCTTCCTAGGCCTCGCCGTCGTCCACCGCCGTGGTGCTGTCGGCGCAGCATGGTCAACGACCGAATTCCATTGGAAGAATACTATACGTGGAGAGGCTGACAGCTGGGTCCACGGCAGCCGCAAGGAGGTGCCTCCTTATTATGCGGAAAATAATTATTCCTCCACTTCATAGCAGGGACCCACCGGACGCCCACCAGTATATCGCGAAAAAATGTTTGCCCCTGACTACTAGGACCCACCCGACGGGCCACCATATTTCGTGAAAAAAACGTTCCCCCTGCTGTCAGCTCGGACCCACCGGAAGTGCCTCCTTATTACGCACAAAAAAATGAATACCCCCTGCTAGCTGGGACCCACCTTAGTGGCAGGCTGACTTGTGGGCCTACTAAGTTGACGGGGACGGAGGGCTTTGTCAACTTAGTCAATATGCACGATTCTAGCTCCAGTGACCGTACGATGTCCATCCAACAACCGTAGTGCTTCTTCAACCTCTGGTCTTCTTGCTCCAGCCGCCCAAACCAGCGCCGGTCGTGCCTCGTGCTCCTGCCTCCCGTGGCCGGCTGCGATGCGGCGGAGGCCTCACCAAACCCTACTACTCCCACCACTGGCCAGGCCATCCCTCTACTCACCCACACCCCCTGTTATTCTGCGGCGACGGCAACCTCACACTGCAGCGAACCAGTGAACCCTCATACTCCTCTACGTGTGGGCATCCACTGCCGCGTCTTCCCCGGCTCCACGTCGTCCCCTTCCTAGGCCTCGCCGTCGTCCACCGCCCTGGTGCTCTCGGCACGGCATGGTCAACGTGGTCAAGGAACGGCTTCCATCGGACGTGGACTATACGTGGAGACGCTGACAGCTGGGTCCACGACTGCAGCAAGGAAGTGCCTCCTTATTACGTGCAAAATAATTATTCCTCCACCTGACAGCGGGAACCCATCGGATGGGCCACCAGTATTTTGCGAAAAAATCTTTTCTCCCTGACTGTTGGGACCCACCGGACGGGCCACCGTATTTCGCGAAAAAAGTGCCCCCCCGCTGTCAGCTCGGACCCACCAGAAGTGCCTCCTTATTACGCACAAAAAGATGAATACTCCCCCGGCTAGCTGGGACCCACCTTGCTGGGAGGCTAACTTGTGGGCCTAATACATTGACGGGGACTAAGGGCCTTGTCAACTTAGTCAATATGAACGATTCTAGATCCAGTGACCGTACGATGTCCATCCAACGGCCATAGTGCTTCTTCAACCTCTGGTCTTCTTGCTCCAACCGCCCAAAGCAGCGCCGGTCGTGCCGCATGCTCCTGCCTCTCGTGGCTGGCTGTGCTGCCGCAGAGGCCTCACCGCCCCTACTATTCTCACCACTGGCCAGGCCCTGCGGCGAC
Organism: Triticum urartu; assembly: GCF_003073215.2. Lineage (NCBI taxonomy): Eukaryota > Viridiplantae > Streptophyta > Magnoliopsida > Poales > Poaceae > Triticum > Triticum urartu. Next base: position 514,057,619 of record NC_053025.1, on the reverse strand, counting down.
GACATCCTCACACCGCAGCCGAACCAGTGAACCCTCGTAGTCCTCTCCGCGCGGGCTTCCACTGCCACGTCGTCCCCTTCCTAGGCCTCGCCGTCGTCCACCACTATGGTGCTCTCCGCGCTGCGTGGTCAACGTGGTCAAGGAACGACTTCCATCGGAAGAGTACTGTATGTGGAGAGGCTGACAGCTGGGTCCACGACCACAACCCAGTTTTTTTGTGATTTGCCAAGTAAGTCGCTTTGTCAGGCCTGTTGGGCTGCAAATTTTTCAAGACTAGGAGGCTTTCATTCGGTTGGCCGAGAAAATGGCCCATCAGTAATGAGAAATGGGTTGTACATTTCTAAAACACATCAAACCGGCAATTAGTTTCAAATATCTTTTTTTCATTTCAAGATTTTAAATTACATTAATTTTTATGCGTGCAGAATTTGTTGGATTTTATATTGATATACATTTACTTTTAAAATCAGTTTGAATGTGAGTCAAAATTTCGGGATTAAAAACGGTTCAGACCGCACCGAAATATGCAAAATTTCATATAATTTTTTAACCGTGGCCACAATATGGGCTTTAATGCTAACAAAAAGAATATGGGCTCCAAAAAAACCTTAAGAATTAGCAAATGGGCTGTAAATTATTCGAAATAATGGCAGATGGGTTGTATGCTGTTTTCCACAGATTTGAGGCTTTCCTAAAAAAAGGTTGATGCACAAGCACTGACTGTTGGATGTCCATCCGACGGCCGTCGTGCTTCTTCAATCTCTGCTCTTGCTGCTCCAGCCGCTCAAACAAGCGCCGGCGGGACTGCCTGCTCCCTCCTCCTCGCGGCCAGCTGTGCTGCCGCGCAGGCCTCACCGCCCGAACGTACTCCCATCGCTGGCCTAGCCATCCCTCTACTCACCCACACCTGCTGTTATTCTCCGGCGACGGCAAACGAACCAGTAAACCCTCGTACAATCGTACTCCCCTCCGCGTGGGAAACAACTGCTGAGTCTTCCCTGCCTCCGTGTCGTCCCCTTCCTTGGCCTCGCAGTCGTCCACTGTCCTGGTGCTCTCAGCGCGGCGTGGTCAACGTGGTCAAGGAACGACTTCCATCGGACGTGGACTGTACGTGGAGAGGCTGACAGCTTGGTCCACGGCCGCAGCAAGGAAGTGCCTCCTTATTACGCGGAAAATAATGATTCCTCCACCTGATAGCTAGGACCCACCGGACGGGCCACTGTATTTTGTGAAAAAACATTCCCCCTGACTGCTGGGACCCACCAGCTATATCTTTGCACACATGGAAGTGCGTCCGGGCAAAAAAAATGATTCACCCCCTGACTGCTGGGACCCCACCAGCTACATCTTCGCAGGCAAGGAAGTGCGTGACAGTCGGGACCCACCTGGTCGAAGCGTACATAGCGTTGTCATTCTGGTCGCGAACGTGTACGTACATACTGGTTGATGTAGAGGCGCGCATGTGTCCTAGTAGAGGCGCGCATGTGTCGTAATAGAGGCACGCACGTAGCATGTACACGTACGTACAAAGGCCACGGTGCAAGAAAGAAAATACGGCCACGTATGTGTACATACGGGCGGGGTCTCGAACACCTACTCGCGCATACGTACGGCGAGGGCTCGTGTACATGGCTAGGTCAGAACGGAGAAATAGCGTCGTCATCGTGTTCATGGGGAGGCAACGGAATGCGTCGTGTTCATGGGGAGGCAACAGAATGCGTCGTGTTCATGGAAAGGCAACGGAATGCGTCGTGTTCATCGGGAGGCAACAAAATGCGTGGGAGCCAACCGGCTGGGTTGGAATGGAATGCGTGGTCGTGTTCATCGGGAGGGCTTGGACGGAACAGGCGATGGAAACGAGGCCTGGCGTACCGCACAACGGAGGAAATGTTGGAAATATGCCCTAGAGGAAATAATAAATTGGTTATTATTATATTTCCCTGTTCATGATAATCGTTTATTATCCATGCTATAATTGTATTGATAGGAAACTCAAATACATGTGTGGATACATAGACAACACCATGTCCCTAGTAAGCCTCTAGTTGACTAGTTCGTTGATCAATAGATGGTTACGGTTTCCTGACCATGGACATTGGATGTCATTGATAACGGGATCACATCATCAGGAGAATGATGTGATGGACAAGACCCAATCCTAAGCCTAGCACAAAGATCGCGTAGTTCGTATGCTAAAGCTTTTCTAATGTCAAGTATCATTTCCTTAGACCATGAGATTGTGCAACTCCCGGATACCGTAGGAATGCTTTGGGTGTACCAAACGTCACAACGTAACTGGGTGACTATAAAGGTGCACTACAGGTATCTCCGAAAGTGTCTGTTGGGCTGGCACGAATCGAGACTGGGATTTGTCACTCCGTGTGACGGAGAGGTATCTCTGGGCCCACTCGGTAGGACATCATCATAATGTGCACAATGTGATCAAGGAGTTGATCACGGGATGATGTGTTACGGAACGAGTAAAGAGACTTGCCGGTAACGAGATTGAACAAGGTATCGGGATACCGACGATCGAATCTCAGGCAAGTATCGTACCGCTAGACAAAGGGAATTGTATATGGGATTGATTAAGTCCTTGACATCGTGGTTCATCCGATGAGATCATCGTGGAACATGTGGGAGCCAACATGGGTATCCAGATCCCGCTGTTGGTTATTGACCGGAGAGTCATCTCGGTCATGTCTGCATGTCTCCCGAACCCGTAGGGTCTACACACTTAAGGTTCGATGACGCTAGGGTTATAAAGGAAGCTTGTATGTGGTTACCGAATGTTGTTCGGAGTCCCGGATGAGATCCCAGACGTCACGAGGAGTTCCGGAATGGTCCGGAGGTAAAGATTTATATATAGGAAGTCCTATTTCGGCCATCGGGACAAGTTTCGGGGTCATCGGTATTGTACCGGGACCACCGGAAGGGTCCCGGGGGCCCACCGGGTGGGGCCACCTATCCCGGAGGGTCCCATGGGCTGAAGTGGGAAGGGATCCAGCCCAAAGTGGGCTGGGGTGCCACTTCCCTTATGGCCCATGCGCCTAGGGCTGGCGCACCCCCCCTTGGGCTCCCTATATATAGTGAGGGTAGGAGGGCCTCTTGAGACACCCCTTATGCCTTTGGTGCAGCCCCTCCCTCTCTCCTAAGTCCTTCTCCTCTCCCGTGGTGCTTGGCGAAGCCCTGCAGGATTGCCACGCTCCTCCACCACCACCACGCCGTTGTGCTGCTGCTGGATGGAGTCTTCCTCAACCTCTCCCTCTCTCCTTGCTGGATCAAGGCGTGGGAGACGTCACCGGGCTGTACGTGTGTTGAACGCGGAGGTGCCGTGCGTTCGGCACTTGATCATCGGTGATTTGGATCACGACGAGTACGACTCCATCGACCCCGTTCACTTGAACGCTTCCTCTTAGCGATCTACAAGGGTATGTAGATGCACTCTCCTTCCCCTCGTTGCTGGTCTCTCCATAGATAGATCTTGGTGACACGTAGGAAAATTTTGAATTTCTGCTACGATCCCCAACAGTGGCATCATGAGCTAGGTCTATGCGTAGTTTCTATGCACGAGTAGAACACAAAGTAGTTGTGGGCGTTGATTTTGTTCAATATGCTTGCCGTTACTAGTCTTATCTTGATTCGGCGGCATCGTGGGATGAAGCGGCCCGGACCAACCTTACACGTATGCTTACGTGAGACCGGTTCCACCGACTGACATGCACTAGTTGCATTAGGTGGCTGGCGGGTGTTTGTCTCTCCCACTTTAGTCGGATCGGATTCGATGAAAAGGGTCCTTATGAAGGGTAAATAGCAATTGGCATATCACGTTGTGGTCTTTGCGTAGGTAAGAAACGTTCTTGCTAGAAACCCATAGCAGCCACGTAAAACATGCAAACAACAATTAGAGGACGTCTAACTTGTTTTTGCAAGGTATGCTATGTGATGTGATATGGCCAAAGGATGTGATGAATGATATATGTGATGTATGAGATTGATCATGTTCTTGTAATAGGAATCACGACTTGCATGTCGATGAGTATGACAACCGGCAGGAGCCATAGGAGTTGTCTTAATTTATTTAGGACCTGCATGTCAACATAAACGTCATGTAATTACTTTACTTTATTGCTAACCGTTAGCTGTAGTAGTAGAAGTGACAACTTCAAGAAGACGCGATGATGGAGATGATGATGATGGAGATCATGGTGTCATGCCGGTGACGATGATGATCATGGAGCCCTGAAGATGGAGATAAAAAGGAGCAATATGATATTGGCCATATCATGTCACTATTTGATTGCATGTGATGTTTATCATGTTTATACATCTTATTTGCTTAGAACGACGGTAGTAAATAAGATGATCCCTCATTAAAATTTCAAGAAAGTGTTCCCCCTAACTGTGCACCGTTGCGACAGTTCGTTGTTTCAATGCACCACGTGATGATCGGGTGTTTGATCCAAACGTTCACATACAACGGGTGTAAGACAGATTTACACATGCAAACACTTAGGTTGACTTGACGAGCCTAGCATGTACAGACATGGCCTCGGAACACAGAAGACCGAAAGGTCGAGCATGAGTCGTATGGCAGATATGATCAACATGAAGATTTTCACCGATGTTGACTAGTCCGTCTCACGTGATGATCGGACACGGCCTAGTTGACTCGGATCATGTAATCACTTAGATGACTAGAGGGATGTCTATCTGAGTGGGAGTTCATATGATGAACTTAATTATCCTGAACATAGTCAAAAGGTCTTCGCATATTATGTCATAGCTCACGTTTCTGTTCTACTGTTTAGATATGTTCCTAGAGAAAATTTAGTTGAAAGTTGATAGTAGCAATTATGCGGACTAGGTCCGTAAACTGAGGATTGTCCTCATTGCTTCATAGAAGGCTTATGTCCTTTATGCACCGCTCAGTGTGCTGAATCTCGAACGTCGTCTGTGGATGTTGCGAACATCTGACATACACGTTTTGATAACTACGTGATAGTTCAGTTAAACGGTTTAGAGTTGAGGCACCGAAGACGTTTTTGAAACGTCGCAAAACATATGAGATGTTTTGAGGGCTGAAATTGGAATTTCAGGCCCGTGCCCACGTCAAGAGGTATAAGACCTCCGACCATTTTCTTAGCCTGCAAACTAAGGGAGAAAAGCTCAATTGTTGAACTTGTGCTCAGATTGTCTGAGTGCAACAATCGCTTGAATCGAGTGGGAGTTGATCTTCTAGATGAAATAGTGATGGTTCTCCGAAGTCATTACCACCAAGCTGCTAGAGCTTCGTGATGAACTATGATATATCAGGGACATATATGATGATCCTTGAGATATTCGCGATGTTTGACACCGCGAAAGTAGAAATCAAGAAGGAGCATCAATTGTTGATGGTTGGTGAAACCGCTAGTTTCAAGAAGGGCAAGGGAACAAAGGGATACTTCATGAAATGGCAATTCAGCTGTTGCTCTAGTGAAGAAACCCAAGGTTGAACCCAAACCCGAGACTGAGTGCTTCTGTAATAAGGGGAACAGCCACTGGAGCAGAATTACCCTAGATACTTGGTAGATGAGAAGGCTGGCAAGGTCGATAGAAGTATATTGGATATACATTGTGTTAATGTGTACTTTACTAGTACTCCTAGTAGCACCAGGGTATTAGATACCGGTTCAGTTGCTAAGTGTTAGTAACTCGAAATAAAAGCTACGGAATAAACGGAGACTAGCTAAAGGTGAGATGACGATATGTGTTGGAAGTATTTCCAAGGTTGATCAAATATCGTACGCTCCCTCTACCATCGAGATTGGTATTAAAACCTAAATAATTGTTATTTGGTGTTTGCGTTGAGCATAGACATGATTGGATTATGTCTATCGCGATACGGTTATTCATTTAAGGAGAATAATGGTTACTCTGTTTATTTGAATAATACCTTCAATGGTCTTGCACCTAAAATGAATGGTTCATTGAATCTCGATCATAGTGATACACATGTTCATGCCAAAAGATATAAGATAGTAATGATAGTACCACCTACTTGTGGCACTAGCACTTAAGTCATATCAATATAAAATGCATGAAGAAGCTCCATGTTGATGGATCTTTGGACTCACTCATTTTTGAAAGGATTGAGACATGCGAACCATGTTTGTTGGTAGATATGCATGAAGAAACTCCATGCAAATGGAGCGTTTGGACTCACTTGATCTTGAATCACTTGAGACATGCAAATCATACCACATGGGCAAGATGACTGAAAGCCTCGTTTTCAGTAAAATGGAACTAGAAAGCAACTTGTTGGAAGTAATACATTTTGATGTGTGCAGTCCAATGAGTGCTGAGGCATGTAGTGGATATCGTTATGTTCTTACTTCACAGATGATTTGAGTAGATGTTGAGTATATTTACTTGATGAATCATGAGTCTGAATTATTGAAAGGTTCAAGTAATTTCAGGGTGAAGTTGAAAGATCATCGTGACAAGAGGATAAAATATCTATGATATGATCATAGCGATGAATATCTGAATTATGAGTTTGGCACAGAATTAAGACATTGTGGAAATTGTTTCACAACTAATACAGCCTGGAACACCATAGTGTGATGGTGTGTCCGAACATCATAACTGCACCCTATTGGATATGATGCATACCATGATGTCTCTTATCGAATTACCACGATAGTTTATGGGTTAGGCATTAGAGACAACCACATTCACTTTAAATAGGGCACCACGTAATTCCGATGAGATGACACCGTATGAACTATGGTTTAGAGAAACCTAAGATGTCATTTCTTAAAAGTTTGGGGCTGCGACGCTTATGTGAAAAAGTTTCAGGCTGATAAGCTCGAACCCAAAGCGGATAAATGCATCTTCATAGGACACCCAAAACAGTTGGGTATACCTCCTGTCTCAGATCCGAAAGCAATAAGGGATTGTTTCTAGAATCGGGTCCTTTCACAAGGAAAAGTTTCTCTCGAAAGAATTGAGTGGGAGGATGGTGGAGACTTGATGAGGTTATTGAACCGTCTCTTCAACTAGTGTGTGGCAGAGCACAGGGAGTTGTTCCTGTGGTTCCTACACCAATTGAAGTGGAAGCTTATGATAGTGATCATGAAACTTCAGATCAAGTCACTACCAAACCTCGTGGGATGACATGGATGCGTACTACTTCAGAGTGGTACGTAATCCTGTCTTGGGAGTCATGTTGCTAGACAACAATGAACCTACGAGCTATGGAGAAGCGATGGTGGGCCCGGATTCCGATAAATGGCTCGAGGCCATAAAATCCGAGAGAGGATCCATGTATGAAAACAAAGTGTAGACTTTGGCAGAACAGCTCGATGGTCGTAAGGCTGTTGAGTGCAGATGGATTTTAAAAGGAAGATGGACAATGATGGTATGTATCACCATTAAGAAAGCTCGACTTGTCGTTAAGATGTTTTCCGACAAGTTCAAGGAGTTGACTATGATGAGACTTTCTCACTCGTAGCGATGCTAAGTGTCTTTTGGAATTATATTAGCGATTACTGCTTTATTTATGAAATCTTGCAGATAGGATGTCAAAACATTGTTTCCTCGACGATTTTCTTGAGGAAAGGTTGTATGTGATACAACCGGAAGGTTTTGTCAATCCTAAAAGATGCTAATAAGTATGCAAAGCTCCAGCAATCCTTCTAAGGACTGGAGTAAGCATCTCGGAGTTGGAATGTATGCTTTGATAAGATGATCAATGTTTTGGGTGTATACAAAGTTTATGAGAAACTTGTATTTCCAAAGAAGTGAGTGGGAGCACTATAGAATTTCTGATGAGTATATGTTGTTGACATATTGTTGATCAGAAATGACGTAGAATTTCTGGAAAGCATATAGGGTTATTTGGAAAGTGTTTTTCAATGGAAAGCCTGGATTAAGCTAATTGAGCATTGAGCATCAAGATCTATAAGGAAAGATCAAAACGCTTAAATGGTACTTTCAAATGAGCACATTCCTTGACATGATCTTGAAGGTGTTCAAGATGAATCAGTCAAAGAAGGAGTTCTTTCCTGAGTTGTAAGGTATGAAGTTAAGACTTAAAGCTCGACCACGGCAGAATAGAGAGAAAGGACGAAGGTCGTCCCCTATGCTTAAGACATAGGCTCTACAGTATGCTATGTTGTGTACCGCACCTGAAGTGTGCCTTGCCATGAGTCAGTCAAGGGGTACAAGAGTGATCCAAGAATGGATCACAGGACAACGGTCAAAGTTATCCTTAGTAACTAGTGGACTAAGGAATTTTCTCGATTATGGAGGTGGTAAAAGAGTTCGTCGTAAAGGGTTACGTCGATGGAAGCTTAACACCTATCCGGATAGCTCTGAGTAGAGATGCCGGATACGTATAATGGAGCAACAATTTAGAATAGCTCCAAGTAGAACAGTTATTTGAAATGGCTCCAAATAGAACGTGGTAGCTGCATCTAGGAGATGACATAGAGATTTGTAAAGCACACACGGATCTGAAAGGTTCAGACCCGTTGACTAAAACCTCTCTCACAAGCAACATGATCAAACTCAGAACTCTATGAGTGTTAATCACATGGCGATGTGAACTAGATTATTGACTCTAGTGCAAGTGGGAGACTGTTGGAAATATTCCCTAGAGGCAATAATAAATTGGTTATTATTATATTTCCCTGTTCATGATAATCGTTTATTATCCATGCTATAATTGTATTGATAGGAAACTCAGATACATGTGTCGATACATAGACAACACCATGTCCCTAGTAAGCCTCTAGTTGACTAGTTCGTTGATCAATAGATGGTTACGTTTTCCTGACCATGGACATTGGATGTCATTGATAACGGGATCACATCATCAGGAGAATGATGTGATGGACAAGACCCAATCCTAAGCCTAGCACAAAGATCGCGTAGTTCGTATGCTAAAGCTTTTCTAATGTCAAGTATCATTTCCTTAGACCATGAGATTGTGCAACTCTCGGATACCGTAGGAATGCTTTGGGTGTACCAAACGTCACAACGTAACTGGGTGACTATAAAGGTGCACTACAGGTATCTCCGAAAGTGTCTGTTGGGCTGGCATGAATCGAGACTGGGATTTGTCACTCCGTGTGACGGAGAGGTATCTCTGGGCCCACTCGGTAGGACATCATCATAATGTGCGCAATGTGATCAAGGAGTTGATCACGGGATGATGTGTTACGGAACGAGTAAAGAGACTTGCCGGTAACGAGATTGAACAAGGTATCGGGATACCAACGATCGAATCTCGGGCAAGTATCGTACCGCTAGACAAAGGGAATTGTATACGGGATTGATTAAGTCCTTGACATCATGGTTCATCCGATGAGATCATCGTGGAACATGGGGGAGCCAACATGGGTATCAAGATCCCACTGTTGGTTATTGACCGGAGAGTCATCTCGGTCATGTCTGCATGTCTCCCGAACCCGTAGGGTCTACACACTTAAGGTTCGATGACGCTAGGGTTATAAAGGAAGCTTGTATGTGGTTACCGAATGTTGTTCGGAGTCCCGGATGAGATCCCGGACGTCACGAGGAGTTCCGGAATGGTCCGGAGGTAAAGATTTATATATAGGAAGTCCTATTTCGGCCATCGGGACAAGTTTCGGGGTCATCGGTATTGTACCAGGACCACCGGAAGGGTCCCGGGGGCTCACCGGGTGGGGCCACCTATCCCGGAGGGTCCCATGGGCTGAAGTGGGAAGGGATCCAGCCCAAAGTGGGCTGGGGCGCCACTTCCCTTATGGCCCATGCGCCTAGGGCTGGCGCATCCCCCCCTTGGGCTCCCTATATATAGTGAGGGTAGGAGGGCCTCTTGAGACACCCCTTATGCCTTTGGTGCAGCCCCTTCCTCTCTCCTAAATCCTTCTCCTCTCCCGTGGTGCTTGGCGAAGCCCTGCAGGATTGCCACGCTCCTCCACCACCACCACGCCGTTGTGCTACTGCTGGATGGAGTCTTCCTCAACCTCTCCCTCTCTCCTTGCTGGATCAAGGCGTGGGAGACGTCACCGGGCTGTACGTGTGTTGAACGCGGAGGTGCCGTGCGTTCGGCACTTGATCATCGGTGATTTGGATCACGACGAGTACGACTCCATCGACCCCGTTCACTTGAATGCTTCCGCTTAGTGATCTACAAGGGTATGTAGATGCACTCTCCTTCCCCTCGTTGCTGGTCTCTCCATAGATAGATCTTGGTGACACGTAGGAAAATTTTGAATTTCTGCTACGTTCCCCAACAGGAAAAGGACCTCCTACGTTCGGAACGGGGTTCTGTTGATCGGTAGGTGTCTGGCGTACCGCAAAACAGAGGAAACGGACCTCCTACGGTCAAAACGGGGGTCCTGTTCATCGGGAGGGGTGTGGCGTACCGCAAAACGGAGGAAACGGACTTGTGTTGGAGCTCTACGGTCGAAACGGGGGTCCTGTTCATCGGGAGGGGTGTGGCGTACCGCAAAACAGGACTCCAGGATACTGTTCGTCTCCACCGTCGACGCCCTCCAGTCTCCACGAGCTACTGTTCATCCACCGTCGACCTCCTCTAGCCTCCACCTGCGACTGTTCATCCACGGGCCCCTGTTCATCCAGCCTCCACCGCGCGCTACTCCACCGGCTACTGTTCAACCAGCCCTCTCCATGGGCTCCTGTTCAACCACCCCTCCACGGGCTACTGTTCATCCTGCCCTCCACCGTCTACTGTTCATCCTGCCCTCCACGGGGTCCTGTTCATCCAGCCCCAACCGGCTCGATCGATCGGGGTCCTGTTCATCCAGAGGCAACACCACGGGGTCCTGTTCATCCACCCCCACCGGGAATTGTTCATCCACCCCCCCCCCCCCCCCGGGAATTGTTCCCCCCCCCCCCCCCCCCCGCAACACTCATTGTTCATCCAGAGGAAGCATCGATCGGCTTTAGTTAGGAGCAGTAGCGAAGGAATTGCTCGATCGGGTTCAGTTAATAGCCATCGATCGATTGCTCGGGTTCAGTAACGCGTAGCCTGCAGTGCAATCGCTCGGGTTCAGTTAGAGCCCAACGCCTCGCTCGGGTTCAGTTAGAGCCAATGCCTCGCACACACGTGCATACGTGTACGAGAGAAACGCGCATCGCTCGGCCCCCGACCTCCCACCGTAACCGGGAACTCCCCGAAATTTTCCTCCCCCTCGCTTCTACCACGATTTTTTCCGTCATGGACGGCCCAAAGAATGTCATGCAGATGCGTCTCCGGCCCGCCCAGGACGAAAATCCCATTTTCTGTCATGATTTTTTGTCATAAAAATAGGATCCCACCACATCTATGATGATACCGGGTTTTGTCACAATTATCGTCATAGAAGTGTCATATGTATGACAGAAAAAAATTCGTTCGGCCCAAAATGTCACAGATGTGTCTTTTTTTGTAGTGTAAGTTTCTCATACGGAGTCTTGTTCAAGCCTTTGCGGAGGTAGAGCCTATTAGATGCATGACATGCGGTGTTGATGGAGATTTGAACTCCGCCATCATGGTCCTTGCCACGTCCATCAACGTCCGGTTCTTCCTCTCTGCCATACCATTTTGTTGAGGAGTATAGGGTGCGGCATATTGGTGTTTGATCCCCTCGTCACTAAGAAACTCATCCAAGGTGTAGTTCTTGAACTCGGTGCCGTTGTCATTTCTAATCATCAAAATCTTTGCTTCAAGAGCTTCATTTGAAAATTTGATGACAGTTTGTTGAGTCTCACCCTTCCTCTTGAAGAAGTATACCCATGTATATCCTGAGTAGTCATCCATAATTACCAAGCAATACTTTCTTCCACCAAGACTATCAAAGGATGGAGGACCAAATAGATCCATGTGGAGGAGCTCCAAGGGCCTCTTTGAGTAGATGATAGTTGAGGGTTGGTGAGCCGTTTCATGAAGCTTTCCTTTGATACAAGCACAGTCTTTGGCAAAACTCGCATTTCTTAGTCCACGGACATGATCCCCCTTGAGGAGACTTTGCAAAGATGCCAAAGCCAACCCACATCAACTTTAGCCATTAGGCAAGTTGCAGTCTTAGTGGGTCGCTCCGAAAAGTTCACCACATAGAGACCGTTCTCAACATGCCCAACAAAGGCTACTTTAAGAGTCTTGCTTCACAAAAGGGCCACATTATCAAGATCGAAGAATGATGCAAAGCCCATAAGTGCAAGTTGACGAACGGAAAGCAAATTGTATGCAAGGGACTCAACAAGCATGACCTTCTCAATAGATAAATCTTGAGAGATGACCGCCTTTCCAAGTCCCAATGCATTAGAAGTTGAAGCGTCACCGAATTGGAAATGGGTGGACATAGATGTAATTGGATGCACATCCACCATCAAGTCCTTTCCCCCGGTCATATGATTTGTTGCTCCACTATCGAGCAACCATGACAACCCACCGGAAGCAAACTCCTACAAGAGATCTATGCTTGGATTTAGGTACCCATTTTCGAATGGGTCCTTTGATGTTAGTAACAAGGGTCTTAGGAACCCAAATAGAACATTCAATGTACTCATAATAAGAGCCAACAAATTTGGCATAAACATGCCCATCACTAGCATGGCACAAAACATAAGGGGGGTTAAAGTCGCATGCTTTGTTGGTAGGGATGGTTTTGCCCTTCTTCGCATTACCACCTAATTCCTTGTTCTTCTTCTTCTCATAAGCACCCTCACCCGCCTTGACAAAGGTTTCCTTGAGCAGGAGAGGTTGCTTGGTCTTGTTCTTCTTCTTCTTCTTTGACTTGGGTACAAACCCAAGTCCTTCCTTTCGTACAACTTCCTTTTGGTTGCTCAAAAGGTCATTGAGGTTCTTCTCGCCTTGTATGCAAGTCACAAGGCCCTTCTCAAGTTGCTCTTTCAACTTGGCATTTTCCTCCACAAAATGCACATGCTCACAACAAGGGTTAGTAGCATGGGCATTATCAATTAGAATGAAAGGAGGACACGTGGAAATCTCCTTGGTTAGCTACACTTGGAGTTGATCATGAGACTCTTTGAGAGAAGCATGAACACCATTCAAGACCTTATGAGCCTTGTCAAGTGTATCAAACTCTTCCTTGAGTCTATCATGGACAACCCCAAGTGCAACTTTCTCGGATTTAAGCACATGAGTAAGAACAATAGCATGATCAAGATCTTTTTTTAATTTAGCATGATCAATGTTGTGTGACTCCTCAAGAGTGAAACGAAGACCTCGCACTTCCTCTAGATCAATGGAAAGATCCGCAATCTCATCGACATAGTCACGACTATGCCCCTCCAACTTGGAGATAGTATCCTAATGTGAATCGATGATATCATTGACCTAACCAAGTTGTTCCAAGAGAGCAACAAAGTGCTTCTTGGATTCACCCTTGAGCTTACTTACGAACTTGGTAAACTCATTCTCATCAACTTTCACCACCTCACTATCATCAACACAATCTAACAATGAAGGAGTACTAATGATGGTGGTTTTGATGTTAGGGGTTACCTTGTTGATACATTTGGCCATGAGACACTTGGCAATGGTGTTCTCGTTGGGGGTGCCGAAGAGAGACACCTTGGAAGGAGAAGATGTGGCAATGGCAATGGTCATCGTTGCCATTCCTTCTCCACTTGTATCTTCCTCATCCTCATCGGAGGGGTACTCTTCATGTGCCACCAAGCCCTTTGGAGGTGTCTTCTTGGTGAAGTTGTTCTTTCTTGGGAAAGATTTGGCTTTGTCTTTGCGAATGAGTTTGCCACCGTTGTCTTCCCTCTTCTCATAAGGACACTTCGCTACAAAATGACTCACATTCCTGCAATTGTAGCAATTCCTCACTCGTTGCTTGTTCTTTGAGCCACTTGAGTTGTTCTTTGAAAGGTTGGGCCTTGAGTTCCTCTTGTTGCCTCAAAATGTCCTTGATGCAAGAGCCATGTGCTCGTGGTAAGCATATTTGGTGTTTTCGGGGCAACTCTCTTCTTCTTCTGGAATGGCCTTGGCCTTCAAGGCAAGAGTGGGTGGGCTTTTCTTTGACCGGACACGAGCAAGAGCATTGTTGGCAGTCTTGTTCATAATGTTCATGGCAATGAACTCATCCAACACTTCACTTGAGGTTAAGGTGTGGAAATCCGGCCTTTGATGAATCACAAAGGACATGGCCTTGTTGAATGGCATGATGGCATTGAGAAACTTGTGCTTGATCCAATTGTCATCCATATCCTTGCTCCCATGATCTTGGAGAGCAACCGCAAGAGTTGTCACCCTCCGGTAGAGATCATGCGGATCCTCATCTTCTAGCATCATGAAGTTATCGGCCTCATAAAGGACCACTTCAAAGTTGGACCGTTGAATGCTTCAGCTCCCTTGTACAAAGATATGATGTGTTCCCAACAATCCTTTGCACGAGTGAAAGGGCGCAAGTGAGATAGATCTTCGGGAGGAACCACATCTTGAAGGATGAACAAGGCGGAGTGGTTGTATTGATTGTCCACTTCTTCTCTTGGGGTGAGGTTGCTTGGACCGTGTGGGTAGAAGCCTTGCCCAATGATTCTCCAAAGCTTTGTTGAGATGTGATTCAAATGAGACCTGATGCAAAAAACCAAATTAGCAAAATCACCCTTAACAAGCTTAGGAGGAGGACCAAGATGGTTAATGCGTGGTGTAGGGACCAGTCCTTCATAGACCAGGAGAGGGGAGACCGAGGGAAAGGTTCCTGTCCCACTAATTCTTGTTGTGAGGGGAAAAAGTTTGAGTACCTTTAGCCACTTCCTTGCCGAAATTGGCCTCCGACTCCGATGCAGTGGGATTAACCACAAGCAACGGCTCAGGAGTAGTTTTCAACCCCTCAAGTAATTCTTTAAACACGGATTTGACCTCAGTCATCATATACGTCTTAAGTGAAGCCACGGCTTCATTTAAGTCGTCCTGAGTGATCGAAGTCAACTCCACGGCCTCGGGCACTTCATCCTTGGTGTCAACCATACTCAACGACAACAAGTGCAAGCAAAGGATACACCACAAGTAAAGCTTGCACAAAGTAAAGGTAAGAGATAACCACAAGTGGAGCCGGTGAAGATGAGGATGTGTTACTGGAGTTCCTTCCCTTTGAGGGGAAGTATGTCTCCGTTGGAGCGATGTGGAGGCACAATGCTCCCCAAGAAGCCACTAGGGCCACTGTATTCTCCTCAAGCCCTCATATAATGCGAGATGTCGTGATTCCACTAGTGGTGCCCTTGAAGGCGGTGACCGAACCTTTACGAACAATGTTGGGGCAATCACCACAACTTGATTGGAGGCTCGCAACAACACCACGGAGCTTCACCACAATGGAATGTGGCTCTGAGGTGACCTCAACCATCTAGGGTGCTCAAACACCCAAGAGTAACAAGATCCGCAAGGGATTATTCGGGGGAATCAAAATTCTGTTGGTGGAAGTGTAGATCCGGGCCTTCTCAACCAATCCCTAGAAAATCAACAGGTTTGATTGGCTAGGGAGAGAGATCGGGCGAAAATGAGCTTTGGAGCAACAATGGAGTTTGGGGGAGGAAGAGGTGAGTCTTCTTGGGGAAGAAGACCCCCTTTTATAGTGGGGGACAAATCCAACTGTTATGCACCTCACAGCCCGCAAGCAAGCGGTACTACCGCTCCAGGAGCGGTACTACCATTTTGAGAGCGGTACTACAACTCCTTGAAATATGAGCAGGAGATGTAGAAGAGCAGGGGAAGAAGCAGAGGAACGGGCGGTGGTAGCCGCGGTAGTAGGGGCGGTACTACCGCTCCAGGAGCGGTACTACCATTTTGAGAGCGGTACTACAGCTCCTTGAAATATGAGTAGGAGATGTAGAAGAGCAGGGGAAGAAGCAGAGGAACGGGCGGTGGTAGCCGCGGTAGTAGGGGCGGTACTACCGCTTCTACTACCGCTGCTACAACTGCCAGTTTTGTTGGGGCGAACAGGTAGCACAGTAGAGACCCATAGGTACTACCATAAAACCCGACATGAAAAAGTCAAGGCCCCAACTACGAGCGGGAGTAACAGCGGTACTACCGCCTATAGGAGGTACTACTGCTGCTGCCCGCAGTACTATCGCTTGTAGCTCTTCTCCCCTTCTTCGACACAAACGAAGGACAACTCCAATGAAGCAGAAAGTGGCGATGGGTGCAATATGAGTGTGTACGTGTTGATTCCACCCAAACCTTTCCGAAGCGTACCCCCTCTTGATAGTATGGTTTTCCCTATGACTCAAAACCGCCAAAAAGAACCGAAGGAAAGAAAACCGCTTCACTTGGAACTCCGAGGGGCACGAATCATCTTGTGCCATATGCTTGATAGTCTGAAATGCTTAATACACACGATTAGTCCGCAAACACATTGTCATCAATCACCAAAACCACTTAGGGATAAATATGCCCTAACACTTCTCATGAACAAGTAACAATTTATCACAACATCAAAGTAAAAAGCATAAATTCTATTGAAAACCAACAAACTATGTTCTCAGTCAACTTTGCAACTACAAGTCATCATATTTTCAGGAAGGGTCACGTATCGGAGCCTTCTGGCAAGTCCACATACTCAGCCATTATTTAATCTTCTATGATTGCTAACACTCACAGCATACATACGAGCAAAAAGTTTCAACCGGAGACATATAAAGATAGGGGCTTATAGTTTTGCCTCCCAACGTATTCTCCTCAAGGGTGATGTCAAAAATAATAATTCATGCTCACTCATATCCAATGATGTCTACTACGCAACCTTCTTCTTGTAGACTCGTGTTGGGCCTCCAAGCGCAGGGTTTTGTAGGATAGTAGCAAATTTGGATGACCTAAGGTTTATCAATCCGTGGGAGGCGTAGGATGAAGATGATCTCTCTCAAACAACCCTGCAACCAAATAACAAAGAGTCTCTTGTGTCCCCAACAAATCCAACACAATGGTAAATTTTATAGGTGCACTAGTTCGGCGAAGAGATGGTGATACAAGTGTAATATGGATAGTATATATGGGTTTTTGTAATCTGAAAATATAAAAACAGCATGGTAACTAGTAACAAAAGTGAGCAAAAACGGTATTGCAATGCTTGAACACAAGGCCTAGGGTTCATACTTTCACTAGTGCAAGTTCTCTTAATAATGATAACATAATTAATCATATGGCAATCGCTCAACATGCGACAAAGAGTCACTCCAAATTTCCTATCATAGAGAACATAAGATGAAATTGCTTGTAGGGTACGAAACCACCTCAAAGTTATTCTTTCCAATCAATCCATTGTGCTATTCCTATAAGTGTCACAAACAGCCCTAGAGTTCGTAGTAAAATAACACAATATGACACACATCAATCAACCCTAATGTCACCTAGATACTCCAATGTCACCACACGTATCCGTGGGTCAATTATACGATATGCATCAAACATCTTCGGATTCATAATATTCAATCCAACACAAAGAACCTCAAAGACTGCCCCAAGATACCTACCAGAGAAACAAGGACAAAACATGCATCAACCCCTATGCATAGATTACCCCAATGTCACCTCGAGAATCCACGAGTTGAGTGCCAAAACATACATCAAGTGAATCAATAGAACACCCCATTGTCACCACGGGTATCCCACGCAAGACATACATAAAGTGTTCTCAAATCCATAATAGTATTCAATCCGATAATAATGAAACCTCAAAGGTAAAACTCAATTCATCACAAGAAGATAGAGGGGGAGAAACACCATATGATCCAACGATAGTAGCAAAGCTTGCGGTACATCAAGATCGTGCCAAATCAAGAACATGAGAGATAGATAGATAGAGAGAGAGAGAGAGATCAAACACATAGCTACTGGTATACACCCTCAGACCCAAGGGTGAACTACTCCCTCCTCATCATGGAGACCGTCGGGATGATGAAGATGGCCTCCGGTGATGGTTTCCCCCTCCTGCAGGGTGCCAAAACGGGCTCCCGGTTGGTTTTTCGTGGCTACAAAGGCTTGTGGCGGCGGAACTTCTGATCTAGGTTTCCCCTTTTTGGGGTGTTTCTGGATTTATAGGAATTTTTGGCGTCGGTCTCGCGTCAGGGGGACACTAAGGGGCCCACAAGCCAGGGGCGTGCCCTAGGGGGCACCCCTAGGCTTGTGGACTCCTCGTCCACCTCCTAGCCTGGCTCCGATGCTCCATGGGTCTCTTCTGGTCCATAAAAAATCACCGTAAATTTTCAGCTCGTTTGGACTCCGTTTGATATTCCTTTTCTATAAAACTCAAAAAGAAGGAAAAAACAGAAACTTGCACTGGGCTCTAGGTTAATAGGTTAGTCCCAAAAATAATATAAAATAACATATTAATGCATATAAAACATCCAAAATAGATAATATAATAGCATGGAACAATAAAAAATTATAGATACGTTGGAGACGTATCATCCAACTGGATATATGTGCCTAGATCTTTCCTCACCACATGATGCTTGCAAAAAAGAGAAAATAAAAAGGAATAGGGAAGAATACTTTGACTCTTGCTTAAAAGTAAATACATAAAAGTAAAAAAGATAGGCCCTTCGCAGAGGGAAGCAGAGGTTGTCATGTGCTTTTAGTTTTATATGCCAAATCTCTTAATGCAAAAGAACGTCACGTTATATTGCCCCTTATGATAGCAACCTTTATTATGCAGTATGTTGCCTTTATTACTTTGCCATCACAAGTTTGTACAACGCTCAATTTTCTCTTACACTAAATGATCCAACACATTTAGAAGCAATTTTTATTGCCTTATTGCACCGATGACAACTTACTTGAAGGATCTTACTCAATCCATAGGTAGGTATGGTGGACTCTCAAAATAAGATTTTGGGTTTAAAGGTTTTTGGATGCACAAGTAGTATCTCTACTTAGTGCGGAGGTTTTGGCTAGCAAAGATATTGAGCAAGGACCACATGTTGAAGGATCTATGACAATATAACTTCTATGTGAATATGAACAAACATAAATCATTACGTTCTCTTCCTTATCCAACATCAACAATTTTGGCATAAAATATTTAATGGGGGCTCACAATCATAAAAGATGTCCAAGATAGTGTATTTGCATGTGGATCTTCTCTTCCCTTATTAATTCTTTCATGAATTGCATCATTGACCAATGCTATGTTTGTCAATATCCAATAAATTTTACCAATTATACTTTTCCTTATGTGATGTCATTACTTACCATAACATTAGCATATGATCTTTTTCATTTATTTTCCTTTCTTTTTATTGAAACATAAAAGTAAAGAAATAAAACTCAAACTACTATTTATTATATATTTCGCACACGGTTATATAGATAGTTAGATCACTAAGAAAGAACTCGAAAATAGATCAAACTAAACTTTTATTCAACTAATTCTTAGGATAACTAAAGGCGAAGAAGGTGGTGGTGATACGATACCGGGGCACCTCCCCCAAGCTTGGAGATACGTCTCCATCGTATCTATAATTTTTGATTGTTTCATGCCAATATTATACAACTTTCACATACTTTTGGCAACATTTTATATGATTTATTGGACTAACCAATTGATTCAGTGCACAGTGCCAGTTCCTGTTTGTTGCATGTTTTTTATTTCACAGAATATCCATATTAGACAAAGTCCATACACGATAAAAAATCACGGAGAATTATTTTGGAATATATGTGATTTTTGGGAGGTGGAATCAACGCTAACGGAGGCCCACAGCCTCCACAACCCACCAGGGTGCGCCAGGCACCCCCTAGCGCGCCCAATTGTCTTGGGCCCTCCCGGTAAGTTGGTTGGAGCCCTTCTTCGGCCGCAATAAAGATAATTTATGAAAAAAAATCATGTAAAAATTTCAGCGCAATCAGAGTTATGGATCTCTGGAAATTTAAGAAACGGTGAAGGGCCAGAAAATAGGAACGCGAAAGAGAAGAGAACAGAGAGGGCGATCCAATCTCGGAGGGGCTCCCGCCCATTCGCCTCCATGGAGGCCACGGAACATAGGAGGAACTCTCCTCCCATCTAGGTGGGAGGCCAAGGAAGAAGAAGGAGGGGGGCTCTCTCCCCCTCTTTCTTGGTGGTGCCGAAGTGCCGCCGGGGCAAGGATCATGACGGCAATCTACATCAATAATCTTGCTACTGTCAACACCAACTTTCTCCCCCACTATGTAGCGGTGTAACACCCCTTATCCCCATTGTAATCTTGATACGTCTCCAATGTATCTATAAGTTTTGATTGTTCCATGCTGTTATATTATCAATCTTGGATGTTTTATAATCATTTTATATCATTTTTGGTACTAACCTATTGACATAGTGCCAAGTGCCACTTCTTGTGTTTTTTTCATGTTTTTTACATCATAGAAAATCAATATCAAATGGAGTCCAAATGCCACGAAACTTTACAGAGAATTTTCATGGGACAGAAGGAACACAACGGACCCTGGCTGCGCCTGGGGGGGTGCCCCGAGGGGGGCACAACCCACCAGGGCGTGCTAGTAGGCCCAGGTGCGCCCTGGTGGGTTGTGCCCACCTCGGGTGCCCCCCGGACCGCCTCTTTTCTCTATAAATACCCCCAAAATCCCAGAACCCTAGGGGAGTCAACGAAATATTCATCTAGCCGCCGCAGAGTCCAGAACCACCAGATCTAATCTAGACGCCATCTCGGATGGGGTTCACCACCTCCAGTGGTGCCTCTCTGATGATGCGTGAGTAGTTCTTTGTAGACCTTCGGGTCCGTAGTTAGTAGCTAGATGGCTTCATCTCTCTCTCTTGATTCTCAATACAATGGTCTCTTGAAGATCCATATGATGTAACTCTTTTGCAGTGTGTTTGTTGGGATCCGATGAACTTTGAGTTTATGATCAGATCTATCTTTTTATATCCATGAAAGTTATTTCAGTTTATTTGATCTCTTATATGCATGATTGCTTATAGCCTCGTATTTCTTCTCCGATATTTGGGTTTTGTTTGGCCTACTTGATCTATTTATCTTGCAATGGGAAGAGGCGCTTTGTAGTGGGTTCAATCTTACGGTGCTTGATCCCAGTGACAGAAAGGGAAACGACACGTATGTATCGTTGCTACTAAGGATAAAACGATGGGGTCTATCTCTACATAGATAGATCTTGTCTACATCATGTCATCGTTCTTATTGCATTACTCAATTTCTCCATGAACTTAATACACTAGATGCATGCTGGATAGCGGTCGACGGGTGGAGTAATAGTAGTAGATGCAGGCAGGAGTCGGTCTACTAATCTTGGACGTGATGCCTATATAATGATCATTGCCTGGATATCGTCATAATTATTTGAAGTTCTATCAATTGCCCAATAATAATTTTTTTACCCACCGTTTGCTATTTTTCTCGAGAGAAGCCACTAGTGAAACCTACGCCCCCGGGTCTTCTTTCTCATATATTTGCCTTTGCGATCTATTTTATTTTCTTTTATTTTCAGATCTATTAATCCAAAAACCCAAAAATATCTTGTTGTAATTTATTATTATTTATTTTGTTTGGCGTTCGATCTATCAATTTACTACTAATTTATCTCACGTCTGTTTGCCACTTGAGGCGCCGTACCCCGAAAGGGATTGACAACCCCTTTAACACGTCAGGTTGCGAGAAGTTGTTATTTGTGTGTTGGGGCTCTTTACGTTGTGTTGCTTGGTTCTCCTACTGGTTCGATAACCTTGGTTTCTTTGTGAGGGAAATACCTACCGCCGCTATGCTGCATCATCCCTTCCTCTTTGGGGAAATACCAATGTAGCTTCAAGCAACATCAAAAGGAATTTCTGGTGTCGTTGCCGGGGAGGATCTTCAACATATACTAGGTTCCTAATCACAAATCTCATCTCCTTTCAATTTACATTATTTTCCATTTGCCTCTCATTTTCCTCTCCCCCACTTCACAAAAATTTGCCATTTTATTCGCCTTTCTTTTCGTTTGTCGTTTCCTTGCCGGATCCATTTTTGTGTGCACTCTTGTTTACGTAGTCATGATGCCTCAAATAAAATACTATGATGTTCCTTACCCAAATATTTTGCTTGAAATTGATAAAAATACTAAGGAATATATGACTACACAATTTGAGCATAATAAGTATTTTACTGAAGAAATTAAGGAGCACTCTGTTGTGCTTGATGCAATTACAAAACAACTTGATGATATCGGTAGAGAAGTTTGCAATCCCCAATCTAAGTATGCTTTTGCCGAAAGTTTGCTAGGAAAAATATCCGATCCGCAAGCTACCTTAGTAAATCAAATGGCCGCTAAACCAATCTCGTTAGAAGGCAAAAGTGATGAAGATCTTAAAATGATTGGTGTTTCTTCTATTGATTCCTTGTTTAGTAAAGTTAATATTGATGAAAAAGGGATTGGAGAAGAGTCAACTCTAGGTAGAAGGTGTCCCAATATTTCGGAGGGTGAAAATCTTGTTGAGAAAATTGATAAAAGTGGGTTTGGAGAGGTCAATACTTTAACTAGTGATGTGCCCACTCTTTTGGATTACAAAGACTTTAATTATGATAGTTGCTCTTTTATTGATTGTATTTCTTTGTTGCAATCCATGATAAATTCACCCCATGCTTATGAACAAAATAAAGCTTTTACTAAACATATTGTTGATGCTGTGACGAAAGCTCTTGAAGAAAAATTGGAATTAGAAGTTTCAATTCCTAGAAAATTGCATGATGAATGGGAACCTACTATCAAAGTCAAGATTAAAAATTGTGAGTGTTTCGCTTTGTGTGACTTGGGTGCTAGTGTTTCTACAATTCCGAAATCTTTACGTGATGTGCTTGGTCTTACTAGTCTTGAAGAATGTTCTTTGAATTTGCACTTGGCGGATTCTACTATTAAAAAGCCTATGGGAAGAATTAATGATGTTCTTATTCTTGCAAATAGGAATTATGTGCCCATAGATTTTATTGTTCTCGATATTGATTGCAATCCGTCTTGTCCAATTATTCTTGGTAGACCATTTTTATGCACTACCGGTGCCGTGATTGATATGAAAGAAGGCAATATTAAGTTCCAATTTCCTTTGAGGAAGGGTATGGAACACTTTCCTAGAACTAGAATTAAGCCACCTAATGAATCAATCATGAGGGCATCTTATGGATCTCAAACCAAAGATGACAAAACTTTGATCCTTCTTTATGCCTAGCCAAGGGCGTAAAACTATAGCGCTTGTTGGGAGGCAACCCAATGAATAAATTTTATTTTTGCTTTTTGCTCTATGTTCTGGTGTGTTAACATAATTATGTTATTGTTATGATTGTGTTTTTATGTTTAATTAGTGTTTGTGCCAAGTAAAGCCTTTAGGATCTTCTTGGGTGATAGTTGTTTGAGCTTGCTGAAAAAACAGAAACTTTTATGCTCACAAAATTAACTTTACTTTTTTTACCAGAGAGCGATAAAATACCCATTCCACTTGAAGTAGATCTATATACAAATTTCTCAGGTTTTCCTAAGTTTTCAGAATTTTTGGAGTTACAGAAGTATTCTAAATAGTCAGATTGCTACAGATTGTTCTGTTTTGACAGATTTTGTTTTCTTTGTGTTGTGTGCTTATTTTGATGGCTCTATGGTTTTCTTTGATGAGCTTTTGCCATAGAAAAGTTTGAATATAGTATATATAATACAAAAAGAAAATATGGATTGGTTTGATACATCACTTATAGTAGTGGTTTGCTTTCTTATACTAACGGATCTCACGAAGGTTTTGTTGAGTTTTGTGTGATTGAAGTTTTCAAGTTTTGGGTTATCTTACGATGGATGAAGGAAGGATGGAAGATCCTAAGCTTGGGGATGCCCCGGCATCCCAAGCTATTATCCAAAAATGAGCAACCAACTAAGCTTGGGGATGCCCCCGAGTGGCATCCCCGCTTTCTTCCAACGACCATCGGTATTTTACTTGAAACTATATTTTTATTCATCACATGATACGTGTTTTGATTGGAGCGTCTTGTATGATATGAGTCTTTGTTTGTTTTATTTTGTGTTTTAAGTCATCAATCCTTGCTGTACACACCTATTTGATAGAGCCAAAATTATGTCATGACTTGTTAGAATTGCTCTCTATGCTTCACTTAAATTTTTATGAGCTATGGACTTGCTCTAGTGCTTCACTTATATCTTTTTTTAGCACGATGTGCTTTAGTATTTTTGAAGAAATGCTCTCTTGCTTCACTTAGATTTAATTGAGAGTTAGTAAAATTTTCAAGAAATTCTCTCTTGCTTCACTTAAATTAATTTGAGAGAAAGAAAATTTTATTATGCTCTTGATCATCACTTATATTTGTTGGAGCTTGTCAAAAGCAACACATGAAAATTAGCCCCAAAGTGATAGATATCCAAGAAGGATATAATAAAAACTTTCATGAAGATCATTGGACAAAATAAACTTGATTCTTAGTAATAGTTTTGAGATATGATGATGTGATATGTGAGTTATGTTGGTGAGTAATTATGCTTTAGTATGAATATTGGTGTTAAGGTTTGTGATTCCCTATGCAAGTACGACAGCCAATAGTCATGAAATGAAATTATATCCTACTTGTGGTGCATCATTCGGTGTTATTTATACTTAATGCTTGCTTATGAGATTATATGTTTCTTGGTTGGTCGCTTCCCAATCTTTTGCTAGCCTTCATTTTGCACTAAGTATGATCACTACTTGTGCATCCAAAAACCTTTAACCTAGTTTTTCCATATGAGTCCACTATATCTACCTATATGCGGTATTATTTTTCCATTATAAGAAAATTTGCATGTGCCATCTCTAATTTTCAAAATAAACTTCTCTTTTGTGTGTTTGTTTTGCTCGCGGAGCGGTGAGGGGTGGCTAATATTTTCCATGCTAGATGTGTTATTCCCACTATGAGTGTTTATTCACTTGTCATTGCACGGGAGTAAGGCAAAGGTATTAGGGATGCCCATTCCTGAAATGCAAAAAATGAATTTACTTTATGTTGTCAAATAATAAATTCCTTGGAAAGTGTTGGTATGCAGGGCAACCGTGGATACGGCTAGCCATGGAAAGTGAAAGTATGGTGGAAAAAGGAATAAACTTTATTTTCTGTTTGGGAACCGCCTATGATATATCTATGCATGGAAAGTATTGGGAACTCTAAGTCGTTTTCGTTGGTAGGATGGATACACCTCCCAAAATGTTTTTATCTCTAAGTTTTTCGCTTTGAGCTCTGGCACCTCTACAAATCCCTACTTCTCTCTGCGAAGGGCCTTTCTTTTACTTTATGCAATTTTTATTTTGAGTCTCCATCTTCTCTTATAAAAGCACTAACTAGGAGGTAATATGATCGTACTTAAGTATTGGGTGTAGCTAATATTTGAATGTGTTTCATGAATGGATCAATGTTTGAGCATGATGGGCTAGGGATAACTTATTTTAGCATTGATATTTTGAAAGACATGGTTGCTTGTTGATATCCTTGAGTATCTAAATTATCATGTCAAAACTAGACTATTTCTTTGAATAACCTAAAAGTCCAAGTGTCCATGCTATAAAGGAAAGAATATGATATGACATGATAGGCAGCATTCCACATCAAAAAATCTGTTTTTATCACTTACCTACTCGAGGACGAGTAGGAGTTAAGCTTGGGGATGCTGATACGTCTCCAACGTATCTATAATTTCTGATTGTTCCATGCTGTTACATTATCAATCTTGGATGTTTTATAATCATTTTATAGTCATTTTATATCATTTTTGGTACTAACCTATTGACATAGTGCCAAGTGCCAGTTCCTATTTTTTCCGTGTTTTTTACATCGCAGAAAATTAATATGAAACAGAGTCCAAATGCCACGAAACTTTACGAAGAATTTTTATGGGCCAAAAGGAACACAACGGGCCTTGGCTGCGCCTGGGGGGTGCCCCGAGGGGGGCACAACCCACCAGGGCGCGCCAGGATGCCCAGGCGCGCCCTGGTCGGTTGTGCCCACCTTGGGTGCCCCCCGAACCGCCTCTTCATTCTATAAATACCCCAAAAATCCCAGAATCCTAGAGGAGTCGACAAAATATTCATCCAGCCGCCGTAGATTCTAGAACCACCAGATCCAATCTAGACACCATCTCGGATGGGGTTCACCACCTCCATTGGTGCTTCTCCGATGATGCGTGAGTAGTTCTTTGTAGACCTTTGGGTCCGTAGTTAGTCTTGATTCTCAATACAATGGTCTCTTGGAGATCCATATGATGTAACTCTTTTGCGGTGTGTTTGTTGGGATCCGATGAACTTTGAGTTTATGATCAAATCTAACTTTTTATATCCATGAAAGTCATTTGATTCTTTGATCTCTTATATGCATGATTGCTTATAGCCTCGTATTTCTTCTCCGATATTTGGGTTTTGTTTGGCCAACTTGATCTATTTATCTTGCGATGGGAAGAGGTGCTTTGTAGTGGGTTCGATCTTACAGTGCTTGATCCCAGTGATAGAAAGGGAAACGACACGTATGTATCGTTGCTACTAAGAATAAAACAATGGGGTCAATCTCTACATAGATAGATCTTGTGTACATCATGTCATCGTTCTTATTGCATTACTCCGTTTCTTCATGAACTTAATACACTAGATGCATGCTGGATAGCGGTCGATGTGTGGAGTAATAGTAGTGGATGCAGGCAGGAGTCGGTCTACTAATCTTGGATGTGATGCCTATATAGTGATCATTGCCTCGATATCATCATAATTATTTGAAGTTCTACCAATTGCCCAACAGTAATTTGTTTACCCACTGTTTGCTATTTTTCAAGAGAAGCCAATAGTGAAACCTACGGCCCCCGGGTCTTCTTTCTCATATTTTCCTTTGCGATCTATTTTATTTGCTTTTATTTTTATATCTATTAATCAAAAAACCCAACAATATCTTTCTGCAATTTATTCTTATTTATTTTGTTTGGCATTCGATCTATCAATTTATTACAAATTTATCTCATGTCTGTTTGCCACTTGAGGCGCCGTACCCCGAAAGGGATTAACAACCCCTTTAACACGTCAGGTTGCGAGAAGTTGTTATTTGTGTGCAGGGGCTATTTACGTTGTGTTGCTTGGTTCTCCTACTGGTTTGATAACCTTGGTTTCATATCTGAGCGGAATACCTACTGCCGCTGTGCTGCATCATCCCTTCCTCTTTGGGGAAATACGGACGTAGCTTCGAGCGACATCAAATCTCTACTTAAACATGGTGCTCAACATTATATATTATTTCCCAATGATATGTGGTTATCCTATGATGTTTGAGTAGATTCGTTTTGTCCGATGGGCTAGTTGATGATTGTGGTTGTTTGAGTGTATATTTTATTGTGCTGCTGTCCTGCGGTGCCCTCTGTCTCGCGCAAATGTGAGGGGTCCCCGCTGTAGGGTGTTGCAATACGTTCATAATTTTCTTGTTGTCGGTTGCCAGAGTGACAGAAGCCTGAACACAGACAAATGTGTTGTTGCATATGGGATTAAAGAGTACTTGCTACTTAATGCTATGGTAGGGTTTTACGACCTTAATGATCTTTGGTAGTCGTGGATGCTTGCTAGAGTTCCAATCATAAGTGCATATGATCCAAGTACAGAAAACATGTTAGCTCATGCCTCTCCCTCATGTAAAATTACAAGAATGATTACCGGTCTAGTTATCGATTGCCTAGGGACAAATGACTTTCTTCCTGACAAAAGCTATATACTTTTATTGCCTTGCATTTATTCGTAGTTTTAGTCTCGCAAAGTACTTCTAGTTTTGTTCTTGCAAACTTATCCTTTCACCTACCAAATAGTTTTATACTTGTTCTAGGTAAATCAAACGTCAAGTGTGCGTAGAGTTGTATCGGTGGTCGATAGAACTTGAGGGAATATTTGTTCTACCTTTAGCTTCTTGTTGGGTTCGACACTCTTATTTATTGAAAAGGCTACAAATGACCCCCTATACTTGTGGGTTATCAAGACCTTTTTTTGGCATTGTTGCCGGGGAGCAATAGCGTGGGGTGAATATTCGCGCGTGTGCTTGTTTGCTTTATCACTAAGTAGTTTTTATTTTGTGCTCTTGTTTTCTATCTCTAGTTATGGGTAGGAAACTCAAAATACCAAAAAAATTAGTTGTACCTACTAAACCAATGGTTGAAGAACCACCCAGAATCTATCATACTACTGAAGCTTTCTACTTGGATCATCTTCGATCCCTATGTGCTCGTGCTGAAACCCCAACTGGCTTAGTTCAGGGCAAATCATTAGATGAGCATGCTCATTTGTGTGACACCGCTTATCTCAAGAAGGGAAACTTTTATGGCATCATATTAATATTTCTATTGCTATGCTTTGAATTTATGCGAAATACATGATTTTACTTGTTGTTCTGAAGACCCTAAAAAACACCTTCCCTTCCAATGTGAGTTTAAGGATAATGGAATTTCATCTTCTTGTTCCAAGGGTGTTTATAATTATTATGATATTGAACAAATTGAAGAATTTGTTGCTTTTAAGGGTGCTTATGAAATTGCTTCTTTGATTGAAAATTATGATGCTACTCTTTAAAATCTGGAAATTTTGCCATACTTAAATATTGCTATGGAAATTATTCTTCTAATGCTTATATTAAACCATATATTGAGAAGAGACTAATATTTTGCAAGAGTCTATGGAAAAAGAAATTGATGGAACTGTGAGCTCATTGGATGAAAAAGATGATGATGAGAGCAAAGAACAAAAGGAGGAAGAGCGGATTGATCACCTGTGCCCACCTTCTAATGAGAGTAACTCTTCAACTCATATATTGTTTAATGTCCCTTCGTTCTTACTGAAGTATGAAAACAATGGTAGTTGCTATGATCTCGTTGATTCATTTGAAATATCCCTTTTTGATGAACTTGATAATTGCTATGCTTGTGGCCATTATGCCACTATGAATTATGCTTATGAAGATGAAATTGCTATAGTTTATTATGTTAAGATAGAATGAAATTGTTGCTATTGCACCCACACATGATAATCCTATTATGTTTTTGAATTCTCCAAACTACACTATATCGGGAAGTTTGCTCTTATTAAGGATTACATCAATGGGTTGCATTCTACCACTACACATGATGATTTTGATGAATATAATATGCATGTGCTTTCTGCACCTACTTGCAATTATTATGAGAGAGGAACTACTTCTCCACCTCTCTATGTTTCCAACACGATAGAATTGCAAGAAATTGCTTATACTATGCATTGACCTTTACTTGATGTGCATGAATTGTTCTTGTATGACATGCTGATGCATAGGAAGAGAGTTAGACTTCATCATTACATGATATATGTTGCTTTGTGCTCACTACTAAATTATAAATCATTGTTAATTAAAATTTGCTTTGATATACCTTGGGATTCGGGTGGATCCCTTACTTGAGCACTTTATGCGTAGCTTAATGGATTTAAAGAAAGCGTTGCCAGGGAGACAACCCGGAAGTTTTAGAGAGTCATTTATTTCTTTTGAGTGCATTTGTAAAGTTTAAAAACAAAAAATATGGAGCGGAACCTAAAAACGTTTTTCTCTAAAAGAGAAGCGATTGAAAAGTGATGCATTGGAGAAGTGAGGGTCGACCTTGAACACTTGTGTTGATGCTCATGGAAACAATGTAAATTTTCATGGAAGTTTCTCACAAAAATAATTATCCCCTTATAAAAATCCATTGTATTATAAAAATAATGTGCCAAGATTTTCCTTTGGGGTGATTAGATTGCTTGTTGGTATATGTGGTGCAAAAATAGAAACTTTGGCTGTAGTGCGCGATTTTACAATT
This sequence comes from Triticum urartu, assembly GCF_003073215.2. Taxonomy (NCBI): domain Eukaryota; kingdom Viridiplantae; phylum Streptophyta; class Magnoliopsida; order Poales; family Poaceae; genus Triticum; species Triticum urartu. Next base: position 514,027,825 of record NC_053025.1, on the reverse strand, counting down.
TTTACTGGAACGTCGAAAGTTTCTGAAACTTTTTGCATAGTATTGACATACAATTTTTTTCCTAATTTTTCAGAATTTTTGGAGTACCATAAGTATGGAAGATGTTCAGATTGCTACATACTGTCCTGTTTAAGACAGATTCTGTTTTTGATGCATTGTTTTGCTTGTTTTGATGAAACTATTGATTCTATCAGTGGTATAAGCCATGGAAAAGTTATAATATAGTAGCTACAATGCTGAAAAATATGATTCTTTTGCAACAATACTTAAAGTAGAGATTTGCTTTATTATACTAATGGATCTCACCAGTTTTCTGTTAAGTTTTGTGTGGATGGAGTGTTCAAAGATCGAGGAGGTCTCGATATGAGAAGGAGGAGAGGCAAGAGTTCAAGCTTGAGGATGACCAAGGCACCCCAAGTAAATATCCAAGGATACTCAAGCATCTAAGCTTGGGGATGCCCCAGAAGGCATCCCATCTTTCTTCAACAAGTGTCGATATGTTTTCGTTTTTGTTTTGTTCATGTGATATGTGTAAATCTTGGAGCGTCTTTTGTGTTTAGTTTTCACTTTTCTTTTATGCACCATGATGGTATGAGATAGTCCATGGTTGATTTATAGAATGCACATTGCACTTCACTGATATTTTTTGAGTTTGGCTTTATAGAATGTTTCATGTGCTTCACTTATATCATTTAATGTTTGGATTGCGTGTTTCTCTTCAGATAGAAAACCGTTGTTTGTAAAATGCTCTGTTGCTTCACTTATTTTTGGTAGAGCATGGTCTTTTATAGAAAGAATTAAACTCGCATGCTTCACTTATATCTATTTAGAGAGTCAACATGATTTGCTGATTTGCATGGTTAGTCATAAAATCCTACATAAAACTTGTGGATCACTGAATATGATATGTTTGATTCCTTGCAATAGTTTTGCGGTATAGAGATGATAATATGTGGGAGGTACTAGTAAACGGTTGTGGTTAGGAAGAATATTGGTGTTAAGGTTTGTGATTCTCGAAGCATGCACGTATAGTATCTCATTATGAGTGGCAGTCGGGGACGAGCGATGGCCTTTTCTTACCAATCTATCCCCCTAGGGGCATGCATAGTAGTACTTTGCTTATAGGTCTAATAAATTTTTGCAATAATTATATGAGTTCTTTATGACTAATGTGAGTCCATGGATTATACACACTCTTACCTTTCCGCAATTTCCTAGCCTCTACGTACCGTGCATTGCCCTTTCTCACCTCGAGATGTGGTGCAAACTTCGCAGGTACATCCAAACCCCGTGATATGATACACTCTATCACACATAAGACTTATTTTATCTTCCTAAAAACAGCCACCATACCTACCTATTATGGCCTTCCCATAGCCATTCCGAGATATATTGCCATGCAACTTCCACCGCTCCCATTTTAATGACTTGAGCATTCATTGCCATATTGCTTTGCATGATCGTAAGATAGCTAGCATGATATTTCCATGGCTTGTCCGTTTTTATATCGTTGTTATGCTAGATCATTGCAATTCCTGGTACACTACCAGAGGCATTCATATAGAGTCATATTTTGTTATAGGTATCGAGTTGTAATATTGAGTTGTAAGTAAATAGACGTGTGATGATCATCAATTTTCATTATTAAAGCATTGTCCTAGTGAGGAATAGATGATGAAGACTATGATTCCCCCACAAGTCGGGACGAGACTCCGGACCGAAATAAAAAAAAGAAAAAAGAAAAAGAAAAGAAAAAATAAAAAGAAGAGAAAAAGAGAAAAATAATTGAAATAAATAAGGAAGAGAAGGGGCATGCTAGTTCCACAGTTGTGCTTCAAAGTAGCACCATGTTTTTCATATAGAGAGTCTCCTATGTTGTCAATTTCATATACTAGTGGGAATTTTTCATTATAAAATTAGATGCAGACCCACTTAGTTTTCTGCTTGAGCTTTCATACACGTATACTCCCTCCGTTCCAAATTACTTGTCGTGGTTTTAGTTCACATTTGAACTAAAACCATGACAAGTAATTTGGAACGGAGGGAGTAACTTTTAGTGCATTCGTTGCATGGCAATCCCTACTCTTCGCATTGATATCAATTGATGGGAACCTCCACAGCCCATTGGTTAGCCGCATCAATGTGAGACTTTCTTACTTTTTTGTCTTCTCTATATTTACCCCTATCATCATACTCCATTCCACCTGTAGTGCTTGAGGGTGTCCTGGACTAGGGGTACTCACCACGTCGTCTCCCAACCAGCTGGATCAGGCTGAGGACCCCATGGCGGTTCACTCATGGGCCACTTCGGGCAGCCCATGTTGCACACGAGGAAGATTCCACAAGACTTGATGATCAAGACAATGACTCCTCTCCACCAACGTATCCGACTGGGACTCTTGTTATCCCAGGCCTCCGGTACATTATATAAGCCGAGGATAGGCTAGTCTCTAGATTATTATGACATAATTCTTCATACCCTCAGGTTTTAGACCACAACATATGATCGAGAGGTAGTTCAACTCTGTACTTGATACTACATCAATATAAACAAGAGCAGGACGTAGGGTTTTACCTCCATCAAGAGGGCCTGAACCTGGGTAAAACACTGTCTCCTTCATTCCTGTTACCATTGATCCGGGAATCCATAGCTCGGGACCCCCTACCCTGAGATTTACCAGTTTTGACACTGATAATGGTGCTTTCATTGAGAGTTCCGCTGTGAGATCGATAAAAGATCAATGGCTCGCCTACAGATCAACTGCGACGTCGGCATCTTCGTCACCGACTCGACTGGTCACCTTGGCTTGACCAAGGACTATGCCCCGCCTCCAATCGTCATGTTTGGACGAGGGCCTTTATCAAACATCAACTCCGATCTCTATCATGGTCATGGAGGAATCATCCTTGGAGCTCGGGGGCTCAACGTCAACATTGCCCTCGGGCGATCGTGCTGTTCTTTCGGACAGCAAACTTGTATCCTCTTCCACCACCTCCTCGAGCATTTCTTTGACGATTCCTTAGGTGGAATTGTGCGGAATTGAGTCTACAAGAACCCTGTAAAATTTCGTCGCGTTCCGATGGAGCAATCTCCACCGATCTCCGATATACCGGAGCCCTGTCAAGTCTGGACGGGAATCAGGACGAGTTAAGGGCGTGGTCTCCAGAGTCCAACTCGGAGGTTATTTGGAAGATCCAACCGTTCATCTGCCGTGTAATTTCCATATCTACTACCTCTCAAAATTTCAGTTCGATCCGACCGTTCAAACTCCAGAAACCTTCCGATTAGTGCATCACTTTTCGGATCTGTTTTGTGTGCAAATACGAATCCGACCTGTGATCATCTCTCTTCAAGAACGAGATATTGGACAACTTTTTTGGAAGAATCTCTTTCTAGGGTATTGTGTTTTGTTTTCGAACACATGCTCGTGAATTTTGCTCCTTTTTGGCGGTAATCTTCACCGTCATGCTGGTGTCAAACCAGTCCGGTAATATTGCTTCACGGCTGCCAACCTGCACTAGACACGTCATCGCTTTGTTGAGCCGAGCTCAACTTGTCCAGATCATCATCTCGGCGAGCCGAACAAAAAGTTCGGAATCACAAACGATAATCATCACCAACATCGCCACCCTACGGATCACACAGAGCGGGCACACCGGCATCGCCGCATGGTCACTTCATCAAGCCGGCATTGACCGCGTCAGAAGTTACGACCTGCGTCGGCATGGCCGCACTGTTGCTTCTTTAAGTCGATGTCCATCACGCCGAACTGCTTCAACACCTCGGCTGACACGGCAGCTGCAACATCTCCTTACCGACCCGCTCCGTCACCTCGGCTGGACCGGGGGCTTCACCATATCTTCATCAAACCTACTCCAGTGACTTCGGCGTCACCAGCCGACCTGCTTCGACTCATCAGCTGACATGGAGGCTTTGACACCTTGGCTGGATCGGGGACTTTGCTATTTCTTCATCAACATACTCCGGTGACTCTGACGTCACCAGCCGACCAGCTTCGTCATGTTAGCTGGACCAGGGGCTTTACCTCGGCGAGCCAACCTTTGTCAGCGTCGCCATGCCGTTGCTTTATCGCCCATCAGACAATGGGTGTGCGGATCGAGTCCCAATTTTGGGAGTCACCTTTCTTCGTATTGCTACAACAAATAAACCAGGTGCTATTAATCCTAGTAATTTTTGCTTGTTTGGGTTTATTTTTCCCGAGGAATTATTACTCTGGTTTGTTCCATCATATGTACATAGGTCTATCAAATGGTGGCCGCATTAACGACGGTCGCGTGGTGGTTCGGCTTTGTCACGCCTTTACCACATCACGCCGACGCCCTGCATCGACATTGACTTCGGCGCCAGGCCGCATATCTTTAAATAAATTATTTTGCGTAAATTAATTACGCGACGATTTTTATATATTTATATTATCATTGTTGGACTACACTATTTTACATGTGTAGGTAATCGACTTCAACTGTGTCACACGGTCACTTCAGCAAGCCGACGTCATCGTCCCAATCAGCCTAAATCGGCTCGCATGATCACCTTGTTGGTCAAATTGCCATACCGACATGTTTGGTTGCCTCGGGACTTTGGCATCGCTGAGGGAGCTCTACCTCATCGAGTGTTCAACACATAGGCAATATTTCTTTTATTAGTCACTTTGCATAAATTATTAATCATGCATCCTTTTTTAAAAAATTATTATTATTATTACTATTACCTTCTGCTTGCACTATCTTCTGTGCACAGGTAAATGATCCAGATTGGGAAGCGCTGTCACCTCGGCATATCGACATACCACGTCACCTCGGCTGGACCGGGGCTTCATCATCACTTCATTAACCCACGTCGGGTACTTCGACGTCACACTGCCGGCATGCATCGGCCGTGCTATGTCGCCACTTCGGAGCGTCGAGCTCTTTGCTCTGCCACCTCGGGACCGGCTTGGGGGCTGGGAGCTCATCCCGCCGTAAGCTCGGACCACGTCATCAATACCGAGCACATTAACCAGCTAAGTCGCTTTCATGCTAAAAAACTTTTAGTTTTCAATTTTCTTCGGTTCGACCAAGCATTATACTTTTTTGGCAAAAAGTTGTTCGTGAAAAACTTCCATGTCAAAACTTTGTTTGTGACACATAAATTCAAATACCCAGTTTACTTGGGGGCTTCCTTTATGAAACCTTTCCTCTTGCATATGATTATACTTGTATGGCTTCATTCCTTATTCGTGTATTACGCCACAATATGCACCATGTTGACTTAAGTGTTCCGCAAGATGGGTTGCCTTTCTCCTGTGTTTACCCCTACGTTCCCGATTGTTCGTCTAGGGAGTAAATGGAGCACCTCTGCGATTGTCATGATCGGGTCATCAGAGCTCGGACCTCAGACTGGGTGAAGACGAAAGCTAGCTCGTTTTCAATCATGGTCGTCACACAAAAAAACTCATGAGTACAAAAATCTATTGGACAAGTCTCATAGTAATAATGTGCAACCAAAGAGAGGTATCGGTGGGGGTATTATTTTCTTCGAAGATGCTTCTTACACTTCATCAGTAATATAGCATAAGTTCCCTGAGCACGCTTTGTATGTTACAACCTTATGGCCTGATTGCCTGGTTATCGGAAGCACCGTCGATATTCTCGACAGGTGGAGTACATAACACTTTTCGGCCCTTGACCGAAGAGGGAGAAGCCGACGGTCGGTTAAGACGCGTTTAAAAGTTCAAGTGAACACATATATGATATAAGTACTTCAGTACATACAATCATTATACATAAAATTCTTTTACCCAAGTTTACTAGGGGGCTCTTAAATTTATAGGAGCCGTTTTATAGTAAATGTGTTTTCTTCCTAGTAATTGCAAAATCTTTTCTATCACTCCTTTTTCGACGCGAGTGTGTGGTCAATAGCCGGATAGCCCGTTTTCTCACTAGTGACCACTCGAGTTTAGTTCGCTAAACTAGTCTAACGAGCAGTACTCTGCCTTCGGGATAGGAGTTTGCAGCCGTAGGCTGGCCCGCTTGAAGTCTTGAGATCGGATGTGTCATATTAATGCACGACAGAAGCACAAAAGTAAGACCAATTTTCGGATTAGCACCAAATGACTTGATTTAGTTCGGGCGTAAAGTTTTACTGAAGTTTTTTGTTCTTTCAAGCCTATGGCACTTTTAAACTATTTGTTTTTTTCCAGCATAAGTCTCGTATTGTAGCGCTGGACACCTTTAGAGATTCAGCACAAAAATTCTCGGATATTGCTATATATGCATCGGTTTCAAATTGTGTCTTTGGTCAATATTTGGGTTGCCCGGCACCTGTGCTTGCCTCCTATGTTCCACTTTGTTCGGCTTGGTGTGGAAAGGGAGAACCACTGCGATTGTGCTTCTAGCTCGAATGGTTAAGCACCTCAGTGGAGAAAGCCGAAAACTTACTGTCACAATGGTGTAAACTGGTCAGCGATCCAATGATGGTATCAAACTATAGATCGATACCGATTACCCCTTATTAAATGACGGGCCTTTCATAACATTGGCCGAAGTGATAATGGCTAGACTTCGGTCGGTGCCGAATACTAACCGGGGGCTCGTAGCTAGCTTCCCTAGTTTAAAGCTCCTATGACTAAGTGAAAGTTATAAAGCCCGCATATCTGATTGCCTTGTTTCTACTAACACAACCGCCTTCGGGCACCGAGACGTCGGCTAAGGGTTGTCTTGTTATTGCGGAAACACCCTGCGTAGCATCTACAAGCGGGGTGGATGACGATGGGCCACTTTCAAGTGATAAACGGTCGCAACGGAGTCAAAATAAATATATCATCTGTGTTTGTATTTTATATACGAGGGCTACCTTCCATAATCATCATTATAAAGCCATAAATATGCATCAATTTGACTTAAGATTTTGGCCAAGTTGGGTTGCCTGGCTCCTGTGCTTACCCCTACGTTCCCGACTGTTCTGCTAGGCAGTAAAGGGAGCACCTCTGTGATTGTTACTACTGGGTCATCCGAGTTAGTACCTCAGACTGGGTGAAGCCGAAAGCTAGCAATCTTAAAGGATATAATTGTTCAGAACGACGGAAGTGAAAATTTTGGTTCATCAATACCATAGAGTTTGGGAACTTTCCCCGAACTAAATCCTCAATATTTTCCTCCCACATTGATTGGAGGTGAGGTTTCATGATCATGATCAGCATGACAACCCAAAGAAAGGAACCAATAGCGGGATTATTTTCTTTGGAAGATGTTTCATATCTCTCTGCATACCTTTGTTTATAAAACCGTATGCCCGGATTGCCTTGTTTTCCATAAATGTTTGCCCTTATAACGGCTTTATAAAGTAGGACAAACACTCCTCGGCTTCTGGCCGAGGAGGTTGAAGCCGATGGTCAGTCAAGAAAGTTTTGTACAATGCGGATCCGAGCATTAATGATGTAAAGTACTTGGATACATAGAATCATTACACATAATTTGTGATTTTACTCTGGATATCGATCCTTAATTCGGCCACCCGTGCCCACATTAAGGCTCGGGGGCTACTGGGCTTCGGGCTTATCATTCACTAATATTAAAAGGGGCGTATCGATCCCCTGATCTGGTGTTGCCACCCGACCAGTGTCTCGGGGGCTACTGCATTGCCTATTTAATGCAGAAAATTCAAAAGTGCTCAGTGTTCTGCTAGACCGAACTATGGGCAAACACGTCTTCGGACAACAATAAGTACCGTCTGGGACTTATCTGGCATCAAGCTAATATATTACGGCGACTTCTCAAAACCCTCTCTCAAGGGCCCGTCCGCCGATCACTATTACCTCTAATATATTACATTGCGTTTCTATTCCTATGTATGCTGCCGAGCTAGGAGTTGATCCTCAGGCCTATTTCATGACCTGAGTCTTAGAAGCTACTAGGATCAACGGTTTCATATTTTCTTCAGGTGCATCTCGGATTTTAGGATGACAGACACCTTGAGGGCTACTGGCCATACATCTCGTCAGCAAATAAATTTATACGCATCAAAAATAAAATCTGCAAACAATCAGCCCATGACCGAGGTGCTGAGCCACCTTGGAAGCAGTTCGGCATATAGCTCGGATGCAAGTGGCTAGCTCCTTAGAGGGCATTTCCGGCATTAATCTCAGCTAAAACTTTTTCAAGACCAAGGTAATCTATGACACCTCGGATACAGTCCAGCGTTGGAGCTCGGATACATTCCGGCGTTGAAGCTCGAAAGCGGTCCGACGTTGGTGCTCGGCTCCAAAAGATACCTCGAATGCAGTCCGGCGTTGGAGCGCGGACGTGAGAGGACACCGCCGCATGGGAAACACTTCAAACACAAGGTGGGCGTAAAAATAACAAGGCATCAATAATGGCCGATGACTTAAAGGGGCTCCTCGGGATACCCGACGTGTAAACTCTTCGGATTTATTTCGGCGATCCTCAAGATCGAAGATAAGAAGATTTGTTGAACCAGTTTTCAAGACCGACGACTGAAGATGAAGAATACTTCGGAACAATCGAGGAGCGCCCCCAACTTGAAGACCAGTTCAGGGGGCTACTGACGGTGTCCTGGACTAGGGGGTACTCACCACGTCGTCTCCCAACCACCGGGATCGGGCCGAGGACCCCCATGGCGGTTCACTCATGGGCCACTTCGGGCAGCCCATGCTGCACATGAGGAAGATTCCACAAGACTTGATGATCAAGACAATGACTCCTCTCCACCAACGTATTCGACCAGGACTCTTGTTCCTAGGCCTCCGGTACATTATATAAGCCGAGGCCAGGCTAGTCGCTAGATTATTATGACATTATTCATCATACCCTCAGGTTTTAGACCACAACATATGATCTAGAGGTAGATCAACTCTGTACTTGATACTCCATCAATATAAACAACAGCAGGAGACATAGGGTTTTACCTCCATCAAGAGGGCCTGAACATGGGTAAAACATTATCTCCTTCGTTCCTGTTACCGTTGCTCTGGGAATCCACAACTCAGGACCTCCTACCCCGAGATTTATTGGTTTTGACACCGACAGTGCTATATCCATGGCTCGCGCTCATGTATTGCGTGGGGGTTGAAAAAGCTGAAGCGCATTAAAAAGTATGAACCGATTGCTCAGCTTGTCATCGGGGTTGTGCATGATAAATACTTTGTGTTAAGAAGATAGAGCATGAAAAGACTATATGATTTTGTAGGGATAGATTTCTTTAGCGTTGATATTTTTAAAGAAATGATTGTTTGTTGGGATGCCTGAGTATTGATGTCTTTTTGTCAAATTATAGACTATTGCTTTGAATCACCCGTGTCTTAATATTCATGCCATGATTAGACATATGATCAAGATTATGCTAGGTAGCATTCCACATCAAAAATTATCTTTTTGATCATTTACCTACTCGAGGACGAGCAGGAATTAAGCTTGGAGATGATGATATGTCTCCATCGTATCTGTAACTTTTAATTATTTCATGCCAATATTATACAACTTTCACAGACTTTTGCAAATTTTATATGATTTATTTGACTAACCTATTGATTCAGTGCCCAGTGCCAGTTCATGTTTGTTGCATGATTTTTGTTTCGCAGAATATCCATATCAAACAAAGTCCAAACGCAATAAAAATTTACGGAGAATTATTTTGGTTTGGGAGGTGGAATCAACGCTAATGGAGGCCCACAGCCTCCACAACCCACCAGGGCGCGCTGGGCACCCCCTGGTGCGCCCAAGTGTCTTGTGCCCTCCCCATAAGTCGTTGGAGCCCTTCTTTGGGCGCAAGAAATACAATTTATGGAAAAAATCATGCAAAAATTTCAGCGCAATCGGAGTTACAGATGTCCGAGAATTTAAGAAACGGTGAAGGGCCAGAAAACATGAACGCAAAACAGAAGAGAACAAAGAGGGAGATCCAATCTCGGAGGGGCTCTCGCCCCTCCACCACCATGGAGGCCATGGACCAGAGGGGAACTCACCTCCCATCTAGGGGGAGGCCAAGGAAGAAGAAGAAGAAGGAGGGGGGCTCTCCCCCTCTCCCCCGATGGCGCCAGAGTGCCGTCGGGGCAAGGATCATGACGACGATCTACATCAACAATCTTGCTACCGTCAACACCAACTTTCTCCCCCTCTATGCAGCAGTGTAACACCCCTTCTCCCCACTGTAATCTGTACTTATACATGGTGCTCAACACTATATATTATTTCCCAATGATATGTGGTTATCCTATGATGTTTGAGTAGATATGTTTTGTCCTATGGGCTAATTGATGATCGTGGTTGGTTTGAGTGTATATTTTATAATGGTGCTATCCTACGGTGCCCTCCTTCCCATGCAAGCGTGAGGGGTCCCCGCTGTAGGGTGTTGCAATACATTCATAATTTGCTTGCTGTCGGTTGCCGGAGTGACAGAAGCATGAACACGGACAAGTGGGTTGTTGCGTATGGGAGTAAAGAGGACATGATACTTAATGATATGGTTGGGTTTTATGAACTTAATGATCTTTGGTAGTTGCGGATTCTTTCCAGTGTTCCAATCATAAGTGCATATGATCCAAGTAGAGAAAGTATGTTAGCTCATGCCTCTCCCTCATGTAAAATTGCAAGAATGATTACCGGTCTAGTTATCGATTGCCTAGGGACAAAAGACTTTCTTGTTGACAAAAGCTATCTAATTTTATTGCCTTGCATTTTATTCATAGTTTTATTCTCACAAAGTACTTCTAGTTTTATTCTTGCAAACTTATCCTTTCACCTACAAAATAGTTTTATACTTGTTCTAGGTAAAGCAAATGTGAAGTGTGCGTAGAATTGTATCGGTGGTCGATAGAACTTGAGTGAATATTTCTTCTACCTTTAGCTCCTTGTTGGGTTTGACACTCTTATTTATCGAAAAAGGCTACAAACGATCCCCTATACTTGTGGGTTATCACTTGGAACAAGCTAAGGGGAGTCCCCATACCCGTTACTCAAGTCTCCTTTGGTGGGGAAGATGATGATGGTGGTGGTGATGAGATAGTAACGAGCTTATCCTCTGGCTTCCATGGCAGCGGATCACCATAATAAGAGGAAGCATGAGTCTCATGAGTCCTTCAACTGGTAGCTAAACTCATACCTTTAAATCTTGCCTCATATTCAAAGACTTTATTTTGGAGATCATCGATTTTGCTTTGCAGTAAATTGATTTGCTCGTTGAGGGTGAAGACGATGTCTTTCATGGACTGGCCATCCACCTTGTGATCACGAGTGAAATCCGTATTGATGAGGTGATTGGCACTGAGCCCACGTACCACCGTCCCCTTGCATTTGAAGACCTCCTGCTCCATAGCTTCGAGCATGGCCTCCATGGTTCCAGTCTTATTGGGACCTTGAACATTCCGGATGTGGAGCACCCCCTCATGCATCTCGATGGTTTGAGGGTGTTGCATCACCACCAAAAATTAAGGGTTGATTACCCTCTCGAAGAACTTGTCCTTGGAGGAGCTTAGAGCGGCCATTGCGATCTAGATCTGTCAGAAAACAACAAGAAAGAAGTACAGAAGATTTCTTTGCGATACTGTGGTCAATGCGTTTGGGGTGTATATAAAGATTTTTTATCTTGGGAAACAAGCCAACAAGAGTAAAACGGAGCCGGGAAGGTTCCCGAGGTGGGCACAACCCACCTGGGTGCGCCAGGAAAGTCAGGCGCGCCCTGGTGTCTTGTGCCCTCCTCGGTTGCCTTCCTGGTTGTTTCTTATTTTCCTAATTTTTGCAATATTCCAAGACTAACAGAAAATATTTTTTGCGGTTTTTTTGGAGTCCCTTTACTTACCATATCACGTACCTACTACTTTTTTATGATTATCGAGTGTTCCGGATGGTTTCCTTTATGTGTTCCTCTGTTGTCATGGTTTGGATAATATTGCTTTCAACATTAATAGGCGCACCTGAGATATAGTGTTTGATTCTTTGCCCATCGACCACCCTCGGATTAGTGCCTTCGGCATTATTAATTTTGATAGCTCCAGAGCAATAAACCTCTTCGATAATATATGGTCCTTCCCATTTGGAAAGAAGTTGTCGGCGTCCTGGGAACGGGGGTACCCAGGCTTGCCTGCCTGCAGCCCGCGACGTGGCCCCATCGACAGCCTGGTACGGCCCAGCTTCATCAACAACAATCCAAGACCCTCGCGAGGGGCCGAGCCTCACGAGGCGGACGACACCAAGACCTCCCTGGGGGCGGCCTCACCAGGCTGGCTCCCGAGGTGCGGAGATATCAAGCCAAGGTGCACCTCGCGAGGTTCGCATGACGTGAGCCATGACGACCAAGGCCAGGCAGGTGCCAGCAGACGCAGTGTACCAATTTCCTCTTTGGTGCTAAGGAGGCAAGCACAGGCACGGAGTCCTGAGGAATCAAGCAAAGGTTTCCTTATCGGTGCAACAAGACCAAGACCACCAGGACAACAGGACGGAGGTCATCGCGGAGCACACCGCAGCGTCACCACCAGAGCCTTTTGCAGGCGAAGACTAATTTTGTCAGGATAGCTTGTACTAGTTGTCTCCCTTCAAATTTGGCCATTGTGGGATCCCTTCCTGCCTTACATTTGGGAAGAGGACCAAGGCAACTATAAATAGGACTTAGCCACCACCATAGACAAGGATGGATCATTCAGATCATCCTCTCACCCACCAGCTCATCGAGCTCAAGAACACCTCACCTCTTGAGGCTGTTCAACCACTGTACTAGTTCATCCTCAGCCCCTCGAGGCAATCCACCACAAAGCTGGAGTAGGGTATTACACCGCAAGGTGGCCCGAACCAGGATAAACTGTTGTGTCCCTTGTCTCTTGGGTTCGTCGAGCTAGGCCGTTGAATCGTTGAGCAGGCAGGCTGGGAATGGGAAGTTCTTCACATGCACCCCAGTGTTTGAACCTCTCAAGGGTGTCCGGAACCCTGAATTTGACATTTGGCATGCCAGGTAGGGGGTGCGTCGAAGCCTCTCTTCCATCGGTCAACCCGCCGCCGCTTCACCGCCTCCATGACCGATGCTCGTCAAGCTCGTGCCGAGTGTTAGGCCGCTCTTGCCGCTTGTGTCACCCAGACAGCGCCTGTCGGCGGACCTCCCCGTCGTTCTCCATCACCTGCCGCCACTGGCCCGGCGGGGCACGAGCAACAAGCTTCGTTATAGCACCCCTCCATGCGATGGGATGGACGCACCGCCACCCCATCGCTCACTTCGGCTGGCTCATCATCTCACGCTCGTCGCGGGCCCGCGGATGCATAGGCTGCGTTGCTCATGGTGTGCGAGCTCTTGCGCTATCGCCCCGTCGAGGATTTCTACGAGGACTGGCTGGACCGCATCGCCGAGCTTGTCAGCACGGCTGGGGGCTCCCCTGCACCATCCCTCTTGTTGCCTCGCCCGCCACCCGCTGTGGGTGATGTAACCAACGGAGCACCTCCGCCACCTCCCCGTCAGGACATCGCCCTCGGTCCAAGACACGCGGCCCCACGGCATGACCCGCTACGTAGGGCGCCCGCACACGGAGAAGAAAGCTGCCAGGAGGTCCAGCGTCCGCAAGAAGGTGCTCCAACGCTCCCTGCACCACCGCGTCAAGACCGCGCGCCGCCTGCGGCAGCGGCGCGTGAGCGCCAAGACCGGGCTCCACCTCCACGACAGGCTCCCGTGACCACCGCGGGCTGCCGAGCCTATACTCCAGAGCTACGCAGCGTCGTCTCGCCGGGCAAGTTCAAGCCCGACCTGCCCCCGCGCTACGACGGCACCCAGACCCCGCGAAGTTCTTCAGCTCTATGAGTTGAGCATCAAGGCATCTAACGGCGACGAGAAGGTCATGGCGAACTGGTTTCCCATGTCTCTCAAGGATGGCGCGCTCGTGTCTCCTAAACTTGCCTGCGGGATCGATCTCCTCCTGGGGCGATATGCACGAGCATTTCGTCGCCAACTTCCAGGGCACTCGCGACCGCCCACCTACCGTGAGTGACCTGCGACACATCAATTAGCAGCCGGGGGAAACCCTACAGAAGTACATCCAGCGCTTCAACATCGTTCTCCTCAAGATCCCCAAGGTTTCGGACGAGGCCATCATCTCGGTGTTCCCTGATGGCGTCCGTGATGTCAAGATGAAGGAGGAGCTCGCCATCCATGAGGACCTGTGCACGGCTCTGGAGATGTTCAACATGGAAATCAAGTGCGCGCGAGCTGAGGAAGGGCACCTCTCCTTCCTCGAGCTCCCAGCAGCCGACCCAGAAGACAAGAAAGGCCAAGGCCAAGGACATGAAGCGCAAGGGCTGGCTGTGCTCGCGGCTGGACGAGAGATGAAGCACGGCTGCGACCACCCAGAGTCATCCAAGGGCAGTCATCATTCTGCATCTTCCACAACGTACGCAATCACAACACCAACAACTGTCAGGAGCTCAGGGCCATACGCGACGAATGCCTCGGTCGATGCCCCGAGCGCAACGATCGGGGATACGGCCGCGGAGGAGGTCAAAGTGGAGGACGCTGGGATGACCGTGGCCTCCGCCAGGAGTGGCGCGACCAGCCTCATGAGGACTGCTGGTAGGGCCAGCCTCGCGAGGGCACCTGGAGAGATCAGCCTCATGAGGATAGTCCCCAGGGAAATGCCGGCCTCCCTCCGCTGCCACCGCCACCAAGAAGGAACGACTACCACCACCAGGATGAGGGGGTTGGGGGCTTCTATGAGCCATGCGCTATCGCCTGCATCTTGGGCAACACTTAGGCCCCAGCCTCTCAGCGCATCTTCAAGTAGTTCGCTCGTGAGGTGAACGCGGCCCTCCCCAGGCTCGAGGCCACACGTCCGCTCAGCTGGTCCAAGTGCACCATCACCTTCAGCTCATCCGACCAACTCAAGTGCGCGGCAACTACCGGCACCCTCCCGATGCTTTGCTCGCCCGTCATTAGCAATTTCCTCGTCACCAAGACCCTCATGATGGAAGAGCGGGGCTCAATGTTCTTTCCATCGAGACGTTCGACCGCCACCAAGTACCACATGACCAGCTGCAGCCCACCAAGCCTTTCTCAGGAGTGACCGATGGCTCCACCACCCCGATAGGGCAGATCCGTCTCCCTGTCACCTTCGGCCAACGCGACAACTACCGCACCAAGATCATCGACTTCGACATCGCCCACATCCGCCTTCCGTACAATGCCATCCTAGGGTATCCAGCCCTGGCCAAGTTCATGGTGATGACTCACCATGGTTACAATGTCCTCAAGATGCCAGGGAACCGCGACATCATCACAGTAGCCTGGGAGGAGAAGGATGCGGTGTGCTCTGTCGAGCGCGCCTACCAGGCCGTAGCAATCGAGGACCCAGACAATGAGGGCACCATCCACTCTCCTGAGGCTGCCCCCAAGAAGAAGAAGCAGCTCCCCCGCCAAGAGCCTCAGGAGAGTGGTGTCTCCAGCGACACCACCTCAGGACCAGCGCCCACGGACAGGGCGCCTCCCTATTGTGCATAGAGCGCCCAGCGCCCTCCTCAGGCTGGGCTCGGGGGCTCCCTTCTCGAGGGACTCTGACTTAGCCAATGTCACAAGGGAGGCGCTCGGGAACCACGTGGAGGCGTGCTACATCGCACGCTTCCCTCGCGAGGGCACAAGGCACGAGGTACCGGGTGCTCAATAGTTGATCACCAAGGCGACCGAGGAGCTTCAAGATGCGAGAGCCATGCGCGGCGACCGCCACCCACCACCTGGCACGGCTCCTTGTCCTGGCGAGGACAACGGGCTGCGCGTTTGCGTCATCATTCTGGGGCTCAAAAGGGCCGCATCCTAGGATCGGTTTTGGCCATTGCACGTTGGTCGGTGTGAGGGCCCCCCTCACAGCTATGTTCGAATGACTTTTGGCCTGCCGAGCGCGGCTATTGCCTTCCAGCATCGCCAGCGGAGTGTCGTGGCGGCTCAGGAGGCCAGGCACCACGCGGTCCTAGTGGAGATAGCGATGGTTCTTCACGAGCCTCCCGAGCCATCAGGGCCTCCCGAGATCTAAGACCCAGGCGGCTCGTGAGGAGCTACCTCTTCAGCACGCATCTTCAGCTACTCCAACATCTCTTCAGGAACGGAGCCAGGTGACATTTTCTAGTTTATTCAGTTGGGGGCACCCCACGGGCTGCATTATCCCCAGGTCGCATGGGCCAGTCCCTGCGACATGTATCCTTTTGCATCCTAAATTTGCTTTGTTGGGGGGGCGCCCCTCGGGCTGCATCATCCCGAGGCCACGTGGGTCTGTTGGCATGTGCCATTTTGCATCTATCAGAAGTAGCGTTATCTCCTTCCATGAGACGATTTATGTTATCACGTGCTTCCTTGTTGCCCTTCGTGGTTTCCCACGTTACTGACCAGCCTCCTGCTCATCCCGCAACGGGGGCTACGCATGCTGGCACGGCGCTTGTGCTTGGGTCCGTCCCTATAACGCTGACAAACCTGAGAGATCGAGCTCTGGCTCGCGGCCCGTTCCGCGCATGTCACCTCACCAGACCCTCAGTGCCTTCATCTTCTTGCGGTAAGATCAGCGGCAGGACAGCAAAACGCGATTATGAGTTATATTCTCCTCTCGGACTAACTTGGAGGAATCTTCCGAGCTTAACTACGGGCGGCCCCGCCGTTCACCCTCTTTTTTTACGCGATTCGCTTGCGCGTTAAAGGGGGAGCTCCTGAGCATCGCACCTCAGGAGCTCCTACTAACTCTCCAGCCCTCACCCCCTGGCCTTGACCATGGCATCGCGACCTGGCATACCAGTGGTGGCTGAGCCTCACTCGAGGGTCGGGACCCAAGGACGCAGAGCATTTAGATGAGCGAGGAAAGGGGAGGTTGGCGCGAGCCATACCTAGTTGCACCACCGCTAAAGCGAAAACCGGGCGTCACACAAGGAACCACCTCAGGGTTGCCAAAAGATAAGTCAACCGTGCATGATGGCGCGAATCTCTTTGTTCGCTGTTCTCCACTCTCATAAACTCGCTCCGGCAACGCTACTTCCCTTTTCGTACTTTAGGGAGCTGCTTGCACACCAAAGGGGACCTCTTGAGCATCGCGCCTTAGGAGCTCTTATCGGACCTCGGGCCGCTCACCTCCTGGCCTTGACCACGGCATCACGACCTGGCATACCAGTGACGGCTGAAGCCTACCTGGGGACTGGGACCTGCCGGCGTAGAGCGCTAAGCTACCGCGAGCACAAAAAGGGGGGAACAGTGCCCAAGCAAGATGCACAACCACAACCTTATAATAGGAATAATAGACATTGGAGCAAAGGCATTACATGTTCTTTACATACCCCCATCGGGTTTGTCTCGATTCCTCGCAGGGAACAAAAGAAGAAAAATCTCATGGAGCCCTGACTTCGGATATCACCGTCGACGCCATCATCAACAGTGGTCCACGCGAGGCCGGTGCCAACCCCATCCAGATCATCGTCGACGTCGAGCGAATGCCACTGCCGCGCTCCAGGCATGGTGAGAGCTCAGAGGCATGTAGCTGTTGTCGCTCGACTCCGGAGACTCACTGGGCTCGGAGAGTCGCTGGACTCCCAGGAGTCATCGCTGCTGCTGGAGGAGCCGTCGGCAGGACCGGAAGCAGAGCTAGCACCTGCTGCCGCGTCATGCTGGCAGCTTCCCCCGGGGCAGCACTCCAGGCGGCGACCTTCCTCGTCGAAGACCCTGAAGAACAGCGTGGAAGCGCCATCGTACTCAAACTGGACGGCGAGGGCCCCGTCTGCGCGGCAGGCACGGGAGACCTTGCCCCATCTTCGATTCATGAAGATGCCACCCGGAGGGACGGCCTCAACCTCCACCCCCGTGGCTAGGCTGCAACACCCGGCATGTTGCAGCCAAAACTCAAGCGGCCCCCTCGATGGCATCTCCTCAGCGAAGAACCGTGGGAACCGGATCCAAGTGCACAGCAGCATTGCTGCCCATATCATGAACTCACACGAGGTTCCCTCGGCGTGGGTTCGCGGGCCAGCCAGCCGCGCAGCCTCATTCCTGGCCACCGTGGCCATGGCCCGCACGGCGCTGGGCGCTGTCGCCCTCTCCGGGGCCCTGCGCTCGGGCGTACAGAGGGAGCGGGAAGCCAGGCAGTGGTCGCTCGTTGTAGGGCCGTGCCACCTCCTATCTCTCCCCGGCGTCGCAAGGGCGGCTGAACCTTTTCTTCAGCGGAAGTGGTTCAGGCTCCTCCCGAGGGGCCTTTCCCTTTTCTGCCACAGAGAACCTCCTAATCGGTGACAAGGGAGCTACAGCAAGATGGAGAGACAAGGAAGAAGAAGAAGAAGCGGGTGATGGGAAGAAGGAGATGAGCAAAGGGGCTCCACCCCTCCCCTCATTTGTACCCGGAAGGAGGCCAACCACCAGCCTCCACGGTCGCACTTAATGATGTTTTTTCTCTGGATGCAGCTAAGTCTCGTCAAGTCGAACGGTTGCCGAGGTAGCGTGGGGAAGCGGAGGCGCCCTCGTCCCATTAATCACCACGCGTCAATCGAGGCCGTAGGCGGTTGGGGCATGCGACGCTCCGCCCTTGCCCTTTGGCTTTGTGGAATAAGTTTAGTTTTATCGTTAGGAACAACGGTAATACCTCCCTTGTTAGGGACACAACGAACGAGACTTACCCATCTACTGTCGGCTATGGGACAGATTATACCTGCTTCCAAAAGCTTCAATATTTTAGTTCTTACCACTTCTTTCATCTTTGGATTCAAACGTCATTGGTGATCAACAACGGGTTTAGCATCAGGTTCCATATTAATCTTGTGCTGGCAGAGAGTGGGACTAATGCCCTTAAGATCATCAAGAGTATATCCAATAGCAGCTCGGTGCTTCTTCAGAATTTTCAATAATCTTTCTTCTTCCTGTTCTCAAAGGTTAGCACTAATAATAACATTATATATCTTTTTCTCATCAAGATGAGCATATTTCAAAGTGTCAGGAAATTGTTTTAATTCAAACACAAGATCACTCTTAGGTGGAGGAGGACTACCTAGAGTTTCAATAGGCAAATTGTGTTTGAGCAGAGGCCGTTGTTCAAAGAAAATTTTATCCATTTCATTTCTTTCATGCATATGCATATCATTTTCATGGTCTAGCAAATATTGTTCTAGTGGATCAGTAGGACGCACAGCTATAGAAGCAAGACCAATTATTTCATCCTTACTAGATAATTCTTTCTTATGAGGTTGTCTACTAAACTTAGAGAAATTGAACTCATGAGACTCATCACCAATGCTAACACCGGCAGTTTGTTTCTCACAATCTATTTTAGCATTAACGATGTTCAAGAAAGGTCTACCAAAGATAATGGGACAAAAGTCATCTTGTGGGGAACCAATAACTAAAAAAATAGTAGGATATTTTACTTTCCCACACAAGACTTCAACATCTCTAACAATCCCAAGTGGTGTGATGGTGTCTCTATTATCAAGTTTAATAGTGACTTCTATGTCTTCTATTTCAGCGGGTGTTATGTCATTCATAATTTCTTGGTATAAGGTAAAAGGAATAACACTCACACTAGAACCTAAGTCAGATAAGCCATGATAACAATGATCTCCTATTTTATGTGAAACAACAGGCATGCCAACAACATGTCTATGTTTATCTTTATCATCGGGTTTAGTAATTCTAGCAGCTTCATCACATAAGTAAATAACATGCCCATCAATATTTTCTACCAAGAGATCTTTAACCATAGCAACAACGTTCTACTTTAATTTTCTTAGAAGGTTTAGGTGCTTTAATATTTATTTCACAAACCACGGTTGAAACCTTAGCATGTTCCTTTATCCTAACAGGGAAAGGTGGTTTTTCAATAGAAGCAGTAGGCACAACAGGATCAACATTGTAAGTAATAGTTTCATCTTTAGCTATTACCGGTTCTTTAATTTCTTTTTCAATAGGGGGATGATATTTGAACCACTTCTCCTTAGGGAGATCAATATGAGTAGCAAAATATTCACAAAAAGAGGCTGCTATCTCAGAGTCAAGTCCATATTTAGTGCTAAACTTGTGAAAAGCATTGGTATTCATAAAAGATTTAACACAATCAAAATCAAGCTTAATACCTGACTCTTTACCTTCATCGAGTTCCCAATCTTCAGATTGTGTTTAATTCTTTCTAAAAGATCCCACCTGAATTCAATAGTCTTCTTCATAAAAGAACCAGTACAAGAAGTATCGAGCATGGATTGATCATCACGAGAAAGCCAAGCATAAAAGTTCTGAATAATAATTTCTCTCGCGAGCTCATGATTGGGGCATGAATATAACATTGACTTAAGCCTCCCCCAAGCTAGAGCGATACTTTCTCCTTGATGTGGCCAATTTATATATATATATATATATATATATATATAATTTTGATCATGATGAACTAGATGCATAGGATATATTTTTTTGGTGAAATTCCGATTTCAATCGATTCCAGTTCCAAGATCCAATATCATCGCATAGCCTATACAATGTCAATGTTTTTACCTTCAAAGATAAAGGAAAAACCTTCTTCTTAGATTCATCTCCGGGAAAACCTACAAGCTTAGATAATCCACAAAATTCATCCACATAGATCAAGTGCATATCAGGATGTAGTGTTCCATCTCCTGCATAAGGATTAGCTAGCAGTTTTTCTATGATACCGAAGGAATTTCATAACCAATATTTTCAGTAGGTGCATTAGGTTGAGGGGAAACTAATTGTGCTTTCGGTTGAGGCGAAGATACCCCGAACAATGCCCTCAAAGGATGATTTTCCATAGTAGCAAGTGACAATAAATTTCAGCATGCATTAATAATTTTTCTTTACCAAGAGCGCTTCACTCCCCGACAACGGCGCCCGAAAATATTCTTGATGACCCACAAGTATAGGGGACCAATCGTAGTCCTTTTGATAAGTAAGAGTGTCGAACCCAACGAGGAGCAGAAGGAAATGACAAGTGGTTTTCAGCAAGGTATTTTCTACAAGCACTGAAATAGTCCGTAATAGGTAGTTTGATAGCAAGATAATTTGTCAAGGACAAGTAATAGTAACAGTAAATAAAGTGCAGCAAGGTAGCCCAATCCTTTTGTGGCAAAGGACAGGCCAAAATGGTCTCTTATAATAAGCAAAACGTTCTTGAGGGTACACGGAAATTTCACCATGTCACTTTCATCATGTTGGTTTGGTTCGTGTTCGCTACTTTGATAATTTGATATGTGGGTGGATCGGTGCTTAGGTGGAGTTCTTACTTGAACAAACCTCCTACTTATGATTAACCGCCTCGCAAGCATCCGCAACTACGAGAAAAGTATTAAGATAAAATCTAACCATAGCATTAAACATTTGGATCCAAATCAGTCGCATATGAAGTAGCGCATAAACTAGGGTTTAAGCTTCTGTCACTCTAGCAACCCGTCATCTAATAACTACTCCACAATGCATTCCCTTAGGACCAAGTATGGTGAAGTGCCATGTAGTCGACATTCACATGACACCACTAAGGGAATCACAACATACATATCATCTAAATATCGAACACATAGCAAGTTCACATGATTACTTGCAACATGACTTCTCCCTTGACCTCAAGAACAAAAGTAACTACTCACAAATGATAATCATGCTCAAGATCATAGGCCGGCTTATTATGTCAGTGAGGTTAATTGAATCTAAGCAGAGGTACCCACATTAGTATAAGCTAGTCTATAGAGTGTTCATGGCTAGTCGCAAGTTGAAGCATTATTTCCTTGGTCATCCCATTACTGTGGTCAGCTCTGCTCCTCTAGGGGATATTATTCAAAACAGAGAAGCTACAGGCCGGGTGGCCAACTGGGCACTTGTGGATTTCATCAATGACTAGACAGAGTTGTAGATACCTAAGGAAAAGCATATCTGAAATATGCCTGTAAAATTGACTCATGCCGCCGGCCTACATCGCCATATGCAGTGAGGGTAACAATCCAATGATTTATAAGCGCATGATTCCAATGGCGCAATCCAAAATATACTGGCGACTTAACGTCCAAAGCCAGGGTGGGTTAGCAAATCCCAAGTATGCTCAAATATGAGTCATAAAGGTCAAGGCTACATGGCCTGAATTGTTTTAAACCATATGTTAACATGGAACAAGAATATGAATCCCAAAAAATGTTTTAGAAAAAACAATGAATCAGAAAAATAAGGCTTTCATAGGTCGCCAAGCCTTAATCTCATGTTCTTTCATGGGCCGCACAGCCACTGAGTTAATCCTTCATTCAAACCTGTAAGCCAGCCCTCACATGACAAAACACCATTTTAACCTTAACTAATTCAGGGTCTTTATTACAAGATTGACTGTTAAGAGTACGGCGGGTCATTCTAGGATTACCTGGGCGGAGTGACAAGGACATACAAGCAAGATAACCCGGAATTTGGTGTTTACACCTGGCATATAAGTCGATCATGAGGGTAAGCATAGCTATGCTCATTGAGCAAGAAGCCCCCAAGTGACCTATAATGAGCCCTCAAGGCAGGATACCTATGTTTGAACTACGCACTGCAGCAAGTTCTCTATGGTAACCTGTAATTTGGGAAGCAAACCCCCAAGTGGTTTGCAACAAGGCGTGTAAGCCGGATCAAGAGGGTAAGCACAGGTGTTTTCATTGAGCAGGAAGCCCCCAAGTGACCTTACGAATTGATAATAAAGACAAAAATACACAAAAATGAAATGACAGAGGCCCTGAATTGTCAGGGATGCCAGCTTTATTATACTAATCATAATATATACATTGATGAAAGTATGTACAACACAAGAGCCGGTGGCTCAAGTGTAATAAGGCCGAAGATGAGCAATATTCCAAGGTCGGTGGGTCTCCTCCTCTGATGTGCGTGAGTCCTTGTGGTCTCGAATATCAATGAGGTAGTATGACCCGTTGGTCAGGTTACTGCTGACCACAAAAGGTCCTTCCCAAGGTGGGGATAATTTGTGCATATCTGTTTGATCCTGGATGAGCCGGAGCACCAAGTCGGCTTCTTGAAAGGTCCAGGTCTTAACCCATCGACTATGATAACGATGCAGATCTTGTTGATAAATCGCCGAACAAGCCGCCGCAAGGTCCCGCTCCTCATCCAGGAGGTCGAGATCATCCTGACGTGCTTTTTCATTATCAGTTTCAACATAAGCCGCCACACGAGGCAAGTCGTCTCGGATGTCACTGGGAAGGACTGCCTCTGCTCCATAAACCATGAAGAAGGGCATATAACTCGTAGATCTGTTGGGGTAGTATTGATGCTCCAAAGCACTTGGGGTAACTCCTCAACCCAACAACCTGGCGTCCTCTACAAAGGGACCATAAACCGGGGTTTTATGCCTCTCAAGATTTCTTGATTGGCCCTTTCAGCTTGACCATTGGACTGGAGGTGAGCCACTGATGAAACATCGAGACGAATATGCTCTCATTGACGGAACTATTTCGTAGCACCCTTAGACATGTTAGTGCCATTATCAGTTATGATACTAGGTGGGTAGCCAAAATGGAAAATCACCTTCTTAATGAATTGAACCGTTGTTGCCGCATCACATTTGCTGACCGGCTCTGCCTCAACCCACTTTGTAAACTTCTCAACTGCCACCAACAGGTGGGTCTTTTGTCCTTGGATCTCTTGAAAGGTTCAACCATATCCAGCCCCCAGACTATAAACGGCCAAGTGATTGGAATCATTCTCAATTCTTGAGCCGGCACATGAGCCTGTCTGGAAAATTTCTGACAGCCATCGCACTTGCTGACCAGATCTTCTGCATCAGCATGAGCAGTTAGCCAATAAAACCCATGAAGAAAAGCCTTAGCCACAAGAGACTTAGAGCCGACGTGATGGCCACAATCTCCTTCATGATTTTCCCTTAGAATCTCACGGCCCTCCTCCAGAGAAATACAGCGCTGGAACACCCTTGTGACGCTGTATCGGCATAACTCGCCATTGACAGTGGTCATTGACTTAGACCACCAGGTTATTTGTCTAGCCAAAGTTTCATCCTCAGGTAACTCACCCCGGGTCATATAAGTTAAATATAGAACTGTTCAATCAGGAATAGCATGAAGGGCCGCCACCAACTGTGCCTCCGGATCAGGGATAGCAAGATCCT
This sequence comes from Triticum urartu, assembly GCF_003073215.2. Classification (NCBI taxonomy): domain Eukaryota; kingdom Viridiplantae; phylum Streptophyta; class Magnoliopsida; order Poales; family Poaceae; genus Triticum; species Triticum urartu. The sequence continues at coordinate 514,003,727 of NC_053025.1, read as the reverse complement.
CCTCTGTGGGCAACTTAACTGAAGGATTAGTCATTGCATCAAGAAAGACATTAGGTGGCACTGGCTTACATTGAGACCCCAACCGGCTTAAAGCATCAGCCGCCTCATTTTTCATGTGATCAACATGTTCCACCTGATTGTTGGAGATATGCCCTAGAGGCAATCATGTATGATGATATTTCCTATGTGTTTATGAATAAAGATAGTCCTTGGACATTATCAATGATGTGTATCAGCAAGTACGTGACTTGTTTGTGGGATAATGCATTGTATGATGACTCTCCTAAAAGGTCCCTAGTCGAAAGGGTTGTGTGGACGCGCAGCCGACTAGACTAGCATATGACATGGTCGATGGCTTGGTCTCAATAGCCATGAAGCATTGGATGCTAACCTGATAATATGGACTCGGAAGGATCTGGTCGGATTCGACATAGTTGGATCTGAGTTGAGATAAGGTCCGAGTCGGATAGACCCAACTATGAGACGCAGCGATATGTCATCTGTGAGTCTCTAGTACAACATATGTTCTATGTCCTAAGACCTGAGCTGGCTCATGTACTCGGGATGGTGACAGACTTGCTTTGGGCCAACCAGACGCTACTCCGTGACTGGGTAGTTACAAAGGTAGGTTTCGGGCTTGTCCAGACCCATGCTGCGAGACATGGTCGAGCAAGATGGGATTTTCCCCCTCCGATCAGGAGAGATATACTCTGGGACCCTCGTGTGATCCGACCAAGATAAGCATGGCCATGCGACATGGATTATGAGATAATCCGATTTGTGGTCGGCATCACTGGAATGATAAAGAGGTTAGGCTAGCACAAGGGTGACAGACTCGCCTTGAGCCCGACAACATTTATCGTGTGGCAAAAGGAATGCAAGTATGATGTACAGGTTCGCCTAACCAGCTTCATAGTCTGCTTGGTGTTCGGCATGCCTTGCTAGGGGCCGCTACCAATAATGCAGTTCAGAGGTGATCCGAACTGCGACCAAGCCGGCTTGAACCTAAGGGGTCGCGCGCTTAAGGGAAGGAAATGTACGAGGTCGGATCCGAGGACACTGGTGACTGGTCAGATGTGATCCGAGCTGTGTTCGGATTCTGGCTGAGTAGACTTATGGGCTTTAGGGTCCATGCGAGGCCCAAGTGTTGATCCCTAGACAAATGCCTATATAAAGTGGGGGTGCGGCACACTCATGCGATTGATTGCTTCGGCGCTGTCACTAGGGTTTGCATGTGTTGCAAATAGACACCTCCACTCGCTGCCGGTTGTGTGATCAGACCTAGCAGTCCGCCACACGATGTTCCTCCTGCACGCGCGGATACCGTTAGAGGTGGCGGACGCGCTGCACCAACTCTTCTTCCGCTGCACGGCACTGCGCGTCTAGTGGTGACGATCTGTGATCCATCTCCCGTAGCATGTTCTTGATTGTTCTGCGCATAGGAAAATATTAATTTCAGTCGACGCACCCTACTGTAGAACCCAACACTGATAACCTTTGAAATGACCGGCAATACCATCAACTGCCCGACGATGAGCCGCCATAAGTGGGTCTTTGGAATCCCAAGTTCCCGAGACATGCTGAGCCACCAAATCTGATTCGCCAAAACATTTGACCCGGCTTAGGTTCATCTCTTTGGCTACCCGAAGGCCATGGAGTAAGGCCTCATATTCAGATGCATTGTTAGTATAAGGAAACATTAGCCTTAAGACATAACAAAACTTGTCACCTTGTGGGGAAGTCAAAATAACTCCTGCCCCCGAGACTTCCAACTGCCTGGATCCATCAAAATGAATAGTCCAATTTGTATTATCAGGCTTTTCCTCAGGCATCTGCAACTTTGTACAGTCATTGATGAAATCCAAAAGTGCCTCAGACTTGATGGATGTCCGAGGCATATACTTCAAACCATGAGGTCCAAGCTCAATGGCCCACTTGGCCACCAATCCTGTAGCTTCTTTGTTTTGAGTAATATCCCCTAGAGGAGCAGAACTGACCACAGTAATGGTATCACCAAGGAAATAATGCTTCAACTTGCGACTAGCCATGCACTCTCCATATACTAGCTTTTGCCAATGTGGGTACCTCTGCTTAGATTCAATTAATACCTCACTGACATAATAAGCTGGCCTTTGAACCAGATATTCCTTGCCTGATTCCTTCCTTTCCACAACAACCACTGCACTGATGTCTCTGTTGTTAGCAGCCACATATAAAAGCAAAGGCTCCTTATCAATAGGAGTTGCAAGAACCGGTGGCTCGACCAACTATTTTTTAAGCGCCTCAAACGCCTGATTGGCAGCATCACTCTAGACAAAGTGCTTTGTTTTTTTCATCATTTGGTATAAAGGAATAGCCTTTTCTCCCAAGCAGCTTATAAACTGGCTTAAAGCCGCAATACGACCCGCCAAACGCTGGACATCATTAACACACACCGGTTTAGACAAAGAAGTGATACCCTTGATTTTCTTGGGGTTAGCTTCAATACCTCTCTCAGAGACCAAAAAACCCTGGAGCTTGCCTGCTGAGACACCAAAGACACATTTGGCTGGCTTAAGCATCATCTTGTAGACCCGGAGGTTATCAAAGGTCTCCTTTAAATCATCTAATAAGGTCTCCTTCTTCCTGGATTTCACAATGATATCATCCACATAAGCATGGACATTGCATCCAATCTAGTCGTGGAGGCAATTCTGAACACAATGCTGATAAGTCGCCTAGACACATAGCAGAAGGCTCCAAAGGGAGTGATGAAAGATGTCTTCTCCTGGTCCTTAACTGCCATCTTGATCTGATGATAACCAGAATAAGCATACTCAGGATACCATCAAATTAAGATGAAGGAGTCCGACCAGGCCACAACGGCATTCATTACCCCGTATGGGCCTTTCTATTTCAACACTATGCCTTTCGGACTTAAAAACGTCGGCGCCACTTACCAACGCATGATTCAAACATGTCTGGAAAAGCAAATTGGCAAGACGCTGGAGACATACATAGATGATGTAGTCATCAAGACCAAACATGTCGAATCATTGGTGGGCGATTTAGGCCTCACATTCAATAACCTCCGAACATATGACATACGACTCAATCCAAAAAAATGCATTTTCGACGTTCCAGCCGGAAAACTGTTAGGGTTCATTGTTTCCAATAGAGGAATCGAAGCAAACCCAGCCAAAATCCGAGCCCTGTCACAATTGGCAATGCCAACAGACCTAAAGCAGGTCCAAAAACTAGCTGGGTGCGTGGTAGCGTTGAGTCGCTTTATCTCCAGACTAGGAGAAAAGGCACTACCACTTTATCGACTACTCCGACACACCGAACACTTTGAATGGACGGATGGGGCCACAACCGGATTGGAAGAAATAAAACTTTGTTAGAAAGCAACCCAATCCTTTCTGCACCAAGTGTCGGCGAACCTATGTTGCTCTACATATCTGCAACTCATCAGGTGGTGAGTGCGGTACTCGTCGTCAAACGAGAGGAAGAGGGACACAAATTCCCACTCCAAAAACCAGTATACTATGTATCAACGGTCCTCACACCATGCAAATCTTCATACCCACACTATCAAAACATAGCGTATGTGGTCTTCATGGCATCCCGGAAGCTGTGGCACTACTTTCAAGAGTGCTCAAACACGGTGGCATCCGAAGTACCACTCAATGAAATCATAAATAATCGGGATGCGATCGGCCGCATAGCCAAATGGGCCATCGAGCTCTTACCATTTGAAATAACATACAATCCACACCGAGCTATTAAATCTCAGGTGTTGGCCGACTTCGTCGCCGAGTGGACGAAAGCTGAACTCCCTAAAGAATACATCACATACTCCAATTGGGTAATGTACTTCGACGGCTCTAAAATATTAGCCGGATTGGGAGCCGGTGTCATCTTAACATCCCCTACAGGGGAAAAAGTCCGCTACGTATTACAAATAATGTATACGGACTCCAACAACGTAGCCGAATACGAGGCACTACTGCACGGTCTTCAAATGGCTGTTTCTATAGGCATTCAACGCCTAGAGATGCGCGGGGATTCGAACCTCGCAATATCCCAAATAAATGGAGAATTCGATGCGAAAGATCCAAAGATAGCGGCATACCGAAATGTCGTACTCAAAATATCAGCTCGGTTTGAGGGGCTCGAGTTCCACCACGTTGCTTGACACAGCAATCAGGCAGTGGACATCCTTGCTCGAATGGGCACTAAATGCGACCCCGTCGTGCCTAACACCTTTGTGGAAAGGCTCTTCAAGCCATCCATGGTATGGCAGGACGAGAGCGGAAATACCAGTCCAGCGGGCACCGAAATGATGCCTTCCGCCCATGTAATCATGGTTGTAATTGATCCATGGACTGAACCCTTCCTAGCCTACCTGAATAGGTAGGAGCTCCCTGATGATCAGAATGAGGCTCGTCGCATAGTTCGACACTCTAAAGTCTACAAAGTTCACAAAGGAGAACTCTACAAGAAAAGTACTACTGGAATTCTTCAAAGATGTATCTCCGAAGAGGAGGGGCGGTAGCTCTTGGCCGAAATACATGCTGGTCTCGGTGGCCATCACGCCGCAGCTCGGGCCCTCTTAAGTAAGGCCTTCCGTACATGTTTCTTCTGGCCAACAACCCGAACAGATGCATAGGCCCTTGTACAATGCTGTGTCGGATGCCAGCTTTTCACCAATCAAAGTCATATGCTGCCCACTGCCCTAAGAACAATCCCCATTACTTGGTCTTTTACGGTCTGGGGGCTAGATATGGTCGGACCCCTTAAAGGGGGAAGCCATAAGAAGAAATATTTGCTGGTTATGGTGGATAAATTCACTAAGTGGATAGAGGCCAAACCAGTAAAAACGGCTGAAGCTGGGCCGGTGATCGACTTTATATCCGGCGTTGTACACCGTTATGGTGTCCCTCATAGCATCATTACTGACAATGGCTCTAACTTCACATCCGATGAGGTGAAAAGTTGGTGTGCTAATCTAGGCATCAAGCTCGATTACGCCTCCGTATATCACCCTCAAACAAATGGTCAGGTCGAACGGGCAAATGGCCTCATAATGAGCGGCATCAAACCCAGACTAGTGTGATCCCTACGGGAGTCAGATAAACACTGGGTCAAGGAACTTGATTCCGTACTCTGGGGACTGCGGACCACGCCCAATCGCGCGGCCGAATAAACACCCTTTTTCATGGTGTATGACGCAGAGGCTGATTTGCCCTGTGATATTATTCATGACTCACCTCGAGTGCACATGTATGAAGAGAGAGAAGCCGAGCTTGATCGGCAGGACGATCTAGATGGCCTGGAGGAGGAGCGCGATGTCGCAAAAGCCCGTTCCGCATTCTATCAGCAACAGGCTCGGAGATACCAATGCAGAGAAGTGCGGGCCAAGACTTATAATGTCGGTGAACTCGTTTGACGCCTCCCAGATAAGAAGAAGGACAAGCTCAAACCAAAATGGGAGGGTCTCTTCATTATAGATGAATTTCTCACAGGAGGAGCCTACCGCCTTTGTAATGCATCGGATAATCGCCTAGAGCCAAATCCATGGAACGCTGCTCGGATTCAAAGATTCTACGCATAAGTTCGTCCATACTTCTTTGTCATTCCTTTTTCTCCTCTTAATTTTGTTTTCTTGTTTTTATACGATTCCCAGTGTGTTCGGATAAGCCGAACACTTGAGGGGTACACATCCTTAAATGTATACACCCACCATGACTGGGGGCTTCTTTAACCGAAGCTTATTATTATCCTGAGCCTGGAGCTCACAATATATGTGCCATTTGCTCATATACATCCTTTTTGCCATTATATGCACCTCTATGACTTAAGTTTTTGCCAAGTTGAGTTGCCTTGCTCCTGTGTTTATGCCCTACGTTCCCGATTGTTCGGCTAGGGTGTAAAGGGAGCACCTCTCGATTGTTAGAGCCGGGTCACCGGACATGTACCTCAGACGGGTGAAGCCAAAAGCTAGCGTTCTTAAGATAATAAGTGGTCGGCAATCAAACGATAGATTGTTACATTATTGTAACCACTCCAACACTGCGGGGCGCTTTTTTCGTATTGTGGACCAACACTGTGGCACGCATAATTACAGCATGCCAGCCAAAGGAAAGGAACCCTTAACGGAACTATTTTCCTTTGAAGATGTTTCTTACATATGTAATATAACATACATCCTGAACTAAACTTTTTGTCTGTTATAGCACAATGACTGGGTTTCCTAGTTTCCGAACATAATGAATGCTTCTTTTCAAATAGTATCCGAAAACACTCCACCATTTTCGTTCGGAGGTTAAAGCCGAAAGCCTGCGATGACAAAACTTTTCACATGTTCGGATGAAGGTATAGGTTGATCATAACGTACATGAATACATTAAATCAAACACCTATTCCTTATCTATTCCATCTATAAGACTGTCTAACCTACAGTCTTCCTGCGAATACTTCGCAGCTATCATTACTTGGTCATACACCAAATTCACTGGAATTTCTTTTCTGTCTGGTTCCTATGGTCCCACTCGGGCCATATGATTTGGATCCATCTTGGTGAAACGTGTCTTCACCATGGCCCAGGCTTCTCATGCGCCTTCACGGCAGGCGGATGTCTTCCTTAGCTCAAACCGGTGTCGGGCACCTTGGAATAAGTTTGCCAAGCCTTCCATACTTTTTGGAGGGGTATCAGATGGCCATAATGCCATCACCATACTCCTCATGGCTTTCCGGGCCCGAGCATGTACCACGGGCAGCTCCTTCAGCATGTCGCCTTGTAATCCGGATACCTCTTCCTCCGGGCGACCAATTAACAAGCCTGTAAAGCAACGGAGTCATGACGTTGCAAACTATGGACTAAACATGAGCCCCCAGAGTGGTTTAACAATCGAGGGAAGACATACTAAATATACCGCCCTTCAGCTTCTCATTTTCATTCTGAGCGGCCGATAACTGAGCCTTTAAGCTCTCTATCTCTTCGGATTATTTGTCTTTTCCCCCCTCGTGTTTTTTTCTTCCCGGATGTACTCATTGCGGCCTTTTCATTTCTGTCAATTCGGTGGTGACAACATTCAGCTGCGTCTGATTCACCTTTAGCTCCTGGGATAAGCGCGGTATTTTTCTCTTTGAGAACCTGTGGGTCATATCAATCTTTAAATCGGTTTACCTCACCGCTTCAAGTCTCGGGGGCGACTGGCATATGACTATCAAAAATTGCATAAACTTTTACCTGTATATCCTTCGAGAACAACTGAGTGACTCTGGCAAGTCCGTCTCGAGCGGCTCGGATATATGCATCCACCGAGCTGAGTGCAGTAAACTCTTGCTTGGAAAAGGCCGGAGCGTGCATAGCCTCTTTCAATCGACGGTGATTCATCACGCTCTCCACTTCAGAATTCGTGACAGATACGTCATTCGAATCCTCTTGAGGAGGTGGAACTGGCATTGCATCGGCTCTCATCCTAGTTGGCGAGTCTGGCACTGGATTGGCGGACATTCGGCTAACTGGGCATTTTCCCACCATCTGCCACGTACTTCTCCTGACATCAAGGATAAAAGGAGACTTTTAACAATCCAGACTCATGACTAGGCATGTATTAAACAAACATACTTCTTGGAAGATTGTGAGGTTTCTGTAGCACTCCCAGTCCCTTTTCGTTTTGAACGACGACCTTGCATAGGGGCCTCCCTTGAGGAGGTACGGTCCACTGAGCGCCGATCCTATTAAAATCCGGATCAGTATAATGGATAAAAGTGCAAATAGGGATTTCCTTCTAAGAGCCCCTCGAATACATACGATGTAGAAGGGATAGCGGCGGGGGTAGTCGGCGGTGATAGCCACTTTCGAGCCATCAAGGCTTGCTTGATAAAATACCCCATCATTGAACTCTATGTATATGTCCGGATCCTCACGAAAGCCAGGGTCTCCATCACGGTTATGATCCTGTGGCTGTGCAGCGGAACAGCGAATGTCCTCGGTCATCTTCCTCCATGACTGTTTATGGCAACAAAGGGAAAAATGGATTAGTATCTGTGATAGCAATAAGGCAACACAGATGATCGAAATCTTACCCATTCTATGGGGTTGAACATGGAAAAGCCTTCCCGGCAGTTTAAGCGGAGGAAATCTTCTTTTTCACCCTTATACAGATTAGCTAAGATTGTGGCCAGTTCAGCAGGGATATCTGGACCCTTCCGTTTGTAATGGGACGCGTCATCTTCTCCGTTGTAACATCGTAAGGGAGTTACTCTGGATTGGAGAGGCTGGATGCACCTCTTTATTGCAATAGCCATAACCTTGACTATCGAGAGCTCGCCATGGGCTAGTAACCTGACCTTGCTAACCAACCTTTTTACTTCCGCAATGTCCTCCTCCTTGGGACTTCAGGGACGCCAGTTCAAACGCTTCTTTAAAGGGGTGCTGGAAAACTCAGGAAGGCCGCGCCGAACTGGGTCCGGCAGTGGGACGTCATCCATATAGAACCACTCCGAAGACCACTGCAGGTATACTTCTTTGGGAGTTCCTATGAGGCATCCGGATCTGGCTATATGCCATACTTCAGCACCGCCCACTTCAAAAATAGAGCCTCCTCGATGGCGGGGAAAAGGCAAAAGAACTTCCTCCATAGTTCAAAATGGGGCTCGATGCCTATAAGAATAGTTCGTAGAGGGCAACGAAGATTGAGATGTGCAGGATCGAACCTGGGGTGAGGTGATACGTCTCCAACGTATCTATAAATTTTGACTGTTCCATGCTATTATATTATCTGTTTGGATGTTTATGAGATTTATTATGCACTTTTAAATTATTTTTGGGACTAACCTATTAACCGAAAGCCCAGTGCAAATTGATGTTTTTTGCCTATTTTAGTGTTTCACAGAAAAGGAATATAAAACGGAATCCAAACGGAATGAAACCTTCGCGAGGATCTTTTTTGGAACAAACGCAATCCATGAGACTTAGAGTGGACGTCAACGAAGTAGCGAGGAGGCCACAAGGTAGGGCGGCGCGCCCCCCACCCTAGTGGGCCTCTCGCAGCTCCACGACCTACTTCTTTCGCCTATATATACTCTTATACCCTGAAAACATCCAGGGGAGCCACGAAACCACTTTTCCACCGCCGCAACCTTCTATACCCATGAGATCCCATCTGGGGACCTTCTCTGGCGATCTGCCAGAGGGGGATTCGATCACGGAGGGCTTCTACATCAACACAATAGCCTCTCCGATGATGTGTGAGTAGTTTACCAAGACCTTCGGGTCCATAGTTATTAGCTAGATGGCTTGTTCTCTCTCTTTGGATCTCAATACAAAGTTCTCCTCGATGTTCTTGGAGATCTATTCAATGTAATTATTTTTGCGGTGTGTTTGCCGAGATCCGATGAATTGTGGGTTGATGATTAAGATTATCTATGAACAATATTTGATTCTTCTCTGAATTCTTATATGCATGATTTGATATCTTTGCAAGTCTCTTCGAATTATCAGTTTGGTTTGGCCTACTAGATTGATCTTTCTTGCAACGGGAGAAGTGCCTAGCTTTGGGTTCAATCTTGCGGTGCCCTTTCCCAGTGACAGCTGGGCAGCAAGGCACGTATTGTATTGTTGCCATCGAGGATAAAAAGATGGGGTTTATATCATATTGCTTGAGTTTATCCCTCTACATCATGTCATCTTGCCAAATGCGTTACTATATTCTTTTGAACTTAATACTCTAGATGCATGCTGGATAGCAGTCGATGTGTGGAGTAATAGTAGGAGATGCAGAATCGTTTCGGTCTACTTGACACAGACGTGGTGCCTATGTTCATGATCATGCCTAGATATCATCAGAACTATGCGCTTTTCTATCAATTGCTCGACATTAATTTGTTCACCCACCATAATATATGCTATCTTGAGAGAAGCCACTAGTGAAACCTTTGGCCCCGGGTCTACTTTACATCATATAAGTTTCCGATCTACAATTCTAGTTTACTATTTATTTTGCAATCTTTACTTTTCAATCTATACAACAAAAATACCAAAAATATTTATCTTATTATCTCTATCAGATCACACTTTCATAAGTGACCATGAAGGGATTGACAACCCCTTTATCGCATTGGTTGCGAGGTTCTTGTTTGTTTGTGCAGGTACTAGGTGACTTGCGTGTAATCTCCTATTGGATTGATACCTTGGTTCTCAAAAACTGAGGGAAATACTTACGCTACTTTGCTGCATCACCCTTTCCTCTTGAAGGGAAAACCAACGCATGCTCAAGAGGTAGCAAGAAGGATTTCTGGCGCCGTTGCCGGGGAGATCTATGCCAAGTCAAGTCATACCAAGTACCCATCACAAACTCTTATCCCTCACATTACATTATTTGCCATTTGCCTCTCATTTTCCTCCGCCACTTCACCTTTGCCATTTTATTCGCCTCTTTTCCGTTTTCCCTTTTTCCGTTCGTCTTCTTTCGCTTGCCTCTTGTGTGAATGTTTGTTGGATTGATTGTTTGTCCCGATGGCTCAAGATAATACTAAATTATGTGACTTCCAATACCAACAATAATGATTTTATTAGCACTATGATTGCTCCTCTTACCAATGCTGAATCGTGTGAAATTAATACCGCTTTGCTGAATCTTGTCATGAAAGATCAATTTGCTAGCCTTCCTAGTGAAGATGCCGCTACCCATCTAAACAACTTTGTTGATTTATGTGGTATGCAAAAGAAGAAAGATGTGGATAATGATATTGTTAAATTGAAGCTATTTCCGTTTTCGTTTAGAGATCGTGCTAAAACTTGGTTCTCTTCTTTGCCTAAAAATAGTATTGATTCATGGAATAAGTGCAAAGATGCTTTTATCTCTAAGTATTCTCCTCCCGCTAAGATCATCTCTCTTAGAAACGATATTATGAACTTTAAGCAACTTGATCATGAGCATGTTGCACAAGCTTGGGAGGAATGAAATTAATGATACGTAATTGCCCTACACATGGTTTGAATTTATGGATGATTATACAAAATTTTTATGTTGGTTTGAATTTTGCTTCTAGAAATCTTTTAGATTCGTCCGCGGGAGGCACTTTTAGGGAAATCACTTTAGGAGAAGCTACTAAACTCCTAGATAATATTAAGGTTAATTATTCTCAATGGCACACCGAAAGATCTACTAATAAAAAAGTTCATGCGATAGAAGAGATTAATGTTTTGAGTGGAAAGATGGATGAACTTATGAAATTGTTTGCTAATAAGAGTGCTTCTTCTGATCCTAATGATATGCCTTTTTCCACTTTGATTGAGAATAATAATGAATCTATGGATGTGAATTTTGTTGGTAGGAACAATTTTGGTAACAACGCGTGTATAGAGGAAATTTTAATTATAGGCCGCTTACTAGTAATTCCTCTAATAATTATTGTAATTCCTACAACAACTCTTATGGAAATTTTAATAAGATGCCCTCTTATTTTGATACTAGTGTTAAAGAATTTATGAATTCACAAAAGAATTGCAATGCTTTGCTTGAAGAAAAATTGCTTAAGATTGATGAGTTGGCTAGGAACGTGGATAGAATTTCTCTTGATGTTGATTCTTTAAAACTTAGATCTATTCCACCTATGCATGATATCAACGAGTCTCTCAAAGCCATGAGAATTTCCATTGATGAATGCAAAGAAAGAACCACTAGGATGCGTGCTAAAAAAGATTGCTTTGTGAAGGCGTGTTCTTCTAGTTTTCATGATAATAATGATGAAGATCTAAAAGTGATTGGTGTGTCTCCTATTAAATATTTGTTTGCCAATATGAATCTTAATAGATATGGGACTGGAGATGAGTCAACTTTAGTTAGAAGGCGTCCCAATGATTTGGAGTTTTTAGATCTTGATGCAAAAATTGGTAAAAGTGGGATTGAAGAGGTCAAAACTTTACATAGCAATGAACCCACTATTTTGGATTTCAAGGAATTTAATTATGATAATTGCTCTTTGATAGATTGTATTTCCTTGTTGCAATCCGTGCTAAATTCTCCTCATGCTTATGATCAAAACAAAGCTTTTACTAAACATATCGTTGATGCTTTAATGCAATCTTATGAAGAAAAACTTGAATTGGAAGTTTCTATCCCTAGGAAACTTTATTATGAGTGGGAACCTACTATTAAAATTAAGATTAAAGATCATGAATTCTATGCTTTATGTGATTTGGGTGCTAGTGTTTCCACGATTCCAAAAACTTAGTGTGATGTGTTAGGTTTCCGTGAATTTGATGATTGTTCTTTAAATTTGCATCTGGCGGATTCCACCATTAAGAAACCTATGGGAACGATTAATGATGTTCTTATTGTTGCAAATAGGAATTATGTGCCCATAGATTTTATTGTTCTTGATATAGATTGCAATCCTGCATGTCCTATTATTCTTGGTAGACCTTTCCTTAGAACGATTGGTGCAATTATTGACATGAAAGAAGAAAATATTAGATTCCGATTTCCGTTAAGAAAAGGCATGGAACACTTTCCTAGAAAGAAAATTAAATTACCTTATGAAGCTATTATGAGATCCACATATGGATTGCATACCAAAGATGACAATACCTAGATCTATTCTTGCTTTTATGCCTAGCTAGGGGCGTTAAACGATAGCGCTTGTTGGGAGGCAACCCAATTTTATTTTTTGTTTCTTGCTTTTTGTTCCTGTTAGTAATAAATAAATCATCTATCCTCTATAATGATTGTGTTTTTTATGTTTTAATTAGTGTTTTTGCCAAGTAAAGCCTTTAGGACCTTCTTGGATGATTGTTATTTGATCTTGCTGAAAAAGCAGAAAGTATGCGCTCACGTGAATAATTTTCGTTTTTAACTAGAGAGCGATAAAATACTGATTCCAACTGCAGTAGATCAATATACAAATTATTTAGGATGTCCTAATTTCTCAAGATTTTGGGAGTTACATAAGTATTTGAAACCTACAGATTACTACAGACTATTCTGTTTTTGACAGATTCTGTTTTTCGTGTGTTGTTTGCTTATTTTGATGAATCTATGGCTAGTTCGGGGGGTATGATGTCAGGACCCCGATTCCGAGTCACATCGATCTAGCCGGTAACACCTCATATCACTTTGCGGCCTCACGCACGATATCCCCACGGGTGTCGCCTTACCATGGCCCGGGACCGTTTGCGCCTTTTGGCTCACGTATACGATAGTGTCGCTAGCATCCATATGGCAGAGAACCCGGGCCGACATGGCTAGTCGCGAACCCAAAGCGGCATAGACCTATGGGGACAGGCATACATGAATCACATCGAGCATGTCGGTCAACAGCGTGTGAATCCGGGGTGTAGCACTGGGCTAACAGGACTCCGGGGAACCCGGGCTGTAGCAGGCTAGGCAGGACTCCGGATGTCACCACGTGACATTTCCCCAAAGGGACAGACATAGGAACGAAGTGAAACACATGCCGGCCAGTCAAGTGTCCTGAGCAGTAGTGCTGGGCTAGCAGGACTCCGGTGACCCGGGCTGTAGCGGACTACTATGGCTCAAGGAGCACTAGACTACATTTCCCCATAAGAGAGGCTGCCAAAGATAAACAACTAGATTGTCGGATCCCACACATACCAAGCATTTCAATCATACACACAATATGCTCGATATGTGCAAATACAACATGGCATCACAACAAAACTCTACAACTCAAGTACTTTATTTAAAGGCTCCGGAGAGCCATACATAACATGTTCATACAAGTAGGGGTCACATGACTCGACACTCAAGTCATACAAGCATACAAGCACATGCGGAAGCAAATAAGTCTGAGTACAGACACTAGAAAGAAAGAAGGCTTGTCGAAGCCTGTCTATCTACATAGGGCCCTCCATGGCCAGAATCACCACCTGGGTGGCAAGTTACTCATCGACGTCGAGGTCTACATAAAACCCATCGGAAGGGGCGATGTTGTCGTCTGAAAACAGTAATTAAAGCAACATGAGTACAAAGGTACTCAGCAAGTCTTACAACAGGTCCTACTATACATGCTTATTCTCAAGAAGGTGGTGGAGTTATTGCAGCAAGCCAGCTTTGACTCTTGGCTAAGCTATCATACGAGACACCACTGTAAAATAGTTTCCGCACACGAGTCCACTAATCACCAACACAATACTCCACCGGGGATCCTCCCTCGTCATCCTACAAGAGGGCCATCCTCGATACTCACACTTATCTTGAGTCTTTTAGTAGTAACCATTATCTTGTCTATGAACTGTATAGGCAACCAAGTAGTCCTTTACCACGGACGCGGCTATTCGAATAGATGATGTTAACCCTGCAGGGGTGTACTTCTTCATACATGCTCTCACCACTTATCGTCGTTTACACGACATGTACTCGGCAACCTTCAAGCGGAAGCCCAACGAGGGTGTCAGCCACGGCCTACCTAAACACTCAAGTCTCTAGTCCAGGTTTATCGCCTATCTAGGTTCCATCCGCAGGGAGTCCGGCCGAGGTTTCCACATACGGCCCCGAACGATGTGAACAGGGTTCCCGAGACACCAAATGGGTGACTCGGTACACCGTGCCACGGTGTATCTACCGCATCATAGCCCATCCCTAGGGTCAGCTCTATGCACGGCCGCCAACACATAACCTACAAACACCAGAAACTAGTTGCAACTCCTTGACAAAGTACTAGGGTGATTAAGAAGCCGAGATGGTCCATTGGTTTCGGGCCCAATGTATGGTAGTAACTGGTTCTTGAATCACACATACATATCTCAGTTCTTAGGAATGGCCTCAATGAAACAACCCACCATGTACTCCTACATGGCCTCTCATCGATACCTTTACCAAATTGTCGGGTGGTTGGTGCGACATATGCCAACGGGTGGCTTATCATTGTGGGAGCCAACAGAACGTCGCCGGTGCCTGGAAACGGGATAAGGCGAAGACATGCACGCCGACGGATCGTACACAGCTTCGGGGCTCTCCGTGGAGATAACACCCCTACTGCTGCTCTACGGGGTCTCCGCATGGTCACTCGAGCGACAAGTAGCCACAAGAGGCTCCTTGAGCTGTTCGGTGAGAGGGAGAAGAAGGGCAAGGCTAGCTTACTTCTCCTCTCGATGTGGTGTCTAAAATTCCTCCAAAGATCTCCCCTTGCATCGGCGCCCTAGGGGGTTTATATAGGCCTACCCCCCAGGGGTACAATGGTAATCAAGCTGGGCGTGGGCCATAGCTGTTTGCATCTACGCCCGCCGGCTTCTCCGTCGGCCGTTGGGGCCTGCCGACTGGTGGACCCCGCCGGCTGCCGGCCTTCGGGTCGACAGGCCGGTCCCACTGCTTGGGGGTCGTGTTGGGGGCTGGTTACTGTTGCCTCACCTCTGGTGACGAGGGCTCTATCGTGGTAAGCATGGCTACGTTGCCACCGCCGGGCGGCTTATCGCTGTAGCCTTACCTCGTCTTGTCTTCTTAATGAGGCGCCTCCCTCGAGGGAGGGAACTAGCCGGCTATTGGGAGTCGGCCACACCCCAGGCCGACTGTGGGAGGCCTGGCCGCCTTTGGGTGTCTCCTTGATGGATGGGGCCCGCCACCCATGGGTCGTACTGACAGCTCGCCGTGGGTGACGTCATGGTCAATGTGGCAACAGTGCCGCGCCGGACGGGTGATGGACGCCCCGTACGACGCACTGTGGCCATGCGCGTCCCGGGATTCGGGGGTGGCAGGCTTCACTGTAGCCATGCCCCATCTCATCGCCATTATGTGGGTGCAGACTCTGAGGGCACGATCTTGGCCGCCTGCTGGGGGCCGGCTTCTTGGAGTCGGCCTTCTCGCGGCCGGCTTCTTGGAGCCGGCCCTCTCATGGTTTTCTTCACGAGGATTTTAGGGCTGGGCCGCCTTCGTGCAGCCGGCCTGAGAGGTAGCCAGCTGGGGGAAGGCGGCCCCACGCCTTGGATGCTTGGATGCTTGTTCGGCCTATAATTTTTCTGGAGAGCCAAGTGGAGCTGGCTAGGCTACCCGTGGTCATTTACTCCGACAGTAGTCCCCGAAGTTGGTTGGGCTCCGAGGCTGAAAGAAGACGAGAAGCTGAATCAACTTCCTATCTTGAGGGGCCGGCAGCTGGGAGCCGGCTTTGATTTGGTGCGCCGTCTTCTGGAGGTTTCGAAGCTTGAAGGCGGGAATCAGGGGGCGCGCAAGTCAGGCTGCGAGTTAACCGCTCGCTGCCCACGCGCCACATGGTACCCTACAGCCAGAAGAGCCTACCAGCCCATGCGCGCGATGGGACGTCGCCGCAGTCCGGGGCCCGCCACTACCGGGCCTCGGCCCACGCACGGATCTTCTGTGGCCTGGGTGGACCGCGCGCCTCCTAGCGGCGGTTTCCACATGCTGTTAAGGCGGAATAAACGCGGGATGTGGGGGAATGGGCGCAGTTAATCCCACGTCCCCCATGCCTCGCCTCCTCGACTTCGCCGCATGAGGCTATAAGTAGGGGGGAGGAGGGGGAGCGGCAAACGCTCGCACGCTCACCCTCGCCTCGCCCCTTCCTTCTTCTTCTTCCTCTCCGTCGCCACAGCTTCCTGCCGCCGCCTGGCTCTTCCGCCAATCTTCTTGGCTCGCCGTTGCTCTGTCATGACAGGGTCATGCGCCTCTCTGCCGCCGCTCCTTTATCGTTGCCGCGCCGTCCCCATGGCGCTGTCGAGCTCTTGGGATGGCTCCAACGTCCATGACGACCACGTCGACTTCCTCCGCCGGACGCGGCGGCTGCCAGGCGCGAACTACGTGTGGGTCCATCTCGCGCCGGAGTGGGAGATCTCGCCGGCACCGGAGGAGGACGAGCGGGTAATCTTCCGCTCTCACTGCCTGCGCGGCTTCGGCCTGCCGGCGAGCGGGTTCTTCCGCTCCTTCCTCGAGTTCTATCGTCTCCAGCCGCATCACCTCACTCCAAACGCGGTGATGCTGTTGTCGGCCTTCGTCGCCTTGTGCGAGGGCTTTCTTAGCATCCTCCCCACCCTCGAACTCTGGGGGAAATTCTTCCAGTGCAAGCTTGGCACCATCGTCGCGGGCGTGCCCGCCCCATGCTGTGCCTTCATCGCCATGGGGCGGACGAGTGACAACAAGCCGTTTCCGCCCATCCCGCTGATCCTCTAGAGTCGACCTGCAGGCATGCAAGCTTGAGTATTCTATAGTCTCACCTAAATAGCTTGGCGTAATCATGGTCAATCTGCCGGCTTACGTAGCCGGCCCTCCGGCTGGGAGCCAGCCCTCATGGTCCTATCGGGCCAGGTCACTGTCTCAGGGTGGGTCCGCCTCCATTGCACGGCTTCGGGTGATGATCCAGTCGAAGGGCCTGACCGGGCCGACCTGGTGGCCGCCTTCGTGGAGCGCCGGGTGCTCCCGCTCCTGGGCCGACCTCACATAATTTGTCAGATGAGCGGCCTCTTTGACCCATGCCGGCTAAGCACCAAGGAGATGCCCCACGACGAGGTGTCTTATATGGTGAACTATATATCCAACTGCAAGCTCGTCGAGGAGTGGCGGTACGGCAAGGAGCCGTATTCTCGCGCCAATCCTCCGCCTGTGGTAAGTTTCTCTTCTTTTCTTCTTTTCTTGTCGCCGGGTTCGGGATGGCCGATTCCTAATCAGTCGGCTTGTTTTCAGCAGAACCCCCTTCTTCCAGCAACCGGGGCTGCGGGGGTGGAACGCCAGTTTCTCCCTGACCGCACGGTGGACGACGTTGACGACCTGGACCTGGGGGCGGCCGCCATGGAAGACGACGTCGTAGGGGAAGGCGGCGAGGCAGGCGGCCCTGGGCTCGGGGCCGCCTTTGAGGACTGGCAGGATGACGATGAGGTCGAAGTTGTTCCGCGTCGTCAGCCAGTGCCCGATCATCAAGGCACGGGCCCATCTACTGCGTCGGCTGCTCGTGGTGGCACGCAGAAATGCCGGGCCGCATCGACCCACTTCAGCAGCCGGCCAAAGAAGCCCAGGGGTACCGCGGCGGTGACCAAGCGGGATGAAGCGGCCGCGAAGGCGGCCCGCTTCCACAAGGTGGTGAAGCAGCCGCAGGCGGTTTCGGCGTAAGGGTTGCTTTTCTCACGCCTTTCTTTTTCCTCTTCGGTTGATATTCTTCTAAGCCCTCTTCTTGACTTATCAAACAGGGCCCCGCTTTCTCTCTAGCGGGCCTCTGCTGCCTCCATAGTCAGAGCCGTGGGAGGGTCTTCAAGCTCCCGCCGTGTGGATCCCCGTGCCGATCTCCTAGAGGCGGCGGAGCGGAACATGCGGGAGGAGCGGGAGGCGGAGGAGCGGAGGGCGGTTCGGGAGGTGAGGGAGAAGTCGGCGGAGGCGCGAGTCGACGCGGCTGCCAAGGCCCAGGAGGAGGCCGCGGTTGCCGAGAGGGAGGCAGAGGCCCTGCAGAACCAGCCTCCGCAGCTCGTCATCCCCCTTCGTGCCGCGGCTCCCGACATCCCAGTGCCCCCGACGGAGGAGGCCGGCCGCGGCCGGCCGGTGATGGAGAGGGAGGCGGTGCCATCACCGCCGACTGGAATGGGCTAAGGAGGCCGGCCTAATGCGCCGCTCATGCAGCCGGCTAGAGGCGCGCCGACAGTGGGGGCGGATCTTGTTGTCTCGTCGCTGTCTTGTCGGTGCACAGGGAAGGCGACTTCGGCGCCGGAGCCGCAAAAAACTGCGGGTGGCAGCTTGTCGGCCCAGGACCCAAAAGCGGCCAGCGATAGCTCATCTGGGTGGACGCTGGGCGGTGGGACGACCGTGCTGAACGTGGCAGCGCAGGACATCCGGAACCGACTTCAGACCCAAGCCGTCGCGCTGAAGCAGTACACTCAAGAGTTTCTCACGACGCGAACGGTTATTCGGGTGAGTCCTCATGCTCTTCGTCGATTGCTCTTGATTTCTTCCGTGGGGGTGCGTCAGCGCACCCACTGGGTGTAGTCCCCGAGTTCCGAGTCGGCTGCTGAGCAGGCGGCTTGGAACTTCTTGGTAGACTTTGATTGTTGTCTTGTTCTTACTCGCATCTCTTATCTTATCTGCCGGAGTATGATAACCTCCGCGCAGCTGCTTTCAACTCCCAGGCCCAGGAGTTGAATCAGAAAGCCACTGAGCTGGCTGGAAGCCGGAGTAAGTGCTTCATCTTTTATCTCAAGTGGGGGCGCGTCAGCGCACCCACTGGGTGTAGTCCCCGAGATCCGGGCCGACCGCTGAGCAGTCGGGTCGGATCTTTTCCTGATGACTTCTTTCTTATTGCCTTTTTTCTTCTTCTTCATATCTACAGGGGCCAATGCCGACTTGAGGGAGCAGCTCGGTGGGGCCCAGTCCGCCCTTCGCGCCAAGGAAACCAAGTGCAACGCCCTGGCTCTGGAGCGCGATCGCCTGGCTAAGAAACTGGCCGACCAGGAGGAGAGCCACAAGGCGGCCCTGAAGGCGGCGCAGGACAGCGAGGCCGCCCTCAAAGCCGAATATGAGACCGAGGCGGCGAGCTGGGCCGAGGTGAGGCAGGCGCTGAGTCAAGGCTACAGCCGGGTTGAAGATTTAATTGATGGTAAGCCACCTTTTTCTTTGTTTCTTTGCCTGCCTCCTGCCATCTGACTCGTCTTTTGATTTTGAACTACTGCTTTCTTCTTTGTGCAGATTACTTTCCCAGTTACTCCGTTGCCGCTACCCAAGCCATCGAGGCCTACCGCGACGCGCGATGGCAGGCAGGGGTCGAGATCGCGCCGGGTGCCGGCCGGTCACTTGAGGAGCAGCTTCTGGCGATTCAAGCCCGCCTGCAGCCGGCTCACCGCATGCTCCGCCATCTTCAGCGCACCGGGGCGTAAGTGCTGGCCGCCCTCTGGACCGGCGAGGCGGTTCTGTGCACCCCAAGTCGGACTGCCGACTGGCTAGAGGTTGCAGTCGGCCGCTTCGAGGCTTGGAAGGCGTTAGCAGCCCGGTCCGGCGCTGGGCGGGCGCTGGAGTTCGTCTGAGCTTGGTATCCTGGGTTGAACTTGGACCAGCTGAGCACCCGGCGGCAGGAGGCCGACGAGGAGCTGGAGGCGGCGCGGCCGGCTATCGTCCGATGCGCCTCGGCGATCGCCGAGTACACCGACACCAGTGCCTTTGCCCCTGAGGTGAATGATGACGGCGTTGTTCAGCTAGAGGAGTGGTTCGGCCTGAACCCGGCAGGAGGTGAGGACTCGGCGAAGGAGATTGATTCCAGCGACGAGGGTGAAGAGGAAGAGGGAGAGGATGGTGAATACGTCGTGCCAGACGGCGAAGCGACCAGCCAGCCTCAGCCTGATCGTGCCTCCAGGAACGAGGTGCGTGCGAATGCGTCGTCTGCAAGAGGTGATGATCATGCCGAGACTCGCCAGCCGGCCACTCCAGTCGGCACTGCCATCTCTACCAACCTGCCCGACCCGCCCATCGCTCCCTTGGCCTGATCCGCCGTCCTTGCTTTTCCTGCTCGTTACTCTTTTGAACAACTTTTATTAAATTTGCGCAGTTCCACCCATTGGGGGTGTATTCAAATTATGTTGAATGCTGGCCTTTCGAAGGTCTTTTGTGTAATGATAATCATGCATGTGTTTGGCTTCCGTTCATGTTTGCTTTTCATCTTTTTGGCTTTTTCCTTTGCCGCCTTCCCCTGGTCGCCGCCTTCCTAGCCGGACAGCTGCTCTGCAGTCTGTGGCTGGAGAAGGACTTGACCGTTTTTTTGGGAAGACAAGTACTCGAGCTTTCTTATCTTGTAGCAAGGTGAACGGGAAGCCGGCCAGCCGGCTGCTCTGCTAGCCGGTTGGCGGGACGGGAAGCCGGCTTGTGTTATATAAGTTCGTTAGTCCTTAGCCATTTTTCGTGTGCGCATCCTTTCCTGCCTTTGGCTCTTGCCAGCCAGACAGTCGATTCTTCGAGCCGTGACTTTTGACAAGAGGGGGCTTGGGTGCCGTCACACTACTTGTCTGACTGCAGGCAGAACTTAGATATAACTTAAGGCGGCGAGTCCCCGGGCCGACCGGTCGAACCCGGTGCCGGACGAAAAAAAAATGTAGTAACATAATCATAGGCATGATACTCATCATTCATAGATAAAAGAGGGTAGTCCCCGAGTGCTCCTCGGGGGACCCTTTGTCTCGTACTTAGTACAAAAGGTAGCGTGGTACATACTGCTTTTTAACTGTAAAATCTTCGGAGGAGATTGGCGTTCCATGGTCGTTCCGACTCCTTGCCGGAATCATCTCTCTTGTGTGCCTTTGGCTTCTGCGCGTCGATTAGGTAGTAGGAGTCGTTGCCTAAAGCTCTGCTGATGACGAAGGGGCCTTGCCAAGGGGCCGAGAGCTTGTGCTGGCCGGCTGTTCACTGGATCATCCGGAGCACAAGATCACCCTCTTGGAACGATCTTGGCTTGACCTTCCGACTGTGGTAGCAGCGTAGACCCTGCTGATAGATGGCGGACCGTTTGAGGGCTAACAGTCGGCCCTCTTCCAGCAGTTCGACGCCGTCTTCTCGTGCTTCCTTGGCCTCCGCCTCCATGTACATGGTAACCCGAGGGGAGTCGAACTCGATGTCAGTTGGGATGACAGCCTCGGCACCATATACAAGGAAGAAGGGGGTGAAGCCGGTTGACCTGTTTGGGGTAGTGCGCAAACTCTAGAGGACGGCCGGCAGCTTGTCGAGCCAACAGCCGGCCGAACGCTCCGGTGGTACAACCAGTCGGGGCTTGATGCCGGAGAGGATGAGGCCGTTTGCTCGCTCGACCTGGCCGTTTGACTGCGGGTGGGCAACGGACGCTAGGTACAGCTGGATGCCTTGTGTTGCGCAGAAGTGTGCCGGTGCTCCCTTTGCAAAATTTGCGCCATTGTCGGTGATGATGCTGTGCGGTATGCCGTACCGTGTTGTGATATCTGCGATGAACGTCACGGCCATCGGCCCATTCAGCTTCTTGATCGGCTTTGCTTCAATCCACTTGGTAAATTTGTCCACAGCGACGAGCAGATGTGTCTTGCCGCCGCGTGCCGTCTTGAATGGGCCCACCATGTCCAGCCCCCAGACGGCAAAAGCCCAGGTGAGGGGGATGGCCTTGAGTGCAGAAGCCGGCAGGTCTTGCTTGGAACTGAAAACTTGCTACCCTTTGCAGTGCTTGACTAGCTCCTTGGCGTCATCCAAACCAGTCGGCCAAAAGAATCCATGGGGGAAAGCTTTGGCGATGAGTGATCTTGAGGCCGCGTGGTGGCTGCATTCACCTTGGTGGATGTCCTTGAGGATTGCTATGCCCTTCTCTGGCTCGACGCAGCGCTGGAAGACTCCAGTGACGCTGCGCCTAACAAGCTCTCGGTTTACTATTGTGTATGCTCCGGCTCGGCATTGGACTTGTCTTGCCTAGATCTCGTCAGTTGGCAAGTCTCTGTTTACTAAGAAGTTGAGGATGGGCTGGGCCCATGATGGAGCTGTGACTTCTTCTATTGTCAAAACTGCTACTGTGACCAGGGCGGGCGGGTGGGTGGTGAAGAGTTGGAGTCGGACACCGCCTGTTGTGTGGATGAAGTCCCCCGGGCGGCTGCAGTAGCTCCCGGGCCGAGTTCCGAAGTTCCTGGGCCGGGTGCGACTATGGCAGTCCCCGGGCCGCCTGTCGAAGTCCCCGAGCCGCCTGCTTGGTTCCCCAAGTCGGACCTGACCGCATCGGGGCCAGGCGGCACGAAGATGGAATCAGATTCTGGAGACGGCTTGATAGACGGCTTGAGGAGGCGGTGGAGAGAAACGCCGGCTGGTATAGCTTGCCGGGTGGAGCCTATTCGTGCCAGGGCGTCTGATTGCCCGTTGTCGGCCCGTGGCACGTGGAGGAACTCGCATCCTTCAAAATATCCACTGATTTGCTGTACAAGGAAGCGGTAGCTCGCCATGTTTGCGTCCCTGGTGTCCCAGTCACCAGATGACTGCTGGACCACCAAATTTGAGTCGCCATAGCACAGGATCCGGCGGATGCCCAGCTCTTTGGCTAGTCGGAGCCCGTGTATGAGCACCTCGTACTCGGCCACATTGTTGGAGGCAGTAAAATGAATTTGCAATGTGTACTTGAGCTTGTCGCCCTTGGGAGAGGTGAGGATGATGCAGGCTCCCAAGTCGGTGCACATCTTGGACCCATCGAAGTGCATCCGCCAGTGAGTGGAGTAGGGGGCCAGTGGCAGGTACTGGGTTTCGGCCCAGTCGACGAGGAAGTCGGCCAGTGCTTGGGACTTAACGGCGGTGCGAGGCTGGTAGAAGATCGTGTAGGGAGCTAGCTCAATGGCCCATTTTGCCACCCCGCCGGATGCATCCCGGCTGCCTATGATCTCAGCGAGCGGGGCAGTACATACGACCGTGATGGGATGCTCTTGAAAGTAGGGCTTGATCTTCTTGGCGGCGAAGTACACACCAAAGCACATCTTCTGGTAGTGTGGGTAGTTCTACTTCGAGGCGGATAATACTTCGCTTAAATAATACACCGGCCTCTGGACTAGCTGAGCTCGGCCTTCTTCTGGGAGCTGGACCACGATAACTGTGTTGACCACCCGGCTAGTGGCGGCAATGTAAAGGAGCATGGGCTCTTTCTCAGTCGGTGCCGCCAAGACAGGCGGCGTGGTCAGCATCTTCTTTAGCTCATGGAAAGCTTGGTCTGCTTGGTCATTCCACTCGAAGTGAGTGGACTTCTTCATGAGTCGGTGGAGGGGGAGAGCTTTCTCTCCGAGCCGGCTGATGAAGCGGTTCAGGGAAGCCAAGCATCCGGTGAACTTCTGGACATCTCGTAGCTTGGTGGGAATCTCCATTCTCTCTATTGCCTTGATCTTCACTGGGTTGCATTCGATGCCGCGTTCGAGGACCAGGAAGCCTAGAAGCTGGCCGGCTGGTACTCCGAACACGCATTTCTTGGGGTTGAGCTTGATCTGAAACTAGTGCAAGTTTTCAAATGTCTCTCTGAGGTCTTCCAGCAAGGTGCCGCGCTTCTCCGTCTTCACCACAATATCGTCTACATAGACGTGGGCATTTCTGCCGAGCTACTTGAGGAGGCATTTCTGCATGCAACGCTGAAAAGTGGCACCGGCATTTCTCAAGCCGGATGTCATAGTGAGGTAGCAGAAAGCTCCAAATCGTGTGATGAAGGCGGTCTTCAGGCGGTCAACTGGTCCAACTTTATCTGGTGGTAGCCTGAGTAAGCATCCAAGAAGCTCAACAGCTCGCATCCGGCTGTGGAGTCTATTACTTGATCAATCCTTGGCAGGGCGAAGGGATCTTTGGGGCAGGCCTGGTTGAGGCTAGTGTAGTCTATACACATGCGCCACTTGTTATTTTTCTTCAGCACGAGGACCGGGTTGGCGAGCCACTCTGGAAATAAAACCTCCACAATGAAGCCGGCTGCCAGAAGCCGGGCTATCTCTTCTCCTACAATCCTTCTCTTCTCTTCCGATAGTCGGCGGAGGGGCTGTTTGACTGGTTTTGCACCTTCTCGGACGTGTAGCTTGTGCTCGGCGAATTCCTTCGGAACACCCGGCATGTCCTTGGGGGACCATGCGAAGATGTCCCGATTCTCATGGAGGAAATCGACGAGCTCACCTTCCTATTTGCTGTCCAGGTTTGCCCCGATGGTGGCAAACCTTTTTGCGTGCTCCGGGTCCAGAGGTATCTTCTTTGTTTCTTTGGCCGGTTTAAAAGAACCTTGGGCATCACACTCCTTGGGGTCTGGGGACAGGGCCGGCTGCTTGCCGACCATGGCCGCGACTCGATCCAACATCTTCTTCTCTTCAGCAATCACGAGGGACTCGGCCAGCCGGCTACTAGCTGCCGCACACTCGGAGGATTTCTTGTAGTCTCTGGTTATGGTGATGATGCCCTTGGAACTCGGTATCTTCATCTTGAGGTAGGCGTAGTGGGGTACGACCATGAACTTGGCCAGAGCAGGTCGGCCAAGCAACGCGTGGTAAGGGCTCTCCAGATCCACTACCTCAAAACATACTGCCTCTCGGCGGAAATGATCCTTGTCCCCAAAGAGGACATCTATCTTGATCTTGCCAAGCAGTATGTTCGTCGGGGAACTCGTCTTGAACAGCCCTGACTGCTGGTCGAGCGGCCGGCTGCTGAGGGGCCGGAGGCGGCTGACCAGCAGGCGGAGGCGGCACTATCCCCTCGCCTTTGGAGATTCGCATGAGCAAGTGGCATTTCCGGGTCGTGTGGTTTGAAGGCTTCGCGCCACTGTGGAACTTGCAGGGGGCATCAAGTGCTTTCTCGTAGGAGAAAGCCGGCTGCCAAGCCAGCCTGATGCCTTTCTGCTTCTTGGGCGTAGGCCGCCCTTCGGTTTGTTCGTCTTCGACTATGGCCACCTGCCGACTGGCGGAAGGCGGCATGGGAGCCTTGCGCTTGTGGTCGTTCTGGTACGGGCGTCGACTGGAGTCTCCTGCCGGCGTCTTGGGACTCGGAGCAAGCACCTTCCCGGAGGCGTCTACTCGGAGCTTGGTCTTCATTGAGGAATCGGCCGTGGCGTATTTATCAGCTATGACCGGCAGCTCGTCGAGGGTAGTCGGCTTGTCGCAGAGGAGTCGGTGCTTGAGGAGGGTGCCTTCTCGGCACCCGGCGGTGAGGTACTCTATAGCCTGAACCTCGTGCACCCCTTCGCAGGAATTGCGGAGCTCGGCCCAACACGTGAGGTAGTCGCGAGTTGATTCGTTGGGCCCTTGGACACACAAGGAGAGTTGTCGGGGCTTGGGAGCCTGCTTGTAGGTGCTGGTGAAGTTACGGATGAAGGCTTCTGTGAAGTCTAGCCAGCTGTTGATGTTGTAAGGCTTGAGGCTATTGAGCCAGGTGCGCGCCGTGCCCTGGGGCATGAGGGGGACATACTTCACGGCAACACGCCAGTTACCGTTCGCTATGCGAACCGCTATGGAATAGTCGATCAACCAATCTTCCGGCTTCACGGAGCCGTTGTACTTGGGCGTGTCTCTTGGGAGCGAGAACCCTTTGGGGAAGGGCTCATTGCAGATGCGGGGGCCGAAGCAAGGCGGGCCGACATCATCTTCTTCTTCCAGAGCCAGGGATCGCGCTAGGCGGTCGATCCGGTGGCGGGCGTCATTCTCGCCAACTCCTTCGCAGCGGCCCAGTCGGCCGCTGAGAGTCGGATGCGTGACGGGCGGCGGAGTAGGGTATCTCTCCCCACGAGGTGGAGGAGGAGGCGGGTCGCCCCGCCACTGCACAGCTCGAGGGTGGCCTTCTGCGTCACGCTCGATGGAGATTCGAGTCCGGCTGCGGCTGGCAGCCGGCTCCTTTTCTTTCCTTGCGCGGGTGTTGCCCGCAGTCGGCGTTCGGGACGTCACACCGTGCTCTCGGCGTGGGGGAGGACTTTCGGCGCGGACACCGGCTTCATGCCGCTCTGTGGCCGCGTCGATAAGCTGCTGGATGCGTCTGGTCATGTAGGGGAGCTCGTCAGGCCCCAGTCCATTCAGCTCGTCTGCGGCCGCCTGGGCGGCGCGTAGGTTCTCGAGAGGCGTGGCATAGACGGGGCGGCCTGCTCCCAGCATGTCGGTGATAGCCGCGCCGTGTTTCTTGATGACGCCGACGCGGCTCGGCCCGTCGGGAAGCGGCGTGCCGAAAGCGACGCGGTCGACTTCGCGCTGGTGAGCCTCGGCGAGGCATCTCATGGAGGCTAGCTTTTGGCCCTCCGCAACGAGGGCGAGGCGGCGCGCCTCCAGTGTCTTGGCATCGGCGTCGGCCGGGATGGGGGCGAAAAAGTCATGCAGCGCCGTCTGCAGGGCGTCGTGGGTGTTTTCGCCAGAGGTGGCACCGTGTCTGATGACCAGTACCTCGATGATGGCGCTGCCGCTGCTGTCGGCTCGAGGAAGAGGGTCATTGATGATTACTACGTTGGTGGGGAAGGCGTCAAGCGATGCCGTGTCAGAGTCGACAAGCATCGGGTCGGTGGAGCCAACCGACTCCAAGTCCGCGGAAGCTCGCCGGAGACGTGGAGTTGGTCGAGGAGGCTGACGAGGTGGCTCTCAGGGCAGCCTGTGCCCGCGTCGGACGCGGGCTTGGCGGAGATGTGAGCCTCGCCAAGAAGATCGGCGAGGCAGCTCGCCGTGCAGGCGTCGGCGATGCCTTGCAGCGCGTCAGGGCAAGCGCCATTGGGCGAGCCGGGCTGGCTACGCTCGCTGGGAAGGAAGAGGGTTCCCGTCCAGAACAGGTCTCCGGACGACGGCGCACCTGGCCCCACGGTGGGCGCCAAATGTCGGGTGGTTGGTGCGACATATGCCAACGGGTGGCTTATCATTGTGGGAGCCAACAAAACATCGCCGGTGCCTGGAAACGGGATAAGGCGAAGACATGCACGCCGGCGGATCTTACCCAGCTTCGGGGCTCTCTGTGGAGATAACACCCCTACTGTTGCTCTATGGGGTCTCCGCATGGTCACTCGATCGACAAGTAGCCACAAGAGGCTCCTTGAGCTGTTCGGTGAGAGGAAGAAGAAGGGCAAGGCTAGCTTACTTCTCCTCTCGATGTGGTGTCTAAAACTCCTCCAAAGATCTCCCCTTGCATGGGCGCCCTGGGGAGTTTATATAGGCCTACCCCCCAGGGGTATAATGGTAATCCAGCTAGGCATGGGCCCTAGCCATCTGCGTCCAGGCCCGCCGGCTTCTCCGCCGACTAGTGGACCCCGCCGACTGCCGGCCTTCTGGTCGACAGGCCGGTCCCACCGCTTGGGGGTCTTGTCGGGGGCTGGTTACTGTTGCCACGCCTCTGGTGACAAGGGCTTTGTCGTGGTAAGCATGGCTACGGTGCCGGTGCCGGGCAACTTATCGCTGTAGCCTTACCTCGTCTTGTCTTCTTAATGAGGCGCCTCCCTCGAGGGAGGGAACTAGCCGGCTATTGGGAGTCGGCCACACCCCAGGCCGACTGTGGGAGGCCTGGCCGCCTTTGGGTGTCTCCTTGACGGATGGGGCCTGCCACCCACAGGTCGTACTAACAGCTCACCGTGGGTGACTTCATGGTCAATATGGCAACAGTGCCGCGCCGGACGGGTGATGGCCGCCCCGTACGACGCACTGTGGCCATGCGCGTCCCGGGATTCGGGGGTGGCAGGCTTCACTGTAGCCACGCCCCGTCTCATCGCCATTATGTGGGTGCAGACTCTGAGGGCACGATCTTGGCCGCCTGCTGGGGGGCCGGCTTCTTGGAGTCGGCCTTCTCGCGGTCGGCTTCTTGGAGTCGGCCTTCTCGCGGCCGGCTTCTTGGAGGCGGCCCTCTCGTGGTTTTCTTCACGAAGATTTTAGGGCTGGGCCGCCTTCGTGCAGCCGGGCTGAGAGGTAGCCAGTTGGGGGAAGGCGTCCCAACGCCTTGGATGCTTGGAGGCTTGTTCGGCCTATAATTTTTCTGGAGAGCCAAGGGGAGCTGGCTAGGCTACCCGTGGTCATTTACTCCGACACAAATCGTGTTCAACACACTTAGCTCACACAGTAGGACATGTTCACAGCTTTGTAATTCTTCCCCGATGAATCAGACCTGACACAACTCTAAGCAATAGCAGGCATGACAAACAAGCATGAAGGAGTAGGGACATCAGGGCTCAAACAACTCCTACTCATGCTAGTGGGTTTCATCTATTTACTGTGGCAATGACAGGTCATGCAGAGGAAAGGGGTTCAACTACCGCAGCATGTAACAGTTGAATCGTTGTTGTCCTAATGTAGTAAAAGAGAGCAGGAGCGAGAGAGTGGGATTGTATCGGAATGAACAAGGGGGTTTTGCTTGCCTGGCACTTCTGAAGATAGTATAACTCTTCATCGGTGTCATCGAACTCATTGTCGAAACACGTCTACTGAGAGGGGACAATTACCAGCAAAGGAACATAAACAACATTCAATTAATGCAATGCACATGCAAATGAATGATATGACATATTAAGGTACTGAACTGAGCTAATGCAACATCAAGTCATTTTAATTGAAGTGGAATTCAAACTACATCAAATTCCAACTCCAAACCTATTTTTCAAATTTACCTTAACCATGTTTTATCCTAATCAGTGGAGTTAACTTGCTCAAACATGCATGAACATGGCATAAACAGATTCTTTAAATTTTTCTGATCATTTTTCATATGTAAATTATTTCCATTGGAGTTATAGATTATTTTCTATGATTTTTTGAAGTTTTAACTATTTTGTGGAATTTCCTGGTTATTGAAAATGCCAGAAAAGCTTTATGGCGTCAGCAAGGTCAACAGTGACGTCAGCAGGTCAACTGACCCGGTCCAGGTCAAACCTGACCTGTCGGGCCCACTGGTCAGTGACAGAGGCACTAATCCCAGATTGACTCGTGCTTTGACTCGACGAGGGGCCCACTGTCAGTGGCTGTGGGGTGGTTAGCTGGCAGGGATTAGTGCTAATTATGGCCACGTCGGCAGTCGCCGGAGTTCTGCTGACGGTGACCAAAACCACGGCGGCAACTTGCCGGATTTGCGCTACGAGCGGCGGCTGGACGCGCGGAGACCACCAGAAGGTAGCCTGCGCTCGACCGCGTCTAGCAGAGCGATGGGGAGGCCTCGGGGTCGCTGGAAACAACGACAACAAGCACAGAGGCGGCAGCCGAAGTTCGGCCACGACGAACACGGGGATGCGGTGGACGGCAGGAGCAGTGGGTGTGGGTTTTGGGCTTCTGGCATTGCTCTGAATACGGTGGTGTGTTTGGTTGCGGCTCGAGGTGACGGCGGCCACAGCGGCGACATGGCTGGGCGGCGGTGAGCTTCGGGCACGGTGGCGCTGGCGCTAGGGGAAGTGCGAGGCGACGGGGAAAGGGACGAACGGAAGAGCTGCTCACAGAGGACTCGCAGAGAAGCCCAGCGGGGTCGGGGAAGCGTCGGAGGCGGTGAATCGAACGACGACGATCGTCGGGGCAGAGGACGACGATGAGCTCGATGGCGACGTTTCAGGCATCCCGCGAGTGCATGCTTCATCTTGGTGATCCACAGCGTTGAGGCGAGCCTGTTGGACAAAGTAGAGGACGAGGGGAGCTCGGTGTACGCGGTGGCAATGAACTGCAGCGACGGAGTGCTCTCGGGCGTCCTCGAGGAGGGGGCTAGAGGAGCGGGAGGGTGTTCTAGGGTGATGGGAAAGGCAGAGGGGGATGCGGGGCACCTCCCAAGCGACATGGATGGGCACGGGGACGCTCGGGAGGTGGCAAGCAGAAGGTGGCCCTCGCCTCCTGTGCGTGCGCCACGCACAGTGCACACTGGCGGGAGGAAGGGGATGACTGGCATGTTGCCTGGTGGACTGGGCCGCCAGCAACAGTGCCAGCCCACAGGTGAGTGGGCTCTAGGTAGGCCTCTGCTCTATTTTATTTCTGTTTTGTTTTGTTTTTATTTATTCATTTTTCCACTGATTCAAAATTCAAAATAAATTCAAAACAGGGCAAAACCTTCTGAATATTTTTATGTTGCCATTATGGACTTTTCCAGAGGCACATAAATAATTCCAGGGCCTTTTGAATTATATTCTATAAAAAATGAATATAATCCAAAACTCAAATACTTATTGATTTAATTTCAAAGTCCCAAAATAATTCCTTAAAAAATATTCACTATTTTTGGTTTGGTCTCAAAGCCTTGCCAAAATTATCAAACATTTATGAAGTCATTTTGGAAACAATGAATGCAATTTAAAGGGTTCTTGCCCTTCTTTTAAAATGATTTCTGAGGCTTTCAATTTCCTCATTTCAAGTTTCTTGAAAATAACAGGATGCATGATGCTCACTGATGCAACTATCTGCAACCAATTCTAGGGTTGTGACATATGAACCATATTGAAGTTGGAATACAATAGGTTTAATACGAATATAAATAAAGAATGAGTTTATTATAGTACCTTAAGGTGGTGATTTGTTTTCTTATACTAACGGAGCTCATGACATTTTCTGTTGAGTTTTATGTTGTGAAATTTTCAAGTTTTTGGGTAAAGATTTGATGGATTTCGAAACAAGGAGTGGCAAGAGCCTAATCTTGGGGATGCCCAAGGAACCCCAAGCTAAAATTCAACGACAACCAAAATCCTAAGCTTGGGGATGCCCCGGAAGGCATCCCCTCTTTCGTCATCATCTATCGGTAACTTTACTTGAGGCTATATTTTTATTCACCACATGATGTGTGTTTTGCTTGGAGCGTCTTGTATGATTTGAGTCTTTGCTTTTTAGGTTACCACAATCATCCTTGCTATACACACCTTTTGGGTGAGACACACATGAATTGGAATTTATTAGAATACTCTATGTGCTTCACTTGTATCTTTTAAGCTAGATAATTTTGCTCTAGTGCTTCACTTATATCTTTTTAGAGCACGGTGGTGGTTTTATTTTATAGAAATTATTGATCTCTCATGCTTCACTTATATTATTTTGAGAGTCTTTTAGAACAACATGGTAATTTGCTTTGGTTATGAAATTAGTCCTAATATGATAGGCATCCAAGATGGGTATAATAAAAACTTTCATATAGAGTGCATTAAATGTTATGAGAAGTTTGATCCTCGATAGTTGTTTTTAGATATAGAGGTGGTAATATTAGAGTTGTGCTAGTTGAGTAATTATGGAATTGAGAAATGCTTGTGTTGAAGTTGGTGTCGGATTACGAGTTCCAACAAAACCCTTAAGGTTCGAACACTGGGGTGCGCGTGAAGACCCCCCCCCCCTATCGATCGATGTCCTAACTTAGCCTAGATCTCATGAACTAACTCGACGAACTCGCAACACAAAGGACACAAGATTTATACTGGTTCGGGCCACCGTTGTGGTGTAATACCCTACTCTAGTGTGGTGGCGGTTTGCCTCTTGGGCTGAGGATGAACAGTACAAGGGGAAGAATAGCATCCTGAGGTGGAGGTGTTCTTGTGCTTGGTGAACTTATGTGGTTGAGGATGATTCGTCCTGCCTATGGTGGTGGCTAGTTCTATTTATAGAGGCCCTGGTCCTCTCCCCAAATATTTAGCGGGAAGGGAGCCAACAACGGCCAATTTGAAAGGGGACAGCTAGTACAAGCTATCCTGACAAAAGGTGGTCTTCGCCTGCCAAAGGTTCTGGCGGTGACGCCGTCCTGGGCTCCATGGTGACCCCCGTCTTGCCGTCCTTCTTGTCTTGGTCTCGTTGCACCAATATGGAAACCTTTGCTTGACGCCTCGGTACTCCGCGCCTGCGCTTGCCCCCTTAGCACTAAAGAGGAAACAAGGACGTTGCGCGCGCTGGCGCCCGCCTAGTCTCGATCGTCATGGCTTACATCACGAGGACCTCGCGAGGTTTGCCCGGCCTTGGACTCTCCGCCCCTCACGAGCCAGCCTGGTGAGGCCGCTCCTGAGGAGGTCTTGTGTCGTCCGCCTCGCGAGGCTTGGCCCCTCGAGAAGGTCTTGATTCCTTGTTGATGAAGATGGGCCGTATAGGCCTGCCAGGAAAGCCATGTCGTGGGCCGCAGGCAGGCATGTCTGGGGACCCCCGTTCCCAGAACGCCGACAGTAGCCCCCGGGCCCAACGCGTGCTCGGGCTTGGCTTCGAGGCGAAGCCAAGGGTCAAGTGGGGAGCGCCGTGGGCCCCAATCGCCTGTGGCCTCGGTCGACGCATGGCGGTTGATTGAACGTGGGCGTCTCCGCTTCCCCATGCTACCTTGATACCCGCGTGGCTAAATGGACACATCGGTCTACACGGTTATTCTTCCATCGCTTGCGCCATTCTCCTCCAATTCCTCTGCTTCCCCTAGAATCTGCTTCTCTTTCCAATCCGACCTTATCTCCGCTCGCCCCATTGCCATGGCGCCGGCGCAAGCAGATAAGGGGAAGAAGCCTCTGTCTTCGGCTAGTGCACCCCCCCCCCCCCCCCCCCCCCCCCCCCCCGCCGAGCCCGCAGTAGGCCGATCGCGTGTGCTCAACGATGAGGCCTGCTACCTCTTGAGCACTGCCTTGGTTTTCCCTTGAAGAGGAAAGGGTATGTAGTAAAGCAGCGAAAGTATTTCCCTTAGTTTTTGAGAACCAAGGTATCAATCCAGTAGGAGGCCACGCACGAGTCCCTCGCACCTACACAAACAAATAAACTCCTCGCAACCAACGCGATAAAGGGGTTGTCAATCCCTTCACGGTCACCTACGAGAGTGAGATCTGATAGATATGATAAGATAATATTTTTGGTATTTTTATGATAAAGAGAAATAAAGATGCAAGTAAAATAAATAGCAAAGGAAATAACTAAGTATTGGAAGATTAATATGATGGAAAATAGACCCGGGGGCCATAGTTTTCACTAGAGGCTTCTCTCGAGAGCATAAGTATTATGGTGGGTGAACAAATTAGTGTTGAGCAATTAACAGAATTGAGCATAGTTATCAGAATATCTAGGTATGATCATGTATATAGGCATCATGTCCGAGACAAGTAGACCGACTCCTGCCTGCATCTACTACTATTACTCCACACATCGACCACTATCCAGCATGCATCTAAAGTATTAAGTTCAAGAGAACAGAGTAACGCTTTAAGCAAGATGACATGATGTAGAGGGATAAACTCATGAAATATGATATAAACCCCATCTTGTTATCCTCGATGGCAACAATACAATACGTGCCTTCACTACAAAAAAATACACTTCCGTGATGATACGTGTTTGTCACAGTAGGTCGCATTTTTTGTCATGCATGTACATCCATGACGATTTTATGACAGAATCAAGATAGTCATACCTGTGCTGTCATAGAAGTGTTCCATGACATTACCAAAATTATCATCACGGAAGTGTGCACTTCCATGACGATAAATCACGCGTCACAGAAGTGCTTTCGTCAAGGGTGACCGACACGTGGCATCCACCATAACAGAACACCGTTAAGCTATTGGGCCGGGTTTTGGATCCGATAACCCGTTAACAGCCCCAACCAATGGGGATTTTCCACGTGTAAAATCATCTTTGGTTGGAGGAAACACGTGTCGGCTCATCGTTGGGACAGATGTCATCCACTCATTGGACAGAAGGCGCCTATGATACGTCAGCACGTGGCACGGCCAACAGAGGCCCATACCTGTGAAAAGGCCGGCCTGTTTGACTTGGTCAAAAGGTGGCGGGCCGGCCCATGGAAAGCCTGTTAACGACCTGTTCGCATATAGCCCATTTACAGCCCGCTAACCCAAGGCCCGTTACGCCCTATCCGAATTAGGCCCAGTAGCGTCGTCTGGGCCATCCAATATGATTCTAGTCCGTTTTCACTTCTGGCCCATGTATGGCCCATGACGTCTTTCGGCCCATATGAGGCCCTATGTAACTCTTGGCCTATTAACGGCCCGTGGTGAAACTGGCCCATAATGAACAATGTATCACATTACACTCATTAACGGCCTGTGTTGAAACTGGCCCGTAATGAACAGTGTATCACTTTATACCCATTAACGGTCCGTTATTCCGTTTGGCCATTTCCAGCCCATGTTATCTTTCAGCCTTCTCAGGGCCCATTTATTCTTGGGCTTATTTCCAGCATTCTTTTACTTATGGCTCATTACTGTCATTTTCTTCCTGTGGGCCAAATTCAGCCCGTGGTTACAGTCGGCCCGTTTGTGGTCCGTTAATACGTTGGGTCGTTTTCATAGCATCATCAAATACGGCCTATAAACGATGGCCCGTTATGGTCGGCCCATGAACGGATGATTCCAACTCTAGCCCGTTTACGACCATAATGCAGCTTGTTATTGGCCCATGTTTGCCCAATCGATCATACGGCCCGTATAAGGCCCATTGATGATACGACCCGTAGAAGGCCCATTGATGATACGGCCCATAGAAGGCCCATTGTTCCTATGGCCCGTAGAAGGCCTACTGTTTCTATGGCCTGTAGAAGGCCCACTGTTTCTACGGCCCGTAGGAGGCCCAGTGTCACTATAGTAAATATTAGCCCATGGTTATTGTGGCCTAGTTTTAAAAAATAGGTTATGGCAGCCACTAGCAAACCGCGGAAAAAGAACTGCACTAACTACAAGCAAACAAATAAACAAGACAACAAGGAAATAAATAAGCAAGCAACTTATGCTAGGCTATCACGACTATTACACATATTACATCCACTAGGCATCAAAGTTCGCCACCAGTGCAAATATAGGGAACAAAGCAGCATATAAACGCCCCAGCAAAACAAGTCCAGAACTGAAACCACTTTAGAAGAGTTCAAGAAACAATATCCTGGGTACCCATAATACTGGCAAGATGCTTAGCAAGCTTATTTACTTTCTCTTGTTTGGCGCTTAAATCCTCCAGTGCTTGCTGTTGCACAAGAAAGTACGCATCTGAATTCTGTAGGGACATCCTCACTCCTTCGGCTTCTTGCCGTAGCACAGCTGACTGAT
This sequence comes from Triticum urartu, assembly GCF_003073215.2. Taxonomy (NCBI): domain Eukaryota; kingdom Viridiplantae; phylum Streptophyta; class Magnoliopsida; order Poales; family Poaceae; genus Triticum; species Triticum urartu. The sequence continues at coordinate 513,968,387 of NC_053025.1, read as the reverse complement.
GCCTTTCATCTTGTAGCTGAGACTGAAGAAGCCGAAGTGATTCAGGCAGCGAGTTCGAAGAGCTTGTGCCAGCGGTACTGGCCAGTAACTTGAACACTACATCAACGCAGGATTGTGGGGTTTTCTCACTGTCTACAAGATCGTTTTTATCACCTTTCTTGGAGACCAACAGGGTTGTCTCACTATCTTGAACCTTATCTGCATTACTTTCTCTACCATTCCATAGTGGGGTGCTCTTCTCCAATATTATGTTTGCATACTACAAGAGAAACAAGCAAACACATCACATGTTTAGCTTGTAGTATACGAAACTCATTTTGGTAAACCAGTTCAGTAGTAAGGTGGACAGGATAACATCATGAAACAAACATATATCTATGTACTATGGTAACTGTATTGTCCATATCATTCTAGTTTATGTTCCCTAATCAAGATAGAGACACAGTTCAACTCATATATTTTTAAGACACAGCAGCATAGACAGAATATAAGTGTGAGAAACTACACAGCATTGGCAGCACTTGTAATGTGCATCACATGAGAACATAATTATTTATACAACTTAAACTGAAATCAACATAGAGCAAGAAGTTAGAACAACAATCCAGTTAAAGAAATATGTTTAAAACATACCTGTTGCGCCATTGGAGTTTCAATTGGATCCTTCAAATTCGAAAGTAGTTGGTATGAGTAAATACAGCGATGCAACAGCAAAGGAGTATGGACCATAGCTACGGAATCTGACCTGAGAATAGTTGCTCTTCTGCTTTAAATGTGGAGTTTGGGTTAGCTATGGTGGTATTCGTGCTTTGGGCACTACAGTAGCTTTACAAACTGCTCGTGTGGGGGTACTCTGTGGTGGACATGGTGCTTTGTCAACTATAAGTGGGTTACTATCTGCTGGGGTTGCGGTTAGATGGGTTGTAGCTGGTTCTCTGCCCAACGGTGTAAGTGTGCAATCTGGAAGAGTCTCGATTATGTGTGGTGGGGCTAGTTTGCGGGCCAGTACAACCATGGTTCTATCTGCATCGATGGGTAGCACTGTCTTTTGTGAAGAATGGGTTTTTGCTCCCTTAGATACTGCCATCACCCCCTCCAATTCAAATGGCTGATAAACAAGAAAAGAAATTGAACATACAGACATTCTATGATAGACAGATGTGGTAATTCACATATATGTTGTCTAACCAAACAAGACAGCATGACACAATTTCACATATATGGTGCCTAACTAAATAGGATAGCATGACACAGTTTCAGATATATGATGGATAACTTAACAGGATATAATGGCATAATTCAACATATGATGAGTACCTAAATAGGATGACATGACAAAACTATATGATGTCTTTCTAAAATAGGTTGGGATGAAATAATTCACATACATGTTGTCTAAGTATACAGGATGGCATGATATAATTGACATAATTGATTCATATACTAAGCAGCTGGCACTCACATGTATGATCTCTAAACTAAGCAGATAGAATTCAATATTGTGCATATGATGTCTAAACTAAGCAATGCAAGACACCATATGCATCATATGAGAAATATAAACATTGCAACTTAGAGCATACAGCTTGGGTGGGATATAGGACAGGTCGTCTGTCTCCGAATCCTCCTCTGAGGAGCTCCCTGTAACCATCGAGATATATGCTTCAACAGGTACCATTGCCTGCTCTGAAGACCTTATTTTCACTCTAGATTTTTCCATAACCGGCTCAAATGGCTGATACACATGAAGAGTAGTTCAATATACACAGATTGTCGACAAATGGAATACGTAATGAAAAAAAAGATGGCATGAGATAATTCACATATATGATGCCTGGCTCCATGGCGGTGCATAATTCACATATATGATAACTGGCTGAAAAACATGGCATTGCATAATTCACATATCTGATATAGAAAGCAAACCGGAGGCATTCACACAAAGCATGTCTAATCTAAGCAGATGGCATGGGAATGCAAGACACCATATGCATGATATGAGCAATATAACCCAGCCAAGTTAGAGCATGCACCTCGGGGGGGGGATACGACTGGTCATCTCTCTCTGAATCCTCCTCTGAGGAGCTATTTGTAACCAGCAAGAAATCTGCATCAACAGGTAGCACTGACTGCTCAGAAGACCTTGTTTTCACTCCATATTTTCCCATGACCGACTCAAATGGCTGATGCAGAGGAAGAGTAGGTGAATGTATAAACATTGTTGAGAAATGGAATACATTATGGAAAAAATATGGCACGATACAATTCACATATACGATGACTGGCTAAACAGGATGGCATTGCATGATTCACGTATATGATGCCTGGCTAAAGATGATGGCATTGCATAATTCCCCTATACTCCCTCCATTCCTAAATATTTGTCTTTTTAGAGATTTCAAATGGACTACCACATACGGATGTATATAGACATATTTTAGAGTGTAGACTCACTCATTTTGTTCCGTATGTAGTCACTTGTTGAAATCTCTAAAAAGACAAATATTTAGGAATGGAGGGAGTATGATATAGAAACCAAACAGGTGGCATTCACACAAAGCAAATCTAAACTAAGCTGATGACATATAAGATGTATAATGTAAGCAATGCAAGGCGCCATATGGATGATATGACCAACATCAGCATGCCAGGTTAGAGCAAACACCTCAGGTGGTAAACAGGGGTGGTCGACTCCTTTTGAGTCTCCATCTGAACAGTTATCTTCCTCTGGAATACAATCTGGAAATGCAGGAGGGGGGCACTTCGCCCACCATGGAGCGGCGTTATATTCGCACGCAATGGTCTTCTCTTTTTCTCTACATGTTCAGTACGATTGTGTACAATATCTGTCATGCATAATAAAAAAATAGTTAGATTTTGTAAGGCCTAAGGGGTGCATGCAAAAATCTAGAGTGGTGGTAGCAAACGAGTGGATGGATCCAAAACTAATGATAGTAGGTAGATTATAGATTCAGTTTAAAAAGATAGACAATGGATCATCTATTGTTTGTTGCCCACCCAGCATGAACCACATAGAAGTCCCCAGATGAACCAGATAGTAGACAGATACTATTCATTGTTGGCTCGATATGAGACCCATGGGCAATTCAAAACTCAAGATTGAACGATAAAGTAGCAGGTAATAATAACCGATGTATAACGTAAGCAAACACGAAAGACTGCGACCTCTCTTTTGGAATTGTGTAGTCCTCAGGTTCATCTGCTCATTCGATGATGGTAATGCAATTGGCGTGGCTGCCGGCAACGGGGAAGATGATCTGAGGCGGCGAAAGGAAGTCTGCAGGGGGATATCTGCTGCAGTGAACGCTTCTATCGATGGTGCACCTCAGGTGGGGTGGATGACGGCACGGCAGGAGTAGGACATAACACACAGAGTTTTCTTTGACGCCTACCTGAAAATGAAGTAAATCTATAAGGGCTCCTTAGAATTGGAGGATTCTATCAACGCAGGGACAGGAAAACACAGGAATAGGATAGGAATGCACATGCAAAACAGAGCATTTGGAAACATAGGATTTCAGTCAACCTGGGTGTTTGGCTCACATGAATTGGAAGAACAGAGGAATGGAGAAACAAAGTGATGCGACGAGTGTACAACCTCTTTGGCATAGCCTTGTGGATCTCAGCATCATTGGGTTGGACATGGAGGATGGTGATGATGCTGGTGTGACTGTCGGAGGCGGGGAAGAAGATCCGAGGCCTCTGGAAACGGCGCCGAGGGTACTGCTCCGCTGTGATGGACGGTTTCGTCGTTGGAGCAGCTCCGCTAAGGTGTACGGCGACGAGGCCGAAGCATGACAAGACAAACAACATTAATCTGAAGTGGGACCCTAATATCATCTGCAATAGATGATGTGAAATACATCACCAAAAAGTGCTAGATGTAAAACGCATCAGCCGCGCCACGGCCGCTCCGACAGATGTTGTAAGTACTGTTCACTCTAAACTTAACTGAAGAAAATGAACTTCACAGTCGAAACTGAATTTTACTGTCGAAACTTATTGAACTAGTAACAAAGCATTGCAATAGATGTTTAGGGCGTTCGAGCACTAGTAGCAGAGAAGTAGTGATCTAAATCAGCAGACGCTCGAGCAGGGAACACACTAGTAGAGAGCAAGTCGCGCAGTAGCACCGTGAGCGAGTGCTAAAGCAACAACTCCTGTAGCTGCCGGAGGTCGTGCAGCAGCAGCAGCGCAAGCGAGAGCAAGAGCAGAGCAGCAGCATGAACGAAAGCAGGAGCAGTGCAGTAGCGCGACCGACAGCAAGAATAGAGCCGCAGCGTGAGCGAGAGCCAGAGCAGTTGCAGCTAGTGCCATTGTGGAAGTCGTCGTCGAGGAAGCAACGACATGGGGGAGAGACGTCGTGGATGATGTGGCCGGCGACGGCGCTGTCGATGGAGACACGCCATGTCTGCTCGGTATCGAGCACCGGCAGCCCCGTGAAATCGAATAAAAGATAAAATGCAGTGGTGAGTGCAGAACCTCCTTGGTGGCACCGAGTTGGCCTCAGCTTCATCAGAGGAATTGGTGAGAGTGATGCGGTTTCGGTGGGGCAGGTCAAGACGGCGCTATGGGGATTGAGGTGGCGCGATAGACGAGGTGAACGCTGGGGCAGCTCCTTGGAGGTGGAGGACGGGGTGGCTGATCCGGCGGGATGACGAGATCGACAACGGATCCTCATCCGGTGCGGTGGATGAGGGACGGCGAGCTGTTGCGGTGGACGACATAGTCGTAGAAGAGTCTCCGGCTGGGCGGCGGTTGGGAGGCCGATGGAGGAGCGTGGGGTTTCTCGGTTTTTGGCGGCCTCGGTGTACGAATGGGGGGCGAGGGGGAGGGGGAGCCAAGCTTAGGGACGCGCTTGTCCAAAATGTAGGGTAAGTTACCAGCATACCCCCACCAGTTTTGACACCGCGACATGGAGCTTCATTTCCGGCTGAGGGGTAGAAGGGGGATTTCGCGTGTCTGGGCTGCGAGAGCGATTTCGGATGAGGAGGGAGTTCTCGCGCGCGTCCAAATTTCGGGATAACAAGGCTCGGTGCGGGTTGAAGAAGCGGGAGTTTCAAAGCATGTGAGACAAAAGATACTCGAGCTTGAAAATTTCGGGATAACAAGGTGCGGATTCATTGTTCGGCAGAACAAACTTAACGTGTAAAAAAACAATTCATACAAGACACAATAGAGTCATGTCCCCTTTTACTATATTGCTATAGATGCCATTGAAAAAACTACAAGAAAAATGTAAAAAAAATCGGGAGAACAAGATTACCCTGCACAGTACCAAATCGATTCGCACTTCCCTCAACAACAACAAAAAACAAATCAATTCCCACCAAAGAAAGAGTAATGTCCCTTTTTATATGATTACAGATGCCATGATCTCGAATTTCAATTTTTGAATCCATGTTGTGTTGAATTCGAATATATTGTTAGGTGACCTTGCGGTTTATAATTGATGTAGTCGTACATTTTGATCTTCCATCATATATGAACATTTTACTCCACCATGTGAACATATATATTGTCGTCTACCATATGGACTAAATTTGAATCAATTTTCCTTATTTGAATATGATTGTTGTCAAGTTATACAATAATTTAAATATTATCTTGATAACAAAAAACATACATATAACAGTAATCATATTTCACTATGAACTACATGTACCATAGGCTCTCCAATTCAAATATTTGTATCCATTTTATGTTGAATTCAAATCATAGTACATTATTGGTCTAGGTAGCGAGATGTTTGGGATAATCTAAACCCTGTTTTCATACGTATAATTTTTGGCTGAATTGGGACAAGTTTTGGTATAAGCCTCTTGCAAAACCGGAGATTCTCTCAACAAGCCTCGTGGTTCTGAGAGGGAACGTGTCACATTTGTGTGCGAAACGATATACGTGAAAGTGCGTTATATCGACTAGAGGGGGGTGAATAGGCGATTTTTATGAAATTCTTCATTGAGGAATTTGCTGGTGAGGAAATTCCTTAGCGAAGAACTACTAGCAGCGGAATAAGTACTCAAAAGTAAACATAACAGAATACAAGCATAGTCATCATGATGAAATGAAGATAGGCACAGAGTACAGGAAGAGTAATCACAGGATAACACAGGATGAAGACAAACAGACTGAAGAAATTAAACTGAGGAAATTGAGAAAGTCTTCAGTCAAAGTCTTCAAACACAGATATGAACAAACACACAACATAGTTATGAGGAAATGAAGGAGTTGAGGAAATAGAACCAGTAAGGTTGGTGAAGACAATGATTTGGTAGACCAGTTCCAACTGCTGTCTCAGTTGTACGTCTGGTTGGAGCGGCTGAGTATTTAAACTCGAGGACACACAGTCCCGGACACCCAGTCAAGGACACTTAGTCCAAGACACCCAGTCCTCACCGTATTCTCCTTGAACTATGGTCACACAGACCTCGTCCAATCACTCGTGGTAAGTCTTCAGGCGACTTCCAAACCTTCACAAACTTGGTCACTCGGCGATCCACAATTCCTCTTGGATGCTCTAGACCATGACGCCTAACCGTCTGGAAGAAGCACAGTCTTCAAAGGTAACAAGCGTCGGATCCACTCAGGATCAATCTCTTCAGTGATGCTCAATCACTTGGGGTTTGTAGGTGTTTGGGTTTTGGGTTTTTAGTTTTTCCTCACTTGATGATTTTCGCTCAAAGTCCTCAGAGGATGGGTTGCTCTCAAATGACAAGTGTCAGTTTCTCTCGGAGCAGCCAACCAGCTAGTGGTTATAGGGGGGTGGCTATTTATAGCCTAGGGAGCAGCCTGACATGATAAGACATAAATGCCCTTCAATGATATGACCGTTAGGTGGATAGATATTTTGGGACAGCTGGCACATAGCACAGCAACGGTCGGAATTTTGAGTAGCAAAATCCTCAGGGTTATCATGTTCCTTACTGTGTAGGCAATCTGCACTGGTGAATTCCTAACTCCTCAGTCAGGACAAATTCCTCAGAGACCAGAAGAACTTCGTCTCTGTCACTGAAGAAATTGACTGAACAGTATGAGATTTCCAATGGCTTCACTCGAAGGGATTGGTAGGTGTAGGATTTTGAGTTGAGCATCACATGGAAATTTTTCCTTAGTATTTCCTCGACCCCCTTTAACAGTACGGTGTTTCCTATGACTCAAGAAAGAGAAAATGAAACTACGAAAACAAAAGTCTTCTCGCTTCATGTTCCCCGAAAGAATACCAAGTCTTCAAGATCACACCAATTTCTTCACTTTCAAAGTCTTCAGAATACCAAAATCTTCAGTCGAAGATATTCATTTTTAGGGGTCGACTTTTCCTGTAAATATCAAACTCCTCATAGACTTATAGACCTGTGTACACTCACACACGCATTAGTCCCTTAACCTATAAGTCTTCAATACACCAAAATCACTAAGGGGCACTAGATGCACTTACAATCTCCCCCTTTTTGGTGATTGATGACAATATAGGTTAAGTTTTCAACGGGGATAAACATATGAGGTGTAAATGCTGATATTGAGGAATTTGATTGCAAGATATACAAGAACTCCCCCTGAAGATGTGCATAGTGAGGAATTTGCTTTTGAAGCAATGCACACTTGAAGAGTTGAATCATGGAAATCTCCCCCTATATCTTGTAATTCATACACGCATTTAACATATAATATGAAGAATTTGAAATGCATGATGAAATATGGTGCGTGATGAAATTCAGCATGCGTGCAATAATATTAACGAGGAATAAGCATGCAGAATAGTGCATCAAGAGTATCAGAGCACAGTGCATCAAAAGTATCAGAGCACCATCGGGTTTAAGATTACAACTCGATCCAATAAAGTTTCAGAAGAACGAGAGTTGTAACTTAGCAAAAAAAACGCCCATATAGTAGACCCGCTTGAAGACTAACTCATATTTCTCCCCCTTTGTCATCGAATGGCCAAAAGGATCGAAAATGAGGACTAGCGCCCCTGAAGATAATCATGTTGATGAAGGAGCGCCAGCGTTGTTGGGGTCGTTAGTTGATGTAGGGCCTGCCGTAGTGTCGTCCAAATCTTCATGTTCATCAGTGTCGCGCGATGAAGAATATGAGCTGGCCACCAGAGAAGGAACCTTGACCTTCTTGAATTTCTTCGGTGGAGGTGCAGACTAGTCAAAATCTTCATTAAGACCCATGTTCTTCAGATCTTCTTCACCATACAGATGTGACAGGATTGCCCAGGTGTGACCGAAGACTTGATCGAGGTAGTAGTGGTTTTTCTTCACTGCATTGTGTGTGGTAGTCATGTTGTGAAGAAGTGAACCAAACTAACGCTTAACCCATTTGTGATTTTGATCCACCTTCTGGTGAAGACTAAGCAGAAGTTCACGGTCAGTCATCACGCGCGGAGCAGTGGCTTGAGGAGTGGACTTTGGTGCATTGGCAGAGTAATCATTGGTGGAATAAGATGCAGCTTTGCGAAACTGACCATCCAATGGACGAATGCCTTCATCTATTACAGCTGGTGCCTTGCCCTTTCCATTAACTGAGGAATATGTCTGCTTGAGGACTTCAATTGGGGGCAAGTAGCTGAGGTGATTCTGGAAATCAGCTTTGTAGTTGAGTGAAGACCTTGTCCTGAGGAATCTCATGATCTCAGGTGCATAAGGCTTCAGCTCAAATGGAGACAGTGCAACATTGGCCATAGTCCTCATGAAGAAATCGTGATAATTGACAGGAATGCCATGAACAATGTTGAATACCAGATTCTTCATGATGCCAACAATTTCCTCATCAGATGAGTCGTGGCCTTCGATAGGACTGATTGTCCTCGTAAGAATATGATAGACAGTTCTGGGCACGTAAAGCAATTCCTTCACGAGGAATTTGGTTCTTGGTGCTTGACCTGGCTTCAAAGATTTCATCAGCACCTGCATGTAATGATGTGTGAGCTCAGGTTCACTGTAAATGCAGCGAGCTTCTTCAAGGCGAGGAGTAAGTGGTAGAGCACGAAGCAATTCAGAGGCTGGTGCGGTGTAGTGAGTGTTTTCAGACATCCAGTCTAGCACCCATGAATTCACATCTTTAGCATCTCCGATGATGTGCAGCATTGCATAGAATTGAAGAATCAGTTCTTCATTCCAATCGCAGATGTCAGAGCAAAAGTTTAGCAGTCCAGCATCGTGAAGAACACTGAGGACTGGTGCGAAGCACGGCAGAGATTCCATATCCACATGAGGAATATGCTCATGGTAGAAGATCTTCTCCTTGTTGAACAGCACTGAGGAATAGAAATTGGCTTGACTAGCAGTCCAGAAACGCCTCTTCCTAATGCGAGCAGAGTCATATGGGTTGTAGTCTTCGAAGAATACGTGCTCGTCGAAGAAATCATCAGCCTTGAACTTTTTCTTGCGTGAGAATGGATCCTTTGGCTTCGGCAGAGGAGTGTCAGTGAGTTGCATCACGACCTCAGGAATCTCAATCACAGGTGTTCAGGCTGAGGAATTTCTGGTTCCTCCTCAGTGGTAGTCTGCGTAGTTGGTTGTTCAGCAGCAGCAGTTTCTTCAGCGCTAGTGGCTGGAATTTCCTCACGGACAGATGCAGTGGGATGAGTTTCTTTAGAGCCCGTGTGAACAGTTTGTGTGGGTACTGAGGAATGTGCTGTAGAGGGGTGAACATTGGAGAGTTTGGATGCTGACTTTCCTAGAATTCATCACTGATTACGGGTGTGGAGTAGCCAATGTCCACATCTTCATCTTCCATTTCTTCAACGCCAGCCTCATCAGCTGTGAACTGAGGCATAGGCGAGGAGATGATAGGAGTTGAAGGGATCGCATCCACTTCAATTTCTTCATCCAATGGTTCAGACGAAGCAGCAGAAGGAGTTTCTTCATCAGATCCATTGGGGATCACATATTCTTCATCAAAAGGAACGAGGTCCTTTGATGGCCTGGTTGAGATGGGAACAGTATCAATCGGGTTTGCAAATGAGCTTGTCATAGGCTTCATTTTCTTCGGAGCTGAAGAATCTGAAGCAGCTGATGCTTTCCTTTTCTTCACTGCAGCATGCTCTGTAGCCTTGGTCTTCTTCACATCTGATGCAGATGGAAGGATTCGAGTTGAAGTTGGTGCAGGAGCAGCTGAGGAATCTAGTTGATTTTCTTCAGGCACAACTGATGCAGTTGCCCTGAGTTCTTCAGTTTATCCTGGCAATTTCTTCAGCGGCTAGAATGCAGTCATCAGCCCTGGAACTCACATTATCTTCAGCAGCTTGATTGTCATCAGCGGTGCTGGCATTTTCTTCAGTAGGCTGAGCAGATGCTTCAGCCTGAGGAATTTCCTGTTGCGTTGGGGCTGCAACATTGGAAGTGAAGTTATCCGCAAGTTTCACAAAACGAACCTTGGCTCCAAGCCAATCAGCGCGATATGCGTCAAATTCATCACTGAGTTTTTTAATCTCAGTCTGAATAGTGACAAGTTCTTCAGTTGTCATAGAGATAACGTTTTTCTTCAGATAACGCTCTTTCTTGTATTGCGCTTTCTTGATCTGCCTGGCCTTCTCAAATTTCCACTTTTCTTCTTGAATGAAGTGGGTCAGCATGTGACTCTAGCCAGGAGTCAGCTTGAAGTCAGGCAAGGGAGTGTTGGGGTCCTTGTGCCAATCATCAATGTAGTTGACGATCAGCTTGGGATCCAAAAGCAGTGGCACCTCTGATCCTTTTGCTCTAGCGGCCCTGACTTGCCTGTCTCTGATGATTTCTGCAAGTTCATCATCATCAGCTTCATGTTCATCAGACGGCACTTGGAAAGCGACTTGCTTCTTTTGAGGACTTGGGCATGGACCTCGTCCAGCAGTGGCCTTTGTCTTCAGCAGTGAGGGGCCAGCTGAGGAACTTGGTGCAGCTGAGGAACTAGTTGAGACACCTGAGGCAATGGAAATGCCGGCAGTCCTTTGGCATGAAGCGAGATGCACATGTGCTGAGGATTTTGTCGAAACAGCTGAAGGCTTTGGCGGAGGAACTGAGGACTTTGGAGGAACAGGAGCAGCATGAGGAATTGGCCGTGAGGGCTTTGATGATTCTGGCCGTGAGGGCATTGCTGAGGAGCTTGGCCTGCGTGCAGGCTTCTTAGACATAGCCTTCTTTGGCTTGACAGCAAAGGCCTCAGCAGAGGCAGCAGCAGCAGCAGAGTCTTCATTGAATTTCCTCACTGCTTCTTTGGCTTGCTTAGCCAACTTGCCTTGGCGCTTGGCCCATTCATCAGGATAGTCCTCACCGCGCTTGAGGCTGGTGGGATCAGCGACTTGGCCAGGTGCCAATGGTGCTCTTGGGCATGGAGGATTGAGTGCGAATTTCTTCATATACTTAGGAGCGACATATCTATACTCCCTCCATTCTCTTGCCCATCTCTCTATCTTCTGAATGCGCACTTTGCGCTCATTCTTGGTTTCCTCAGTAGGTGTGCAGTACCCAGCATATATGTCATCAGGGATTTCAAACGCTGTATTTACCTCAGGCCTCTTTCCTCCCTTCTGTGGCCTTTTACCATCAGCCATTTTCTTCAGTTGAGGAATTTGAACAATCGAATTCTCTGAAGAAGTATGCAACTTTTCTTCGAGGAACGCTGCAAATGAGTTAAGTTGATGAGAACCTAGTGATTCAGCAGCTGACATGTGTACCTATGAACAGAGTATAGTTGCGAGGAATTTGGAGAGGTAATATGCGTTCTCAGAAGGTTTTTCAAAATGAACAAGTTTGAGGAATTTGACCAGATGAGTCTTGAAGATTTTCACTAAGCGTTCTTTGTCTTAGGTTCTAGAGTTGTATAGATGAAAGATCCACACAATTGAGGAATCTTGAAGAAAAATGATGCTTAGAGAAACGAATCAAGAACAGATGACTTGTGAGGTGTTCAGTGTGTGAAGATATGAAGAAAAACACTTTTGAAGATTTTGTAGATAATCATTCGAATAAATGAGGGCAGTAAAAGTAACTTTTAATTACCCTGGACGAAGAACACGACGAACTGGAGTGAGGAGATGTGAAGTTCGTCTGTGCAGATCTTCGACACCCTAACTTGGCGGAGGAAGATGACTACGGCGGCGGCAGAGTGAAGATGTCCGCGGTCGGCGCGAGTACGTCAGCGACGAGGTCGAGGCAGTGAAGCTCTTCCTCACCGGCGGCGATGATGTAGCGGCGGCGCTAGGGTTTGAGAAGCTCAAGCTGGAGAGAGAGGTCGAGCGGAGTAAAAGAAGTGAGGAAGGGAAGGGGGGTATTTATAGCCACGGTGAAAAACTGCTCGCCCGAAGAAATTAGACGAACGTGCCCCTGACCCTTCTCATTCGCTTGACATGTGTCACCCACGTACTGAGAGTTGGAGATCGTGTGCGATCGTGGGTGAGTGGATAAGTATAACGTGGGATACGGAACGGTTTGAGCGGCAAAGCCGAAAATTTTGATAAGATAGGTTTTAAAGTTCCGTTCGCAATTTCTTCAGCTGACAAGGACACAGTGAAGATTTTGAACGAGTTTCAAATAGAACGCACATGAAGAATTTGTGAATAGATTGGGTTGAGTATAGCATAGAGGGGAAGGGTCCGATCACATTCACTTAGCAGAAAACCAACTTGAAGAAATAGCAATAAGTGAATGCTGTAGAGGACATAAACTCATATATATATATATATAGCCAATGAGGAAAAATGACGGAACCAGTGAAGACTATGCAAAGTTGAAGAATATGAATAATTTGAGGAATTTCAACTTTTGGTGGTGGCGTGACCCATCGTATAAGAATGATGATTTTAGATACCGCGTACAATTATCATTGGGTTCTGAGAATCAAATTCTTCATTAATTTCTTCACACTAAGAGTGTTATTCTTCATTGATTGAAGAAAAATGTTTCTTCATGTGTTGCACATCTAAGTCATCAATTTTGCATAAGTGTTAGGATGAGTGTCCTTTTCAAAGAACATTCAAAGATTCTAGGATATTTAGCTCACACCACAACTGGCTAAATCTCTTCTCATCCAAGGGCTTTGTGAAGATATCGGCTAGCTGTTCTTCAGTCTTCACATGCTCAATAGAAATGTCGCCCTTCAACACATGATCACGAAGAAAATGATGACGAATCTGAATGTGCTTTGTCTTTGAGTGTTAAACTGGGTTGTGAGCAATCTTGATGGCACTCTCATTGTCACAGAGGAGAGGCACATTCTTCATGTTAACGCCGTTGTCCTTGAGAGTTTGCTTCATCCATAGCAATTGGGCACAGCAAGAACCAGCGGCAATGTACTCAGCTTCAGCAGTAGATAGTGATACGCAGTTCTATTTCTTCGAGGACCAACAGACCAAAGATCGTCCGAGGAAATGACATGTACCAGATGTTGACTTGCGATCCACACGATCACCAGCATAGTCAGAGTCAGAATATACAACAAGATCAAAAGCCGAGCCCTTGGGGTACCATAATCCAAGTGTTGGTGTGTGAGATAGATATCGAAGAATATGCTTCACAACCTTATGGTGTGATTCCTTCGGAGCAGCTTGAAATCGGGCACACATGCAAACACTAAGCATTATATTTGGCCTAGATGCACATAAGTATAATAAGGAACCTATCATGGAGCGGTATACCTTATGATCAAAGTCAATACCATTTTCATCAGTGCACAGATGACCATTTGTGGGCATAGGAATTTTGACGCCTTTGCAATCTTGCATGCCGAATTTCCTCAGTACATCTTTGAGGTATTTCTCTTGAGATATGAATATGCCATTGTGTTGTTGACGAGTTTGAAGACCTAAGAAGAATTTCAACTCTCCCATCCTAGACATTTGATATTCTTCACTCATCATATAAGCAAGTTCATCACTATAACGTTGGTCAGTACAGCCAAAGATAATATCATCAACATATACTTGGCACACAAACAATTCACCATCATAAGATTTAGTGAAAAGAGTAGGGTCGAGTGAACCGGGTTTGAAGCCTTTCTTCATGAAGAGTTCCTTCAAGGTATCATACCAAGCCCGTGGGGCCTGCTTGAGGCCATAGAGGGCCTTGTTGAGTCTGAAGACTTTGTCAGGATTCTTTGGATCTTCAAAACCTGGGGGTTGAGCAACATATACTTCTTCCTCAAGCTTACCATTGAGGAATGCACTTTTCACATCCATTTGATATAAAGTGATATCATGATGGTTAGCATAAGCAAGTAATATGCGAATAGCCTCAAGTCTAGCAACAGGTGCAAAAGTTTCATCAAAATCAATTCCTTCAACCTGTGTGTAGCCTTGAGCTACAAGTCGTGCCTTATTCCTCACCACAAGGCCATTTTCATCTTGCTTGTTGCGGTAGATCCACTTTGTGCTAATGATATTGTGCTTGCGAGGATATGGATGTTTGACCAGTTCCCAGACATTGTGAAGCTCGAACTGATGTAATTCCTCTTGTATGGCCTGAATCCACTGAGGCTCCAGAAATGCTTCATCTACCTTAGTGGGCTCTATATTAGAGACAAAAGCATACTGCCCACAAAAGTTAGGCAAATGTGAAGCTTTTGAGCGTGTGAGAGGACCTGGCGCTTTGATGTCATTGATGATCTTTTCAACTTGCACTTCTTTTGCAATGCGAGGATGAGCTGGTTGTCGTTGAAGAATTTGATCAGTGTTTTCTTCAGCACCATTTTCTTCAGCATTTTCTTAAGGTGCATTAGCTCGACGTTCTTCATGTTCTGGAATGAATTCTTCAGCAGATTCTTCAGTAGGAATGACATCCTCAGTAGCCTTGAACTTGATAGTTTCCTCAGGTGCTGGTTCATCTATCACAGTAGGTAGGTGCTCTCTTTGCGAGCCATTAGTTTCATCGAACCGCACATCTACAGTTTCAACAACTTTGTGAAGAACGTTGTCGGTATCAAAACCGGCGGATCTCGGGTAGGGGTCCCAAACTGTACGTCTAGGCCGTATGGTAACAGGAGGCAAGGGACACGAAGTTTTACCCAGGTTCGGGCTGAGGGAGTCCTGGATTAGGGGGTGTCCGGATGGCCGGACTATACCTTCAGCTGGACTCCTGGACTATGAAGATACAAGATTGAAGACTCCGTCCCATGTCCGGAAGGGACTTTCCTTGGCTTGGAAGGCAAGCTTGGCGATACGGATATGTAGATCTCCTACCATTGTAACCAACTTTGTGTAACCCTAACCCTCTCCGGTGTCTATATAAACCAGAGGGTTTTAGTCCATAGGACAACATACACAACAACAATCATACCATAGGCTAGCTTCTAGGGTTTAGCCTCTCCGATCTCGTGGTAGATATACTCTTGTACTACCCATATCATCAATATTAATCAAGCAGGACATAGGGTTTTACCTCCATTGAGAGGGCCCGAACCTGGGTAAAACTTCGTGTCCCTTGCCTCCTGTTACCATCCGGCCTAGACCCACAGTTCGGGACCCCCTATCCGAGATCCGCCGGTTTTGACACCGACATTGGTGCTTTCATTGAGAGTTCCTCTGTGTCATCGCCATCAGGAAGGATGCCTCGCCCCGTCTTTAAAGACGGCATCGTTGCTAAGGGAGCTTTGGCTGTCAGCCAAACCCTCTGGCTAGGTGGTTTTCTTATGACCGCCTGTTCGGCTTCTGCGCCGACGATGACCTCTCGAGCCATCGAAAACAATCTTCATGTTAGCTTGGAACTCGTCGGGTAGTTAGATCCAATGGAGCTCTCCTCCATAAACAATCTCTTGGATCGCTTCGCCGCCCTGGGAGTCGCTACGGATTACGACCAGATTGGGCCTAAACCCGATCTGAGAGAGATTAACTCTCCCCAAGTCACCCATCACGTGGCCCTGGTAGAGGGACAGTGCGGCGACCCTTCATCTATCTTAAGGACTCGCTACGTCTGGATTCCCGATCCCTCCAAGCCGGATACCTGCGGAGGGGAGGATATCACTCAAGACCTGAACTTAGAGTCAGGCGACAGGCTGGATTCATTGGACAACATCCAGGAATCCAAATTTTCGAGTTCGGAAATTCCTCGGCCTCTGAGCCTCAGATGGGGTGAGGCTTCGGATTTAATTCCACCCACCCACCCCAACATAAGTGATCTATCCAAAATCAGGCAAGAACCTGATGAAACAGTACATCATTACTGGGCCAGATTCCTCCTGGTTAAGAACAGGCTAAGGGACTGCCGCGAGGAAGACGCAATCTCAATCTTCTGCAATAATTGCACGGACAAGGGAATACTCAATGCCATAAGTCGTCGTGATATTACACGCTTCGCTGACTTGGCGTCCATTGTACGGAAGTACTGTGCGATGGAAAGCGCCTGGAAAACCAAAATAAAATTTTGGGACAATCTGGCCCTGAATACAAACCCAGTCCGAAATAAAAGGGCGCATCATCACCAGACACTCGGGTCAAGCACTAAAAAGCAAAAACCCTCTACAGGGCATGGAACCGTACTGGAAGGATGGCTTAATGGACCCTGTAAAATTCACAGTACAGAGGACGCCACACCAACTCACAGCCTCAGAGCATGTTGGATACTCCGGCAGGTGGCCAAAATTGGCGAAAATCTCCTAATTCTGGAGGCCACAGAGAGCCACCCCAGAGACAGCAATACGGTGTTAACAGTCTTCGAGACCTTCGAATCAAATAATATGCGAAAAAGGACACTCCGCAACCTTGCCGAAGTCTACCAAGTAGCAACAATAAACCCATGGAGTGACACGGCTATTACCTTTAACGCCAGTGATGAACCTAAATTCTGAACAGCCCGAGCACCAGCCGCATTGGTCCTCAGTCCAATAGTGGACGGCTTTCGTCTTGCCAAGGTACTTATGGACGGCGGCAGTGGATTGAACCTCATTTATGAGGAAACCCTTCAAAAAATTGAAATAGACTGGAACCGCATTGAGCGAAGCAGCACAACCTTTAGAGGAATAATCCCCAGTCGGGAAGCGCGCTGTACAAGAAAAATCACACTAGATGTGGTGTTCGGCACGCTGGATAATTACAGGTCCGAAGAAGTCACGTTCCATGTGGCTCCGTTCAACAGTGGTTATCACGCTCTGCTAGGGCGGGAAGCGTTTACAATCTTCCAAGCAATACCCCATTACGGGTACATGAAGCTCAAGATGCCCGGGCCTAACGGGATCATTACTCTTGCTAGTGATCCAGACATAGCACTCCGCGCCGAAAACAAGACAGCCGCACTGGTCCTCGAGGCACTATCCGAAGCCCTAGCGGCTGAGGAACTGACTGCGCTGCGCTGTACGGTGAATAGGGACGATGTGGTACTAGACAAAAGATCCAAGTCCACCTCCTTTAAACCGGCGGATGAAATAGTCAAATTCCAAGTCCATCCAACGGACCCCAATACAACAGCTTCCATCGGGGCACAGTTAAACCCTGATGTAGACGCCGCACTGCGAGAGTTCCTACAAGAGAACTGGGACATTTTCACCTGGCACCCTTCAGACATGCCAGGAATCCCACGCAGGCTGGCCGAGCACAGCTTAAATATCCAAACAGGATTCAAACCTGTCAAACAGGCTCTTCGGCGTTTTTCTGAACCTAAGAGACAGGCCATGGGAGAGGAGCTAGCAAAGCTATTGGAGGCCGGATTCATCAAAGATATAAAACATCCGGACTGGCTAGCAAACTTGGTGATGGTACCAAAGAAGGACAAATCCTGGCGCCTGTGTGTTGATTTTAAAGACCTTAACAAGGCTTGCCCAAAGGATCCCTTCCCCCTCCCCCGCATCGATCAAATTATCGACGCTACCGCAGGACACAATTCGTTGTGTTTCCTCAACGCTTATTCCGGCTACCATCAAATTAAGATGGCAGAACCATACCAAGCCGCTACGGCATTTATCACACCATACGGCCCATTCTGCTTCAACACGATGCCCTTTGGGCTCAAAAATGCCGGCGCAACATATCAGCGCAAGATTCAGACATGTCTGGCAAGCCAGATCGGCAAAACAGTGGAGGCATATGTAGATGATGTGGTCGTCAAAACAAGACATGTTGAATCTCTAGTAGACGACTTGAGGCTCACATTCGATAACCTCCGAACATACGACATCAAGCTCAACCCAGAAAAATGCGTTTTCGGCGTTCTAGCCGGAAAGCTCTCGGGCTTCATTGTATCCGGTAGAGGAATTGAAGCAAATCCAGCCAAGATCCGAGCTCTATCGCAGCTGGATATCCCAAAGGACCTCAAACAAATACAAAAGTTAACCGTATGCATGGCAGCTCTAAGCCGCTTTATCTCCCACTTGGGAGAAAAGGCCCTACCCCTTTACCGCCTCCTTCGGCGCACCGAACACTTCAAATGGACGGATGCAGCCACGGCCGGACTCGACAAAATAAAAGCCATACTGGCAACAAACCCAGTCCTGGCCGTGCCAAACATTGGCGAACCAATGCTATTATACATTGCAGCAACACATCAGGTTGTAAGCACAGTGCTCGTCGTCGAACGAGAAGCGGACGGACACAATTTCCCCCTTCAAAAGCCGGTCTATTATGTGTCCACTGTGCTCACTCCCTGCAGATCACGGTACCCGCATTATCAAAAGATTGCATATGCAGTATTCATGGCGTCCCGGAAGCTACGACACTACTTTCAAGAGTGTTCAATAACAGTAGCCTCGGAAGTACCACTTAACGATATTATAAACAACCGTGACGCAACAGGCCAGATTGCAAAATGGGCCATTGAGCTCCTCCCGTTCGACATAACTTATAAGCCACGGCGAGCCATCAAGTCGCAAGTCTTGGCCGACTTCGTCGCAGAATGGATGGAGGCCGAACTCCCTAAAGAGTACGACACATATTCAAATTGGATCATGCATTTCGACGGCTCCAAGATGTTGGCCGGACTGGGGGCTGGCATCGTTTTGACGTCCCCCACAGGAGACATAGTTCAATACGTACTCCAGATTATGTACATGGACTCCAACAATGCAGCCGAATATGAGGCCCTTTTACATGGTCTCCGGATGGCAGTATCCATGGGCATTCAACGCCTAGAGGTGCGCGGGGACTCGAACCTTGCAATATCCCAAATAAACGGAGACTTCGATGCCAAGGATCCAAAAATGGCAGCTTACCGCAACGCTGTCCTAAAAATGGTAGCTCGGTTCGAGGGGCTTGAATTTCACCATATAGCCCGGGAAAATAATCAGGCGGCAGATGTCCTGGCACGCATCGGTGCAAAACGCGATGTAGTCCCCCCCAACATCTTCTTGGAAAGGCTGTTCAAGTCATCCGTAGTATGGGAAGGGGAGCCGAACAATAACAGCCCGGACCCAACCGCACTGCCCGACACCGAACATTCTGACACAATCGGAGGCTCTGCCAATGAAATAACACCTTCAGCCCACGTAATAATGGCCGTCATCGCCCCGTGGACAGAACCATTCCTCGCCTACCTTACTAGGCAGGAACTCCCCGAGGACCAAAATGAGGCACGCTGCATAGTGCGGCGATCCAAAGCCTACAGAGTCCATGAAGGAGAGCTTTATAAGAAAAGCACTACCGGAGTCCTTCAAAGGTGCATCTCCGAAGAGGAGGGGCGGAACCTCCTGGCTGAAATTCATGCCGGACTCGGCGGTCATCATGCTGCAGCTTGGTCCCTTGTAAGCAAGGACTTCCGTACATGCTTTTATTGGCCGACGGCCCGGGCAGACGCTCAGGACTTGGTCCAACGATGCACCAGTTGCCAGCTTTTTGCAAACCAAAGCCATATGCCACCCACCGCCCTCCAAACTATCCCCATTACTTGGCCCTTCGCGGTCTGGGGGCTTGACATGGTTGGACCCCTTAAAGGCGGAACCCACAAGCAAAAATACTTACTGGTCATGGTGGATAAGTTCACCAAATGGATAGAAGCCAAGCCTGTTAAGACGGCCGAATCCGGACCGGTGATAGACTTTATATCCGGGGTTGTACACCGTTACGGCATCCCCCACAGCATCATCACTGATAACGGCACGAACTTCATGGCTGACGAGGTAAAACTCTGGTGCAAAAACATGGGCATCAAGCTCGATTATGCTTCCGTCTATCACCCACAAACTAACGGCCAGGTAGAACGTGCAAATGGTGTTATCATGAGCAGCATCAAACCCAGATTAGTGTGGTCCCTCAAGGAATCTAACACGCACTGGGTAGAGGAGCTCGACTCCATACTCTGGGGGCTGCGGACCACGCCGAATCGCACCACCGGATACACACCATTCTTTATGGTGTACGGCGCAGAGGCAGTTTTGCCTTGCGACATAATTCATGACTCACCTCGAGTGCGCATGTACGAAGAAAGAGAAGCCGAGCTCGATCGGCAGGACAGCTTGGACGCATTGGAGGAGGAGCGTGACGTGGCAAAAGCCCGTTCCGCATTCTATCAACAGCAGGCTCGAAGATACCAAAGCAGAGAAGTACGGGCCAAAATTACAACGTTGGCGAATTACTCCTACGACTACTGGACAAGAAAAAGGACAAACTCAAGCCCAAGTGGGAAGGTCCCTTCATAATTGACCATGTCCTGACTGGTGGAGCGTACCGCCTGCGAGATGCATCGGATAACTGACTCGAGCCGAACCCATGGAACACAGCCCGTCTCCGAAGATTCTACGCCTAGCGCCGGACTCTGTGTTCGTCTCCTTCCTCTGTCCATTTTTTATATATTTTCTATCTTACATTTCTCTTCTCTCTCTCTCTCTTATAGCCTTTAAAGGCTCATAAAGTGACACGCTATCTGCGCTCATTGAACCTAGGGGCTTCTTTAAACAGAAGCTTATTCATACGGGCTTCATGCCCAACACATGTGTCACACTTCCGCATGTACCTTTTATTCACCATTATATGCATCGATATGACTTAAGTTTTGGCCAAGCTGGGTTGCCTGGCTCCTGTGCTTACCCCTACGTTACCGATTGTTCGGCTAGGTGGTAAAGGGAGCACCTCTGCGATTGTTACTGCCGGGTCAGTCGGACGTGTACCTCAGACTGGGTGAAGCCGAAAGCTAGCGTTCTTAAGGGAATATTCGGTCGGTGAACTAAAGATGATCTTTTTTTTATTATTATCTATACGCCCCCAGATGTTTTTCCTGCGTTTCTTTTCGCAGCATGGACATGCACCTTAGGGCATGCCTCCCAGGGAAAGGAACCCCTAACGGAACTATTCTCCCTGGAAGATGTTTCTTACTAACCATGTAATATAACATAACTACTCGGGCACTTGTCTGTTAACGCACTAATGACCCCTACGCCTGGTCTCCATGCATTCCCCGGTTCCTATATAACCGTCAGGTCCCGAGGCTGAAGCGAAAAGGTCGGCCTTGACAAATGATCTACAATCCGGCTAGAAGGCATTATAAATTTCAATTAAATTACATAGTCATTTTGACTGATTGTATTCCTCTTCAATACCATCTAACAGGCTGTCTAATTTACAGTCATGCTGGGAATACTTTGCGGCCAACTCTACTTGGCCGTATACTAAGCTTACAGGGATCTCCTTCCCATCGGGCCCTACAGGACCGACCTCGGCCATGTGGTTGGGGTCAGCCTTTGCGTACCGCGTCTTCACCATGGCCCGGGCCTCCCTAGCGCCTTGACGGCAGGCCGATATCTTCCATAATCGGGAGCGCCGCCGTGCTCCCTTTAGCTTCTCCGCAAGCTCTCCAAGACCTTCGGGCATGGAGACGGATGGCCACAGGGCCTGGGCGACGCCTCACATCGCTTGCCGAACTCGATCGAGCAGTTGCGAGAGCTCGGGAAGAAGGTCACCCGTAGAACGGGCATCTCCTCTGCAGGACGACCTCTTAGCACACCTACAGACATTGCTCTGTTAGTCGACTTCCCCGCCGAACTTTCTTTCAAAGGATCGTTCAAGCACTTACTAAATATGCCGCGCCGAAGCCGCTGATTCTCCTTCACGGAGTCTGACAGCTGGGCACGAACATCTTTCAACTCGACGCCCAGCTTGGTGTTGGCATCTTGGAGATCATTCTTCTCCCGCCTCACCTTTGTCAGCACCTTCTCACCAGCCTTTAGCTGGCGTAGGTGTTGCCTTTCCGGATTCAATCTAGTGCCATCTGCAATTTCATTTGTCAGATTTGCACCCATACCATGCTTCGCAAAATACTTATCTTTCAAAGTGTATATTACCAGAGGGGGTCTCCTTGGGCTCCCCTACCGCGGCTAGTGCGGCCTCAAGTTGGGCTTTGCACTCTTCCAGCTCCTTGGACAGTAGGGAATTCTTTTCTGTAAGAACATGCGTAACAAATGATCCTTAAATAAGTTATTCTAACTGTTTCAAGTCTCGGGGGCTACTGATATATATATATATATAATTACCAAAAATTTCTTACCCGTATGTCTTTTACATATTGCTCCGTGGCTCTGGCTAGACCATTTTGAGCGGCACGGAGGTACGCATCTCCCGAGTTGAAGGCATCTAACGCCCCTTGGGAGAAACAAGCGTCGTGAAGAATTGTCCGGCGACGCCTGTGGTTCCTGGCACTCTCCACCTCAGAGTTGGTGGCAGACAACCCGTCCACATCCTCCGTCGGAGGAGCGTCTGGCGCGCGCCTTGCGTTCGCCTCCGCC
Source organism: Triticum urartu (assembly GCF_003073215.2). Classification (NCBI taxonomy): domain Eukaryota; kingdom Viridiplantae; phylum Streptophyta; class Magnoliopsida; order Poales; family Poaceae; genus Triticum; species Triticum urartu. Next base: position 513,945,752 of record NC_053025.1, on the reverse strand, counting down.
TCCGAACCAGGCTTTGGAGCCTGGCTGGTGGAGGCGTGATTGGCAGCCTCTCCGGATATAGTCCGGCGAGGTCTCTTCGTCCTGAAGAGAGCATGAGTGTCAATGGGCCTCGAAGGTATAACACCTGGGATAAGGGGGCGCACCATACCTTTGCGCTGACGCCTCGGTCCGGACTGCACTTCTTTTATGACCATGGGGCCCTGCGGCCCCTCGTTGGCTTGTCGCCGCAGGTTCGGCCTTCTGCTTTAAAAACCTCCCCTGCAAAGTTCGGTTGCAGTCAGGAAACTGAAAACACGAGAGGGCGGGCACCTATTCGGGGTACTGGGGCTTCGATCTCAGTTACCTGGGAGGCCGGGATTAGCCCTGGGTAATCGGCTGTAATGGCCACGAAGGCATTGTCCTTGCTCAATTGATGGAACACTCCATCAATCAGCTCCATAGATATGTCGGATTCCTCTTGAGGCCGGGTCGAGGGACCGTCCTGGGTCCTCGGGTTGTGGAGGAGGGCTGCTTATTTCCTTAACAGCCCGGCGCAGTTCCTGCGTTGAAGTCATCAGACTGAATATTTAACAATGGGAATACAAAACGGATGGGCAAGTAAATACGACCGCTTACCCAGCTTGGGGGATTATGCATAGAGAATCCACCCTGTGGGTTGACACGGAGAAATTCCTCCTCTTCTCCCTTATACAAAGTGGACAAGATCTTTAGTAGAGCGGCAGGTGAATCCAGCCCCTTACGGCCGTAGCGGGTGGCGTCGTCCTCCCCGTTGAAGTCCCACATGGGGTCGCTTCTATACTAAAGCGGTTGCACCCCCCGCATAATGCATTCGGCCATAACCCCGATCATGGTTAGTCCGGAATGGGCTAACAATCTTATTCGGCCCATCAGGTAAATGATGTCCCTGTCACTTTCCCTCTGAGGGCTCCGTGGACGCCAGCTTAGGCGCTTCTTTAAGGGAGCACTGTCGAATTCAGGGAGGCCGATCCGGACAGGATCCGGCAGCGGGACGTCTTCTATATAAAACCATTCCGAGGGCCAGTCTTAGAATGCCTTCTTTGGGGTTCCGGACAGATATACGGTCCCGGCGATGCGCCACACTTCGGCTCCGCCCACTTGATACATTGACCCCTCCTTAGAGCGGGGCACAAGGCAGAATAACCTCTTCCATAGCCCGAAATGAGCCTCTATACCCAAAAACAGCTCGTAGAGGACTATGAAGCCCACGATATGCAATACGGAGGCAAGCGTGAGATTGTGTAGCTGGAGGCCATAGAACTCCAGGAGCCCCCGGAGAAATGGATGGATTGGAAATCTGAGCCCCCTTATTAAATAAGGGACGAGGCACACCCGCTCTCCTTTGGAGGGATTAGGGGCACTCTCCGCTTGCTCTCCGCCATTATAGACGGCAAGGCCGGCTCGAACCGGGACCATATAGGCCGGGGGAAGAAATCCCTTGGTATGGAGCGTCACTAGCTCGCTATGCGGGATGGAGCATCTCTCCCAATATCCAGGCTGAGGGCTGGAAGGGCGAGAGGAGGAGTCGCGACGGCTGGCCATGGTGGAATGGACCTTTGTCAGATGCGCTCTGATGAACACTCACGAAGGGGGGAAGATGTGGTTTGGATCTAAATCCTCGTCCCCTTAAATAGGTCAGCTCATTTACGCAGCTAGGGGTGTGAATGTAAAAAACACTCAGACTTTTCATATTCGTTTGACACGTGGGAAGCGGCCATTATTGGGCGTAGAAGCCAAGGAGCGCAACATCTACAAGAAACCGGACTTTATTCAACAGGTACTCGGAATTTGGAGGAGAACCCGACTTGTAATGCCGAAGACAATCTGCGCGCCGGACTCATCGTCATTGAAGCCTGGTTCAGGGGCTACTGAGGGAGTCCTGGATTAGGGGGTGTCCGGATGGCCGGACTATACCTTCAGCCGGACTCCTGGACTATGAAGATACAAGATTGAAGACTCCGTCCCGTGTCCAGAAGGGACTTTCCTTGGCGTGGAAGGCAAGCTTGGCGATACGGATATGTAGATCTCCTACCATTGTAACCGACTTTGTGTAACCCTAACCCTCTCCGGTGTCTATATAAACCGGAGGGTTTTAGTCCGTAGGACAACATACACAACAACAATCATACCATAGGCTAGCTTCTAGGGTTTAGCCTCTCCGATCTCGTGGTAGATCTACTCTTGTACTACCCATATCATCAATATTAATCAAGCAGGACGTAGGGTTTTACCTCCATCGAGAGGGCCCGAACCTAGGTAAAACTTCGTGTCCCTTGCCTCCTGTTACCATCCGGCCTAGACGCACAGTTCGGGACCCCCTACCCAAGATCCGCCGGGTTTGACACCGACACGGGCCCTCTCGATGGAGGTAAAACCCTACGTCCTGCTTGATTAATATTGATGATATGGGTAGTACAAGAGTAGATCTACCACGAGATCGGAGAGGCTAAACCCTAGAAGCTAGCCTATGGTATGATTGTTGTTCTGTATCTTGTCCTATGGACTAAAACCCTCCGGTTTATATAGACACCGGAGAGGGTTAGGGTTACACAAAGTTGGTTACAATGGTAGGAGATCTGCATATCCGTATCGCCAAGCTTGCCTTCCACACCAAGGAAAGTCCCTTCCGGACACGGGACGAAGTCTTCAATCTCGTATCTTCATAGTCCAGGAGTCCGGCTGAAGGTATAGTCTGGCCATCCGGACACCCCCTAATCCAGGACTCCCTCAGTAGCCCCTGAACAAGGCTTCAACGATGACGAGTCCAGCGCGCGTTGTCTTCGACATTGCAAGGCGGGTTCCTCCTCCAAGTACTTCATAGAAGATTTTGAACACAAAGATAGTGTCCGGCTCTGCTAAATAAGTTTCCACATATCGCCATAGAGAGAATAACATTTACACAAATCTAATCTGCTGACGTATTCCGTAGTGTGACACACCACGGCCAAGCCTTTGTCCGAGTCGTTTTATTATCCCACCTCAGCGCGTCATGCGAGGCGGTTTCCTTGGCACGCTTGCTAAAGCAGAGATCGTGTCCCCTTATTCCGGGATTCTCATCAATACGGCCGTGGGTAACGCAACCACTTCTAGGACTCCTAGATTATAGGCAAGTCCAAACGGACATGGAGAGGACGCTTGATATTCACCCTCTTTATAAAGGGACAAGGCTTTTATTTTTCCCTCCCGTGCTCAATCGAATCCTTCCCCCACCTCAAGCTCAAACGCCCAAAGCTCAGGTCAGGTGCTCCGAACCTTCAGTCATGTCTGGATCTAGCCTTCAAGGCCGATGGGTGCCTTCCTCCGTCATGGAAGAAGACATCAAAAAGTTGAGGGAGGCCAGATATCTGACCGCCAAGATCTTGCATCGGCTGCCTCCCCGAGGGCAGGCCGTCCCCACCCCCGAACCCAACGAAAATGTCATGTTCGTTTCCCACTTCCTCCGAGGTCTAGGCCTTGCTCTTGATCCTTTCATCAGGGGTTTGATGTTTTATTACGGGCTAGACTTCCATGATCTAGCTCCGGACTCCTTTCTTCATATCACGACATTTATTGTCGTGTGCGAGGCCTTCCTCCGGGTTACCCCTCACTTTGGCCTATGGCTCAAGACCTTTGAAGTAAAGCCGAAGATGATCGAGGGGCAACATGCAGCGTGTGGAGGTGCCTCAATACGCAAGATGACGGGAGCTCCGTGGCCCAAAGGTTCCATCCCAGAGGTGTCTGAATCGTGGCAACAGGAGTGGTTCTACATCACGGCTCCTAGAAGTGCCAAGTGGGCGGCCGCCCCTGTTTTCCGCTCGGGCCCTCCACCACAACTGATGTCATGGATCAGCAGAGGTCTGAGCTGGGGTCCAGCCAAGGACGTGCCTATACTGCAAAGCCGCATTCGAGATCTCTTCAATGGAGATTTCAGTTTGGTTGCAGTAATACAAGTTATGCTGGTTCGTCAAGTCCAGCCTTGCAAACGCCGGCCTCTTCGCCTATGGGAGTTCAATCCCGAGGGACCGCGTGTCATTCAAAATTTTCTCGGCCTGACGCACGAGGAGATGTACAAGTCATTCTTCGGACCTCAGGTGGAGTGTTCGGAAATCACCGAGGACGTGGGCCTGAGTAGTAACCGCGCCGCCGAACAGGTAAGGCATCTTCCGGCCGAACATACTATCTCTCCTATGTTACGAAGTTATTTCTGAGAGTTCGCTTTTTGACCAGGACTGGCTAACAAAGGAGAAGTTGATTCGGTGTTCAGCCCCCCTCCCTGAGGGTTTGGAAAATTCGGTATTGGAAAAGATGCTCCAGAGCGCACCTTGCACGGAGCCCTTGAAGGAATATACTGTGGAGGATAATACGGGCGGACGCGGGCCCCCAACGCTGCCCATTCTAACCGAGGGAGCGAGCGTCTCCATGAAGGCAGACGACCAGAAGAGGAAAAAGACTGCGCCCGGGGATTCGGAAGCCGAAGCTTCCAAACGGGAGAAGAAGTCTCCCATAGAGGGTCCTACCTTGGGGGACGCTGTCGCTGCACAAAGTCCGCGGGGGGGTCAATTCTCCCACGAGTCATAAGTGACCCGAAATACTTTAATAGTACAGATATGCCATATTTTTCTTCTGAGAAAATAACCACCGCATATATCTTTGCAGTTCGGGCCTTAGCCCCTCTCAAATGAGCTCGTCTTCGGGGGATCTTCTTCCAGAGATGATGGAGAGTGAAATGCCTCCTCCAGACTCCTCCGCTCCGGAAGCGGGCGACCCTGAAGTGTCATCGTGGAGGGCCTCTCCGAGTCCGGTGAGGCCAGAAGATAATCCCATTGACCCCCGAAGCTCCCAGTGTTCGGCTCCCGAAGAGAGCAGACAAAAGAGTCCGGCACCGTCTTGTGTGCGATTGGATGCTCTGAGGGAGTTAGTGGGGCGAGCGGCCATCTCAGACGAACACCGTGTGCTGATGAATACGGTGATGGAGAGAATCTCGTCCGCCGAAAGCGGATTGCATGAAGCTTTTATGAGTCTACTGACAGGCTTTGAGGTACATAAAAGAATGTATGATAGTCTTGCACATGCTAGGTGTGCCCTGTGTAGATAGTAGCCCCTGAGACTCTGGTTGTCATCGGAAACAACGACGAACAAAGGATCATATTCCCAGGTAATAACCATACTGCCTCTATGTGCAGGTGATGGAAGCTCCGGTGGCTAGCCGGACTAGCGAGTTTCCCCATTTAGAACGGCAGTTGGATGCGGCGGACGCCGACATCGAGCTTGTTAACAAAAGGCTTGACGAGGCACAGGGTAAGTGTCATTATCTGGTAAACGCCACATAGGAAGAGCAGCATGATGCCAGTATCTTTAATATGTTGTGACTGCAGATGGGGCTGCCACTGTTGAAGCCTTGCGGGCAGAACTTGCCCGAGCCAAGGAACAAGCGAGGTTGGGTAATGCGGCTGCTTTGAAGGCGGCCGAAGAGTTGCAAGCCGAGAAGGCCGCGCATGGCGAGAGCCGAGACAAGATGGCCAAGATGGCCATAGAATTAAAAGCCGCCGCCGACCATTGTCGGGTTCTTGAAAAGGAAAACCAAGCGAAGGCATCGGACCTTGAGAAGGCTGCTGCGACGAGAAAAGACCTCCGCTTTGCTACGAGGGCGAAGAAGGAGGAGCTGCGGGAAGCCGAGGATATTGTAGCTGGGAAATCCTTTATGTTGCGGAGGAAGTTCGGAGATCCACGGTATGCCCCTCTGGATCGGCTGTGGAGTTCGGAGGATGTGTATATGCATTTGGCGGCGAGCGCTGCCGATGCGGCCAAGTACTTCCAGGGTCAGACGGACCGTGAAGTAGACCGGCTGTTTTGGAGACAATTCCATTCTCCCGAGCGTCCGCTTTCATTGACTGACCAATTAGCCGAATGGGCCGAACTAAATAGGTTGTCCGGACTCTCCATGAGGTCTGTTGTGGATCAGCTATGGCCAGAAAGGTCAAAACCGAACAGCTATTTCAGCTTGGTGCAGCAGTTCCTTGACGTGGTGTCACGCATTAATGCGATGAAGAGGTCGGCGTGCATAGAGGGCGCACGGATGGCCTTTGCCCGTGTTAAAGCATACTGGGCGGAGATGGATGCTACCACTGTTGCAGCGCGGGATTCAGCCATAGGTCGAAGGGCTGCTGAGCACTACTTTGAAGAAATTCTTGAGGGTGCTCGTTTGATAGAGACCCCCAGTGCTCAAAAAATATTATGTTTGAGTGATATGTAATCTCATTGTAAGAGAAATGCTTTTATAAATTTTTATAAGGCTATTTTTATACTTTTTCCTGAAAGTAATATGATGCCTCCTGGGCGGCCGTTTATGTATACATGTGTATAACCTGAAAGATTGCAGTCGTCGGCTTCAACCCCCACACATATAATGCGGAGGTGCTCGCAAAAACACGCGTTCACACTTAACCCAACGTCTTGGTCCTATTAAGGAGGTGATAGCGGAGCGAGCGAGGCAACCGGACTATAATGCTTTAACACTTTCACTTAGCCATAGGAGTTTGATAGTGGGGCTACTAGATAGCCCCTAGTGGCTCCGTACTCTCCCGATCCCGGGGTGCATACATGCCTGGCCGGAAAACGGCCCTTCGTTAAGGCGGAGGAATTCTAACATTCCCATAGGTCATCGAGTGGTTGACCAGTCTCATGCTATATCATGACAGTCAGTTTTCAGCTTTCTCTACTGAGGTGCTCGTCCGGATGAACCAGGGCACAATCGCAGTAGTTCTCCTGGTGCTACCTTAGCCGGTAAAGCGGAACGTAAGGCACCAAAACACAGGAGCTGGGAAAACCCTACATTTGACCAAAGACAATGATTTGGAGCTGATGCATATAGGGCCAAACTCGCGACGCCGAACACTCCCTAAGGTATTCGGTCTTTGTGGTATAAACCGGGCTCAAATAATGGCCTTTGTAAGAAGCCCCTTGTGTCCAGGTACGTGCATTGTTCTGGCGTGGCCACATGCCAAGACGTCAGCATCCTTCTCAACGGTGGATATGTATCAACAAGAGACAGTAAAAAAGGTTTACGCAGGGTCTTAATCTAAAAAGAATCCTTGGAGCGGGTCCCTGCTGCACGTCTGCGCCTGTGTCTCCATTGTGCCGTATCCTAGACGGGTGTAGCACGATGATCTTCTATAAAAGAGAGGAGTTTAGGTGAAAAAGTTGTCGTGCAAAAAGATAGTTTTTTAAAGAAACCATGTATAATTCAAGATGAGAAGAAATTGCCACTTGTCTGCGCGCGTTGAGCCCCTTGTATTGACAAATAGGGGTGTGACTATTTATTCGGTATAAGTAGCGGCGCGGGACTCGATTAGTTATGTCTGAGGTCTTGACGACCTATTGGATGCTTTCGCTGGTCCGGGCGCCTTTAGTGTGCGGCTGCCAAGGCAGCCTCACTCTCTTCGGCGCGCAGAGATCGCTTGATATTTTTGTGCACTGAAATGATGCCACGTGGACCGGGCATCTTGAGTGTGAGGGAGGCGTAGTGTGGTATTGCATTAAAGCGAGCGAAAGCTTCTCATCCGAGCAGTGCTTGATAGCCACTTTGAAACGGAGCGATGTGGAAAGTTAGATGCTCGCGACGGAAGTTATCGGGGGAGCCGAATATAACTTGTAGTAGGAGGGAGCCCGTACAACGAGCCCCTGGGCCTGGCGTTACTCCTTTAAAGGTAGTATTGCTATGGCGAATTTGTGTTGGGTCTAACCCCATCCCGCGGATTGTATCCTGATATATTAGGTTTAGGCTACTGCCGCCGTCCATCAAGACTCTTGTGAAGTGATATCCACCAATTACTGGGTCTAATACCAGGGCAGCCCATCATGCGTGTCGGATACTTGCTGAGTAATCGCGATGGTCGAAAGTGATCGGTTGAGACGGCCAGTGGCAGGACTTCACGGTGACAGGCACTTGGGTATATTTTCCTGGGAGTGCCGCATTGTCCTTGATCACGTGTAACACGTTTACTGTTTTGACTTCTGGTGGAAATTTCTTTTGTTCCCCCGTGTCTTGCTTGGGGGGCTCGTCCTCGTCTTCACTTGGTGTATCCTCCCCCTTGTGTACGACGTTGAGCTTGCCGGACTTCTTGAAGACCCAGCATTCTCTGTGGGTATGATTAGCAGGTTTACCAGGGGTACTATGGATCTGACATACTCAGTCCAGAATTTTGTTGAGGCTGGACAGTTCATCCCTGGTTCCTTTAGGGGGGGGCTTTTGACCTGGCCGAGAGCTTTTGAATCCGGCATTTACTGCCGCGCCCTTCGTGATGTCTTCTTTATTCCGGTGTTTGTTATTGCTGTTGTGCCGTGATTTCCCATTTCCATCTCTAACTTCAGATGTACTGGGGTCGCTGGTGCTGCATCTGGCTAGCCAGCTGTCCTCACCCGCGCAAAAGCAGGTCATGAGGTTTGTTAATGCGGCCATCGCTCTCGGCTTATTTTGGCCGAGGTGTCTGGCGAGCCATTCGTCACGGACGCTATGCTTGAAAGCTGCTAAGGCTTCAGCGTCCGGACAGTCGACAATCTGGTTCTTTTTAGTAAGAAACCTGTTCCAAAGCTTTCGGGCTGACTCTCCGGGCTGTTGAGTTATATGACTCAAATCGTCTGCATCCGGAGGTCGGACATAAGTCCCTTGAAAATTTGCCCGAAAGGCGTCTTCGAGCTCTTCCCAACTTCCAATGGAGCTTTCGGGGAGGCCTTTGAGCCAGTGACGAGCTGGCCCTTTGAGCTTGAGGGGTAAGTACTTGATGGCGTGGAGATCATCTCCTCGAGCCATATGGATGTGAAGGATGTAGTCCTCAATCCAGACCCCAGGGTCTGTTGTTCCGTCGTATGCCTCTATGTTTACGGACTTGAATCCCTCTGGAAATTCATGGTCCAGCACCTCATCGGTGAAACATAGGGGGTGTGCGGCACCCCTGTAGCTGGGTGTACCGCGTTGTTCGGATGTTTGTTGTGTTGCATTGTATGCTGGGGCGCGCTTGCGTGGTCCATAGATGGATCTTGTTGCGCCGTCCTTTGGGTGCGAGCCCTCGCATGGGTCGCGTATTGTATTGTGAGCGGCGTTGCATGCCGCTCTGTGTTGGTAGAGGGGTCGTCTATCCGACTAGGTGGCTGCTTTGATATTTGGTTGTGGGGGGTCTGAGGCCTCCTCATCGAATTCAGGTAGCAGCTTCCGCTTTGGGTAGCTCTTGGAGGGGCGATTGTCGCCGTACATCGCTGCTGTGTTGAGTATTTTACTCCATCTGATGTGGAGTGTGTCTTGCGCAGCCTTGAGCCTTTGCTTCTGCTTTTTCAGACTCCTCGCGATGGCAACAAGCCTTTTACGGGCAGTCTGCTGCTCCGGGTGTCTGTCCGGCATTATGTCGTCCGGACCATTATCCTTGATAGGATTTGTTTGTTTGGTTTGATTATCCGGATTGCCATTGTCCGGCAGCGGTTCGCCCTGCTCCAGCGCTGGGTCTGTGTGATCGCTATTTCTGTCGAGGCGGGATTTGGGGCGGCGCTTGCATCTCCGCTTTGACTGCTTTTCGAGGGAACAAGCCTTCGGTGCATCCTTTTGCTCCTCGTCGTCATCTTTTGGTTCGTCCACCATGTATACATCATATGACGAGGTGGCGCTCCAGGGCCCAATAGGCGCTGGTTCGTCATCGTCTCCTTCATCGGCGTCCATACCATCGATATCTTCGGAGTCGAAGTCGAGCATGTCGGTTAAATCGTCGACAGTGTCTACAAAGTGGGTGGTGGGTGGGCTTTGAATTTCTTCATCGTCCGTATCCCAATCTCGCTGACCGTAGTCCGGCCAGGGCTCTCCTGATAAAGAGAGAGACTTTAGTGATTTTATAATATCGCCAAAGGGCGAGTGCTGAAAGATGTCCGCGGCAGTAAACTCCATGATCGGCGCCCAATCGGATTCGATCGGCAGAGGCACTAATGGTTTGGAGTCCGGAGAGGAGTCCGGCTCCTTGGAATCATAAGTCTCGCAGAGTGCGGGGCTGGTGTTCGGCTCGATCACCGTTGGGATCGCAGCCCCCAAGGCGGCGTCCAACCACCCATCCTCGATCGGCGCAGTTGGCTCCGAATTAAGGGTCGAAGCCGATGCGGGTGCGGCCTTCAGTGCACTGTTAGGCGACAGAGCTAGATCATGCTCGTCGTGACAGTGCGGCGCGCTCGGCAGTGGCTCGAATCCGTCGAAGATCGAGTCCCCGCGGATGTCAGCTGTGTAGTTTAAGCTTCCAAATCTGACCTGGCGGCCAGGGGCATAGCTTTCGATCTGCTCTAGATGGCCAAGTGAATTGGCCCGCAGTGCGAAGCCGCCGAAGGCAAAGATCTGTCTGGGAAGGAAGGTCTCACCCTGGACTGCATCGCTATTGATGATCGTTGGAGCCATCGAGCCTGGCGGCGATGACACAGAGGAACTCTCAATGAAAGCACCAATGTCGTTGTCAAAACCGGCGGATCTCGGGTAGGGGGTCCCGAACTGTGCGTCTAGGCCGGATGGTAACATGAGGCAAGGGACACGAAGTTTTACCCAGGTTCGGGCCCTCTCGATGGAGGTAAAACCCTACGTCCTGCTTGATTAATATTTATGATATGGGTAATACAAGAGTAGATCTACCACAAGATCGGAGAGGCTAAACCCTAGAAGCTAGCCTATGGTATGATTGTTGTTCGGTATCTTGTCCTACGGACTAAAACCCTCCGGTTTATATAGACATCGGAGAGGGTTAGGGTTACACAAAGTCGGTTACAATGGTAGGAGATCTGCTTATCCGTATCGCCAAGCTTTCCTTCCACGCCAAGGAAAGTCCCTTCCGGACACGGGACGAAGTCTTCAATCTCGTATCTTCATAGTCCAGGAGTCCGGCTGAAGGTATAGTCCGGCCATCCGGACACCCCCTAATCCAGGACTCCCTCAAACATTGTTGAAGACTCTGTAGGTGTGCGAGTCCTTTCCGTAACCAAGCATAAAACCTTCATGTGCTTTCGGTGCAAATTTTGAGTTGTGATGAGGATCTCTAATCCAACATTTAGCACCGAAGACTTTGAAATAACTTACATTGGGTTTCTTATCAGTGAGGAGTTCATGGGCAGTCTTTTTGAAGAATTTGTGAAGATATACTCTGTTGATGATGTGGCACACGGTATCAATTGCCTCGGTCCAGAAACGACGAGGCGTTTTGTATTCATCAATCATAGTGCGAGCCATGTCAGCAAGAGTCCTGTTCTTGCACTCCACGACACCGTTCTGCTGAGGAGTGTAAGGAGCAGATAACTCATGATTGATACCAAGTTCATCAAGATAGTCATCGAGACCAGAATTCTTGAACTCAGTGCCATTGTCACTTCTGATGTGCTTGATCTTCACACCAAATTTGGTTGAAGCCCTCGAGGAAAATCGTTTGAAGACTTCCTGCACTTCATGTTTGTAAGTAACAAGGTGTACCCATGTGTAACGAGAATAATCATCAACAATAACAAAGCCATATTGAGATGCTTCATTTGAGATAGCAGAATAATGATTAGGACCAAAGAGATCCATGTGAAGCAATTCAAATGGGCGAGTGGTGGTCATGATAGTCTTCGCTGGATGCTTGGCCTTGGTCATCTTCCCAGCTTCACAGGCTCCGCATAGGTGATCCTTGAGGAATTTGACATTCTCGATGCCAATGAAATGCTTCTTCTTCGCAAGCGTGTGCAAATTCCTCATGCTTGCATGACCAAGTCGTCGATGCCAGAGCCAGCCTTCTGAAGCTTTTGCAAGTAACCACACGCCTGGTTGTGGTCCTGTAGAGAAATCAACAATATAAAGGTCTCCTCTCCTAAAGCCTTCGAAGACTTTGGAATTGTCAGCTTCCATAACCACAACACAATGGTACTTGCCAAAGACAACAACCATATCAAGATCACAAAGCATTGAGACAGACATAAGGTTGTATCCTAAGGACTCAACAAGCATGACTTTGTCCATGTGTCGATCCTTTGTAATCGCAACCTTACCTAGACCCAATACCTGAATTTTGCCTTTGTCAGCAAAGATGATATGCTTCAGATGCGACGGAGATAATGGAGCATCCATCAATATATTCTTGTCACCAGTCATGTGGTTTGTACATCCACTATCGAGGACCCACTCAGTGGCTTTGGGTTGATCATCCTGCAGATGAATTAGTGCAGCTTACAAACTCATATACTTCATCAGTGAAGAATATGACATCAATTCATCAGATCAATTTCATCAAGTAAAAGAACTGATAAAGCAATATGAGGACATGAGAAATGAAAGTTCATTTCTTCATGATTAGCCTGCGTCCTATCAGGTATACTCAGGTCTCCAGCAAATTCTTCAGACGATTACGTACGTCTGGAGACCTGACCCTGCAGAAGAGATTAGTTCTTTTTCTTCACCACCCACATCTGAAGGGGTGGCAAAGAGTTCATCATTCTGCGAGCTCCATACGAGAAGGATGGCATAGAAGCCAGTCCATTTCGTTTCACATAAGAGGGGTTAGAGTGAGCATAAGAGTATGCAAAGAAATTCTTCGAGGAATTATGGACATAATGATTTGAAGAATAATGCACATATCCATAATCCTTAGATCTTCCCTGCGAAACAGACGGGTTAGCACAGTGATGTTCATATGAGGACTTTGATCCATATGAGGAATTTGGTCCGTATGAGGACTTGAATCCATATGAAGAATTTGGTCCATATGGAGAATTTGATCTGGGGTTCCTATTCTTCACAGGAGGCGTCATGATGACATTCACCTGAAGATTTTCAAGGCATCTTTTGGGAACCCAGATTTTCTCCATAGGGGAGCCGTTCCTGCAGTTAGTGCCAACATATCTAGCAAATACTTCACCATTCTGATTTTTGAACAGTTTATAGTTGGAGTCAATTGACTCATCATCAGAATGAGGAGATTCACATGCAAATCTAGATAAGTTAGATGGATCAACTGGAGGTCCCTTTGTAGCAACCCATGTAGTTTTGGGGTACTGCTCAGGCTTCCAATATGTACCATCAGCATTGAGTTTCCTCTCAAAGGCGATACCCTCTTTCCTAGGGTTCCTGTTGAGGATCTGCTTTTTAAGCACATCACAAAGAGCCTGATGCCCTTTGAGGCTTTTGTACATGCCTGTCGTGTACAATTCCTTCAGCCCTGCATCGTCAGTGATACTAGCAATGTCCTCAGATGAGGAATTAGTGATAGCAGAGGCATGAGAAGAATTTGAAACATTAGCAGCATTTGAACATTCAGGTGAAGAATTAGCAGATTCACGTTCAATGCACTTCAAGCATGGTGGAACAAATTCTTCCTGAGAAGCGCTGATTTGTTGAGCAAGTAATGAATCGCGCTCCTTCTGAAGATCTTCATAAATCACTCTTAGCTTCTCAAGGTCTTGCTTTCTTTGAAGAAATTCATAAGAAAGCTTCTCATGATCCGATAAGAGAGTGTTATGATGACTTTGAAGTTTGTCAAGCTTGGACTGAAGTCTCTGAAGATTTTCAGTCCAAGTTTCAGTGCGATCCATTTCTTCACCCAACATATCATCACTTTTATTTATCATGTTTTGAACCTTTTCGAAAGCCCTTTGTTGTTTTATAGCAATCTGAGCAAGTTTAGAATAGCTAGGTTTAAGGTTTTCATCAGATTCATTCTCACTTGATTCAGAGGAGGTATATTTGAGTACCTTGGCACCCTTTGCCATGAAGCAATAGGTGGGAGCGTAGTCATCATCGCCTTCATCAGCCTTGTTAGTGAGGTCATTTTCTTTAGTGTTGAAGATAGACTTGCTGACGAATGCAGTAGAGCAAGGCTCGCCACTCCGGATTCGGACTCCTCAGATGACTCCTCTTCCTCATTTTCTTCAGAGTCACCCTCAGAGTCCATTTCCTTGCCAATGAATGCCCTGGCATTCTTGGAGATTCTCTTCTTGTGATATGAAGGCTTGGAGGATTTTGATGATGAGGATTTTTTGGATTTCTTCTTTTTCTTCGCATCATCAGAACTGTAATCCTTGTATTTCTTCTTCTTTGATTCCTTTTCCCACTCAGGACAATCTTGAATGAAATGTCCAGGTTTCTTGCATTTGTGACAGAGCCTCTTCTTGTAGTCACTGGATGAGGAATCATTGCTCCTTGAGAATCTTCCAAGGCGACCACGTCTTGAGAACTTTTGGAACTTCTTCATGAGAAGAGCCAGATCATGGCTCAGTTCTTCAGGATCACCAAGGCTGCTACCAGAGTCTTTATCTTCGGACTCAGATACTGCCTTGGCCTTCAGTGCACGTGTTCTGCCATAGCTTGAACCATAGAGATCTCTCTTTTCAGCAAGTTGGAACTCATAAGTATTTAGCCTCTCGAGAATATCAGCGGGATCAAGTGACTTGTAATCAGCACGTTCTTGTATCATCAATGCCAGAGTGTAAAATGAGGAATCAAGCGATCTCAGTAATTTCTTCACCACCTCATGGTCGGTGATGTCAGTGGCACCAAGTGCTTGAAGCTCATTTGAGATGTCAGTGAGGCGATCGAAGGTTTGTTGAACATTTTCATTGTCGAGTCTTTTGAAGCGGTTGAGGAGATTGCCAAGAACATCAACTCAAGAGTCACGCTGAGTTGAGACTCCTTCATTCGCTTTGGACAACCTGTCCCAGATAAGCTTCGCTGTTTCCAAAGCACTCACTCTGCCATACTGTCCTTTTTCTCAGATGGCCACATATGATATTCTTCGCTTGAGAGTCGAGTTGCTTGAATCGCTTCACATCGGCAGCATTCAGAGAAGGTGTGACTGAGGGAACACCATTTTCCACAACATACCAGAGATCGTTATCAATTGCTTCAAGATGCATTCGCATCTTATTCTTCCAGTAGGGGTAGTCCGTCCCAACGAAGGTAGGACACCCAGCAGAGACCTTGATCATACCTGCGATCGACATAACTAAAACTCCAGGCGGTTAAACCAAAATAACACAGAACAAGGGAGTACCTCGCTCTGATACCAATTGAAAGTGCGTTATATCGACTAGAGGGGGGTGAATAGGCGATTTTTATGAAATTCTTCACTGAGGAATTTGCGGGTGAGGAAATTCCTTAGCGAAGAACTACTAGCAGCGGAATAAGTACTCAAAAGTAAACATAACAGAATACAAGCATAGTCATCATGATGAAATGAAGACAGGCACAGAGTACAGGAAGCGTAATCACAGGATAACACAGGATGAAGACAAACAAACTGAAGAAATTAAACTGAGGAAATTGAGAAAGTCTTCAGTCAAAGTCTTCAAACACAGATATGAACAAACACACAACACAGTTATGAGGAAATGAAAGAGTTGATGAAATAGAACCAGTAAGCTTGGTGAAGACAATGATTTGGTAGACCAGTTCCAACTGCTGTCTTAGTTGTACGTCTGGTTGGAGCAGCTGAGTATTTAAACTCGAGGACACACAGTCCCGGACACCCAGTCAAGGACACTTAGTCCAAGACACCCAGTCCTCATCGTATTCTCCTTGAACTAAGGTCACACAGACCTCGTCCAATCACTCGTGGTAAGTCTTCAGGCGACTTCCAAACCTTCACAAACTTGGTCACTCGGCGATCCACAATTCCTCTTGGATGCTCTAGACCATGACGCCTAACCGTCTGGAAGAAGCACAGTCTTCAAAGGTAACAAGCGTCGGATCCACTCAGGATCAATCTCTTCAGTGATGCTCAATCACTTGGGGTTTGTAGGTGTTTGGGTTTTGGGTTTTTAGTTTTTCCTCACTTGATGATTTTCGCTCAAAGTCCTTAGAGGATGGGTTGCTCTCAAATGACAAGTGTTAGTTTCTCTCGGAGCAGCCAACCAGCTAGTGGTTATAGGGGGGTGGCTATTTATAGCCTAGGGAGCAGCCTGACATGATAAGACATAAATGCCCTTCAATGATATGACCGTTAGGTGGATAGATATTTTGGGACAGCTGGCACATAGCACAGCAACGGTCGGAATTTTGAGTAGCAAAATCCTCAGGGTTATCATGTTCCTTACTGTGTAGGCAATCTGCACTGGTGAATTCCTAACTCCTCAGTCAGGACAAATTCCTCAGAGACCAGAAGAACTTCGTCTCTGTCACTGAAGAAATTGACTGAACAGTATGAGATTTCCAATGGCTTCACTCGAAGGGATTGGTAGGTGTAGGATTTTGAGTTGAGCATCACATGGAAATTTTTCCTTAGTATTTCCTCGACCCCCTTTAACAGTACGGTGTTTCCTATGACTCAAGAAAGAGAAAATGAAACTACGAAAACAAAGGTCTTCTCGCTTCATGTTCCCCGAAAGAATACCAAGTCCTCAAGATCACACCAATTTCTTCACTTTCAAAGTCTTCAGAATACCAAAATCTTCAGTCGAAGATATTCATTTTTAGGGGTCGACTTTTCCTGTAAAAATCAAACTCCTCATAGACTTATAGACCTGTGTACACTCACACATGCATTAGTCCCTTAACCTATAAGTCTTCAATACACCAAAATCACTAAGGGGCACTAGATGCACTTACAATACGCTGCCTCCCCCCTGATTTTATTTATAGAGGCAACATAGAACTATATGAGTGCCCTGTTAAATTTTGGAATTATTTCGGGTTCATTTGGCATTTTTATACATTAATTGAGTTTATGGACTTTTAATGTGCATAATCTAAATATGAATTGCATGCACATGCTCCGGTGCACCAAAGTGGGTTGAAAAATCACATGTGTGTCCTTGGTTGAATTTCTAGGTCCCATGGAAGAAATGAGAATGAAATTCAAACATCTAGGCGTCATGACTTGGCCGAGAACATCGAGAAACTTTGATTTTAAATTCATGTAAATCCAAAACTCGCCTGGAAATCATGAAACTTGGCATGGTGTCATGTCATGGCACTAACATGTTGTGGTAAAAAATTGGGCCGGTTTGGAAGCTCGTGGTTCTGAGAGGGAACGTGCCACCTTTGAGTGTGAAACGATATACGCTGCCCCCCCCCTTGAGTTTCTTAACAAAGGCAACATAGAACTACATTAGTGCCCTGTTAAATTTTGGAATTATTCCGAGTTCGTTTGTCGTTTTTACACATTAATTGAGTTTCTGGTCATTTAATGTGCATAAGTCAAATTTGAACTACAAGCACATGCTCTCGTGCACCAAAGTTGGTTGAAAAATCACATTTGTGTCCTCGGGTGAATTTCTAGGTCCCATGCAAGAAATGAGAATAAAATTAAAACATCTAGGCATCGTGGCTCGGCCGAGAACATTGAGAAACTTGGTTTTAAAATTCTTGTAAATCCAAAACACGTCTGAAAATCATGAAACTTGGCATGGATGTCATGTCATGGTACTACCATGTTATGGTAAAAAAATTAACCGAATAGGAACAGATTTTGGTATAAGCTTTTGCAAACCGAAGCTTCTCTCAAGAAGGCTCGTGTTTCTGAGAGGGAACGTGCCACCTTTGAGTGCAAAACGATATAATTTGTCCCCCTTGAGTTTATTTACAAAGGCAACATAGAACTACATGAGTGCCATGTTAAATTTTGGAATTATTCCGGCTTCGTTTGGCCTTATTTACACATTAATTGAGTTTTTGGTCATTTAATGTGCATAATTCAAATTTAAACTACAAGCACATGCTCCTGTGCACCAAAGTTGGTTGAAAAATCACATTTGTGTCCTCGGGTGAATTTCTACTCCCTCCTTCCATCTATATAGGTCCTAATGCATCTTTCGAGGCTAACTTTGACCAAACGTTAGAGTAATAATATATGACATGCAACTTACACAAAGCATACCTTCAATTTTGTATGTCAAAGGAGCTTCCAATAATATAATTTTCATAGTATACATCTCATGTGATATTAATCTTGTCAATAGTCAAAGGCTGTCTTGAAAAACACATTAGGCCCTATATAGATGGAAGGAGGGAGTAGGTACCATGCAAAAAATGAGAATAAAATTCAAACATCTAGGCATCATGGCTCAGTCGAGAACATTGAGAAACTTGGTTTTAAAATCATGAAACTTGGCATGGTGTCATGTCATGGTAGTACCATGCCATGGTAAAAAATGGCCAAATAGGAACAAATTTTGGTATAAGCTTCTTGCAAATCAGAGCTTCTCTCAAGAAGGCTCGTGGTTCTGGGAGGGAACGTGTCACCTTTATGTGCATAATTCAAATTTGAAATACAGGCACATGTTCTAGTGCACCAAAGTTGGTTGAAAAATCACATGTGTGTCCTTGGGTAAATTTCTAGGTTCCATGCAAGAAATGGGAATGAAATTCAAAATTCTGGGCGTCGTGGCTGGGTTGGAAACATTGAGAAACTTAGTTTTTTAATTTCTGTAAATCCAAAACACGCATGAAAATAATAAAACTTGGCTTGGCGCCATGACATGACACCAACATGCTATGGTAAATTTGCAGTCCGATTTGCGAAGGCGCACACATTAACAATCAACAAAGTCATTTTGGAACAAGTGCTGTCACGTTACAATCAGAAACACAAGTATTACTAAAACCATGGGCGTTCTACTTGCTAGTACCATTTACGTGCCGCCACGCGTCCCCATTTTTTTATTAGCTAGGAGGCGCCGTGCAGGGTAGCTATTTGAGTACGAGAGGCATGCAATCAGACCCCTGCGCATGCTTACCGGGATGAGAGCCCTTTGACCTCCATCTGCCTTCCACCTCTCTCCCAAGGTCTCCATTAATGGCGCCCGAGCCTCTGTTTAATGGCGTGGCTATGTCTCACTCGACTGGGATTTAAGAGAGAAAAAAGAAAATCTGAAAGCATGGATCTTGATGTAAGATCCGACGGACCTATATAGCATCTACTACGACTTATAGCAAGACTCATGAATATATAAGGACGATTAATTTTTTTTATCAAAGAAGGGCTTGCCCCTTCCGATTTTCATTACTAAAAACCACCACAATTCACAAGAAGTTCAGCACAACTCCAGCCTAACACGCAGGACTAAAAGCTACCAGATTGAAATTGCAACATCCCAAGAGGCCAACAAAGGCCAAACATCCGTGCTAGAACCCAACATTTCACAACCGACGACACAATCCACATCCTAAACCGATTATTACATCAAAAGAAACCAGGAAACTTGTCTCCGCGGCGAGCGGCGATGAGCTCTTTCGTGTCCTCAAGACGCTGCTTGAGAACATCCACGGATTCCTCCACCAGCCTTTGGCGCTTGTTGCGGAGCATGTCATTCTCGTCCATAAGTTTCTTCAATAATACACTGGTCTCCTCCTGCTGGTCTACACTTCGGACGATCTTCTCCCTCAGCAGGTCGCGCTCGGCCCGGAGCCTCTCATTGCCCTCCCTTAGTTGCCGGATGACGTCGGTAGCCTGTTGAAACGGGGCTATCATGTCGTCCTGCAACCTCGCCGAGCCGGAGATCCGATCCATCTGGCTATGGACGATCGCATGCATGCGCCTGTAATAGTCGTCACCTGCCCGCGAGAAATTTTCCCAGGCCGCCGCGGCGCGGCGGGACATCTCTGCTGCATTTGTGGCGCGGCAGGACATCTCTGGTACTTCCGCGGCGCGGCCAGACCAGTCTACTGCATCGACGGCGCAGTGGGACCTCCATGCTGCTTCTGCGGCGCGGCGGGACCTCTGTGCTGCTACTTCCACGTGGCGGGACATGTCGGCTGCTCTCGCAGCGAGGCGGGACATCTCTCGTGCTTCCGCTTCCATGCTCGCCTCTCCCTGGTGGCAATCTCTCGACCCAGAACTCACGCTGGCCATGGCAGACGCAAGGGAAGGATGCTGAATGACTTGTTTGTTTTTGTGGATGAGGAGTTTGAGGAGGAATGTGCAGTCATCTTGGCATACTAGTATTTATAACCGAATACTAATACGCTCCTAAGTGGGAAACCGTTTAGGTTGTGATCGGTGTGAACAGGTTTGCAATTCAATATAGCATGGAGTAATTTGGAATGTGACGAGACGCAACACGCAAGCTCAAATTTATTGACGGTTCTAGTTTCGAAGTGCGGCACTATTCCCGGATGGAGTACTTATTTTTCTACTCCCTCCTTTCCGGTTTTATAGGGCTTATCTCAAAATTTTAGTTTTTCCATTTTATAAGGCTTAATTTGGTTGTTCCCCAACACATGTTCAGATTCCAAGGTGCATTAAATCATTGCATGCAAGTATTAAGAGAAAATTGACCAATGCATGTACTTTGTGCATGCATTGCATTGCAATTAATGCATTAAACCTATCTCTCGGGACTTCTCGCACACACCATTGTGCCACCCACAAAAACTTGTACTCTGAGTTTAGTAGTATGTTATACAGGAAGAGAAGAGGTGCACGCACGCACTCGTCCTCTCACACATGCGTCTATTTTTTCTCGAAAAGGAAGATGATGACCCCCAGCCTCTGCATCTGGGAGTCACACACGCAAATTATTGAAATATATTGAGTGCAGTGCTTTGATGTGTCGCGTCAACTCGTACATCAACGAGAAGTTTGATTATCCTCTCCCTCGCGGACTTAACTGCGCCTGCCTTTGGCTGTATGACAGGTTGGCCACACACCTGTAGGGCCCACCTGTCATACACGCAAAGGGAGGAGCGTCCCTCCCTCGCCCATGAGCGTGGTGGCTGGCAAGACTAGGAGAAGCTTTCGCCACACGCTCTCCCTCCCGCACGCGATGGACATGCAGCAGTTCAATCGGTGTCAGATGGCCAGAAGCATACTATAGTACTCCTCCAGTGCAGTAGTATTCCACCATTGTTTGACATCCCGAAGAGGCGAAGAGCCAAGCGCAGCCGGACGCTCGTGTGGCAGTTTCATGTGTAGAGTAGTCTAGGATAGCGTGTACCATGCCTGTAAGCTTAAAATCGTTGGGGTCGGCTCCATGCTATGTGGTCGTCTCGAAGTTTTAAAAAAAATTAAAATAGTCATATGGCCCTACCCGAAAACTACCGCGCGTACTGCCTGGGAAAAGCCCCGCCCTCAACTTTTAACTACGCGAAAATAGTTCGAGCTTGTTCGTTCTATATAAATACAGTACTTACTGTATGTTTATTCACCCGTGGGGTTGTTCAATGAATGGAGGGGCGGGGAGCACAAGTGAACAATACTGTAGTACTACTAGAAGTAAGTAGGAGTCATACAGTAGTCACCTTAAATAGAGAGTTTCTTTTCTTTAATGCCACGTACACAAATTGAAACGCTTGTTGTGGAGAGAAAAAAAGATAATCACTCCACTATATATGGATGCAGGGGCCTGAGTGCTTGCCTTACTAGGGTTGCTCTCTTCATTCTCTCATCCTCTCTAGATATAAACATTATAGCGGTAGCGACATTTTCTCTCTGCTCACCGCTGGTCACAGATCCGGCCGGATCCCTTCGGCCGGTGTGTGTAGAGGACTAAAAGGTGCATCGTTCACGCGGTCATCGCTGCGAGGGAGGAAACCCACAGCTACCGGAGGGGCCCGATCCTCTGCCCGTGCCATTCTCTCCGACACATGACCGGCTCGGGAGGTCCTCCGACCCTTCTTCCTCCCTGTCGTATTGTCCGTAGATCCGACCTGCCGCCACCGACATCCCGGCGACACTCAGGTATAAGTTCTTTGAAAGCGGCCTTGCTCTACTACCCCAGCTCCCCACGTGTCTGCATGTGCATCTTTTTCTACTCCCATCAGCTCTTCCAAAGCCACCTAAATTTTTAGTATTATTAGAGGTAAAGGTACTTCATGCATTCGAATCTAGGGCTTTGTTCAAACAACGAAGAAAGGGGGGAAAGTTGTAGCATGAATCTAGGACTTGATTCAAAGAGGAAATAATATGGTGAAAGTAGTAGAGACCGGATACCCAACTGGTCTCTTGGTTGAAAAGGGAAATAATGGGAAAACGCAGTACAAACTGGATAAGGAACAGATCTATTATTGGTTGAAAAAAGGATAGAAAGTGGCGGCTGGTGGACAAGTCAACAGAGTATGTCCAGGATTAGATTTGCTGCCATCACATAGTAAAAGGTCTCCAGGATTAGATTTGCTGCCCTCACATAGTAAAAGGTCTCAGGGTTAGATTTGCTGCCCTCACATAGTAAAAGGTCTCCAGGATTAGATTTGCTGCCCTCACATAGTAAAAGGTATCCAGGATTAGATTTGTTGCCCTTACATAGTACAAGGTCTCCAGGATTAGATTTGCTGCCCTCACATAGTACAATGGCACTCCTGCTGTTTTCCCCAGTATGATAAGTAAGTTGCTCCTTTACGCTGTTGAGTGTCCTAGTGTCCCCACGGTCCCATGCCCTTAAACCAACTCTTTAGTTGCTCTTGATTTACTCTGTCTGGTAAACAAGCAATGCCACCATTAAAGTAATCCCATATTTGAGGAATCTCATTGTTGATCGTAATGCTTCTAGTAACATGAAGCATTGCTCACGTTTTAAAATTTCTACTGTCCTTGCGTGATTGCCATGAACATAATTAAGATGCTTCTTTTCATTTTGTATATGTTTCATATATTCTTATTGACCAGCAACTGTTTACTTTCTATATTTTTGTGCAGATAGGGATATCCATTTCACCTTGTTGCTATTGTGACCTTTTGGTGAACTGCACAAAACACTTTTTTTGGAATGAGTGTCTTGTGCAGTTCAACTAAAATGTCACGTGGGCAACATCTCTCAATTTTGGTGGAACTTCACAAAATGGTGATTGGAGTTTCCAAAATCTCCGTCAAGTTCTGCTGGTAATCTCGTGCAACATTTTATTAGCCTTTGCAAGATGGAGCCGTCACTGTCACCATAATGGCACTTTATTTTAGTGGAACTGCACAAAAGGATAAGAAAATTATAGTTGCACCTTACATGAGCCGGACAGCCAACCTTAATGTTCCTCAATTTTAGTGCAACTACTAAAGAAGAACCTGCCAGCTCATAAGAGCAAGTACTTCTTGCTAGCTGAATGATGCAATCTTTGCTTCATTTCAGGTGAACTGCAGAAAAAGGCGCATGAATTGAATCATGGAACTCCAGGCAGACCTCATCCAAGTAGAGCTGGAGGTTGAGTTCATGGAGGCCGCTATTAAAGCGAAATCATGCTCTCCTGTCTCCTTGTTTGTGATGTGCAAACATGCTATGCAAACAGGAATACTCAACTACAGATGTTGTGACGGTCAAGAGCATTCGCCAAGTTCTTCGATTGTATGACATGGCTAGCCAAGATGGATTTAATCCTGATATTCACTTTATCAAAAGGCTCTAATGGGTTGGTTCTGAATCTTGCAAGCTGGGAATCAGTGAGATGTGTAGGCATGTTTGTTGTACTTATTATTTGGATCTTATTTGTTGGTTCTGAATCTTGCAAGCTGGGAATCAATGAGATGTGTAGGCATCTTTGTTGTACTTATTATTTGGATCTTATTTGTTGGTTCTGAATCTTGCAAGCTGGGAATCAATGAGATGTGTAGGCATCTTTGTTGTACTTATTATTTGGATCTTATTTGTTGGTTCTGAATCTTGCAAGCTGGGAATCAATGAGATGTGTAGGCATCTTTGTTGTACTTATTATTTGGATCTTATTTGTTGGTTCTGAATCTTGCAAGCTGGGAATCAATGAGATGTGTAGGCATCTTTGTTGTACTTATTATTTGGATCTTATTTGTTGGTTCTGAATCTTGCAAGCTGGGAATCAATGAGATGTGTAGGCATCTTTGTTGTACTTATTATTTGGATCTTATTTGTTGGTTCTGAATCTTGCAAGCTGGGAAACATGGCATGATGATGCAGAGGACAACAACCATAACAAACAGTTCAAACTTGGTAGTATTATCTTTGTGAAAGTGCGACAAATGTGCTGATCGTGTGCGTCCTAAGAATAATAATTCTAATTGTTGTGCATGTTGATCCTGTGGCACTGATAGAATGAGCGAATGCATTGCTTCTTTTAAGTACAAATTTCTATTAAAGCTAATTAAATTTAAGTAAAGTGACCACTAACTCCTGTTATTACAGTACCAATATAGACCCGCTCGTGAACCGACGTGTGGCCGAGGGTGCATCTTCTGCCGGGCGTGCAGCGGACGAGGGAGGGGTAGTAACTCTTGTCGCCTGTACACACTCAGCTTACTATTGAATCCAGTTCCCCAAGAGCTAAAAAATGAACTGCTGTCGCCGCCTACACACTCGTTCACTCGAAGAGACTCCAATGGCGATCCGAGGGGTGAGCCTGCTGGATATGGACTTCAGCAAGGAGTTCCCCTTTGAGTTCGTCGTTCATTCCTATGGCTGCACCAAGTTGAATGTGATGTACACCAACGATATGGACTCGGTGAAGCTCTGCCTCGCCTCAGTCCTATGGCTGCACCAGGTTCTGGAGCATTCGCCCGTTTCATGCCGACTGCACCTTCACTACGGTGGAGAGAAGGAAGAACGCGACGATTCGGCCATCTGGTGCAACAAGCTTGTCGACATACAGAAGCAATACAAGATCATTAGCAACGGGCAGGAGAAGGACTCCGTGGTTGACCTCGCTGAGACCATCATCGACCCCTGATACGCCAACATGAAAGAAGATGACCTGAACACGTGGGAGGTACCTCTGAATCTAGCCTACATAACCTACGCGGCCAAGGACGCATACGCATGCTACGACATGTACAGGCAGATCTTGGACATGAGGGCGTGTCTGCTTCCCGTAACCGACGAGTACACGGACAGCCGCAGCGTCATGATCAAGCGTGCCAGGAAGGTCTAGATGTTGTACTTTATCTGTTTATAAGCACCTTTATCATCTGAGTGTTTCATGCATTAGCCTATGTGTCGTATTTATCTATTTTGTCCAAAATATTTCTTTTAAGAACCCATTAACCTGATTGCTTTTTTAGTGGCTATTTGCTTATATATGTAAACTAGTTCACCTGTCCGTAAAAAAACTAGTTCACTCGGCTACCGTGCTTTGAATCTCCTTCCTCCCAACATATTCCCCTCCTCAGGTGGACCCAGCAGGTCTCTGAATTTTCTCCCACTTTCTTTTTCGATGTAAACTGAGTTTTCTCCCAGTACTTTCCCCTAGAACCAACTCAACTGTCCCACGTCTAGCCTAAAAAATAATAATACCCCACGTACTATTAACTCATCAAATTAAAATGATATTTTATTTCATAAGTTGAAAGTTCTTACAAAATAATAATAATAATTGTTTATATATAACTTGGCAAGTTAACTCCTAGTGATTGTGTACATAAGCTTGCAAAGATTTTACTGATGTGCAATCATGTGTTTATGTTTTTATAACATTTCTCCATCTAGCCCAACATGATATTTTCACCCAGCCCAGCAAGTCCGCGGATTTCGAGAAAAATGCAAATGAGATTTAAACGGGCTGCATAGATGCTAGATCATTGTTTCACCCAGCCCACCAAATGGACTAAAAAAACAAATGGACTGACAGCTGGGTCCATGGCCACAGCCCAGTTTTTTTGTGATTTGCCAAGTCGCTTTGTCAGGCCTGTTGGGCTGCAAATCTTTCAAGACGAGGAGAGCTTCATTCGGCTGGCCGAGAAAATGGCCTATCAGTAATGAGAAATGGGTTGTATATTTTTAAAACACATCAAACATGCAATTAGTTTCAAATATCTCTTTTTCATTTCGAGATTTTAAATTACATTAATTTTTATGCGTGGAGAATTTGTTGGATTTTATATTGATATACATTTATTTTTAAAATCAGTTTGAATGTGAGTCGAAATTTCGGGATTAAAAACAATTCGGACCACACCGAAATATGCGAAATTTCATATAATTGTTTAACCGTGGCCATAATATGGGTTGTAATGCTAACAAAAAGAATATGGGCTCCAAAAAAACCTTAATAATTAGCAAATGGGCTGTAAATTATTAGAAATAATGGCAGATGGGTTGTATGCTATTTTCCACAGATTTGAGGCTTTCCTAAAAAAAAGATTGATGCACAAGTAGTGACTGTTGGATGGCCATCCAACGGCCATCGTGCTTCTTCAATCTCTGCTCTTCCTGCTCTAGCCGCTCAAACAAGCGCCGGTGGGACTGCTTGCTCCCTCCTCCCTGTGCCCGGCTCTGCTGCCGCGCAGGCCTCACCGCCCCACCGTACTCCCATCGCTGGCCTAGCCATCCCTCTACTCACCCGCACCTGTTGTTATTCTCTGGCGACGGCAGACGAACCAGTAAACCCTCGTACAGTCGTACTCCCCTCCGCGTGGGAAACAACTGCCGAGTCTTCCCTGCCTCCGTGTCGTTCCCTTCCTAGGCCTCACTGTCGTCCACCGCCCTGGTGCTCTTGGCGCGGCCTGGTCAACGTGGTCAACGACCGACATGCATCTGAAGTGGACTGTACGTGGAGAGGCCGACAGCTGGGTCCACGGCCGGACGCAAGGAAATGCATCCTTATTACGCGCAAAATAATGATTCCTCCACCTGACATCAGGGACCCACCGAAAGGGCCTCTGTATTCCGTGAAAAAAATGTTACCGCCGCTGACAGCTCGGACCCACCAGCTATATCTTCGCACGCAAGGAAGTGTCTCCTTATTACGCACAAAAAAATGAATACTCCCCCTGTTAGCTAGGACCCAGTATAGTGGCAGGCTGACTTGTGGGCCTACTAAGTTGACGGGACGGAGGGCTTTGTCAACTTAGTCAATATGCACGATTCTAGCTCTAGTGACCGTACGATGTCCATCCAACGGCCGTAGTGCTTCTTCAACCTCTGGTCTTCCTGCTCCAGCCGCCCAAACCAGCGCCGGTCATGCCTCGTGCTCCTGCCTCCCGTGGTCGTCTGCGATGCGGCGGAGGCCTCACCGCCCCCTACTACTCCCACCGCTGGCCAGGCCATCCCTCTACTCACCCACACCCCCTGTTATTCTGCGGTGACGGCAGCCTCACACCGCAGCGAACCAGTGAACCCTCATACTCCTCTACGCGTGGGCATCCACTGTCGTGTCTTCCCCGGCTCCGCATCGTCCCCTTCCTAGGCCTCACCGTCGTCCACCGCCCTGGTGCTCTCGGCGCGGCGTGGTAAATGTGGTCAAGGAACGGCTTCCATCGGACGTGGACTGTACGTGGAGAGGCTGACAGCTGGGTCCACGGCGGCAGCAAGGAAGTGCCTCCTTATTACGTGCAAAATAATTATTCCTCCACCTGACAGCAGGGACCTACCGGACGGGCCACCGTATTTCGCGAAAAAAATGTTTGCCCCTGACTGCTGGGACCCACCAACTACATCTTCGCACGCAAGGAAGTGCGTCCGGGCAAAAAAAAGATTCACCCCCTGACTGCTGGGACCCACCAGCCACATCTTCGCAGGCAAGGAAGTGCCTGACAGTCGGGACCCACAGGGTCAAAGCGTATGTAGCGTTGTCATTCTGGTCGCGAATGTGTACGTACATATATACTGGTGGATGTAGAGGTGCGCACGTGTCGTAGTAGAGGCGCATACGTGTCGTAGTAGAGGCGCGCACGTGTCGTAGTAGAGGCGCGCACATAGCATGTACACGTACGTACAGCAGCCAGGGTGCAAGAAAGAAAATACGGCCACGTATGTGTACATACTGGCAGCGTCTCGAACGCCTACTCGCGCATATGTATGGCCAGGGCTCGTGTACGTGGCTGGGTCGGAACGGAGAAACATCGTCGTCGTCGTGTTCATGGGGAGGCAACTGAATGCGTCGTGTTTATGGGGAGGCAACGGAATACGTCGTGTTCATCGGGAGGCAACGGAACGCGTGGGAGCCAACCGGCTAGGTCGGAACGGAATGCGTGGTCGTGTTCATCGGGAGGGCTTGGACGGAATAGGCGATGGAAACGAGGCCTGGCGTATCGCACAACGGAGGAAACGGACCTCCTATGTTCGGAACGTGGTCCTGTTGATCGGGAGGGGTCTGGCGTACCGCAAAACGGAGCAAACGTACCTCCTACGGTCGAAACGGGGGTCCTGTTGATTGGGAGGGGTGTGGCGTACCGCAAAACGGACGAAACGGACTTGTGTTGGGGCGCTACGGTCGAAACAGGGGTCCTGTTCATCGGGAGGGGTGTGGCGTACCGCAAAACGGGACTCCACGGGATACTGTTCATCTCCACCGTCGACCTCCTCCAGCCTCCACGGGCTCCTGTTCATCCAGCCTCCACCACGCGCTACCCCACCCGCTACTGTTCAACCATCCCTCCACGGGCACCCCTCCACCGTCTACTGTTCATCCAGCCCTCCACACCATGGGGTCCTGTTCAACCACCCCTCCACGGGCACCCCTCCACCGTCTACTGTTCATCCAGCCCTCCACACCATGGGGTCCTGTTCAACCACCCCTCCACGGGCACCCCTCCACCGTCTACTGTTCATCCAGCCCTCCACACCATGGGGTCCTGTTCAACCACCCCTCCACGGGCACCCCTCCACCGTCTACTGTTCATCCAGCCCTCCACACCATGGGGTCCTGTTCAACCACCCCTCCACGGGCACCCCTCCACCGTCTACTGTTCATCCAGCCCTCCACACCATGGGGTCCTGTTCAACCACCCCTCCACGGGCACCCCTCCACCGTCTACTGTTCATCCAGCCCTCCACCACACCACGGGGTCCTGTTCATCCAGAGGCAACGCCACCGGTCACTGTTCATCCAACCCCCCCCCCCCCCCCCCCCCCCCCCCCCCCCCGCAACGCTCACTGTTCATCCCAGAGGCAGCATCGATCGGCTTCAGTTACCAGCAGTAGCGAAGGAATCGCTCGATCGGGTTCAGTTAACAGCCATCGATCAATCGCTCGGGTTCAGTTAGAGCCAACGCCTCGCACACACGCGCGTACGTGTACGAGAGAAACGCGCATCGCTCGGCCCCTGACCTCCCACCGTAATCGGGAACTCCCCGAGATTTTCCTCCCCTCGCTTCTACCACGGTTTTTCCGTCATGGACGGCCCAAAGAATGTCATGCAGTTGTGTCTCCGGCCCGCCCAGGACGAAAAGCCCATTTTTTGTCATGATTTTTTGTCATAGAAGTAGGAGCCCACCACATCTATGATGATACCGGGTTTTGTCACAATTATCATCATAGAATTGTCATATGTATGATAGAAAAAAAATTCGTTTGGCCCAAAATGTCACGGATGTGTCTTTTTCTTGTAGTGCTTGCTGCCCCTACTGTCACTCGGCAAGGACACCGCAAGATTGAACCCAAAGCTAAGAACTTCTCCCATTGCAAGAAAGATCAATCTAGTAGGCCAAACCAAACTGCTAATTCGAAGAGACTTGCAAAGATAACCAATCATACATAAAAGAATCCAGATAAGATTCAAATATTGTTCATAGATAAACTTGATCATAAACCCACAATTCATCGGTCTCAACAAACACACCGTAAAAGAAGATTACATCAAATAGATCTCCACAAGAGAGGGGGAGAACTTTGTATTGAGATCCAAAAAGAGAGAAGAAGCCATCTAGCTAATAATTATGGACCCGTAGGTCTGAAGTAAACTACTCACACTTCATCGGAGAGGCTATGGTGTTGATGTAGAAGCCCTCCGTGATTGATACCCCCTCCGGCGGAGCTCCAGAAAAGGCCACAAGATGGGATCTCGTGGATACAAAAAGTTACGGCGGTGGAATTAGGGTTTTGGCTCCGTATCTGGTAGTTTGGGGGTACGTAGGTATATATAGGAGGAAGGAGTACGTCGGTGGAGCAACGTGGGCCCCACGAGGGTGGAGGGGGCGCCTGGGGGGGGGGGGGTAGGCGCGCCCCCCTACCTTGTGCCTTCCTCGTTGGTTGCTTGACGTAGGGTCCAAGTCCTCTAGATCATGTTCGTTCTGAAAATCACGTTCCCGAAGGTTTCATTCCGTTTGGACTCCATTTGATATTCTTTTTCTATGAAACCCTAAAATAGGCAAAAAGCAACAATTCTGGGCTGGGACTCCGGTTAATAGGTTAGTCCCAAAAAATAATATAAAAGTGTATAATAAAGCCCAATAATGTCCAAAACAGGATATAATATAGCATGGAACAATAAAAAATTATAGATATGTTGGAGACGTATCAAGCATCCCTAAGCTTAATTCATGCTCGTCCTCGAGTAGGTAAATGATAAAAACAGAATTATTGATGTGGAATGCTACTTGGCATAATTTTCAATGTAATTCTCTTAATTGTGGTATGAATATTCAGATCCGAAAGATTCAAGACAAGAGTTTAATATTGACTTAGAAATAATAATACTTCAAGCATACTAACTAAGCAATTATGTCTCTTCAAAATAACATGGCCAAAGAAAGTTATCCCTACAAAATCATATAGTCTGGCTATGCTCCATCTTCACCACACAAAGTATTCAAATCATGCATAACCCCGATGACAAGCCAAGCAATTGTTTCATACTTTTGGTGTTCTCAAACTTTTTCAATCTTCACGCAATATATGAGCGTGAGCCATGGACATAGCACTATAGGTGGAATAGAATGGTGGTTTTTGAGAAGACAAAAAGGGAGAAGATAGTCTCACATCAACTAGGCGTATCAACGGGCTATGGAGATGCCCATAAATAGATATCAATGTGAGTGAGTAGGGATTGCCATGCAACGGATGCACTAGAGCTATGAGTATATGAAAGCTCAAAAAGAAACTAAGTGGGTGTGCATCCAACTTGCTTGCTCACGAAGACCTAGGGCATTTTGAGGAAGCCCGTCGTTGGAATATACAAGCCAAGTTCTATAATAAAAAATTCCCACTAGTATATGAAAGTGATAGCATAAGAGACTCTCTATCATGAAGATCATGGTGCTACTTTGAAGCACAAGTGTGGAAAAAAGGATAGTAGTATTGCCCCTTTTTATTCCTTTTTAGGCCTTTTTTTATTTGGCCTTTCTCTTTTTTGGGGACAATACTCTATGAATGATGATCATCACACTTCTATTTATTTACAACTCAATGATTACAACTTGATACTAGAACAAAGTATGACTCTATATGAATGCCTCCGACGGTGTACTGGGATAGCAATGATGCATGAGTGACTTACATGAAATAATTATGAACGGTGGCTTTGCCACAACTAAAATGTCAACTACATGATCATGCAAAGCAATATGACAATGATGGAGCATGTCATAGGAAACGGAACGGTGGAAAGTTGCATGCCAATATATCTCGGAATGGCTATGGAAATGCCATGATAGGTAGGTATGGTGGCTGTTTTGAGGAAGGTATATGGTGGGTTTATGATACCGACGAAAGGTGTGCGGTATTAGAGAGGCTAGCAATGGTGGAAGGGTGAGAGTGTGTATAATCCATGGACTCAACATTAGTCATAAAGAACTCACATACTTATTGCAAAAATCTATTAGTTATCGAAGCAAAGTACTACGTGCATGCTCCTAGGGGGATAGATTGGTAGGAAAAGACCATCGCTCGTCCCCGACCGCCACTCATAAGGAGGACAATCAATAAATACATCATGCTCTGAGTTCTTAACATAACGGTTCACCATACGTGCATGCTACGGGAATCACAAACTTCAACACAAGAATTTCTCAAATTCACAACTACTCAACTAGCACGACTCTAATATCACCATCTCCATATCTCAAAACAATAGTCAAGTTTCAAACTTCTCATAGTATTCAACACACTCATAAGAATTTTTTTTATTAATCTTGAATGCCTAACATAATTAACGCAAATTACCATGCTGTTTTGTAGGACTCTCAAAATAATCTAAGTGAAGCATGAGAGAACAATGGTTTCTATAAAACAAATCCACCAACATGCTCTAAAAGATATAAGTGAAGCACTAGAGCAAAAACTATATAACTCAAAAGATATAAGTGAAGCACATAGAGTATTCCAACAATTTAGAAATCATGAGTGTCTCTCTCAAAAAGGTGTGTGCAGCAAGGATGATTGTGGAAAACTAACAAATAAAGACTCAAATAATACAAGACGCTCCAAGCAAAACACATATCATGTGGTAAATAAAAATATAGCTCCAAGTAAAGTTACCGCTAGAAGTAGACGAAAGAGGGGATGCCTTCCGGGGCATCCCCAAGCTTTGGCTTTTAGGTGTCCTTAGATTATCTTTGGGGTTCCATGGGCATCCCCAAGCTTAGGATCTTGCCACTCCTTGTTCCATAATCCATCAACTCTTTACCCAAAACTTGAAAACTTCACAACACAAAACTTAAAGTAGAAAATCTCGTGAGCTCCGTTAGCGAAAGAAAAGAAAACACCACTTCAAGGTACTGTAATGAACTCATTCTTTATTTATAGTAGTGTTAAACCTACTGTATTCCAACTTCTCTATGGTTTATAAACTATTTTACTAGCCATAGATTCATCAAAATAAGCAAACAACACACGAAAAAGAGAATCTGTCAAAAACAGAACAGTCTGTAGTAATCTGTAGATAAAGCAAGATATGAACCCCAAAAATTCTAAAATAAATTGCTGGACGTGAGTAATTTATCTATTAATCATCTTCAAAAAGAATTAACTAAATATAACTTTCCAAATAAAAATGGCAGCAGTTCTCGTGAGCGCTAAAGTTTCTGTTTTTTACAGCAATATTAAAAAGACTTTCCCCAAGTCTTCCCAACGGTTCTACTTGGCACAAACACTAATTAAACACAAAAAACACAACCAAAAAATAGGCTAGATAAATTATTTATTACTAAACAGGAGCAAAAAACAAGGAATAAAAATAAAATTGGGTTGCCTCCCAACAAGCGCTATCGTTTAACGCCCCAAGCTAGGCATAAAAGCGAAGATAGATCTAGGTATTGCCATCTTTGGAAGGCAATCCATAAGTGGCTCTCATAATAGATTCATAAGGTAATTTAATTTTCTTTCTAGGGAAGTGTTCCATGCCTTTCCTTAACGGAAATTGGAATCTAATATTCCCTTCCTTCATATCAATAATTGCACCAATCGTTCTAAGGATAGGTCTACCAAGAATAATAGGACATGAAGGATTGCAATCTATATCAAGAACAATAAAATCCACGGGCACATAATTCCTATTTGCAACAATAAGAACATCATTAATTCTTCCCATAGGTTTCTTAATAGTGGAATCCACAAGGTGCAAGTTTAAAGAGCAATCATCAAAATCACGGAAACCTAGCAAATCACACAAAGTCTTTGGAATCATGGAAACACTAGCACCCAAATCACACAAAGCATAGCATTCATGATTTTTAATCTTAATTTTAATAGTAGGTTCCCACTCATCATAAAGTTTTCTAGGGATAGAAACTTCCAACTCAAGTTTTTCTTCATAAGATTGCATCAAAGCATCAACGATATGTTTGGTAAAGGCTTTATTTTGACTATAAGCATGATGAGAATTTAGCACGGATTGCAACAAGGAAATACAATCTATCAAAGAGAAATTATCATAATTAAATTCCTTGAAATCCAAAATAGTGGGTTCATTAATATTTAAAGTTTTGACTTCTTCAATCCCACTTTTAACAATTTTAGCATCAAGATCTAAAGACTCCGAATTTTTGGAATGCCTTCTAGGTAAAGGTGGATCATATTCAGTCCCATCATTATCAAGATTCATATTGCAAAACAAAGATTTAATAGGGGACACATCAATAACTTTTATATCGTCATCTTTATTATCATGGAAACTAGAAGAACACGCTTTTATAAAGCAATCTTTCTTAGCACGCATCCTAGCGGTTCTTTCTTTGCACTCATCAATGGAAATTGTCATGGCTTTGAGAGACTCGTTGATATCATGATTAGGAGGAATAGATCTAAGTTTCAAAGAATCAACATCAAGAGAAATTCTATCAACGTTCTTAGCCAACTCATCAATCTTAAGCAATTTTTCTTCAATCAAAGCATTGAAATTCTTTTGCGAGGTAATAAATTCTTTAATATTAGATTCAAAATCAGCGGGTATCTTATTAAAATTTCCATAATAATGGTCGTAGTAATTACCATAATTATTAGAGGAATTACTAGGATACGGCCTAGGATTAAAGTTTCCTCTATACGTGTTGGTACCAAAATTATTCCTACCAACAAAATTCACATCCAAAGATTCATTATTATTCTCAATCAAAGTAGACAAAGGCAAATAATTTCATAAGTTCATCCATCTTAACACTCAAAACATTAATTTCTTCTATCGCATGCACTTTCTTATTAGTAGATCTTTCAGTGTACCATTGAGAATAATTAACCATAATATTATCTAGGAGTTTAGTAGCTTCTCCTAAAGTGATTTCCATAAAAGTGTCTCCCGCGGCCGAATCTAAAAGTTTTCTAGAAGCAAAATTCAATCCGGCATAAAGATTTTGTATAATCATCCACAAATTCAAACCATGTGTAGGGCAATTATGTATCATCAATTTCATCCTCTCCCAAGCTTGTGCAACATGTTCATGATCAAGTTGCTTGAAATTCATAATAAAGTTTCTAAGAGAGATGATCTTAGCGGGAGGAAAATACTTAGAGATAAAAGCATCTTTGCGCTTATTCCACGAATCAATACTATTTTTAGGCAAAGACGAAAACCAAGCTTTAAGCACGATCTCTAAGTGAAAAAGGAAATAGCTTCAATTTAACAATATCATTGTCCACATATTTCTTCTTTTGCATATCACACAAATCAACAAAGTTGTTTAGATGGGTAGCGGCATCTTCACTAGGAAGGCCGGAAAATGGATCTTTCATGACAAGATTCAGCAAAGCAGCATTAATTTCACAAGATTCAGCATCGGTAAGAGGAGCAATCGGAGTGCTAATAAAATCATTGTTGTTGGTATTGGTAAAGTCACACAATTTGGTATTATCTTGAGCCATCGTGACAAGCAAGCAAACAGACACACAAGCAAATAAGAAACGAGCAAAAAGAGGCGAATAGAGAAAGAGAGAGAGGATGGAGAGAGAAAGGGCGAATAAAACGGCAAGGGTGAAGTGGGGGAGAGGAAAACGAGAGGCAAATGGCAAATTATGTAATGTGGGAGATAAGGGTTTGTGATGGGTACTTGGTATGATGACTTTTGCGTAGACTCCCCGGCAACGGCGCCAGAAAATCCTTCTTGCTACCTCTTAAGCACCGCGTTGGTTTTCCCTTGAAGAGGAAAGGGTGATGCTGTAAAGCAGCGTAAGTATTTCCCTCAGTTTTTGAGAACCAAGAT
Organism: Triticum urartu; assembly: GCF_003073215.2. Taxonomy (NCBI): domain Eukaryota; kingdom Viridiplantae; phylum Streptophyta; class Magnoliopsida; order Poales; family Poaceae; genus Triticum; species Triticum urartu. Next base: position 513,910,542 of record NC_053025.1, on the reverse strand, counting down.
ATCAATCCAGTAGGAGGCCACGCACGAGTCCCTCGCACCTACACAAACAAATAAACTCCTCGCAACCAACGCGATAAAGGGGTTGTCAATCCCTTCATGGTCACCTACGAGAGTGAGATCTGATAGATATGATAAGATAATATTTTTGGTATTTTTATGATAAAGAGAAATAAAGATGCAAGTAAAATAAATAGCAAAGGAAATAACTAAGTATTGGAAGATTAATATGATGGAAAATAGACCAGGGGTCATAGGTTTTACTAGAGGCTTCTCTCGAGAGCATAAGTATTACGGTGGGTGAACAAATTACTGTTGAGCAATTGACAGAATTGAGCATAGTTATGAGAATATCTAGGTATGATCATGTATATAGGCATCACGTCCGAGACAAGTAGACCGACTCTTGCCTGCATCTACTACTATTACTCCACACATCGACCGCTATCCAGCATGCATCTAGAGTATTAAGTTCAAGAGAACAGAGTAACGCTTTAAGCAAGATGACATGATGTAGAGGGATAAACCCATGCAATATGATATAAACCCCATCTTGTTATACATTCCTTGCTGATCCTACTGTCACTGGGAAAGGACAGTGCAAGATTGAACCCAAAGGTAAGCACTTCTCCCATTGCAAGAAAGATCAATCTGGTAGGCCAAATCAAACTGATAATTCGAAGAGACTTGCAAAGATAACCAATCATACATAAAAGAATTCAGAGAAGATTCAAATATTGTTCATAGATAAACTTGATCATAAACCCACAATTCATCGGTCTCAACAAACACACCGCAAAAGAAGATTACATCGAATAGATCTCCACAAGAGAGGGGGAGAACTTTGTATTGAGATCCAAAAAGAGAGAAGAAGCCATCTAGCCAATAACTATGGACCCGTACGTATGAAGTAAACTACTCACACTTCATCGGAGAGGCTATGGTGTTGATGTAGAAGCCCTCTGTGATTGATACCCCCTCCGGCGGAGATCCGGAAAAGGCCCCTAGATGGGATCTCGTGGATACAGAAAGTTATGGCGGTGGAATTCGGGTTTTGGCTCCGTATCTGGTAGTTTGGGAGTACGTAGGTATATATAGGAGGAAGGAGTACGTCGGTGGAGCAACATGGGCCCCACGAGGGTGGAGGGCGTGCCTGGGGGGGTAGGCGCACCCCCCTACCTCGTGCCTTCCTCGTTGGCTGCTTGACGTAGGGTCCAAGTCCTCTGGATCATGTTCGTTTCGAAAATCACGTTCCTGAGGGTTTCATTCCATTTGGACTCCGTTTGATATTCCTTTTCTGCAAAACCCTAAAATAGGAAAAAAAAAAAGCAATTCTGGGCTGGGACTCCAGTTAATAGGTTAGTCCCAAAAATAATATAAAAGTGTATAATAAAGCCCAATAATGTCCAAAACAGGATATAATATAGCATGGAACAATAAAAAATGATAGATACGTTGGAGACGTATCAAGGCCATGGGCAAGGTGCGTCCCATGCTCGCATCCAGCTTCAACGAGTGGGGAGAGACGGTGGCTTGGCCTGCTTCCCGTGCTCGCATTGACCGGACGGCCACTGAGGCCCCCTTCTTCATCGACGCCCTCTGGGCCGGCTTGGTACCCCCTTTCTCCGCCTTCCTCAACACAGTGCTTTCCCATTATTAGATCCACATGCTGCACCCTGATCCCCAATCCGTGACCCTGCTTGCCGTCTTCGCCTTCGTTTGCGAGGCCATGGTAGGCATTCCTGTTGGGTTTCGTAGTAATTTCAAAAAAAATCCTACGCACACGCAAGATCATGTGATGCATAGCAACGAGAGGGGGAGTATGATCTACATACCTAGTAGATCGACAACGGAAGCATTTGGTTGATGTAGTCGTACGTCTCCACGATCTGACCGATCAAGCACCGAAACTACGGCACCTCCGAGTTCTAGCACACGTTCAGCTCGATGACGATCCCCGGACTCCGATCCAGCAAAGTGTCGGGGAAGAGTTTCATCAGCATGACGGCGTGGTGACGATCTTGACGTACTACTGCTGCAGGGCTTCGCCTAAGCACCGCTACAATATTATCGAGGACTATGGTGGCTGGGGGCGCCGCACACGGCTAAGGAATAGATCACGTGGATCAACTTGTGTTCATGGGCTGCCCCTTGCCTCAGTATATAAAGGATGGAGGAGGAGGAGGAGGAGGCCGGCCAAGGCTAGGTGCGGCCAGGATGTGGAGTCCTACTAGGACTCCAAGTCCTAGTAGGAGTCCACCAAGAGGGGAGGAAGGGAGAAGGAAGTGGAGGAGAAGGAGAGGTGGCCGGCCCCCTTTTCCCTAGTCCAATTCGGACTAGAGGGGAGGGGGGCGCAGCAGCCCCTTGGCCCTTTCTCCTCTTCCCACTAAAGCCCATCAAGGCCCATTGCTTCTCCCGTAACTACCCGGTACTCCGAAAAATACCCGATTCACTCGGAACCTTTCCGATGTCCGAATATAGTCGTCCAATATATCAATATTTATGTCTAGACCATTTCGAGACTCCTCGTCATGTCCCCGATCTCATCCGGGAATCCGAACTCCTTCGGTACATCAAAACTCATAAACTCATAGTATAACTGTCATCGAAACCTTAAGCGTGCGGACCCTACGGGTTCGAGAACAATGTAGACATGACCGAGACACGTCTCTAGTCAATAACCAATAGCGGGACCTGGATGCCCATATTGGCTCCTACATATTCTACGAAGATCTTTATCGGTCAGACCGCATAACAACATACGTTGTTCCCTTTGTCATCGGTATGTTACTTGCCCGAGATTCGATCGTCGGTATCTTAATACCTAGTTCAATCTCATTACCGGCAAGTCTCTTCACTCGTTCCGTAATACATCATCTCACAACTAGCTCATTAGTTGCAATGCTTGCAAGGCTTATGTGATGTGCATTACCGAGAGGGCCCAAAGATACCTCTCCGACAATCGGAGTGACAAATCGTAATCTCAAAATACGCCAACCCAACATGTACCTTTGGAGACACCTGTAGAGCTCCTTTATAATCACCCAGTTACGTTGTGACGTTTGGTAGCACACAAAGTGTTCCTCCAGCAAACGGGAGTTGCATAATCTCATAGTCATAGGAACATGTATAAGTCATGAAGAAAGCAATAGCAACATACTAAACGATCGGGTGCTAAGCTAATGGAATGGGTCATGTCAATCACATCATTCTCCTAATGATGTGATCCCGTTAATCAAATAACAACTCTTTTGTTTATGGTTAGGAAACATAACCATCTTCGATTAACGAGCTAGTCAAGTAGAGGCATACTAGTGACACTTTGTTTGTCTATGTATTCACACAAGTATTACGTTTCCGGTTAATACAATTCTAGCATGAATAATAAACATTTATCATGATATAAGGAAATAAATAATAACTTTATTATTGCCTCTAGGGCATATTTCCTTCAGTCTCCCACTTGCACTAGAGTCAATAATCTAGTTCACATCGCCATGTGATTTAACAGCAATAGTTCACATCACCATGTGATTAACACCCATAGTTCACATCGATATGTGATCAACACCCAAAAGGGTTTACTAGAGTCAGTAATCTAGTTCACATTGCTATGTGATTAACACCCAAAGAGTACTAAGGTGTGATCATGTTTTGCTTGTGAGATAATTTTAGTCAACGGGTCTGCCACATTCAGATCTGTAAGTATTTTGCGAATTTCTATGTCAACAATGCTCTGCATGGAGCTATTCCAGCTTATTGCTCCCACTTTCAATATGTATCTAGATAGAGACTTAGAGTCATCCAGATCTGCGTCAAAACTTGCATCAACGTAACTTTTACGACGAACCTTTTTGTCACCTCCATAATTGAGAAATATTTCCTTATTCCACTAAGGATAATTTTGACCGCTGTCCAGTGATCTACTCTTAGATCACTATTGTACTCCCTCGCTTAACACGGAGTAGGGTATACAATAGATCTGGTACACAGCATGGCATACTTTATAGAACCTTTGGCTGAGGCATAGGGAATGACTTTCATTCTATTTCTATCTTCTGCCGTGGTCGGGCTTTGAGTCTTACTCAATTTCACACATTGCAACACAGGCAAGAACTCTTTCTTTGACTGTTCCATTTTGAACTACTTCAAAATCTTGTCAAGGTATGTACTCATTGAAAAACTTATCAAGCGTCTTGATCTATCTCTATAGATCTTGATGCTCAATATGTAAGCAGCTTTACCGAGGTCTTTCTTTGAAAAACTCCTTTCAAATATTCATTTATGCTTTCCAGAAAATTATACATTATTTCCGATCAACAATATGTTGTTCACATATACTTATCAGAAATGCTGTAGTGCTCCCACTCACTTTCTTGTAAATACAGGCTTCACCGCAAGTCTGTATAAAACTATATGCTTTGATCAACTTATTAAAGCATATATTCCAACTCCGAGATTCTTGCACCAGTCCATAGATGGATCGCTGGAGCTTGCATATTTAGTTAACACCTTTAGGATCGACAAAACCTTCTAGTTGCATCGTATACAACTCTTCTTTAGTAAATCCATTAAGGAATGCAGTTTTGTTTATCCATTTGCTAGATTTCATAAAATGCGGCAATTGCTAACATGATTCGGACAGACTTAAGCATAGATACGAGTGAGAAAATCTCATCGTAGTCAACACCTTGAACTTGTCGAAAACCTTTTGCGACAATTCTAGCTTTGTAGATAGTAACACTACTATCAGCGTCCGTCTTCCTCTTGAAGATCCATTTATTTTCTATGGCTTGCCGATCATCGGGCAAGTCAACCAAAGTCCATACTTTGTTCTCATACATGGATCATATCTCAGATTTCATGGCCTCAAACCATTTCGCAAAATCTGGGCTCATCATCGCTTCCTCATAGTTCGCAAGTTCATCATGGTCTTGTAACATGACTTCCAGAACAGGATTACTGTACCACTCTGGTGCGGATCTCACTCTGGTTTACCTACGAGATTCGGTAGTAACTTGATCTGAAGTTACATGATCATCATCATTAGCTTCCTCACTAATTGGTGTAGTAGTCACAAGAACAGATTTTTGTGATGAACTACTTTCCAATAAGGGAGAAGGTACAATTACCTTATCAAGTTTTCTACTTTCCTCCCACTCACTTCTTTCGAGAGAAACTCCTTCTCTGGAAAGGATCCATTCTTAGCAACGAATGTCTTGCCTTCGGATCTATGATAGAAGGTGTACCCAACAGTTTCCTTTGGGTATCCTATGAAGACGCACTTCTCCGATTTGGGTTTGAGCTTATCAGGTTGAAACTTTTTCACATAAGCATTGCAACCCCGAACTTTTAAGAAACGACAGCTTAGGTTTCTTGCCAAACCATAGTTCACACGGTGTCGTCTCAACGGATTTAGATGGTGCCCTATTTAACGTGAATGCAGCTATCTCTAATGCATAACCCCAAAATGATAGTGGTAGATCGGTAAGAGACATCATAGATCGCACCATATCTAATAAAGTACGTTTATGACGTTCGGACACACCATTACATTGTGGTGTTCCAGGTGGCGTGAGTAGTGAAACTATTTCACATTGTTTTTAACTGAAGGCCAAACTCGTAACTCAAATACTTTTCTCTATGATCAGATCGTAGAAACTTTATTTTCTTGTTACGATGATTTTTCACTTCACTCTGAAATTCTTTGAACTTTTCAAATGTTTCAGACTTATGTTTCATCAAGTAGATATACTCATATCTGCTCAAATCATCTGTGAAGATTAGAAAATACTGATACCTGTCGCGAGCCTCAATATTCATCGGACCACATACATCAGTATGTATGATTTCCAGCAAATTTGTTGCTCGCTCCATTGTTCCGAAGAACGGAGTCTTAGTCATCTTGCCCATGAGGCATGGTTCGCAAGCATCAACTGATTCATAATCAAGTGATTACAAAAGCCCATCAGCATGGAATTTCTTCATGCGTTTTACACCAATATGACCTAAACGGCAGTGCTACAAATAAGTTGCACTATCATTATTAACTTTGCATCTTTTGGTTTCAATATTATGATTATGTGTATCACTACGATCGAGATCCAACGAACTATTTTCATTGGGTGTGTAACCATATAAGGTTTTATTCATGTAAAAAGAACAACAATTTATTCTCTTACTTAAATGAATAACCGTATTACAATAAACATGATCAAATCATATTCATGCTTAATGCAAACACCAAATAACACTTATTCAGGTTCAACACTAATCCCGAAAGTATAGGGAGCGTGCGATGATGATCATATCAATCTTGGAACCACTTCCAACACACATCGTCACTTCACCCTTAACTAGTCTCTGTTTATTCTGCAACTCCCGTTTCGAGTTACTAATCTTAGCAACTGAACTAGTATCAAATACTGAGGGGTTGCTATAAACACTAGTAAAGTACACATCAATAACATGTATATCAAATATACTTATGTTCACTTTGCCATCCTTCTTATCTGCCAATCACTTGGGGTAGTTCCGCTTCCAGTGACCAATCCCTTTGCAGTAGAAACACTTAGTCTCAGGCATAGGACCAGACTTGGGCTTCTTCACTTGAGCAGCAACTTGCTTGCTGTTCTTCTTGAAGTTCCCCTTCTTCCCTCTGCCCTTTTCTTGAAACTAGTGGTCTTGTCTACCATCAACACTTGATGTTTTTCTCGATTTCTACCTTCGTCAATTTCTGCATTACGAAGAGCTTGGGAATCGTTTCCGTTATCCCTTGCATATCATAGTTCATCACTAAGTTCTACTAACTTGGTGATGGTGACTAGAGAATTCTGTCAATCACTATCTTATCTGGAAGATTAACTCCCACTTGATTCAAGCGATTGTTGTGCTCAGACAATCTGGGCACATGCTCACTAGTTGAGCGATTCTCCTCCATCTTTTAGCTATAGAACTTGTTGGAGACTACATATCTCTCAACTCGGGTATTTGCTTGAAATATTAACTTCAACTCCTGGAACATCTCTTATGCTCCATGACGTTCAAAACGTCTTTGAAGTCCTGATTCTAAGCCATTAAGCATGGTGCACTAAACTATCAAGTAGTCATCATATTGAGCTAGCCAAACGTTCATAACGTCTGCATCTGCTCCTGCAATAGGTCTGTCACCTAGCGGTGCATCAAGGACATAATACTTCTGTGCAGCAATGAGGATAAACCTCAGATCACGGATCCAATCCACATCATTGCTACTAACATCTTTCAACACAATTTTCTCTAGGAACATATCAAAATAAACACAGGGAAACAACAACGCGAGCTATTGATCTACAACATAATTTGCAAAATACTACCAGGACTAAGTTCATGATAAATTTAAGTTCAATTAATCATATTACTTAAGAACTCCCACTTAGATAGACATCCCTCTAATCCTCTAAGTGATTACGTGATCCAAATCAACTAAACCATGTCCGATCATCACGTGAGATGGAGTAGTTTCATTGGTGAACATCATTATGTTGATCATATCTACTATATGATTCGCGCTCGACCTTTCGGTCTCCGTGTTCCGAGGCCATATTTGTATATGCTTCGCTCGTCAAGTATAACCTGAGTATTCCGCGTGTGCAACTGTTTTGCACCCGTTGTATTTAAACGTAGAGCCTATCACACCCGATCATCACGTGGTGTCTCAGCACGAAGAACTTTTGCAACGGTGCATACTCAGGGAGAACACTTCTTGATAATTAGTGAGAGATCATCTTATAATGCTACCGTCAAACTAAGCAAAAATAAGATGTATAAAAGATAAACATCATATGCATTCAAAATATGTGACATGATATGGCCATCATCATCTTGCGCCTTTGATCTCCATCTCCGAAGTACTGTCATGATCTCTATCGTCACCGGCATGACACCATGATCTCCATCATCTTGATCTATATCAATGTGTCGTCACACGGTCGTCTCGCCAACTATTGCTCTTGCAACTATTGCTATCGCATAGCGATAAAGTAAAGCAATTATTTGGCGCTTGCATCTTATGCAATAAAGAGACAACCGTAAGGCTTTTGCCAGTTGCCGATAACTTTAACAAAACATGATCATCTCATACAACAACTTATATCTCATCACGTTTTGACCATATCACATCACAACATGCCCTGCAAAAACAAGTTAGATGTCCTCTACTTTGTTGTTGCAAGTTTTACGTGGCTGCTACGGGCTTAAGCAAGAACCAATCTTACCTACGCATCAAAACCACAACGATAGTTTGTCAAGTTGGTGCTATTTTAACCTTCGCAAGGACCGGGCGTAGCCACACTCGGTTCAACTAAAGTTGGAGAAACTGTCACCCGCTAGCCATCTTTGTGCAAAGAACGTATGGAGAACCGGTCTCGCGTAAGCGTACGCGTAATGTCGGTCCGGGCCGCTTCATCCAACAATACCGCCGAACCAAAGTATGACATGCTGGTAAGCAGTATGACTTATATCGCCCACAACTCACTTGTGTTCTACTTGTGCATATAACATCAACATATAAAACCTAGGCTCGGATGCCACTGTTGGGTTTCGTAATAATTTCAAAAAATTTCCTACGCACACGCAAGATCATGTGATGCATAGCAACGAGAGGGGGAGTATGATCTACATACCTAGTAGATCGACAACGGAAGCATTTGGTTGATGTAGTCGTACGTCTCCACGATCTGACCGATCAAGCATCGAAACTACGGCACCTCCGAGTTCTAGCACACGTTTAGCTCGATGACGATCCCCGGACTCCGATCCAGCAAAGTGTCGGGGAAGAGTTTCGTCAGCACGACGGCGCGGTGACGATCTTGACGTACTACTGCTGCAAGGCTTCGCCTAAGCACCGCTACAATATTATCAAGGACTATGGTGGCTGGGGGCGCCGCACACGGCTAAGGAATAGATCACGTGGATCAACTTGTGTTCATGGGGTGCCCCTTGCCTCAGTATATAAAGGATGGAGGAGGAGGAGGAGGAGGCTGGCCAAGGCTAGGTGTGGCCAGGATGTGGAGCCCTACTAGGACTCCAAGTCCTAGTAGGAGTCCACCAAGAGGGGAGGAAGGGAGAAGGAAGTGGAGGAGAAGGAGAGGTGGATGGCCCCCTTTTCCCTAGTCAATTCGGACTAGAGGGGAGGGGGGCACAGCAGCCCCTTGGCCCTTTCTCCTCTTCCCACTAAAGCCCATCAAGGCCCATTGCTTCTCCCGTAACTACCCGGTACTCCGAAAAATACCCGATTCACTCGGAACCTTTCCGATGTCCGAGTATAGTCGTCCAATATATCAATCTTTACGTCTCGACCATTTCGAGACTCCTCGTCATGTCCCCGATCTCATCCGGGACTGCGAAATCCTTCGGTACATCAAAACTCATAAACTCATAATATAACTGTCATCGAAACCTTAAGCGTGCGGACCCTACGGGTTTGAGAACAATGTAGACATGATCGAGACATGTCTCCAGTCAATAACCAATAGCGGGACCTGGATGCCCATATTGGCTCCTACATATTCTACGAAGATCTTTATCGGTCAGACCGCATAACAACATACCTTGTTCCCTTTGTCATCGGTATGTTACTTGCCCGAGATTCGATCATCGGTATCTTAATACCTAGTTCAATCTCGTTACCGGCAAGTCTCTTTACTCATTCCGTAATACATCATCTCACAACTAGCTCATTAGTTGCAATGCTTGCAAGGCTTATGTGATGTGCATTACCGAGAGGGCCCAGAGATACCTCTCCGACAATCGGAGTGACAAATCCTAATCTCGAAATACGCCAACCCAACATGTACCTTTGGAGACACCTGTAGAGCTCCTTTATAATCACCCAGTTACGTTGTGACGTTTGGTAGCACACAAAGTGTTCCTCCGGCAAACGGGAGTTGCATAATCTCATAATCATAGGAACATGTATAAGTCATGAAGAAAGCAATAGCAACATACTAAACGATCGGGTGCTAAGCTAATGGAATGGGTCATGTCAATCACATCATTCTCCTAATGATGTGATCCTGTTAATCAAATAACAACTCTTTTGTTTATGGTTAGGAAACATAACCATCTTCGATTAACGAGCTAGTCAAGTAGAGGCATACTAGTGACACTTTGTTTGTCTATGTATTCACACAAGTATTACGTTTCCGGTTAATACAATTCTAGCATGAATAATAAACATTTATCATGATATAAGGAAATAAATAATAACTTTATTATTGCCTCTAGGGCATATTTCCTTCAATTCCTCCCTCGGTGGCTCTTCTTCGCCACTTCTTCTCGCTGCACCTGATTGATCCTCGACAGAGCTCCGGATGCCTGAGCTTTCAGGCCGTGGCGGCGATGGCCGGCAACGGGATCGACTTCGAGCTTCCACCATCCGCGAGCAGGTTCCGGACACGGTGGGTGTTTGTTGAAGCTGGGGTGCTCAGCCCCCTGCTCTCTTCTCCGTCAGAGCCCGCCATTCCTAACTCCGGTTGGTGCCACTGGAGGCTCGCCGATCCACGCCTTGTCCCCGTCTAGCTCAGATTGAGATGGCTCAAAGACCTTGGTGTGACTGCGCCTATGGTGGTGAGGGAGTTCGTCCGGCGCCGAATTGCTCCGCTTCAGCGCCACTCCCGACCGATGTGGGCCTTGCTCAGCAACCAGGACCACATGAGACTTTAGGAGTCTAAGCTCCCCCATGAGGCGCGGCGAACGATGCTTCAGGTCCTAAAGGGCGTCCTGTTGCCAGACGACTTGCCGAGGAAGAGTTGCGTTTTGTACCGCTGCTCGAACAAGATGACCTTCGTGGAGCGGACTGTTGGAAATATGCCCTAGAGGCAATAATAAATTAGTATTAGTATTATATTTCATTGTTCATGATAATCGTTTATTATCCATGCTAGAATTGTATTGATAGGAAACTCAGATACATGTGTGGATACCTAGACAACACCATGTCCCTAGTAAGCCTCTAGTTGACTAGCTCGTTGATGAATAGATGGTTATGGTTTCCTGACCATGGACATTGGATGTCATTGATGACAGGATCACATCATTAGGAGAATGATGTGATGGACAAGACCCAATCCTAAGCCTAGCACAAAGATCGTGTAGTTCGTATGCTAAAGCTTTTCTAATGTCAAGTATCATTTCCTTAGACCATGAGATTGTGCAACTCCCAGATACCGTAGGAGTGCTTTGGGTGTGCCAAACGTCAAAACGTAACTGGGTGGCTATAAAGGTTCACTACAGGTATCTCCGAAAGTGTCTGTTGGGTTGGCACGAATCGAGACTGGGATTTGTCACTCCGTGTAACGGAGAGGTATCTCTGGGCCCACTCGGTAGGACATCATCATAATGTGCACAATGTGACCAAGGAGTTGATCACGGGATGATGTGTTATGGAACGAGTAAAGATACTTGTCGGTAACGAGATTGAACAAGGTATCGGGATACCGACGATCGAATCTCGGGCAAGTATCGTACCGCTAGACAAAGGGAATTGTATACGGGATTGATTGAATCCTTGACATCTTGGTTCATGCGATGAGATCATCTTGGAACATGTAGGAGCCAACATGGGTATCAAGATCCCGCTGTTGGTTATTGACCGGAGAGTTGTCCCGGCCATGTCTGCATGACTCCCGAACCCGTAGGGTCTACACACTTAAGGTTCGATGACGCTAGGGTTATAGGGAAAGTATGTACGCGGTTACCGAATGTTGTTTGGAGTCCCGGATGAGATCCCGGACGTCACGAGCAGTTCCGGAATGGTCCGGAGGTAAAGATTATATATAGGAAGTATGGTTTTGGCCACCGGAAGTGTTCCAGGCATCACCGGTAGTGTACCGGGACCACCGGAGGGGTCCGGGGTCCACTAGGTGGGGCCACCAGCCCCAGAGGCCTACATGGGCCAATAGTGGGAAGGGACCAGCCCCTGGGTGGGCTGGGGCGCCTCCCACCAAGGCCCAAGGCGCAAGGGAGAGTGGCAGGGGGCAAACCCTAGGTCCAAATGAGCCTTAAGGCCCACCCTAGGTGCGCCCCCCTCTCTCCCCCTTGGCCGCAACCCTAGATGGGTTTTGGGGCTGCCGCCACCCCTAGGGAGGGAACCCTAGATGGGGCACAGCCCCTCCACTTCCCCTATGTATACTTGAGGTAATGGGGGCTGCAACACACGCAAGATCATCTCCCTCTTGGCACAGTACTACCTCTCTCCCTCCTCGTCTCTCGTAGTGCTTGGCGAAGCCCCGCTGGAGTTCCGCACTCCTCCACCACCACCACGCCGTCGTGCTGCTGCTGGACGGAGTCTTCCCCAACCTCTCCTTCTCCCCTTGCTGGATCAAGGCGTAGGAGACGTCACCGGGCTGCACGTGTGTTGAACGCGGAGGCGCCGTGGTTCGGCGCTTAGATCGGAATCAACCGCGATCTGAATCGCTACGAGTACGACTCCTTCATCCGCGTTCTTGCAATGCTTCCGCTTAGAGATCTACAAGGGTATGTAGATGCACTCCCCTTCCCCTTGTTGCTAGATTACTCCATAGATTGATCTTGGTGATGCGTTGAAAATTTTAAATTTCTGCTACGATCCCCAACACGGATGCCCTCCTTCGACGAGTGGGGGTTGCGCCTAGCTGGCCTCATGGGGCCCCATGAGAACCCCATCGTCACGGTTCCTTTCCTCAACGTTCGCGCCGAGCTCGCCCCAAGTGTTGGCGCAGGGGGCGTACACCGCTGGGGGCGATAGTGAAGGTGCAGAGATGCCGATGTCGCCCAGGGATCCTGAAGCATTGACCTCGGGGTCCCATGACTCTTGCCCTGGAGCGGCGGTTGAAGGGGCGACGCAGCCCGCGTCTCTCGCGGCCGGGGCTCCCGAGGCCTCGGCAAGTCACCGCGAGGCAGAGCCGGCCAGCTCTCCTCAGCCTGGTGCTTCTGAGGCTGCCTCTCCGAGCACTTCTCCAGTCGCGCCTCGTGTCGGCCTCCATGTACAGCGCTTCGGCCGGCTGTGCGTGGACTTCGCAGAACTCCGCAAGAGAAAGGGGTCCCCGAGCTGCGGTAGCGGCACCTTTGGGCCGTTGAAGCAGGGGAAGTATATCGCCATGGACGAGTAAGTACCTTACCTTGGTGATCTTCTGTGTGCCGCTTTCCTTCCTGACGATTGTCCCCTTAGGGCCCCTTCTGCCAAGGCCACGAAATCTCCTGAGAAGCAGCTCCCTCTCGCCCCGTTGCACCCGCCAAGCTCGAGCGCTGTGATACGTCTCCAACGTATCTATAATTTTTGATTGCTCCATGATATATTATCTACTGTTTTGGACTATATTGGGCTTTATTTTCCACTTTTATATTATTTTTGGGACTAACCTATTAACTGGAGTCCCAGCCCAGAATTGTTGTTTTTTGCCTATTTCAGTGTTTCGAAGAAACGGAATATCAAACGGAGTCCAAACGGAATAAACCTTTCTGGAACGTGATTTTCTTCCCGAATATGACCCAAGAGACTTGGACCCTACGCCAAGGAAGCTTCGAGGTGGGCACGAGGTAGGGGCGCACCCTATACCCCCAGGTGCGACCCCACCCTCGTGGGCCCACGGAAGCTCCACCGACGTACTTCTACCTCCTATATATACCTACATACCCCCAAACGAACAGATACGGAGCCAAAAAACTAATTCCACCGCCGCAACTTCCTGTATCCACGAGATCCCATCTTGGGGCCTGTTCCGGAGCTCCGCCGGAGAGGGCCATCATCACGGAGGGCTTCTACATCATCATAGCCTCTCCGATGAAGTGTGAGTAGTTTACCGCAGACCTTCGGGTCCATAGTTATTAGCTAGATGGCTTCTTCTCTCTTTTTGGGTCTCAATACAAAGTTCTCCCCCTCTCTTGTGGAGATCTATTCGATGTAATCTTATTCTTTTTTGCGGTGTGTTTGTTGAGACCGATGAATTGTGGGTTTATGATCAAGTCTATCTATGAATAATATTTGAATCTTCTCTGAATTCTTTTATGTATGATTAGTTATCTTTGCAAGTCTCTTCGAATTATCAGTTTGGTTTGGCCTACTAGATTGGTTTTTCTTGCCATGGGAGAAGTGCTTAGCTTTGGGTTCAATCTTGCGGTGTCCTTTCCCAGTGACAGAAGGGGCAGCAAGGCACGTATTGCATCGTTGCCATCGAGGATAACAAGATGGGGTTTATTTCATATTGCATGAATTTATCTCTCTACATCATGTCATCTTGCTTAAAGCGTTACTATGTTTTTAACTTAATAGTCTAGATGCATGTTGGATAGTGGTCGATGAGTGGAGTAATAGTAGTAGATGCAGAATCGTTTCGGTCTACTTGTCACGGACGTGATGCCTATATACATGATCATGCCTAGATATTCTCATAACTATGCTCAATTCTGTCAATTGCTCCATAGTAATTTGTTCACCCATCATAGAATACTTATGCTCTTGAGAGAAGCCACTAGTGAAACCTATGGCCCCTGGGTCCATTCTCATTATATCAATCTCCATCACTTTAATCTTGCTTTGCTTTTTTACTTTGCCTTTTACTTTTCACTTTGCATCTCTATACCAAAAATATTATATCTATCAGATCTCACTCTCGTAAGTTACCGTGAAGGGATTGACAACCCCTAATCGCTTTGGTTGCGAGTAGCTATCGTTTTGTGCAGGTACGAGGGACTTGAGCGTGGCCTCCTACTGGATTGATACCTTGGTTCTCAAAAACTGAGGGAAATACTTACGCTACTCTGCTGCATCATCCTTTCCTCTTCGGGGAAATCCAACACAAGCTCAAGAGGTAGCAAGAAGAATTTCTGGCGCTGTTGCCGGGGAGTCTACGCAAAAAGTCAACATACCAAGTACCCATCACAATCCCTATCTCTCGCATTACATTAGTTGCCATTTGCCTCTCGTTTCCTCTCCCCCACTTCACCCTTTCCATTTTATTCGCCCTCTCTTTCTCGATCTCCTTCTCCTTCTCTTTCTCCGTTTGCCTTTTTCTCCCTTGCCTTTTTGTTTGCCCGTGTGTTGGATTGCTTGTTTGTCGCGATGGCTCAAGATACTACCGAATTGTGTGACTTCACCAAAACCAAGAATAATGATTTCCTTAGCACTCCGATTGCTCCTCTTGCCAATACTGAATCTTGTGAAATCAACACTGCTTTGTTGAATCCTGTTATTAAAGATCAATTCGCCGGCCTTCCTAGTGAAGATGCCGCTTCTCATCTGAATAGCTTCATTGATTTATGTGATATGCAAAAGAAAAAAGATGTCGATAATGATGTCGTTAAATTGAAGCTATTTCCTTTTTCGCTTAGAGATCGTTCTAAAGCTTGGTTTTCGTCTTTGCCTAAAAATAGTATTGATTCTTGGAACAAGTGCAAAGATGCTTTTATCTCTAAGTATTTCCTTCCCGCTAAGATCATCTCTCTTAGAAACGATATTATGAACTTTAAGCAACTTGATCATGAACATGTTGCACAAGCTTGGGAGAGAATGAAATTAATGATACGTAATTGCCCTACTCATGGTTTGAATTTGTGGATGATTATACAAAAAAATTATGCCGGATTGAATTTTGCTTCTAGAAATCTTTTAGATTCGGCCGCGGGATGCACTTTTATGGAAATCACTTTAGGAGATGCTACTAAACTCCTAGATAATATTGTGGTTAATTATTCTCAATGGCATACTGAAAGATCTTCTAATAAAAAGTGCATGCAATAGAAGAAATCAATGTTTTGAGTGGAAAGATGGATGAACTTATGAAATTATTTGCTACTAAGAGTGTTTCTTCTGATCCTAATGATATGCCTTTGTCTACTTTGATTGAGAATAACAATGAATCTGTGGATGTGTATTTTGTTGGTAGGAATAATTTTGGTAACAACGCTTATAGAGGGAATTTTAATCCTAGGCCATATCCTAGTAATCCTTCTAATAATTATGGGAATTCCTACAACAACTCTTATGGAAATTATAATAAGATGCCCTCTGAATTTGAGAATAGTGTTAAAGAGTTTATGAATTCACAAAAGAATTTTAATGCTTTGCTTGAAGAGAAATTGCTTAAAGTTGATGATTTGGCTAGGAACGTTGATAGAATTTCTCTTGAGGTTGATTCTTTAAAGCTTAGATCTATTCCTCCTAAGCATGATATCAATGAGTCTCTCAAAGCCATGAGAATTTCCATTGATGAGTGCAAGGAAAGAACCGCTAGGATGCGTGCTTCCAAAGATGCCTTTATTAAAGCGTGTTCTTCCAATTCCTATGAAAATCAAGATGAAGATCTAAAAGTTATTGATGTGTCTCCTATTAAATCTTTGTTTTGCAATATGAATCTTGATGAAACTGAATATGATCTTCCTTTACCTAGAAGGCGTTCTAAAAATTCGGAGTATTTAGATCTTTATGATGAAATTGATGAAAGTGGGATTGAAAGAAATAAAAATCTAGATGTTGCTAAACACACTATATTGGATTTCAAGGAATTTAATTAGGAAAGTTGCTCTTTAATTGATTGTATTTCCTTGTTGCAATCCGTGCTAAACTCTCCACATGCTTATAGTCAAAAGAAAGCCTTCACCGAACATATTGTTGATGCCTTGATGCAATCTTATGAAGAAAAACTTGAGTTGAAAGTTTCTATCCCTAGAAAACTCTATGATGAGTGGGCACCAACTATTAAAATTAAAATTAAAGATCATGAGTTTTACGCTTTGTGTGATTTGGGTGCTAGTGTCTCCACTATCCCCAAAACTTTGTGTGATTTGCTAGATTTCCGCGATTTTTATGATTGCTCTCTAAACTTGCATCTTGCGGATTCTACTATTAAGAAACCTATGGGAAGGACTAATGATGTTCTTATTGTTGCAAATAGGAATTATGTGCCCGTAGATTTCATTGTTCTTGATATAGATTGCAATCCTTCTTGCCCTATTATTATTGGTAGACCTTTCCTTAGAACGGTTGGTGCGATTATTAATATGAAGGAAGGGAATATTAGATTTCAATTTCCATTAAAAAAGGGCATGGAACACTTTCCAAGAAAGAAAATAAAATTGCCATATGAAACTATCATGAGAGCCACTTATGGATTGCCTACCAAAGATGGCAATACCTAGATCTATCCTCGCTTTTATGCCTAGCTAGGGGCATTAAACGATAGCGCTTGTTGGGAGGCAACCCAATTTTATTTTTAGTTTTTTGTGTTTTTGTTCTGTTAGGGAATAAATAACCCATCTACCTTCTGTTTGGATGTGGTTTTGTGTTTTAATTAGTGTCTATGCCAAGTTAGACCTATTGGATCTTCTTGGATGATAGTTATTTGATCTTGTTGTAATTTCCAGAAACTTTTCGTTCAGTGGCCGAATTGTTAAAAATCACCAGAACGTGATAAAATACTGATTCCAATTGTTGCTGATAAATAAAAAAAATTCTAGGTCTTCCAATTTTGGTAGATTTTTTGGAGTTCCAGAAGTTTGCGTTAGTTACAGATTACTACAGACTGTTCTATTTTTGACAGATTCCGTTTTTCGTGTGTTGTTTCCTTATTTTGATGAATCTATGGTTAGTAAAATAGTTTATAATCCATAGAGAAGTTGGAATAAAGTAGGTTTAACACCAGTATAAATAAAGAATGAGTTCATTATAGTACCTTGAAGTGGTTTTTTGTTTTCTTTCTCTAACGGAGCTCACGAGATTTCTATTGAGTTTTGTGTTGTGAAGTTTTCAAGTTTTGGGTGAATTCTTGTGATGGATTATGGAAAAAGGAGTGGCAAGAGCCTAAGCTTGGGGATGCCCATGGCACCGCCAAGATAATCCAAGGACACCAAAAATTCAAAGCTTGGGGATGCCCCGGAAGGCATCCCCTCTTTCGTCCACTTCCATCGGTAATTTACTTGGAGCTATATTTTTATTCACCAACATGATATGTGTTTTGCTTGGAGAATCTTGTATTATTTGTGTCTTTGGTTGTTAGTGTGCCACAATCATCCTTGCTGTACACACCTTTTGAGAGAGCCATACATGAATTAGAATTTGATAGAATACTCTATGTGCTTCACTTATATTTTTTGAGCTAAGTAGTTTTGCTCTATGTGCTTCACTTATATCTTCTGAGCGTTATAATTCTGCTCTATGTGCTTCACTTAGATCTTTTAGAGCACGGTGGTGGATTTGTTTTAAAGAAACTATTGATCTCTCATGCTTCACTTAAATTATTTTGAGAGTCTTAATAGCATGGTAATTTGCTTAATAGTAACATGCTTGGTATTCAAGATTTGTGAAACTTTCTTTTGAGTGTGTTGAATACTAAGAAAAGTTGGATGCTTGATAATTGTTTTGAGATATGGAGGTAGTAATATCAAAGTCACGCTAGTAGAGTAATTGTGAATTTGAGAAGTGCTTGAGTTAAAGTTTGCAAGTCCCGTAGCATGCACGTATGGTAAACATTATGCAACAAATTTGAAACATGAGGTGTTATTTGATTGTCCTCCTTATGAGTGGCGGTCGGGGACGAGCGATGGTCTTTTCCTACCAATCTATCCCCCTAGGAGCATGCGCGTAATACTTTGGTTTTTGATGGATTGTAGATTTTTGCAATAAGTATATGAGTTCTTTATGACTAATGTTGAGTCCATGGATTATACGCACTCTCACCCTTCCATCATTGCTAGCCTCTACAGTACCGTGCATTGCCCTTTCTCACATCAAGAGTTGGTGCAAACTTCGCTGGTGCATCCAAACCCCGTGATATGATACGCTCTTTCACACCTAAACCTCCTTATATCTTCCTCAAAACAGCCACCATACCTACCTATTATGGCATTTCCATAGCCATTCCGAGATATATTGCCATGCAACTTTCCACCATCCAGTTTATCATGACACATTCATCATTGTCATATTTCTTAGCATGATCATGTAGTTGACATAGTATTTGTGGCAAAGCCACTGTTCATAATTTTTTTTCATACTTGTCACTCTTGATTCATTGCATATCCCGGTACACCACCGGAGGCATCCATATAGAGTCATACTTTGTTCTAGTATCAAGTTGTAATCATTGAGTTGTAAATAAATAGAAGTGTGATGATCATCATTCAATAGAGAATTGTCCCAAAAAAAGAAAGGCCAAAGAAAAAAAAGAAGGCCCCCCCAAAAAAGGGGCAATGCTACTATCCTTTTTTCCACACTTGTGCTTCAAAGTAGCACCATGTTCTTCATATAGAGAGTCTCTTGAGTTATCACTTTCATATAGTAGTGGGAATTTTCATTATAGAACTTGGATTGTATATTCCAACAATGGGCCTCCTCAAGTGCCCTAGGTCTTCGTGAGCAAGCAAGTTGGATGCACACCCACTTAGTTTCTTTTGTTGAGCTTTCATACATTTATAGCTCTAGTGCATCCGTTGCATGGCAACCCCTACTCCTTGCATTAACATCAATCGATGGGCATCTCCATAGCCCATTGATTAGCCTCGTTGATGTGAGACTTTCTCCTTTTTGTCTTCTCCACATAACCCCCATCATTATATTCTATTCCACCCATAGTGCTATATCCATGGCTCATGATCATGTATTGCGTGAAAGTTTATGATTTTGAAATTATTAAGGTATGAAACAATTGCTTGGCTTGTCATCGGGGTTGTGCATGATGAGAGCATTCTTGTGTGACGAAAATGGAGCATGACTAAACTATATGATTTTGTAGGGATGAACTTTCTTTGGCCATGTTACTTTAAGAAAACATAATTGCTTTGTTGGTTTGCTTGAAGTATTATTATTCTCTATGTCAATATGAACTTTTGTCTTGAATCTTCCTAATCTGAATATTCATACCACAATTAAGAATATTTGCATTGAAATTATGCCAAGTAGCACTCCGCATCACAAATTCTCTTTTTATCATTTACCTACTCGAGGACGAGCAGGAATTAAGCTTGGGGATGCCTGATACGTCTCCAACGTATCTATAATTTTTGATTGCTCCATGCTATATTATCTACTGTTTTGGACTATATTGGGCTTTATTTTCCACTTTTATATTATTTTTGGTACTAACCTATTAACCGGAGGCCTAGCCCAGAATTGCTGCTTTTTTGCCTATTTTAGTGTTTCGAAAAACGGAATATCAAACGGAGTCCAAACGGAATAAACCTTTCTGGAACGTGATTTTCTTCCCGAATATGACCCAAGAGACTTGGACCCTACACCAAGGAAGCTTCGAGGTGGGCACGAGGTAGGGGGCGCGCCCTATACCCCCAGGCACGCCCCCACCCTCGTGGGCCCACCGAAGCTCCACCGATGTACTTCTTCCTCCTATATATACCTACTAACCCCAAACGAACTGATACGGAGCCAAAAACCTAATTTCACCGCCGCAACTTTCTGTAACCACGAGATCCCATCTTGGGGCCTGTTCCGGAGCTCCACCGGAGAGGGCCGTCATCACGGAGGGCTTCTACATCATCATAGCCTCTCCGATGAAGTGCGAGTAGTTTACCGCAGACCTTCGGGTCCATAGTTATTAGCTAGATGGCTTCTTCTCTCTTTTTGGATCTCAATACAAAGTTCTCCCCCTCTCTTGTGGAGATCTATTCGATGTAATCTTCTTCTTTTTTGCGGTGTGTTTGTTGAGACCGATGAATTGTGGGTTTATGATCAAGTCTATCTATGAATAATATTTGAATCTTCTTTGAATTCTTTTATGTATGATTAGTTATCTTTGCAAGTCTCTTCGAATTATCAGTTTGGTTTGGCCTACTAGATTGGTTTTTCTTGCCACTGGAGAAGTGCTTAGCTTTGGGTTCGATCTTGCGGTGTCCTTTCCCAGTGACAGAAGGGGCAGCAAGGCACGTATTGCATCGTTGCCATCGAGGATAACAAGATGGGGTTTATTTCATATTGCATGAATTTTTCTCTCTACATTATGTCATCTTGCTTTAAGCGTTACTTTTTTTTTAACTTAATACTCTAGATGCATGCTGGGTAGCGGTCGATGAGTGGAGTAATAGTAGTAGATGCAGAATCGTTTCGGTCTACTTCTCACGGACGTGATGCCTATATACATGATCATGCCTAGATATTCTCATAACTATGCTCAATTCTGTCAATTGCTCAACAGTAATTTGTTCACCCATCGTAGAATACTTATGCTCTTGAGAGAAGCCACTAGTGAAACCTATGGCCCCCGGGTCTATTCTCATTATATCAATCTCCGTCACTTTAATCTTGCTTTGCTTTTTTACTTTGCCTTTTACTTTTCACTTTGCATCTCTATACCAAAAATACCAAAAATATTATATGTATCAGATCTCACTCTCGCAAGTGACCGTGATGGGATTGACAACCCCTAATCGCGTTGGTTGCGAGTAGCTATCGTTTTGTGCAGGTACGAGGGACTTGAGCGTGGCCTCCTACTGGATTGATACCTTGGTTCTCAAAAACTGAGGGAAATACTTACGCTACTCTGCTGCATCATCCTTTCCTCTTCGGGGAAATCCAACGCAAGCTCAAGAGGTAGCACGCTGCAGGCTCGTGCGCTGCCCATGGCGCGGGGTCAACCGTGGGAGTTGGTCCGTCATCAAGGCGCCTTGAGCTTGCGCCTTTGCCGTCCTTTCTCCGCGGCTTTGCTTGGAGCGCAGCAAGCCTGCCAAGGGCTTCTCCCCTGGTCACGGTCGGCAACTGGCTGGCTTCGATCCAGTGTCCTCTTCAAGCAGCGGGCCCCTTTCGGCTCAGGCCCCTCGCGAGGGTCGGCTGGCGCCTGGGGCTGTGCCAACCCCCAGCCCCTGCTGAGAGGGGGAGCACCACGTCGGGCGTTGCCCACAGCCCCCATAGCGGAGGGCGAGATGGGCCCTGCGCTTCAGTTCGAGCATGGGTGGAGCGTTGTTCGTCATGAGCTCTTCCAGGAGGCAATGAGCGCGATGGGTTGAAGATAACGTGGATGCGCTGGTTAGGGCCTTCGCTTCTGACGATGATGGGGTAGTGGTTGCGCGGACGAAGGCGACGTGGTTGATGACGGCGACACCAGCGCCGGTGAAGGTGGAGGCGATGCCAACGATGGCGACAGCGACGCCAGCGGTGCATCTGAGGATGACATGGGGACGCGGCGAGTGACATATCCGGGTGATCCCTCGTTTCCCTGTTGTTTACCCTGTAAAAACTTGGGCGTGGCCCCGGAAGATTGTAAGAGCATTTTGAGAGGGGGAGCCCCTCATGTAAACAAGTAGTAGCTTTTATCCTTCCATGTCATATTGAGTAGGCGCCTTCATGAGCTTACGTAAGCTGGGGCAAGGTTGTTGTCGCGGTTTACCTTAGCCTCGACGAGCCCAAACCGGCTCAAGAAGTTGTGGGTTTCTGAGAAGCTCCTGAGGAATTCGTCGACACGCCCGAGAGGGCCGTGTGATAAGCGAGCGCCAGCCACGGCCCGACACATGCATGGCTCATGTGCTTCATGCCCAGCCCGGCTCGCGAGGAGCCCGCGAGGGGGGAGCGACTGGCGCGAACTCCGAAATAAGGCAAGGACTAGACTGCGAGAAATAGCTCGAATGAAAAAAGGCATCCCCCTGCCTGCATCAAATGAAAATGCAACTTCAACTTAAATCCAAATCCAGAAAGCAGGGTTACAGAAAAGAGATCCAAAGCAAAAGGCCGCATCCAGCACCTAGTCTAGTCTTCGACATCTTCTCACCAGCGCGGAGCTAAGTGCTGCCACTGGGCATGGGAGGGAGCCCCCGAGGCCCGAGGGCGGCTCTCCTGAGGCTTCGGGGCGTGTACAGCCCCACTCATTATTATGTGAGAGTGTCACGGACGATGATCTTCACAGGCGTGAGCCTTACTTCATATCGCTTGACGAGGGCCCCGCCTTGCGCCGCCCCCTACCACCGCTGGGATGACCGGAAACCAGGACGGTCCAACGAGGGTAGAGGGGACGCTAGCGGCGCCTTGGCGACCACGGGTCCTCTGTCGGGGGAAAGGTCACGGATGCCACCCCGGCAGAGGGCCTACCTCCGGGCGTTGCCTTGCTCCGTGCGACGTAGGGAGGAGCCTTGCTCCTGGCCCCTTCCACGCAGCCCCCAGTGGGTCTCTCCTGTCGGGGCGGGCATCGCCGTGCCAGAACCATCGTTCGGTGCCGTGACCTGGTTCATCTGTGACTCACGGTTAGCGTAAGCCTGCCCCTGAGGGATTAATGGTACCTTGTATCTGTCGTCGACGGTGCGGCTGGCGGGGCTCTCTGGCGGCTCCTGGAAGGCCTCAGCTCCTAACGCCTCATCCTCCCATCCTAGTCGAGGAACGAGCCGGGGGCGTCCTCCGGCATGTACTCCTGATCCATCATGCGGGGGACTTAGGCCTCCGATGCCGCTGCCCCTAAGACCTCGCCGAAGTGCCCCACGCTCCACGTCGCTCGGCCCGTCACACTGTCCTGGGGATGGCAGGGCGGTGCTCCGATGGGGCCGCGCATGATGACGCTCGTGCCCGCGCCCATCCGAGGTGGCTCGGATGCGAGGGGGCGCCCTCCGCCATGGACCGTGTTGATGTCGATGAAGCCCCCGAGCGCACTTGGGGGTAGGCGGGCGCGGTGACGCCCGCCATGGGATCATGCCACTGCCTGGGGCATGAGCTGGTAGTAGAAAGGCAGTGCTCCCGTGGCCGCCGCGTCCAGGAGCTCGGTGACGCGTTCCAGCAGTGCATCCCGGCCGCTCTCCGTCAGTCGGCACCGCAACAGCTCCCGTGCCACTGTGAGCGCGGCCCGCATGTTCACCTGCTCCCTCCTGGTGTGCGGCGCCGTCATCGCGGCGTGGCTGGCGGCCCTTGCAGCGGCTCGCGTCTTTCGGGGGGTAAGAGTAGAGGGTGAGTGGCCGCGTCGCCCGCGCCCCGCGGTGTTTGGTGTGCGCGCCGCCTGAGACGCGGGGTTGAGGTCTTCCTGGGCAGGCGGCGCCGCCCGGGTGGGCCAGGCTGCCCATCGGTCATCGTTAGCCCTCGTGTCGCCGGACATCAGAACCGTGAAGCGTCGGCGGATTGTCTGGTGGGGAAGAAGCTCTAGCGCACCCCTACCTGGCGCACCAAATGTCGGATTATGGGTTCCGGCAAAACCCTTAAGGTTCGAACACTGGGTGCACGCGAAGATCTCCCCCCCCCCTATCGATTCGCGTCCTAACTTAGCCTAGATCACACGAACTAACTCGACGAACTCGCAACACAAAGGACACAAGATTTATACTGGTTTGGGCCACCGTTGTGCTATAATACCCTACTCCAGTGTGGTGGTGGATTGCCTCTTGGGCTTAGGATGAACTGTTCAAGGGGAAGAACAGCCTCCTGAGGTGGAGGTGTTCTTGTGCTTGGTGAACTTGTGTGGTTGTGGATGATCTTGATGATCTGTCCTGCCTATGGTGGTGGCCAGTCCTATTTATAGAGGCCCTAGTCCTCTCCCCAAATATTGAGCGGGAAGGGAGCCAACAACGGCCAATTAGAAAGGGGACAACTAGTACAAGCTATCCTGACAAAAGGCGGTCTTCGCCTGGCAAAGGTTCTAGCGGTGACGCCGTCCTAGGCTCCATGGTGACCCCCGTCTTGCCGTCCTTCTGGTCTTGGTCTCGTTGCACCAATATGGAAACCTTTGCTTGACGCCTCGGTACTCCGTGCCTGCGCTTGCCCCCTTAGCACTAAAGAGGAAACAATGATGCTGCACGCGCTGGCGCCCGCCTAGTCTCGATCATCATGGCTTACGTCATGAGGACCTCGCGAGGTTTGCCCGGCCTTGGACTCTCCACCCCTCACGAGCCAGCCTGGTGAGGCCGCTCCTGAGGTCTTGTGTCGTCCACCACGCGAGGCTTGGCCCCTCGCGAAGGTCTTGATTCCCTGTTGATGAATATGGGCCGTACAGGCATGCCAGCAAAGCCACGCTGTGGGCCACAGGCAGGCAAGTCTGGGGACCCCCGTTCCCAGAACAACGACAGTTGGCAAGTCCCGTAGCATGCACGTATGGTAAACATTGTGTGACAAATTTGAAGCATGGGGTGTTCTTTGATTGCTTTCCTTATGAGTGGCGGTCGGGGACGAGCGATGGTACTTTCCTACCAATCTATACCCCTAAGAGCATGCACGTAGTGCTTGGTTTTGATTACTTGTAGATTTTTGCAATAAGTATGTGAGTTCTTTATGACTAATGTTGAGTCCATGGATTAAACGCACTCTCACCTATCCATCATTGCTAGCCTCTTCGGTACCATGCATTGCCCTTTCTCACCTCGAGAGTTAGTGCAAACTTCGCCAATGCATCCAAACACCGTGATATGATACACTCTATCACACATAAACCTGCTTATATCTTCCTCAAAACAGTCACCATACCTACCTATTATGGAATTTCCATAGCCATTCCGAGATATATTGCCATGCAACTTTCCACTGTTCCTTTTATTATGACACGCTCCATCATTGTCATATTGCCTTGCATGATCATGTAGTTGACATCGTATTTGTGGCAAAGCCACCTTCATAATTCTTTCATACATGTCACTCTTGATTCATTGCATATCCCGGTACACCGCCGGAGGCATTCACATAGAGTCATATTTTGTTCTAAGTATCGAGTTGTAATTCTTGAGTTGTAAGTAAATAAAAGTGTGATGATTTTCATTATTAGAGCATTGTCCCATGTGGGGAAAGTTCTTCAGAAAAAAAGAGAAATGCCAAAAAATGAGAGGCCCAAAAAAATGAGAGAAAAAGATAGAAGGGGCAATGTTACTATCCTTTTTCCACACATGTGCTTCAAAGTAGCACCATGATCTTCATGATAGAGAATCTCTTATGTTGTCACTTTCATATACTAGTGGGAATTTTTCATTATAGAACTTGGCTTGTATATTCCAACAATGGGCTTCCTCAAAATACCCTAGGTCTTCGTGAGAAAGCAAGTTGGATGCACACCCACTTAGTTTCTTTAATTGAGCTTTCATATATGTATAGCTCTAGTGCATCCGTTGCATGACAATCCCTACTCCTTGCATTGACATCAATTGATGGGCATCTCCATAGCCCGTTGATTAGCCGCGTCAATGTGAGACTTTCTCCCTTTTTGTCTTCTCACACAACCTCCATCATCATATTCTATTCCACCCATAGTACTATATCCATGGCTCACGCTCATATATTGCGTGAAAGTTGAAAATTTTTGAAAACACTAAAGTATGAAACAATTGCTTGGCTTGTCATCGGAGTTGTGCATGATGGGAGCATTTTGTGTGAAGAAAATGAAGCATGGCTAAACTATATGATTTTGTAGGGATAAGCTTTCTTTGGCTATGTTATTTTGATAAGACATGATTGCTTGGCTAGCATTGCTTGAAGTATTATTATTTTTATGTCAATATTAAACTTCTGTCTAGAATCTTTCGGATCTAAACATTAATGCCGCAATAAAGAGGAATACATCGAAAATTATGTTAGGAGCATTCCACATCAATTTTTTTTGTTTTTATCATTTACCTACTCGAGGACGAGCAGGAATTAAGCTTGGTATGCTTGATACGTCGCCAGCGTATCCATAATTTTTTATTGTTCCATGCTATTATATTGTTTGTTTTGGATGTTTATGAGCTTTATTATGCACTTTTATATTATTTTTGGGACTAACCTATTAACCGAAAGCCCAGTGCAAATTGCTGTTTTTTGCCTATTTCAGTGTTTCACAGAAAGGAATATAAAACGGAATCCAAACGAAATGAAACCTTCGCGAGGATCTTTTTTGGAACAAATGCAATCCAGGAGACTTGGAGTGGACGTCAATGAAGCAGCGAGGCGGCCACGAGGTAGGGCGGCGCGCCCCCACCCTCGTGGGCCCCTTGCAGCTCCACCGACCTACTTCTTTCGCCTATATATATACTCTTATAACCTGAAACATCCAGGGGAGCCACCAAACCGCTTTTCCACCGCCGCAACCTTCTGTACCCGTGAGATCCCATCTGGGGACCTTTTCCGACGATCTACCGGAGGGGGATTCGATCGCGGAGGGCTTCTAAATCAACACCATAGCCTCTCCAGTGATGTGCGAGTAGTTCACCAAGACCTTCGGGTCCATAGTTATTAGCTAGATGGCTTCTTCTCTCTCTTTGGATCTCAATACAAAGTTCTCCTCGATGTTCTTGGAGATCTATTTGATGTAATTCTTTTTGCAGTGTGTTTGCCGAGATCCGATGAATTGTGGGTTTATGATTAAGATTATCTATGAACAATATTTGATTCTTCTCTGAATTCTTATATGCATGATTTGATATGTTTGCAAGTATCTTCGAATTATCAGTTTGGTTTGGCCTACTAGATTGATGTTTCTTGCAATGGGAGAAGTGCTTAGCTTTGGGTTCAATCTTGTGGTGTCCTTTCCCAGTGACAGCAGGGGCAGCAATGCACGTATTATATTGTTGCCATCAAGGATAAAAAGATGGGGTTTATATCATATTGCTTGAGTTTATCCCTCTACATCATGCCATCTTGCCTAATGCATTACTCTGTTCTTTTGTACTTAATACTCTAGATGCATGCTGGATAGCGGTTGATGTGTGGAGTAATGGCAGTAGATGCAGAATCGTTTTGGTACGGACGTGATGCCTATGTTCATGATCATGCCTAGATATCATCATAACTATGCGCTTTTCTATCAATTGCTCGGCAGTAATTTGTTCACCCACGGTAAATATATGCTATCTTGAGAGAAGCCACTAGTGAAACCTATGGCACCCGGGTCTACTTTACATCATATAAGTTTCCGATCTACAATTCTAGTTTACTATTTATTTTGCAATCTTTAATTTTCAATCTAAACAACAAAAATACCAAAAATATTTATCTTATTATCTCTATCAAATCTCACTTTCGTAAGTGACCGTGAAGGGATTGACAACTCCTTTATCGCGTTGGTTGCGAGGTTCTTGTTTGTTTGTGCAGGTACTAGGTGACTTGCGTGTAGTCTCCTACTGGATTGATACATTGGTTCTCAAAAACTGAGGGAAATACTTACGCTAGTTTGCTGCATCACCCTTTCCTCTTCAAGGGAAAACCAACGCATGCTCAAGAGGTAGCATGAAGTTGTGCAGTTGGATGCCGTAAAATTCCAATAGGCCCCTGAGTAAGGGGTGGATTGGAAATCCTAGGCCCTGCAATAGGAATGGGACAAAGAACACCCTCTCCTCCTTATTGGGGTTGGGGAAGTTCTCAGCCATTGCATAGTTGCCGATTGAGGCCAATCCCGCTCGAAGGGGAACTAGATCCGCAAGGGGAAGATAGCCCTGTGTCCGGAGTCGGCTTGGCTGAAGATGAGGCACTGAGCAACTCTACCAATCACCCTCCTGAGGGCCATGGGGGAACGAAGAGCAGCCTAGAGCGCTGGCCATGTTGGAAGGTTTTGTTCGTAGCTAATCTTGACGGTTTTTCCTGTGCGCGATGTGAGATGGCATTTGGGGATCTAAGTATCCTTATATATATGCCATCTGAGTGTGGTGAGGGGCTTATTTGCAAAAAATCACGGACCGTTCGTATTCATTCGGCGCATGGAAATCTAAGTGACCACAAGAAGGAATCATAAAGGCGGTGCATCGAGGTCAAAGCCAGACTCTCGTTGGTCCGAAGTATAATGAAGAACCCGCCTTGCAAAGCCGAAGATATAAACCGGATACTACGTCGTCATTGAAGGCAAGTTCGGGGCTACTAAGGGAGACCTGGATTCGGGGGTCCATAGGTGTCCGGCCTATTCAAGCATGGGCCGGGCTGATGGGCTGTGAAGATAGAGCGGAGGACTATCCTCCGTGTTCGGATAGGACTCCTGGATGCATGGAGGGCAAGATTGGAGTCCGGATGTACTGTTTCCTTCCCTTGTGTACCGACTCTGTACCCCTCCAGTGTATATATAAACCAGAGGGTTTAGTCTGTGAGGATCATCAGAAATCATATAGGCTTGACATCTAGGGTTTAGCCATTACGATCTCGAGGTAGATCAACTCTTGTAACCCCTATACTTATCAAAGTCAATCAAGTAGGAAGTAGGGTTTTACCTCCATTAAGAGGGCCCGAACCTGGGTAAACATCGTGTCCCCTTTTCTCCTGTTACCTTCAATCCTAAGACGCACAGTTCGGGGCCCCCTACCCAAGATCGGTCGGTCTTGATACTGACACCGCTTACGACACTGATTGTTATTCTATGTGTTGGTATTAGCCACAAAATCTGAACCGCCGTCAGTTTGCTTGCGCTTACCATTATTGCCTTGGTTCTGACCCGCCGCATTGTGCTGCTGTCCTTTGCCATTCTTTTACCCTTGCTAGCCTTCTCCTCATCAGACTCAGGGTCCTTAGTATTATCAGATTCGGCGTATTTGATGAGAGCCGCCATGAGCTCTCCCATGTCATTGCAGTGGCGTTTGAGTCGTGCCAGCTTCTGTTTGAGGGGAATGAACTGGTAATTTTTCTCCAAAATCAGGACGGCTAATCCAGCGTTGATGCTTTCCGATGAGTGGATAATGGCCGAAATCTGGCAAACCCAATGGGCAGTTGGCTCATCCTCCCACTGGATACAAGAGTCTAACAAGAATCAACAGAGGTTGCTTGCATGTGTCCTTGAGATTCTGGATAAAATGCATCTTCAACTCAACTCATGATCCGATGGAATTAGGGGGCAATCCCTTTAGCCAGGTACGAGCCAGCCCATCCAACATCATGGTGAAATACTTAGCACGCACCGCGTTGTTGACGTCAACATCTCCATGGCCAGCTTATAGCTCTCAATCCAAGCCTCCAGAGGTTGATCCGCTGTGTATTTTGGCACCTTGTGGGTGCCCTTAAGATTCTTGGGCATACACTCAGTACGCAAAGCCGGCACCAGGCACAGCACACCCACGGTGTCGGGGGTTTGGTGCGACATATGCCAACGGATGGCTTATCATGGTGGGGGTGAGTAGAACGTCGCCGGTGCCTGGAAACAGGATGAGGCGAAGACATGCACGCCGACGAATCTTACCCAGCTTCGGGGCTCTCCGGGGAGATAATACCCCTACTGCTGCTCTGCGGGGTCTCCGCATGATCACTACGGTCAAGTGTTTACACGGTTGCTCCTTGAGCTGTGTATGTGGTAGGAGAGGGCAAGGCTAGCTCTCTCCCTCTATCTGGTGAGGTAGATAACTACTGGGATCCAACCCTTTGCATGGGTGCCCGGGGGGGTTTATATAGGCCTACCCCCAGTGGTACAATGGTAATGTGACTAGGCGCGGGCCCAGCCGTCAGTGTCTCCGACCTCCGACTTCTCTGCCGACTGCTGGGGCCCGCCGACTGGTGGGCCCCGCCGACTGGTCTGGTACGGAGCCAACATGCCGCGTCCGCCGCGGGCGGGTCTTGCCGGCTGCTGATTACTGTAGTCGTGCTCCTGATGATGCAAGCTTGGTCATGGGGTCGTGGAAACAGCCCCGCCGCCTGGCGGGCGATCACTGTGGCCACTCCCCATCTCTTCTTGATTAATGGCGCGTGGGCCCGGGGGAGGGCTCGTCCGACTCCCCCGGGCCGACTCCTGTTGGGTCCGACTGGCGGTGCCCCCGCCGTCTCCCGAGGTCTTGCTGGCTGGTGGGCCCTGCTGCCTCCAGGCCGTACAGACAAGCTGTCGTGGGCGCAGGACTAGGTACAGTGGTGCTGATGTCAGGGCCGGCTGGGCAACAGTGCCATGCCGCGGGGAGATCTTCCCAAGTATGGCGCGCTGTAGCCATGCCTGCCCTTGGTAAGGGGCGGGGAGTGGGCTTCAATATAGCCACGCCCCTTCCCCGTCCCCCTCGATGAGGTCACGGTTTGTTGGAGTCGCCGGCCGACTCCCCAAAGCCGGCTTCTCTGGAAGTCGTCCCTGGGACTGGGCCGTGGGCGGGCAGTCGGCCGCCTTGCCGTAGACTCCCCAGGAGGCGGCTCTTCGCCCTGTGGTCTTGAGGGGCGCAGCGTGCCCCGATGTCTTGAAAGGTCGTGGGGCTCGGGTTGGCCTACCCGTGGCCCATTACTCCGACAGTAGTCCCCGAAGCTGGTGAGGCGCCGCGGACGATCGGCCGAGAAGCCTCAGCAGTTTCTCTTCCCGGGCGTGACACATGGTCTTGATTGACTTCCGCCGGGCTGACTAGAAGGAGTCGGACTCGCCCAACTCGGACTTACTCAATTCTGACTTGCTCAGTAGTTCGAACGTCGCAGCGGGATTTCAAGTGGCGTGCTAGCTAAGCTTCCGGGCCGCCGCCCGTTCCTGGCCTGTCACACGAGGGCACGTGGTCAGGCCGTTCTGCCATCCCACGCGCGCGACGGGACAGGCCCATAGGCGGGGCCCGCCACTACCGCGCCTCGGCGCCCGAGCGGATCCGCTACGGCCCTGGCGGACGGTTGGGATTCCCGTGAAGTTACTGCGCGCAGTAACTTTACGTGGATCGTGGGGGTCGTGGGGCTACGGGCGCAGTAAATCCCCACGTTCGCCCCCTCGGCTTCGCAGCCCATTGGACTATAAGTAGGGGGAAGAGGGGGGCACGCGCGCCCCTCCTTCCCACTACCCCTCGCTTCTTCCTCCTCACAGCTCCTCGCTCTCCTACTCCCTCTTCTCTTCTTCGCCTTGCCGCACGCCCAAGCTCCGGCGAACGCCGCGGCGACAGCTTCGCGATGAGCTCTTCTTCCGCGGCCGCGCCTTCCCCAGTGTGCTCCGGCACCTGGGACGGCTCCGAGGTCCACGAAGACCATATCGAGTTCCTCCGCCGGACCCGTAGGCTTCCCGGCGAGGATCGCGTGCAGGTGCGTCTCGTGCCGGAGGGGGAGATTTCCCCCGCCCCGCGGGAGGGCGAGCGGGTCATCTTCCGCTCGCACTACCTGCGCGGGCTGGGGCTGCCGGCGAGCAGCTTCTTCCGGTCGTTCATGGAGTTTTACGGACTCCAGCCGCATCACCTCACCCCCAACACAGTGGTGCTGCTGTCCGCCTTCGTGGCTTTGTGCGAGGGCTTCCTTGGAGTTCCCCCCACCCTCGAGCTCTGGGGGAGTTCTTCTTCTCCAAGCTCGGCACCCAGGCCGCGGGCATGCCGGCTCAGTGCGGCGCCTTCATCGCCGTGCGAAGGACAGGAGCCGACAACCACTTCCCCTCCATCTCGCTGCTGAAGTCGGTGAAGATGTGGCAGCGGTCCTACTTCTATGTCAGGAACGTCACCACGAGGGGCGACTGGGTTAATCTGCCGGCTTTCGAAGCCGGCCCGCCGGCTGGCAGACTGCCCAACTGGTCGTACCGGGCCAGGTCGCTGACGCCTGCGGGAGCCGGCGCCATCACGCTACTCCGAGTGCTGACGCAGTCAGAGGGTCTGACTGGCCCGGACCTGCTGGCCTCTTTCGTCTCGTGCCGAGTTCTCCCACTCCAAGGCCGCCCTCACCTGATATGCCAGATGAGCGGGGGTCGCGACCCGAGTCGGATGTGCACCAAGGACATGCCTCACGAAGAGGTGGCCCTGATGGTGAACTACCTCTCAGATAGCAGGCTCCCGGAGGACTGGCGATTCGGCAAGGAGCCATACTCCCGCGCCAACCCCCTGCCCGTGGTGAGTCGCCTTTCTTTTCTTTAGATTGTCTTCTTCTTGCCGAGTCTTGTTCTAATCAGTCTGCTTTTTGGTTAGAATCCCCTTCTTCACCCACCAGCCGGCACCTCGGGGCCGGCCCGTGAGTTCGCCGCCGATCGGGCGGAGAGCGACGTCGACGACCCCGATCTGGGGTGGCGGCTCTGGAAGAGGACGCTGAGGGAGGAGGAGGGACGACAGGAGACTTCAGGCCCTCGGCTACCTTCGCCGACTGGCCTGAAGACGACGCCGAGGGAGGAGTCGCCCCTCACCATCGGCCAGGAGCCAGCCAGCCGGGCGCGGGCTCTTCTGCCGCGTCGGGCGCTCCAGGCGGCGGGAAGAAGCGCCGGGCTGCGCCGACTTTGTTTGGCAGCTGGCCGAAGAAGCCCAAGGGCTCGGCTGCGGCGACCCGGCGGGACGAGGCAGCCGCGAAGGCCATCCGCTTCCGTAAGGAAGTGAAGAAGCCGTCGTTGGTCTCTATGTGAGTATTCTGACTTCAAAGTTTATTCTTTTTTTGTGTTTTGTCTAAGTCTTTGCTCGCCCTTCTTTCTTCAGGGCTCCCCTCTCTCTTGAGCGGCTCGCCGCCGCCTCTGTCATGGGGTCAGCGGGGACGCCCGCCACCACTCGGCGGATAGACCCCGCTGCCGACCTCCAGGAGGCGACGGAGCAGAATGCACAGGAGAAGCGCAATGAAGAAGAAGCCCTCCGCCTGGAGAAGGCGGAGGCCGACAGGGCGAAGGCCTCCGCCAAGAAAAAACTAGCGGAGGCCGAAGCCACCGCCGCGGCGAAGCAGCGGGCTGAGGAAGCCGCACGCCGCCAGGCGGCCTTGCTTGTTACCCCACTGAACTCTGTGCCGCCGCCGCCGGAGTTCATGGGGCAGACTGGAGGAGCCGGGGGGAGAACCTCGTCGAGGAGAGGGAAGGCGGCGAGCCCTCTACTCCGGGCGCGAACGTTCCGCCGCCGCCTCCGCCGCCGTCTGAAGGCGTGCGAGGTGAGCAGCCAGCAGACCCTCCGGTGCCGCCGACCGAAGAAGAGGCCGTGGCGAGGCTACTCCTCTAGGTCGGCTCGCCAGCGCGTCGTCGTCTGGAGAAGGCGACTTCGGCACCCCGCCCCCTGGAGGCCGGCACCGCTAGCTCGGCAGCTCCAGACGCCGAAGCGACGAGCGTCGCACCTGTTGGGTGGGTGCGGGGAGGCGGAACAGGGCCGCTGAACCGGGCGCTCCTGGACGTCCAGGCGAAACTCCGCGCTGAGGGTGACGCCCTCCAGAGCTGCACCAAGGCGTTCCTGGCGTCACGGGCGGCCATCCGGGTATGTCTTTCCTTTGAGCCTTTGTTTTTCTTGTTCCTCTCTATGGGGGCGCGCCAGCGCACCCACTGGGTGTAGTCCCTGAGTTTCGGGTCGGCTGCTAAGCAGGCGGCCCGGAACTCCAATTTGATGAACTTCTGGGTACTAACTTTGTCTGAAATGCTTGTTGTGGGACTACCACAACCTCCGCGTCACCGCCTTCAACCCTAATGTTGAAGAGTTGGGCAAGCGGACCGCTGACTTGGCAGAGAGCCGGAGTAAGTCCTCCTCCTTTTTCTCTTCTCTGTGGGGGCGCGCTAGCGCACCCGCGGGCTGTAGTCCCCGAGATTCGGGCCGACTGCTGAGCAGTCGGGCCGGATCTCCCCGGCGACCTACTTTATTGACGACTACTATCTTTCTTTCTTTCCTTCAGGGGCCAACGCTGCTCTTCAACAGCAGCTGAGCGAAGCCAACTCCGCCCTGCTCACCAAAGGGGAGGAGTGCAGCAAGCTCGCCGCGGAGCGCGATCTGCTGACCACTAAGTTGGCAGAGCAGAAGGGGCTGCTCGCGAAGTCGCGGAGGGAGGCGGAGGAGACGGAGGCCGCCCTCCTGGCCGAGTTCGCGAGTGAGCGCTCTTCCTGGTCTGACAAGGAGGCGATGTTGTCCTCCGGCTTCCACGAGATCGAAGACATCATTGATGGTGAGTCTCTTTGTTTTCTTTCTTTGAGCCGCTGACCTAGGTCATGCCGACTCCTGGTTTTTGACTCGCTTTTTTGTTTCTTCGTGTCTTTTGCAGACTTCTTCCCTAGGCAGTCTCAGGCCGCTATCCAAGCCATCAAGGCCGATCGTGCAAGTCGGAGGGCGGAGGGCGCAGAGATCGCCGCCGATGCCCCCTGAACTCTTGATGAGCACATCTTGAGTATCGAGGCTCACCTCCGGCTGGCTCGCCGGATGCTGCGCTGGCTTCAGCGCGTCGGCGCCCAGGCGATCTCCGCCCTTTGGCCGGATATGCAAGCTCCGCGCACCCCCAGCCTGACGGCCAACTGGTTGGAGGTCGCGGCTGGTCACCTCGAGGCCTGGAAGGGCTCTTCGGCCCAGGCTGGAGCGCGCCGGGCCTTGGAGTTCGTCAAGGCGTGGTACCCGGGGCTGGATCTAGACTGGTTGGCCACGCTTCGGTCGGAGGCCCAGCCGGAGCTGGCGGCTGCGGAAGACGCCCTCGTCAAGCATGCTGCCGCGATCGCCGAGTACACCGACACAAACATCTTCGTCCCCGAGCGGTCTAAAGACGGCGAGGAGGTCCTGCCGGAGTGGTTTGGGATGAACCCAGACTACGGCGGAGGTGATCGGCCCCAGCGTCGAGGAGGAGGGCGAGGCGGAGGACGAGGGCGAGGCGGAGGCACCAGAAGACGGAGCAGACGGCCAGCCTCAGCCCGACCGCGCCTCCAGCAACGAGCCGCGTGCGACCGATCCGACTGCTGCCGGAGCTGATCAAGCCGAGACTAGCCGGCCGACCGCCCCGACGACTGACGCTGGCGCCTCCTCCGACCCCCCGACTCCGTCTGCCGCCTCCTAAGCTGCCGCTGTGTCTTTAGTTTTATCTGCTTCAGTAGTCTTTTGAAGAACTTCTTAATTCGCACAATTCCACCCGCGGGGTGTATTTTGAACCTTTATTCGACAATTCGGCCAAGGGCCTATGTTATATATATATATATATATATATATATATATATATATGTCTATCTTTTCTTGCTCATTGTTCTTTTAGTTGTTTTCCTTTGCCACTTTCTCCTAGTTGCCTGCCTTGCCAATCGGACAGCCGCTCTGCAGACTGTTTCTGGATCAAGTGCTAGGCTACTTTGGGAAAGCAAGTACTTAGCCGATTTCAAGATTGTTTGAGCAAGTTGGATAGAAAACGACAATCCGACTGTCCAAGAGTCAGTTTGTGAGAAGGGCTTGGAAGCCGTCTTGAGCTATGTTTTATGCTTTGGGTCCTTAGCCATTTTTCATGCGAATGCCCATTCTACCTTACTGCTGCCCACCGTACAGTCGCTCTGCGAGCTGCGGCTTCTAGCAGGAGACGGCTTAGGCGTTTACACACTACTTGTCCGACTGCAGGAAGCATTTCATAGTGCAAGGCGGCAAGTCCCCGGGCCGACTTATCGAGCCCGGTGCCAAGCGGCATGATAAAGAGTAACATACTTGTAGGCATAATTTTTATCATTCAGACAAAAGAGGGCAGTCCCCGAGCTCGTCTCGGGGGGGCCGAAGTCTTGGTATTTTAATACAAAAGGTAGCGTGGTACATACTGCATCAACTGTAAAATCTTCGGAGAAGATTTGCGTTCCATGGCCGCTCTGTCTCCTTGCCGGAGTCATCCCTCTTGCGTGCTCGGGGATTCTGAGCGTCGATCAGGTAGTAGGAATCGTTGCCTAGTACTTTGCTGATGATGAAAGGGCCTTCCCAAGGCGGCGACAACTTGTGCTGGCCGGCTGTTCGCTGGATCAGCCGGAGTACAAGGTCGCCTTCTTGGAAAGATCTTGGCCTGACCTTCCTATTGTGGTATCGGCGCAGGCTCTGTTGGTAGATGCTGGACCGGCTGAGTGCCAACAGCCAGCCCTCTTCCAGCAAATCGACGCCGTCTTGTCGTGCTTCTTCTGCTTCCTCCTCGGTGTACATGGTGACTCGTGGGGAGTCGAACTCTATGTCCGTTGGGATGACGGCTTCGGCACCGTAGACGAGGAAGAAGGGCGTGAAGCCGGTTGACTTGTTTGGAGTCGTGCGTAGACTCCAGAGGACGGGTGGCAGCTCGTCGAGCCAGCAGCCAGCCGAGTGCTCCAGAGGCTCGATCGACCGAGGCTTGATGCCGGATAGGATGAGGCCGTTTGCTCGCTCCACTTGGCCGTTTGACTGCGGGTGGGCGACGGACGCTAGGTCCAGTCGGATGCCCTGCATTGCGCAGAAACGGGCCAAGGCGCCTTTGGCAAAATTTGTGCCGTTGTCGGTGATGATGCTGTGTGGTATGTCGTACCGAATTGTGATATCGGTGATGAAGGTCACGGCAGTCGGACCGTTCAGTTTCTTAATTGGCTTTACTTCCACCACTTGGTGAACTTGTCCATTGCAACAAGTAGGTGAGTCAGACCACCTCGTGTTGTTTTGAATGGTCCCACCATGTCTAGACCCCAAACTGCGAAAGGCCAAGCAATGGGGATGGTCTTGAGCGCGGAAGCCGGCTGGTGCGGCTTGGAGCTGAACTTCTGGCACCCTTTGCATTTTTGGACCAACTCCTTGGCCTCTTCCAAGGCAGTCGGCCAAAAGAAGCCGTGCCGAAAAGCTTTGGCGACGAGTGCTCTTGAAGCCGCATGGTGGCCACATTCGCCTTGATGGATGTCTTTGAGGATCGCCTGGCCTTGCTCTGGCTCTACACAGCGTTGGTAGACACCAGTGATGCTGCGCCTGACCAGCTCTTTGTTGATTATGGTATAGGCTGCTGCCCGGCGTTGTACTTGCCGAGCTGAGGTCTCATCAGTTGGTAGCTCTTTGTTCACCAGAAATTTGAGGATGGGCTGGGCCCATGAGGGTGCTGCTATTTCGTCGACTATCAGAACTGCGACTTGGACGAGGGCAGCTGGGCTGGGAGGCGGTGGGCTGGAGTCAACAACCGCTTGTTGGGCTGATGAAGTCCCCAGGCCGACTGGCTCGGTCCTTGGGCCGAGCTCTGGAATCTTCAAGTCCGTCACCGCAGTCCCCGGGCCGGGCTCGACTGTGGCAGCTTTGGAGTCGCCCGCCAAAGTCCCTGTTCTGATTGCCGAAACTCTGGAGTCGGGTCCACCATCTTCGGGAGGAGCCGGCACAAAGATGGAGTCTGATTCTGGTGAAGGCTTGACAGACGGCTTGAGGAGGCATTGAAGGGCGACGCCAGATGGTATTGCTTGGCGGGTAGAGCCGATTTGTGCCAAGGCGTCTGCTTGGTCGTTGTCGTTTCTTGGCACATGGAGGAACTCGCACCCTTCGAAATACCCGCTGAGTTGCTGCATGAGGAAACGGTAGCTCGCCATGTTTGCGTCTTTGGCGTCCCAGTCGCCAGACGACTGCTGGACCACTAAGTCCGAGTCGCCAGACGACTGCTACACAAGATCCAGCGGATGCCAAGTTCTTTGGCAAGCCGGAGCCCGTGAATGAGCGCCTCGTACTCGGCCACGTTGTTGGAGGCGGCAAAATGGATTTGCAGTGCATATTTGAGCTTTTCGCCTTTGGGAGAGGTGAGGACGACGCCGGCTCCCAAGCCGGTGCGCATCTTGGAGCCGTCGAAGTGCATCCGGCAATGGGTGGAGTCAGGTGCTGGAGGCAGGTACTGGGTCTCGGCCCAGTCGACGAGGAAGTCGGCCAGTGCTTGTGATTTGATAGCGGTGCGGGGCTGGTAGTAGATGGTGTAAGGAGCCAGCTCTATGGCCCACTTGGCCACTCGACCAGAGGCATCACGGCTGCCGATGATCTCGGCAAGTGGAGCCGTGCAGACCACCGTGATTGGATGTTCTTGAAAGTAAGGCTTCAATTTCTTGGTAGCAAAGTGCACGCCATAGCACATCTTCTGGTAGTGGGGGTAGTTCTGCTTGGAGGTCGACAGTACCTCGCTCAGGTAATATACTGGTCTCTGGACAGGTAGCGCCTTGCCTTCCTCCTTGCGCTCTACTACAATGACTGTGCTGACTACTCGGCTGGTGGCGGCGATGTACAGGAGCATAGGTTCCTTGGGAGTCGAAGCCGCCAGGACAGGTGGAGTAGTCAGCATCTTCTTCAACTGGTGGAAAGCTTCGTCCGCCTTATGGTTCCACTCGAAAAAAGTGGTCTTCTTCATGAGTTGGTATAAGGGGAGAGCTTTCTCGCCCAGCCGACTGATGAATCGGCTGATGGACGCCAAGCAGCCGGTGAACTTCTGCACATCCAGCAGTCGGCTAGGTACCTCCATTCTCTCGATGGCCTTGATTTTTACTGGGTTGCATTCTATGCCGTGTTCAGAGACCAGGAAACCTAGCAGCTGGCTGGCTGGTACTCCGAAGACACACTTCTCGAGGTTGAGCTTGATCTGGAACCGGCGCAGGTTCTCAAAGGTCTCCTTGAGGTCTTCCAGCAATGTTCCTCGCTTTTCCGTCTTCACCACCACGTCGTCCATGTAAACGTGGGCGTTCCTACCGAGCTGCTTGAGGAGGCACTTCTGCATGCAACGCTGAAAGGTGGCGCCGGCATTCCTCAAGCCGAACGTCATGGTGAGGTAGCAGAATGCTACAAACGGCGTGATGAAGGCGATCTTCAATCTATCAGCCGGGTTCAGCTTGATCTGGTGATATCCTGAGTACGCATCCAAGAAACTCAACAGCTCGCATCCGGCTATGGAGTCTATCACCTGATCAATTCTCGGCAGAGCAAATGGGTCCTTGGGGCAGGCCTTGTTGAGGCTCGTGTAGTCAATACACATTCGCCATTGCTTGTTCTTCTTTAGCACCAGGACCGGATTTGCCAGCCACTCCGGGAAGAAAACTTCCATAATGAAGCCGGCTGCTAGGAGTCGGGCTATCTCTTCTCCGACAACTCTTCTCTTCTCTTCTGATAAGCGGCGCAGGGGCTGCCTGACCGGCTTTGCATCAGATCGGACGTGTAACTTGTGCTCGGCGAATTCCGTCGGAACACATGGCATGTCTTTGGGAGACCACGCGAAGATGTCCCGATTCTCACGGAGGAAATCGACGAGCTCGACTTCCTATTTGCTGTCGAGGTTTGCACCTACGACGGCGTACCTCTCTGGGTGCTCCGGATCCAAGGGTATCTTCTTTGTCTCTTTGGCCGGCTTGAACGAACCTTCGGCTTCCGACTCCTTCGGGTCGGGCGATATCTCCGGCTGCTTGCCGGCCATCGCCACAGCTCGCTCAAGGAGTCGCTTCTCGGCCGCAATCACCAGGGACTCGGCCAGCCGACTGCTTTCGGCCGTGCAAGCGGACGGCTTCCGGTAGTCGCCGGCCATAGTCAGAATTCCCCTGGAACTGGGCATCTTCATCTTGAGGTAGGCGTAGTGGGGGACCGCCATGAACTTGGCCAAGGCGGGCCGGCCAAGTAGCGCATGGTACGGGCTCTCGAGGTCCACCACCTCAAACCAAACAGACTCTCTTCGGAAGTGATCTTTGTCCCCAAAGAGGACGTCAATCAGGATCTTGCTGATTGGTGAACAGGAAAGCCCAGGAACAATGCCGTGGAACATAGTCCGGCTGTTCTGAAGCTGTCTCTGCTTGATTCCTAGCTTCTCCATGGTGTCCTTGTACAGGATGTTGATGCTACTGCCCCCATCTATCAGAACTCGCGAGAAACGCGCGGCCCGTTTGTCCGTGGCAAAGGTGGTGTCCAGGACCAAGGCGTAGGAGCCCAGACTCGGCATCACTTCTAGGTGGTCAGCCCTGCTCCAGCTGATGGGCCTCTCTGACCAGTGCATGAACTCTGGCGTCTCTGAGGCTACTGCGTTCACCTCTTGTCGCTGCAGCCGCCTGCTACGTCGATCATCAGCCACACTGGTGAACACCACATAGGCTCCGTGCTCTTCAGGGTACTCGTCTTGTACTGCACCGACTGGCCTGACTGCCGGCTGCTGGGGCGGAGGCGGAGGCGGCTGCCCAACAGGTGGGGGTGGCAGGAGGCCGTCTCCCTTGGCGATCCTGGTGAGCCAGTGGCACTTCCGGGTGGTGTGATTTGATGGCTTCGCGCCGCTGTGGAACTTGCAAGGTCCATCCAAGGTCTGCTCATAGGAGAAGGCCGGCAACCAGTTCGGCTTGCCGCCTTTCTGTCGCTTGGGCGGAGGCTGCTCTTCTCGCTGCTGGGCTTCGACGGTCGCGACCTGCCGGCTGCTGGAAGCCGGCTGTGGGGCCTTGCGCTTGTGGTCGCCCTGCTGTTGTCACCGGTCGGCGTCTGCTGCCGGAGTTCTTGGAGCCTGAGGAGCTACCTTGCCAGTCGTGCTGATTTGAATTTCCGTCTTCATGGAGGAGTCGGCCGTAGCGTACTTGTCCGCTATGATCAGCAGCTCGTCGAGGGTTTCTGGCTCATCGCAGAGGAGCTTATGCTTGAGGAGGGTGCCTCCTCGGCACCCGGCTGTGAAGTACTCGATGCCCTGCACCTCGTGCACGCCCTCGCAGGAGTTCCGGAGCTCAGCCCAACGCGTGAGGTAGTCACGAGTCGACTCATCAGGACCTTGCACGCATAGGGAGAGCTGGCGAGGCTTGGGAGGACGCTTGTACGTGCTGGTGAAGTTGCGAACGAGTGCTTTGGTGAAGTCGACCCAGCTGTTGATGCTGCGGGGCTTTAGGCTGTTCAGCCATGTCCAGGCCGTGCCCTAGAGCATGAGCGAACGTACTTTACGGCGACACGCTTGTTGCCGTTTGCTATGCTGACAGCCGTGGAGTAGTCGACTAGCCAGTCTTCTGGCTTCACGGAGCCGGTATACATGGGCGTGTCTCTTGGGAGCGTGAACCCTCTGGGAAAGGGCTCGTCCCGAATGCGGGGCCCGAAACAAGGCGAACCCAGCTCGTCTTCTTCTTCCAGCGCCAGGGACCGGTGAAGTCGGTCGATCTGGTGGCGGGCGTCATTCTCCCCAACTCCCTCTCGGTGGCCAAGGCGGTCACCGAGAGTCGGATGGTCAACAGGCGGCGTGGAGACTCGCCTCTCCTTGCGGGGAGGGGGAGGCGGACAGTCGTCCCGTCGTTCCACTGCTCTCGGGCGGCCGTCTCGGTCGCGCTCTATGGTAATCCGAGTCCGACTGTGGCTGACAGCCGGCTCCTTGTCCTTCCTTCCTCGGGTACCGCCAGTCGGCGTCCGAGACGTCGCGCCTTGATCTCGGTGTGGGTCGTTGTTTGGCCGCTGCGGTGCCTCCGTGTGGCAGTCGGCCTCGTTCTGCGCGGCGGCCGCGTCGAGGAGCGGCTGGACTCGCTCCATCATGAGGCGGCGCTCTTCGCCCTCGAAATTGTCCAGCTCATCCACCGCTGCCTGGGCAGCTCAGATGTTCTCCGCTGGCGTGGCATACACGGGGCGGCTAGCCCCAAACAGGCTGGCGATGGCTACGCCGCGCTGCTGAACCGCGCCAAGGCGGCTGGGCCCTGCCGGAGCCGGCGAGCCGCCAACAGCGCGATCCATCTCCCGCTGGTAAGCTTCTGACAAGCGTCTCATGCTGGCTAGCTTCTTCGCGCCTTCAACAAGCTGAAGGCGGTGCGCTTCTAACGTCTCTGCGTCAGCATCTTCTGGAATGGGCGCAGCTAGGTCTTGCAGCGCCGCGCCGAGTGAGTCGGGCGCCCTTCCACCAGGGAACTCGTCATGACTGATGACCAGCACCTCAGTGACGGTGCTCCCGTCGCTCTCCGCGTGGGGGAGAGGTTCGTCGTAGACCACCATGTTGGAGGGGAAAGCGTCGACCGACACGGTGTCGGAGTCGACCAGCATCGGGTCGGTGGAGCCTATGGACTCCAAGTCTACGGCAGGCTCACCGGAAACGTGGACTTGATCGAGGAGGCCCGCGAGGAGGTTTTCGGGGCCGCCTACGCCTGCGTCGGACGTAGGTTCGTCGGAGAGGCGGACCTCGCCGACAAGTTTGGCCAAGGAGCTGGCTGCGTAGGCGATCTCCATGCCGCGCAGCGCGTCAACGCAAACTTCGTCTGGCGTGCCTGGCTGGCTGCGCTCGCCAGGGAGGAAAAGGGTTACCGTCCAGAACAGATCTCCGGACAGCGGTCCACCATGCCCCACGGTGGGCGCCAAATGTCGGGGGTTTGGTGTGACATATGCCAACGGATGGCTTATCATGGTGGGGTCGAGTAGAACGTCGCCGGTGCCTGGAAACGGGATGAGGCGAATACATGCACGCCGGCGAATCTTACCCAGCTTCGGGGCTCTCTGGGGAGATAATACCCCTACTGCTGCTCTACGGGGTCTCCGCATGATCACTATGGTCAAGTGTTTACACGGTTGCTCCTTGAGCTGTGTATGTGGTAGGAGAGGGCAAGGCTAGCTCTCTCCCTCTATCTGGTGAGGTAGATAACTACTGGGATCCAACCCTTTGCATGGGTGCCCGGGGGGTTTATATAGGCCTACCCCCAAAGGGGTACAATGGTAATGTGACTGGGCGCGGGCCCAGCCGTCAGTGTCTCCGACCTCCGACTTCTCCGCCGACTGCTGGGGCCCGCCGACTGGTGGGCCCCGCCGACTGGTCTGGTACGGAGCCGACAGGCCGCGTCCGTCGCGGGCGGGTCTTGCCGGCTGCTGATTACTGTAGCCGTGCTCCTAATGATGCAAGCTTGGTCATGGGGTCGTGGCAACAGCCCCGCCGCCTGGCGGGCGATCACTGTGGCCACTCCCCATCTCTTCTTGATTAATGGCGCGTGGGCCCGGGGGAGGGCTCGGCCGACTCCCCCGGGCCGACTCCCGTTGGGTCCGACTGGCGGTGCCCCCGCCATCTCCCGAGGTCTCGCTGGCTGGTGGGCCCTGCTGCCTCCAGGCCGTACAAACAAGCCGTCGTGG
This sequence comes from Triticum urartu, assembly GCF_003073215.2. Taxonomy (NCBI): domain Eukaryota; kingdom Viridiplantae; phylum Streptophyta; class Magnoliopsida; order Poales; family Poaceae; genus Triticum; species Triticum urartu. Next base: position 513,867,093 of record NC_053025.1, on the reverse strand, counting down.
GCGCAGGACTAGGTACAGTGGTGCTGATGTCAGGGTCAGCTGGGCAACAGTGCCACACCGCGGGGAGATCTTCCCAAGTACGGCGCGCTGTAGCCATGCCTACCCTTGGTAAGGGGCGGGGAGTGGGCTTCATTGTAGCCACGCCCCTGCCCCGTCCCCCTCGATGAGGTCACGGTTTGTTGGAGTCGCCGGCCGACTCCCCAAAGCCGGCTTCTCTGGAAGTCGTCCCTGGGACTCGGCCATGAGCGGGCAGTCGGTCGCCTTGCCATAGACTCCCCAGGAGGCGGCTCTGCGCCCTGTGGTCTTGAGGGGCGCAGCCTGCCCCGATGTCTTGAAAGGTCGTGGGGCTCGGGTTGGCCTACCCGTGGCCCATTACTCCGACACACGGTCCTAGAAGTCATCCCAGCTTCCATAGAGACCGACGGGTTATGCTGAGGTTGCTGATGAGCCGCCAACTAAGCCACTAGCTCTGCATCCTGCCCTGCCCTGGCCTGATCCACCAAAACTTGAGCATTGTTATCAGCACGTGGCAGGTCATGCCCACGGGGCTGGCGACGGTGCCGCTCACTACTCGAAACTGCTGGCGACTCAATGCACCGGCTATAACTTCGGCTATGGCGTGGGGTTGACTGAATCCGCTCACCGCTATATGGGTACGCCACTTGTTGAGCTACCATGGTTTGAAGAAGTTCCACGGCCTTCCGCGCCTCCACCGCCGCGGGAGACTCGCCTTGCACCGGGAGAGCCGCCAGCCGCGACACCGCAGCAATCATGTTATCCAAAGGGTTAGAATAATGACCCGGTGGTGTCAGCATCTGTTGAGGTGGGGTTAAATTCAAACGAGGCGGGTCTGCGACACGTGGTTGAGCCGTTGCCCCGACCACGGGTGCCTCGACAGCCCGGGTCACCTCAGGCGGATTACTTGGTCCGGCCCCAGGTGTGTTGAAAAGATTCCTCGCATATTACTCCAAAGGCAGGCAACTCTGGTGCCTCCTTCATGGAACGCCATTGGATGCATTCTGATCCAAGCTTTAACGGAAATTTTATGCTTGAATCCATTGTGACTTGGAGACCAGGGCAGTTCACTCCGTCGTCATCCTAGCATTCTCAGCATTAAGCTCATCTCTGGCCTGAGCTATCTCATCTCGCAGTTTCGCCATGTCTGTCTTATCCTGCGCTTGAGTCTACGGGGTTACTTCTGCCGCTAATAGAGCTACAAAGGCGTCCAAGAGCTCGGATAAAACCTGAGCTGGCGGGCGCGCAGAGCCGCTTGCTCTGGCCATCGCAGTAGCTGTTGAACTGGAAGTCATAGCTGTAGCAGTTGACGAATTCAGCACTGGTTGTGTGCTGGCCATGAAGATCGCGACTCTATTCGTTGGCTCATAGGGGTCCGGAATACTTTTGCCATCGGAATAGCCCCCAAGCCCGCCGTCTTGGATTTGATACATTGAATTGGTCTCACCAGTTCAGGACTCATCTTCAGAGTAGATGGATGTCTCTCCACCAGACACAGATCCTTCCTCAAGATCCATTCCGTGAATAAAACCAACAAAAGCGTGCTTCGCGGCGGTTTGAACCTTGGCAGGGGTGCAGGTGTCTGGCTCAGGCTCCGACTCGCCAATCTTACCAATGAAGACGTGGATTCTGCTGAAGGGGAATCGATACCCATATTTGATTGAATCGGCCTCGGGACCCCAGCCTGTGTCGTCGATGTAGATTTTGCCGCGTCGACTCTTGGTCATCCGGCCCACAGCGTATCCCTTGATCCCTGAGAAGCTGCCCTTCAAGAACTCAAAACCACCATGTGCTGGCCCCATGATGGGCGCCAACTGTCGTGGAATTGTCACGGTAGATACCCTAGTGAAAGGACTTAGGTGTGGAGCCATCGCAACTAGGTTAGCTTAAAGGGGTTGAACAGGAAACAAGAGACACAAGGGTTTACCCAGGTTCGGCCCCTCTCAATGAGGTAAAAGCCTACTCCTGCTTCTAGTTGTATTACTTGGGTTTTGATCACTAGGGAGCAAATACGCTTGACCTAGTTATCGATTGATTGTTTCTTGAGTTAACCCGCCGCCTGGTCACCCCTTTATATATAGGTTGATGCCCCCGGCGGCTTACAGAGTCCTGCCCGGTTCACACAAACATGACCTGCTTGGCTTTTAACTAACCCCGCCTTACAAAACAACACTAACATATGGCGGCTCATACCCTTGGGCTTCGAGTCACCTCCGGGCCTTGGGCCCTCGACGAACTTGCTCTACGGACTGCTGTTTGTATTCTTGGATCTTAGTGGGCCTTCTCATCTTAAACCGCCAATGGTGTGACCCGGCCCCTCCTGGGCGGGTCATACCTAGGGGTTATATTCCCAACAAGAGGGGTATTAAATATCATAATGGGTCTGAACATATAATCTTCCACTAACTAAACTGTATTGTAATCAACTACAAGATGTAATCTACACTACTAGTCACCCACAGGTACCAATCTGAGGTTCCGGTACAAAGATTGAACACAAGGGATGAACTAGGGTTTGAGAGGAGATGGTGATGTTGAAGATGTTGATGGATATTGGCCTCCCAAAGATGAGAGGGTTGTTGGTGATGGCGATGGCTTCGATTTCCCCCTCCGGGAGGGAAGTTCCTCCAGCGGAATCGCTCCGCCGAAGGTCAAAAGTGCTCCTGCCCAAGTTTCACCTCAAGACGGTGGCGCTCTGTCCCGAAAGTCCTCTCCTTATTTTCTCTAGGTCAAAATAACATATGTATCATAAGATGGGCACCGGAGGCGGGCCAGGCTGAGCACAACCCACCAGGGCACGCCTAGGGGGCTTGGCGCTCCCTGGTGTCTTGTGCTCACCAGGCGGACCCCCTCTGGTAGTTATTTGCTCTAGTATTTTTTATATATTCCAATATAATTCTTCGTAAATTTTTAGCTCATTTGGAGATGTGCAGAATACGTGCCTTGATGTAGCCTTTTCAGGTCCAGAATTCTAGTTGTTGGCATTCTCCCTCTTTGTGTAAACCTTGCATATTATGAGAGAAAAGGCATTAGAATTACTCCATAAAGCATTACTATGCATAAAAACATTATAAATAATAGTAGGAAATCATGATGCAATATGGATGTATCAGTAAGTAGTAGCTAGATGGCTTCTTCTCTCTGTTTGATTCTCAATACAATGGTCTCTTGGAGATCTATTTGATGTAATGACTTTTTGTGGTGTTTTTGTTAGGATCCAATGAAGTTCGAGTTTATGATCAGATTTTTATCCACGAATATTATTTGAGTCTTCTTTGATCTTTGATATGGATGATTATTTATAGCCTTGTATTTCTTCTCTGAATCTTTGGTTTAGTTAGGGCAATTAGATTGATTTTTCTTGCAATGAGAAGAGGTGCTTGTGATGGGTTTACTCTTACGGTGTCCTCACCCAGTGACAGAAGGGGTAGCGAGGCACATACGTATTGTTGCTATTAAGGATAATAAGATGGGATCTATTCTTAAATGAATAGATCTTGTCTACATCATGTCATCATTCTTATTGCATTACTCCGTTTCTCCATGAACTTAATACACTAGATGCATGCTGGATAGCGGTCGATGTGTGGAGTAGTAGTAGTAGATACAGAATCGTTTCGGTCTACTAATATTGGATTTGATGCCTATATATTGATCATTGCCTTGGATATCGTCATAATTATTTGTTCTTCTATCAATTGCCCAACAGTAATTTGTTTACCCACTATATGCTATTTTCTCGAGAGAAGCCACTAGTGAAATCTAGGGCCCCCGGGTCTACCTTTTATCATATTTGCTTTTCGATCTATCTTTTGTCGTATCTATTTTCAGATCTATTATTCCAAAAAACCCAAAAATACCTTGCTGCACTTTTTATTTACTTAGTTTATTTTGTGTTTTATTCAGATCTATTTATCCACACTCATACAAACCAATCTATCTTTTTACCGGGGAGGGATTGACAACCCCTCTTATGCGTCGGGTTGCAAGTATTGTTCTTTGTGTGTAGGTGTCTTTTACATAGTGTTGCTTGGTTCTCCTACTGGATTGATACCTTGGTTTCACAACTGAGGGAAATACCTACTTTAGATGTACTGCATCATCCATTCCTCTTTTGCGAAATATCGATGCAATTTCAAGCCGCATCAAAAGGAATTTCTGGCGCCGTTCCCAGGGAGACATCATCAACATCTACCAGGTTCCTAATCACAAATCTCATATCCTTGCAATTTACATTATTTGCCATTTGCGTCTCGTTTTCATCTCCCCCACTTCACAAAAATTTGCCTTTTATTTTCCTACTTTTTCATTCGCCTTTTTCTTGCCAGATCTATCTTTTTGCTTGCAATCTTGTTTGCATAGTCATGCTGTCTCAAGAAAAGACCAAATTGTGTGATTTTTCCAATACCAATAATAATGATTTTAGTAGCACTCCGATTGCTCTTCCCACCACTAGTGCGGAGTCTTGTAATATTAATGCCGCTTTGTTGAATCTTGTTATGAAAGATCAATTTTTGGTACACCTAATAAGGATGTCGCGTCCCTCTAAACACATTCATAGAATTGTGTAATATGCAAAAGAAAAAGATGTGGACAATGATATTGTGAAGTTGAAATTGTTTCCTTTCTCTTTAAGGGACCGTGCAAAATTTTGGTTTTCTTCTTTGCCTCACAATAGTATCGATTCTTGGGATAAGTGCAAAGATGCTTTTATTACTAAGTATTTTCTGCCCTCGCAAATTATTTCCCTTAGAACTCAAATCATGAATATTAAGCAACTTGAGCATGAACATGTTGCACAATCTTGGGAAAGAATTAAATTGATGCTAAGAAATTGTCCTACTCATGGGTTAAATCTTTGGATGATTATACATTTTTTTATGCGGGATTGAATTTTGTTTCTACAAATATTTTAGATTCCGCCATGGGTGGTACTTTTATGGAAATTACTTTGGGTGAATCTACTAAATTTTTAGATAATATTATGGCAAATTATTCACAATGGCATACAGAAAGAGCACCTACTAGTAAAAAAGTTAATTCGGTTGAAGAAATTAGTACTTTGAGTGAAAAAGTTGATGCTCTTATGAAATTGGTTGTTAGTACAAGTGCTCCTATTGGTACTAATGATGTGCCTTTGTCAACTTTGATTGAGCAAAAAGTGATCCTGTAGATGTGAATTTTGTCTTGCGAGACAATTTTAATAACAATGCTTATAGAGGTAATTTCAATCCTAGGCCTTTTCCTGGAAATTCCTCTAATAATTATGGAAATTCCTATGGTAATTCTTCCTACAATAATAATAGGAACCCCTCTGATCTTGAGAATAATATTAAAGAATTTATCAATGCTCAAAAAGTTTTCAATACTATGATAAAAGAAAAGTTGAATAAGATTGATGATATGTCTAGAAGCATTAATAGAATTTCCCATGATGTAGAAAATATAAAGATTAATTTTTTTCCACCTAAAGTAGATGTGAATGAATCAATTAAAGCTTTGCATGTTTCTATGGATGAAAGTAAGAAAATAACCGCTATGCTTAGAGCTAAAACAGGATTTTTAGAAAGAGTGTTTTCTACCGATTGCTTTCATAAAAATGATGAAGATCTTAAAATGATTGGTTTTTCTTATATTGATTCCTTGTTTAGTAAGATTAAAATTGATGTTGAAGGGACTGAAGAAGAGTCAACTTTAGCTAGAAGGCGTCCCGATGATTCGGAGGGTGAAAATCTTAATGCGAAAATTGATAAAAGTGGGTTTGGAGAGATCAAAACTTTAACTAGTTATGTGCCCACTCTTCTGGATTACAAAAACTTTAATTATGATAGTTGCTCTTTGATTGAATATATTTCTTTTTTGCAATCCATGATAAATTCACCATGCTTATGCACAAAATAAAGCTTTTACTAAACATATTGTGGATGCCATGATGAAAGCTTTAGAAGAAAAATTAGAGTTAGAGATTTCAATTCCAAGAAAATTATATGATGATTGGGAACCTACCATTAAAGTCAAGATTAAAAATTATGAGTGTTTTGCTTTATATGATTTGGGTGCTAGTGTTTCCACAATTCTAAAATCTTTATGTGATGTGCTTGGTCTTACCGATATTGAAGAATGTTCTCTTAATTTGCACTTGGTGGATTCTACTATTAAAAAGCCTTTGGGAAGAATTAATGATGTTCTTACTCTTGCAAATAGGAACTATGTACCCATAGATTTTATTGTTCTTGATATTGATTGCAATCTGCCTTGTCCCTATATACTTGGTAAACCATTTTTACGCACTATAGGTGTCGTGATTTATATGAAAGAAGGGAATATTAAATTTCAGTTTACACTAAGAAAGGGTATGGAACACTTCCCTAGAATAAGAACTAAGCCACCATATGAATCAATCATGAGGGCAACCTATGGAGCTAGAACTAAAGATGACAATACTTGAATCTATGCATTATGCCTAGCTAGGGGCATAAAACGATAGTGCTTCTTGGGAGGCAACTGATGTCTACTATGCAACTTTATTCTTGTAGACACATGTTGGGCCTCCAAGCGCAGAGTTTTGTAGGACGGTAGCAATTTTCCCTCAAGTGGAAGACCTAAGGTCTATCAATCCGTGGGAGGCGTAGGATGAAGATAGTCTCTCTCAAACAACCCTGCAACCAAATGACAAATAGTGTCTTGTGTCCCCAACACACCAAATACAATGGTAATTTCTATAGGTGCACTAGTTCGGTGAACAGATGGTAATATAAGTGTAGTAATGATAGTAGATATTTGTTTTTGTAATAGTAACAATAAAAACAGCAAGGTAACAAGTAACAAAAGTGAGCACAAATGGTATTGCAATGCTTGAAAATGAGGCCTAGGGTTCGTACTTTCGCTAGTGCAATCTCTCAACAATGCTAATATAATTGGATCACATAACCATCCCTCAATGTGCAACGAAGAATCACTCCAAAGTTCTTATCTAGCGAAGTACATAAGATGAAATTGTTTGTAGCTATTCTTTCCGATCGATCTATCAATATTTCATACTAAAATAACACCAAAGTAAATTAAGATTTATAATAATCGATCCAACACAAAGAACCTCAAAGAGTGCCCCAAGATTTCTACCAGAGAAATAAAGGCGAGAACGTGCATCAACCCCTATGCATAGATTACCCCAATGTCACCTTGGGAATCTGCAAGTTGAGTGCCAAAACATATATCAAGTGAATAAAAATAATACCCCATTGTCACCACGGGTATTCATATGCAAGACATATATCAAGTGCTCTCAAATCCATAAAAGTATTCAATCTGATAAAACGAATTCTCAGAGGGAAAACTCAATTCATCACAACAAGATAGAGAGGGGAAAACACCATATGATCCAACTATGTTAACAAAGCCCCCGATACATCAAGATCGTGCCATCAAGAACACGAGAGAAAGAGAGAGAGGTTAAACACATAGCTACTGGTACAAACCCTCAGCCCCGGGGGTGGATGAAGATGGCCTCCGGTGATGATCTCTCCCTCTGGCAGGGTGCCAGAACGGGCTCCCGGTTGGTTTTTCGTGGCTACAGAGGCTTGAGGTGACGGAACTTCCGATCTAGGGTTACTTCTAATGGTTTCTCTATTTATAGGTTTTTTGGCGTCGGTTTCACGCGAAGATGGGCCTCAAGGTGAGCACAACCCACTGGGGCGCGCTTGGGCCCCCTAGCGTGCCCGGTGTCTTGTGCCCTACTCCTTCACCTTCTGGTCCTTCCACAAAGCTTCGGGGGTCTCTTTTGTTCCAAAAAAATCGTCAAAAAGTTTCAACTCATGCACAAAAAACAACACCACGGTAGTTGAAAGGGCATTTCCCTACTTTATGTTTTGGATGATGATGACAACCCTTTGTGGTCTAATCGTATGCTATATGTTTCAGGTTCTCAATGCTTAGGCTTCCATCGGATTGCTATTGCCTCTCGAAGGAAAAGATCGAAGACGTGTCCTCTACGCTTTTATTTTCTTTGGTCGTAGAGTACCCGTACTATCAAGAGGGAATCCTCATTAGGAAGCTCTGGGGGAATCAGTTCACGTACACTTTCCTCACCCCTTCCTTGTCTTCCTCGGTTGTGAGAGAGAGAGAGAGTTCCCCCTGTCTTTCCCTCTTGTTTCTGCTCTTCCCAGCGGTTGTACCACTCCCTGGAGCGGTTGTACCGCTGGACCTTGACGCTCTCCAGCTTTGACCGAGCGGTTGTACCGCTGCCTCCGGGCGGTGGTACCGCCACCTTGCTCAACAAAGGCTAGGATGGTGGTTCCGGCCATGCACGCTCAAGTACCGCTCAAGGCTCTGTTCTGATGCGGTTCTCGGGCGGTGGTGGCCCGGTTGATCCGGTCGATCCTCGTTGACCGGTACCACCGGTGGTCTGAGCGGTTCTTCCGCTCAGAACTTCGTCGTCCAAGAGCTCAGAGCCATGCGGTTGTTCCGGTCTTGCACCGCTCAAGTACCGGTCTCGTCTCTGTTTCGAGGCGGCAGTTGTGCGGTGGCTGGGCGGTTGGTCCGGTCATTCTCTAAACCGGTACCACCGCCTAGTGGCCTGGTTGTACCGCCTGGTAGGGTTCTGCAGCTACACCGTGAGTCCCGGTTGTACCGGGACAAGGACCGGTTGTACCGCTGCGGGGCTGAAAGCGCAGCAACGGCTGGATTTTTAGGGTTGGTATTTAAGAGAGCTTCTCCCACCTACCACTCCACCTTTGACCTCTCTCACTCCACCATTAATGCACCTCAAGCTCTCTTGCCCGATCTCTCTCTCTAGCCACTCAAACTTGTTGATTTGCTAGGGATTGAAGGAGGAGACCTAGATCTACACTTCCACCAAAGGATATTTGCTTCCCCCATACTTTCTTGTGTGGATTTTGTTACTCTTGGGTGTTTGAGCACCCTAGACGGTTGAGGTCACCTCGGAGCCATATTCCATTGTGGTGAAGCTTCGTGGTTTTGTTGGGAGCCTCCAATTAAGTTGTGGAGAGAGCCCCAACCTTGTTTGTAAAGGTTCGGTCGCCGCCTTCAAGGGCACCAATAGTGGAATCACGGCATCTCGCATTGTGTGAGGGCGTGAGGAGAATACGGTGGCCCTAGTGGCTTCTTGGGGAGCATTGTGCCTCCACACCGCTCCAACGGAGACGTACTTCCTCTCAAAGGGAAGGAACTTCGGCAACACATCCTTGTCTCCACCGTCTCCACTCTTGGTTATCTCGTGCCCTTACTTGAGCAAGCTTATTTGTTTCATATCTCTTGCTTTCTTGTGTTCCTATCCTTGTTGCATCATATAGGTTGCTCACTTAGTTGCATATCTAGACAACCTACTTTGCTGCAAAGTTTAAATTGTTAAAGAAAAGCTAAAAATTGTTAGTTGCCTATTCACCCCCCCCCCCTCTAGTCAACCATATCGATCCTTTCAAATTGGTATCAGAGCTTCGTCTCTTTATTAAGGACTTTACCGTCCAAAGAGTATGGTTGATACCATAGACGGTGTGGAGGAACACTCCGGTGTGAATCCGGTCTCGTCTACGGGCGATGGGGGAACCTCGGTCTCTCGTGAGGAGTTCAATGTGGCCTTGGAGACATTGAAAACCTCCATGACGACCGAAGTTGAGAGCATGTTTACTAAATTTCTTGAGGGTCTTAAACTATCCATCGCACCGTTGAAAGTGGGTGATCCCGCCAACAAGGTGACGGATGCTATCCCCGACAAGGGGGAAGCTAGTAGTGAAAAGGCTCCTTCTTCTAGTGGTAAGAATGGCACCGGCATCTTTGCCCATGTGGAACCACCACTTGTTTATGGTGGACCGATTCCTTCCACTCATTTGAATCATGTCGGTCCTCCTCCTAAGATTGTGAAAAATGAGGACTTTGATTCTTAGGTTTACCGCTTTAAACGTCATTTAAATCATGTGAACACTAACCTTTGGAGAATCATTGAAGAAGGTTTCTATCCACATGATCCAAGGAACTTCACTCCTCGAGAAGCCGCAGACAATCAATTCAATGAGAATGCTCTCTTCATCATTCAAGATGAAATTCCACCCAAAGACCTACCTCATCTTCGTCCCTTCGCCTTGGCCAAGGATGCATGGCATTGTGTTGTCTCTCTCTACCCGGGAAGTGCAAGCATTCAACGCTCCAACTATGAAGTGGTACAAGATGAGGCCGATGAGTTTGCAATGAAAGAAGATGAAGAACCTCGTGAGCTTTATCGGAGAGTAACCAAACTCGTGGTCTCACTACGAGATCACGGGAGCAAGGACACGGATGACAATTGGATCAAGCGCAAATTCCTCAAGGCACTGATGCCCTATCACAAGGCCATGTCCTCCGTCATTCGTCAAAGACCGGACTTCCACACTTTGACCTCAAGCGAAGTGTTGGATGAGTTTGCGGCCATGAACATTCTGGACAAGACCGCCGACAATGCGGTGCTTCATTCCCAAAGGGCAAAGAGGCCTAATCTTGCATTGAAGGCCAAGCTCACCATTGAAGAAGAAGAAGAGGAAGAAGAGGAGAGCAACCCCGATGATACGAAGTATGCATATCATGAACACATGGAACTTGCTTCAAGGCAATTTTGGAGCAAGAAAAACTCGAGGCCAAACTTTAGCAAAAACAACTCAAGTGGCACAAGGGGCAAGCAACGTGTAAGGACTTGCTACAATTGCGGCAACGTGAGTCATTTCGTTGCGGAATGCCCGTATGAGAAGAGGGAAGACAATGGTGGCAAGCTCATCCGAAAGGACAAGGCCAAGTCGTTCCCCAACAAGAACAACTTCACCAAAAAGACTCCTCCTAAGGCTTTGGTTGTGCAAGAAGAGTACAATGAGGATGATGAAGATGATGAGTCGGTTGCCATGGCCTCCGTTGCCATTGCAACAACGTCACGGGTGTCTCTCTTCGACTCACCCAATGAGAGCATCACCGCCAAGTGCCTCATGGCTAAAGCCACCAACAAGGTAACCTCCAACATCAAAACTACCATCATTAATCATCCTTCCCCGACGGATAGCATTAATGAACTTGAGGGAGCTAATGTGGAGTCTAATGAGTTTGAGGCCTTTATGGGCAAACTCAAGGGAAAATCCAAGAAGCACTTTGTTGCTCTCTTGGAACAACTTGGTGAAGCCAATGACATGATCGAGGCTCACGAAGACACCATCTCTAAGATGGAAGGGCATAGTCGTGACTATGCCGATGAGATTTCGGATCTTTCCAATGCTCTTGAGGAAGAGCGTGGTCTTCGTTTGGCTCTTGAGGAGTCACACAACGTTGATCATGCTAAGTTAAAGAAAGATTATGATCATGTCCTCATTGTTTCTCGTGTGCTAAATTCCGAGAAGGCCAAACTCGGGGTTGATCTTGCTAGACTCAAAGAGGAGTTTGATATACTTGACAAGGCCCACAAGGCCTTGAAGGGTATTCATGCTAGTCTCAAGGAGTCTCATGATCAACTCCAAGTGAAGCTAACTAAGGAGAAAGCAACTTTTCCTCATATGGTTTTAATTGATAATGCAAATGCTACTAACCCGTGTTGTGAGCATATACATCTTGTTGAGGAAAATGCGAAGTTGAAGGAGCAACTTGAGAGAGGTCTTGCGACTTGCATACAAGGCAAGAAGAACCTCAACGATCTCTTGATCAACCAAAAGGGGGGTGTGGCCAAGGAAGGGGTTGGGTACGTGCCCGACTCCAAGAACAAGAAGAAGAATGACAAGACCAAACGACCTCCTCCCCTCATGCAAACCTTTGTGAGGAAGGGATAGAGTGCCCCCGAGGAGAAGAAGAAGAAGAACAATGTCAAGAAGGGCAATGTCACCCCTCTCAACAAAGCCGGCGATTTTAACCCTTCTTATGTGTTATGTCGTGCTAGTGATGGGCATGTTTATGCCAAATTTGTTGGTTCTCTTCATGAGTACATTGAATGGTCTATTTGGGTTCCTAAGACCCTTGTTACTAACATCAAAGGACCCATTACAAAATGGGTACCTAAAACCAAGCATTGATCTCTTGTAGGTGTTTGCTTCCGGTGGTGGATCATGGTTGCTCGATAGCGGAGCTACAAATCATATGACCGGAAGCAAGGACTTGGTGGTGGACGTGCACAAAGTTACATCTATGCCCACCAATGTCGAGTGGGGTGACGCCTCATCTTCTAAGGTATTGGGACTTGGCAAGGTGGTCATCTCTCATGATCTCACGATCGAGAAGGTCATGCTTGTTGAGTCCCTTGCATACAATTTACTTTCCGTTCGTCAACTTGCAATCATGGGCTTTGCCACGTTCTTTGATATCGATACCGTGGCCCTCTTGTGGAGCAAGACTCTTAAAGTAGCTTTTGTTGGGCATGTCGAGAACGGTCTATATGTGATTAACTTTTCGGAGCGACCCACTAAGACCGCGACATGCCTAATGGCTAAAGTTGATATGGGATGGCTTTGGCATCGCCATTTAGCCCATGTCAATATGAGATCTTTGCAAAGTCTCCTCAAGGGGGACCATGTCCGTGGACTAACGAATGTTAGTTTTGCTAAAGATCGTGCTTGCAGTGCCTGTATCGAAGGAAAGCTACATGACAAGGCTCACCCTCCCATGACTATCATTTATTCAAAGAGTCCCTTGGAGCTCCTTCACATGGATCTCTTTGGGCCCCCATCCTTCGATAGTCTTGGAGGTAGGAAGTATTGCTTGGTGATTGTGGATGACTACTCAAGGTACACGTGGGTGTATTTCTTCAATAGGAAGAGAGAGACCCAACAAACCGCCATTGACTTTGCAAATGAAGCACAACGTCAACACAATGCAAAGATCTTGACAATAAGAAGTGACAATGGCACCGAGTTCAAGAACTACACCTTGGATGAATTTCTTAGTGATGAGGGAATCAAGCATCAATATTCTGCACCATACACCCCTCAACAAAACGGTGTTGCGGAGAGGAAGAACCGGACGTTGATGGATGCGGCAAGGACCATGATGGCGGCGTTCAAGTCTCCGTACAACTTTTGGGCCGAAGCCATCAACACCGCATGTCATGCATCCAATCGGCTCTACCTCCGCAAGGGCTTGAACAAGACTCCATACGAGATACTCACCGGTAACAAGCCCAACCTCAAGTACTTCTGGGTATTTGGGTGTAAGTGTTTCATTCTCAAGAAAGGTGTTCAGTTGTCTAAATTTGAGGCTAGAGCTTATGAGGGCATATTTGTTGGCTATGCTACAAACTCTCATGCTTACCGTGTCCTCAATAAATCCATGGGACTTATTGAGGAGACGTGTAACGTGGAGTTTGATGAGAATAATGGCTCCCAAGTGGAGCAAAGTGGCACTTGTGATGTAGGTGATGAAATTCCTCCCCGAGCCATAAGAAGAATGGGTGTTAGCTTTACCCTACCCATTGAGGAACCCCTTGTGGACGAAGGAGAAGGACAAAGCTCCACTCAAGTGGAGCCATCACCAACCCAAGGCCCACACGCTTCCGAAGAACAACATGAAGGCTCTCATCCTCAAGAACATGACCAAGGGCAAGATCACGCTCAAAATGGTGTTGACACATCAAGTGATGTCCAAGGTCAAGTTCTCTCCTCCGAGCAAGTTCAAGAACAAGAACAAGCCCAAGACGACGCTCAAGATGATCAAGTGACCACTCCTCGTCTCACCCCCGAGGAGGAATTAGAGCGTCATGCCGCCAAGGTTGCTTCCAAGCTCTCCACCAAGGATCATCTCATGACGAATGTGCTTGGAAGCTTAAGAAAGGGGGTAAGCACTCGTAGACAATTAGCAAATTAGTGTGAGCATCACGCGTTTGTCTCTTGTGTGGAACCCCACAAGGTCTATGAAGCGCTAGAAGATCCGGATTGGCTCAATGCCATGCATGAAGAACTCAACAACTTCGAGCGCAACAAAGTGTGGAGATTGGTGCCAAGACCGACTAGGAATCACAATGTCATAGGAATCAAGTGGATATTTAAGAACAAGCAAGATGCCCATGGGATTATCATTCGCAACAAGGCTCGTTTGGTAGCACAAGGCTACTCCCAAGTCGAGGGTATCGACTACGGTGAAACTTTTGCTCCCGTTGCTCGTCTTGAATCCATTCGCATGTTGATTGCATATGCTTCTCATCATAACTTTAAGTTACATCAAATGGATGTGAAGAGTGCTTTTCTTAATGGTCCTATTAATGAATTGGTTTACGTCAAGCAACCCCCCGGGTTCGAGGATCCCTACTTTCCCGATCATGTGTATCAACTCGATAAGGCACTCTATGGCCTTAAACAAGCCCCACGTGCGTGGTATGACCACCTTACCGAGTTGCTACAAGACCGTGGTTTTGAGGTTGGGCTAATCGATCCCACTCTTTTTACTAAGAAGGTCAAAGGGGAGTTGTTTGTGTGCCAATTATATGTTGATGATATTATCTTTGGTTCTCCTAACAAAGCTTTCAATGAGGAATTTGCCGCTCTCATGACCTCAAAATTCGAGATGTCCTCCATGGGAGAATTGAAGTTCTTTCTAGGGTTCTAAGTGAAGCAAAGAAGAGAAGGAACCTTCATCAATCAATCCAAATACACTCAAGACATGCTCAAGAGATTCAAGCTAAGTGACATCAAGCCGGCCTCCACTCCAATGCCCACCAAGTGCCAACTTGACTTAGATCGCAATGGTAAAGTGGTGGATCAAAAGGTATATCGTTCCATGATTGGATCCTTGCTTTACCTTTGTGCATCTAGACCGGACATCATGTTGAGTGTGGGAATTTGTGCATGTTTTCAAGCCGCACCTAAGGAAAGTCACTATGTGGCGGTCAAACGAATCTTTCGATATTTGGCTCATACCCCAAACTTTGGCTTATGGTACCCAAGAGGATCAAACTTCAAGCTTGTAGGGTACTCGGATTCCGATTGGGCGGGAGACAAAGTGGATAGGAAGTCCACTTCCGGAGGGTGCCAATTCCTTGGTTGCTCTTTGGTAAGTTGGTCTTCCAAAAAGCAAAGTTGTGTGTCTCTCTCGTCCACTGAGGCGGAGTATGTTGCAGCTGGGAGTTGTTGTGCACAACTCTTATGGATGAGGCAAACTTTAAAGGATTACGGTGTCATTTGTGACAAAGTGCCTCTTTGGTGTGATAATGGAAGTGCCATCAAGATCTCTCTCATCCCGGTGCAACACTTCAAGACGAAGCATATTGAGATCCGGTATCACTTCATCCGGGATCACATTAGGCGAGGAGAGATCGAGCTCAACTATGTCAACACTCATGATAACCTTGCAGATATCTTCACGAAGCCCTTGGATGAAACAAGATTTCGCGAGTTAAGGCATGAGCTAAATATCATTGATTCGAGCAATGTTGCTTGAACTCTTGCACACCCCACCGTACTCAACATGTTATCTTGTTTAGATGTAGGCATGAACATAGGGGGAGTGATGTTCTCTCCATGAACTCTCCCTCCCCCCATTATGCATAAATTGATCGAGTCTTTCACATTAGCCATGTTTGATGGTACTTGTGCTTCAAAGACGAGTTTTGGTCATGGACCCAAGGATAATTCTTCGCGGTGCCATACCAATTGACTCAAACATAGGTGGCCTCGTCCACCGTCCTCTCTTCGGGAGGTTGGCGTTAGCCTTGTTGTTCTCGTGTTGTTTTCTCTCTTTCTGTCTTTGCTCTTTGTGTTGGGTTATCCTAGGGTGTTGCTTCTCTCCTGTTTTGTGCCCCTTTCTTCCTCCCTTCGGATTGCACTCATTTGATCTTGGCTTGGGCATAGGTGGTCGGGCGGTACAACCGGTATCACGGGCGGTTCTACCGCTGGTACCAGGTTGTGCCGTCCCAATGGGTCTCCATTCGGTGCTTGGGCGGTTCCACCGCTCAAACCCACGGTAACCTACGTCCGGTACTACCGGTTGACGCCGTGCGGTACTACCGCTGCCTCCCAGGCACTAGAAGTATTGCCTCCAACCACCGGTTTGTACCAGACGAGCGGTACAACCGCTCCCCTAAGCGGTTCTACCGGGGTGTGTCTACGGGCCTATATATACTCGACGGGGCTGAAGGGTTGTCTTTTTCCCTTCGTCCTCGTTCCTCTTCTCTTTGCCCTAGCCGCCGGCCATCTCTACCCCTGCCCCGGAGTGCGTCTCACGCTTCGGATCCTTGGCTCTCCGTGGATTCTCTCCGTGGAGGCCTACCGATCTCTTCCCATGGATTGTGGTAATGCCTCGTGTTCTTTGCTTCTAGATCTTTCTAGGGTTCTTCCTTGTCTAAGGCATTACTTAACTTTCCGCGTTTAGTGTTCGAACTATGGTATAGAAGAGATCTTTGTTAGCCTCCTGTCTTGTTTGCAGCACTTAGAATTCGGAATATTACTTGTGTGATTCGTATGCCTCGGTTAGATTTATCTTCCCTGGTAGTGCCACTGTCAACGGTTCTACCGCCCCTACGGGCGGTACAATCGCTAGAGCGGTACTACCGGCGGAAGATCTGGTACAATCGGAGTATATCAACCACAAAGCACTGTTCTATCTTCTCTGTTGTTGCAACTTGTTCCTTTTCTGCTAGTGGGTGCAATCCTCTCATCCTTGTTGGGTTTTTGTGTGTTCTTTTCGTGTGTATGTGTTCAGGTGGCTCTAGTTCTCGCTCTGCTCCTCGCAAGGCCAAGAAGAGGGCACGAAGGACCTTGCGCCCGGTTGTGTCTGATGATGAAGAAGAAGTTGTGATTCCCACCAAGCCCACTCGCCGTGAAAGGTCTGCAGCATTGCATCATTGGAAAGCCAAGGATTGGGAAGCCTTCCGATCAAAGAATCTGTATGAGGTTCCCATTGCTCCCCGTTGGACCACCGTTCAGTTCTGGAATGAGATGCAAGTGCGGATTGTTCATGAACTCTTTGAGCACAATAAGAACAGATATGCCAAGCAGTGGACAATTGATCTTGACCATTGGAGGAACAACATGGAGTATTTTGGTGAGGCGTTGGCTCTCTGCGAGGAGTTTGATCTTGTCAAGCTCATGTCAGTCAACTGTGACTTTGATGTTCAACTCATTCATCAGTTCTATGCCACGATTCATTTTGGGGAAGATGATGCGCACACTCTCACCTTCATGTGTCGCGATGAATTGTTTCACGTTCCCTGGAGGGCATTCTGCAATGCTATTGGGTACGAGGATACCGGTCTGGAAGGAAGGGGTGGCATTCGTCCTCATGATTTTCCTGAGTCCATGCTTAAGGAGAAGCTTGCCCCTCTGTACATTCGGGGCCGTGGGATTATTGGAGAATCCAAGGATTTGGAGAAGCTCTATGACATCATGCACCGTGTGTTCCGCAATGTGCTCTTGCCCAAGGTGGGCAATCAAGATGAGATTCATGGTTATCTGGTTGATTTGATGGTTGCTATGAAGACCATGGTGGGGACAGGAGCAATGTTTGATGTGTCAAATTGGATGTGGCATGAGATGTACAACATGGTCATCTACCGTAAAGTCCCAATCTATGCCCCGTTTGTCATGTGCCTTCTGAACTCTGTGTGGGCTGTTCGTCGTCCTGGAGAGCTCCTCACTTCTCCAGACAACCTCACTGTTCATGAGGTCAAGCTCCTTAAGAAGAAGAAGCATGCCAAGCCTCGCTTCCCTGAAAATGCTCCTGAGGATGTCTATGCTACTTCTGACGATGAGGACTTTGAGCTGGAGCCAGGGGCCAAGCCTTCGTGGGTGGCCAAACTTACTGCCAAGGTGAAGAAGACCTTTTGTCTCCAGGCTGACATCCAGAAGAAGATGTATGAGGCACATGTCAATGAGAAGCTTGCACGGCGTCGCCAAATTGCAATGATGAGGCACCTCAACATGCCGGTTCAGAGTGGCTCTGAGAAGAGCATCACCCCAGAGGAGTGTTGGGTTTCTACCCATAGCACCTGGACTGATGATGAAGCCCCTCCCCAGCCATCCTCCTCGTTTGCAGCAGCTGACAATGTCATGGAAGAATCTGATCACGACGACGATGACGACTCTGATGATGAGGATCCAGATGCGACCGAGGAGTCAGAGGAGGACACCTGAGCTTTGGGACGCTAGCTTCGCTCTTTTCCTTTTTGGTGTCTTGATGCCAAAGGGGGAGAGAGTTCTATAGGTCTCGAGGATTTTCTTGTTTTTGTTCGTGGACTTGTTTCGTTCCTTGCTGTGTGTGGGACTTATGTTACTTCTTTTACCTTTCCTTTCATCGGCCATTATCGTTATTATTGCACTCTAAGTATTATATTGTTTCTCCTTTTGTGCTCAGAGTGGTGAGTCTATAAAATCTAGGGGGAGTCTAGTCCTGAAAGTGTGCCCACGCTTTCTAACAGCTAGATCCTGTTGGGGCACACATTCAGGGGGAGTTCCGTCTAGATTTCATTGACTTATCTCTTGCAAATTGTGTTGTTGTCATCATCCACCAAAAAGGGGGAGATTGAAAGGGCATTTCCCTACTTTATGTTTTGGATGATGATGACAACCCTTTGTGGTCTAATCGTATGCTATATGTTTCAGGTTCTCAATGCTTAGGCTTACATCGGATTGCTATTGCCTCTCAAAGGAAAAGATCGAAGACGTGTCCTCTACGCTTTTATTTTCTTTGGTCGTAGAGTACCCGTAATATCAAGAGGGAATCCTCATTAGGAAGCTCTGGGGGAATCAGTTCACATACACTTTCCTCACCCCTTCCTTGTCTTCCTCAGTTGTGAGAGAGAGAGAGTTCCCCTTGTCTTTCCCTCTTATTTCTGCTCTTCCCAGTAGTTGTACCGCTCCCTGGAGCGGTTGTACCACTGGACCTTGACGCTCTCCAGCTTTGACCGAGCGGTTGTACCGCTGCCTCCGGGCGGTGGTACCGCCACCTTGCTCAACAAAGGCTAGGACGGTGGTTCTGGCCATGCATCGCTCAAGTACCGCTCAAGGCTCTGTTCTGATGCGGTTCTCGGGCGGTGGTGGCCCGGTTGATCCGGTCGATCCTCGTTGACCGGTACCACCGGTGGTCTGAGCGGTTCTTCCGCTTAGAACTTCGTCGTCCAAGAGCTCAAAGCCATGCGGTTGTTCCGGTCTTGCACCGCTCAAGTACCGGTCTCGTCTCTGTTTCGAGGTGGCAGTTGTGCGGTGGCTGGGCAGTTGGTCCGATCATTCTCGTAACTGGTACCACCGCCTAGTGGCCCGGTTGTACCGCCTGGTAGGGTTCTGCAGCTACACCGTGAGTCCCGGTTGTACCGGGACAAGGACCGGTTGTACCGATGTGGGGCTGAAAGCGCAGCAACGGCTGGATTTTTAGGGTTGGTATTTAAGAGAGCTTCTCCACCTACCACACTCACCTTTGACCCCTCTCACTCCACCATTAATGCACCTCAAGCTCTCTTGCCCGATCTCTCTCTCTAGCCACCCAAACTTGTTGATTTGCTAGGGATTGAAGGAGGATACCTAGATCTACACTTCCACCAAACGATATTTGCTTCCCCCATACTTACTTGTGTGGATTTTGTTACTCTTGGGTGTTTGAGCACCCTAGACGGTTGAGGTCACCTCGGAGCCATATTCCATTGTGGTGAAGCTTCGTGGTTTTGTTGGGAGCCTCCAATTAAGTTGTGGAGAGAGCCCCAACCTTGTTTGTAAAGGTTCGGTCGCCGCCTTCAAGGGCACCAATAGTGGAATCACGGCATCTCGCATTGTGTGAGGGCGTGAGGAGAATACGGTGGCCCTAGTGGCTTCTTGGGGAGCATTGTGCCTCCACACCGCTCCAACGGAGACGTACTTCCTCTCAAAGGGAAGGAACTTCGGCAACACATCCTCGTCTCCACCGTCTCCACTCTTGGTTATCTCGTGCCGTTACTTGAGCAAGCTTATTTGTTTCATATCTCTTGCTTGCTTGTGTTCCTATCCTTGTTGCATCATATAGGTTGCTCAATTAGTTGCATATCTAGACAACCTACTTTGATGCAAAGTTTAAATTGTTAAAGAAAAGCTAAAAATTGTTAGTTGCCGATTCACCCCCCCCCCTCTAGTCAACCATATCGATCCTTTCTGTAGTTCTGCTGAAAACAACATCTGTCTGGGTTAGTTCCATGCAAATCATACCAAAACAATATATAATTGTTGTAAACATGGCATGAATACTTCATAAATTATAGATATGTTGGAGACGTATCAGCAACCCAATAAACAAAATTTATTTTTGCCTTTTTCTTTCTGTTCTTGAGTGTTTGCACAATTATGCTACTGTTATGATTGTGTTTTTATGTTTAATTAATGTTTGTGCCAAGTAAAGCCTTTGGGATCATGTTGGGTGATAGTTGCTTTGATCTTGTTGGAAAAACAGAGACTTTTGCATCCAGTATCAGAATTGACGTGATTTGCTAAAGCGTGATAAAATTCTGAATTTTTTACACTAGCTTGATATACAAATTTCCTACGTTGTCCTAATTTTTCAGAATTTTTGGAGTTATAGAAGTATGGACAAAGTCCATATTACTACATAATGTTCTATTTTTTGACAGATTCTGTTTTCTTTGCATTGTATGCTTATTTTGATGAATCTATAGATTTTATTGAAGGGTATAAGCCATGGAAAAGTTAGAATACAGTAGGTATAATTCAAATATAAAATATGAATCTGTTTGCAATAGTACTTAGAGTGGTGATTTGCTTTATTATACTAACGGATCTCACGAAGGTTTTGTTAAGTTTTGTGTGATTGAAGTTTTCAAGTTTTAGGTGAGATCATGATGGATGAATGAATAAGGAGTGAAAAGATCCTAAGCTTGGGGATGCCCATGGCACCCCAAGTTAATATTCAAGGAGAACCAAGCAACTAAGCTTGGGGATGCCCCGGAAGGCATCCCCTCTTTCTTCCAACAACCATCGGTAATTTTATTTGGATCTATATTTTTATTCGTCACATATCATGAGTTTTGCTTGGAGCGTTTTGTATTATCCGAATCTTTTCTTATTTTGCTTTTTAGTTTGTCCCAATTATCCTTGTTGGACACACCTATTGGAGAGAGCCAAAATTATGCTATGATTTGTTAGAATTGCTCTATGTGCTTCACTTAATTTTTTTTGAGCTATGGAATTGCTCTAATGCTTCACTTATATCTTTTTTAGCATGGTGTGCTTTAATATTTTTGAAGAAATGCTCTCATGCTTCACTTAGATTTATTTTAGAGTTAGTAAATTTTTGATGAAATTCTCTCATGCTTCACTTAAATTATTTTGAGAGATGAAAATTTTTATGCTCATGTTCTTCACTTAAATTTGTTTGAGCTTATCAAAAGCAATTGCAACATATGAAATTAGTCCCAAAGTGATAGATATTCAAAATGGATATAGTAAAAACTTTCATGAAGATCATTGGACAAAATAAACTTGATTCTTTGTAATTTTTTTGAGATATGATGATAGTAATATATGAGTCATGTTGGGGAGTAATTATGCTTTAGTAAGAATATTGGTGTTAAGGTTTGTGATTCCCTATGCAAGCACAAAAGTCAATAGTTATGCAATGAAATTATATCCTACTTGTGGTGCATTATTCGGTGTTAGTTATGCATAATGCTCGTTTATGAGAATTTTCGTTTCTTGGTTGGTTGCTTCTCAATCTATTCGCTAGTCTCCACTTGTACTAAGTAGAAATACTACTTGTGCATCCAAAATCCTTAAACTCAGTTTTGCCATATGAGTCCATCATACCTACCTATATGTGGTATGGTCGTGCCGTCCTAAGTAAATTTGTATGTGCCAACCGTAATTTTCAAAATGAATTTCCTTTTTGTGTGCCCGTACGGCTCATGAGGCAGCAGGGGGTGGCCAATATTTTTTCATGCTAGATGTGTTATTCTCAAGATGAGTGTTTATTCACTTGTCATTGCACGAGAGTGTGGCGGTAATAGGGATGCCAAGTCCCGAAATGAAAAAGAAATTTACTTTATGTCGTCAAATAATAAATTCCTTGGAAAGTGTTGGTATGGAAGGCACCCGTGGATATGACTAGCCATGGATTGTGAAAGAATGGTGGAAAAAGGAATAAACTTTATTTTATGTTTGGGAACCACCTAGATGTATCTAGCATGGAAAGTATTGGGAATTACTCGATCGTTTTCATTGACGGGAAAAGCATGCCTCTCAAAAAAATATCTCTCGATTTTTGCTTTGAGCTATGGCACCTCTACAAATCTCTGCTTCCCTCTGCGAAGGGCCTATCTATTTACTTTTATGCAATTTTTATTTTTATTCGAGTCTCCATCTTCTCTTATAAAGCACCAACTAGGGAGCACTGTGATCATACTTGTGCATTGAATGTAGCTGATATCCGTGTGTGTTTCGTGAATGCATCAATGATTGAGCATAATGGGCTAGGGATAACTTTCTTTAGTATTGATATTTTGAAAGACATGGTTGCTTGTTGATATGCTTGAGTATTGAAGTCTTCATGTCAAATATAGACTATTGCTTTGAACCATCGAAAAGTCCAAATGTCCGTGCTACAAAAGAAAAGAATATGTGATGAACATGTTAGGCAGCATTCCACATCAAAAATTCTGTATATATCATTTACCTACTCGAGGACGAGTAGGAATTAAGCTTGGGGATGCTGATACGTCTCCAACGTATCTATAATTTTTTTATTGTTCCATGCTATTACATTATCATTCATGGATGTTTTACAATCATTTTATAGCAACTTTATTTTTGGGGACTAACCTATTGACATAGTGCCCAGTGCAATTTGTTGTTTTTGCTTGTTTTTTACTTCGCGATATATCCCTATCAAATGGAGTCCAAATGCAGTGGAACTTTTTAGAGATTTTTTTGGACCAGAAGACAACTTGAGAGCCAAGGAAGGACCAGAGGGGAGGCCCGTGGGGCCCACAAGACACCAGGACGCGCCGGAGGCCCCTAGCGCGCCCTGATGGGTAGTGGGGCCCACGGGGGTCTCCTCCACCGCCTCTCAGCTCTATAAATAGCAAAATATTCCAGAAACCCTAGGGGAGTCGACGAAACACAATTCCAGCAACCGCAAGTTCCAGAACCACGAGATCCAATCTAGAGCCCTATTCTGGCACTTTCCGGAGGGGAACACAATCAAGGAGGGGTTCATCATCCTCATTGGTGCCTCTCCGATGATGCATGAGTAGTTCACCATAGAGCTACAGGTCCGTAGGTAGTAGCTAGATGGCTTCTTCTCTCTGTTTGACTCTCAATACAATGGTCTCTTGGAGATCTATTTGATGTAATGACTTTTTGTGATGTGTTTGTTGGGATCCGATGAAGTCGAGTTTATGATCAGATTTTTATCCATGAATATTATTTGAGTCTTCTTTGATCTCTTATATGCATGATTATTTATAGCCTAGTATTTCTTGTCCGAATATTTGGTTTAGTTAGGCTAACTAGATTGATTTTTCTTGAAATGAGAAGAGGTGCTTTGTGATGGGTTCGATCTTACGGTGTCCTCACCTAGTGACAGAATGGATATCGAGGCACATATGTATCATTGCTATTAAGGATAACAAGATGGGATCTATTCCTACATGAATAGATCTTGTCCACATCATATCATCGTTCTTATTGCATTACTGCATTTCTCCATGAACTTAATACACTAGATGCATGCTGGATAGCGGTCAATGTGTGGAGTAATAATAGTAGATGCAGAATCGTTTCGGTCTACTAATCTTGGACGTGATGCCTATATATTGATCATTGCCTTGGATATCGTCATAATTATTTGTTCTTCTATCAATTACCCAATAGTAATTTGTTTACGCACTATATGCTATTTTCTCGAGAGAAGCCACTAGTGAAATCTATGGCCCCAGGTCTATCTTTTATCATATTTGCTTTTCGATCTATCTTTTGCCGTATTTATTTTTAGATCTATTATTCCAAAAACCCAAAATACCTTGCTACACTTTTTATTTACTTGTTTTATTTCGCGTTTTATTCAGATCTATTTATCCAAACTCATACAAGCCAATCTATCTTTTTACCGGGGAGGGATTTACAACCCCTCTTACGCGTCGGGTTGCAAGTATTTGTTCTTTGTGTGCTAGTACCATTTACATAGTGTTGCTTGGTTCTCCTACTGGATTGATACCTTGGTTTCACAACTGAGGGAAATACCAATCATAGTTTTACTGCATCATCCCTTCCTCTTGGGGAAATACCGACGCAGTTTCAAGCCGCATCAATGAGCATTGTGGACCTCGAGTTCATTTTGAAGCTCAAATTGCCGCATTCTGGGACTGTATTATGGGTTGCGAGTTGATGGACCTTGGGTTCTTAGGTCCAAAGTTTACATGGTGTAATCGTCAAGATCCAAAATTCCATGTCAAGGTTCGTCTCAATAGAGTTGTGGCTAATAGCAATTTTATTAATATGCATGATGACTTTACTGTTGAACATTTGATAACGACATCTTCAGAATGCTATGTTATTTTGATTGTTTTATCTCGGATTTCTGTCGTGAGGCGCCAAGTGCCAGTACGGCAAGGGTTCAAATACGAAGCTATTTGGCTGTGTGCTACTAATTATAAAGAGTATTTTGAGCGTGTTTGATCCGATGGTAGGCATGATGATATGTCCCTTCAGGCCATATGGGACAATATACACCATGTGGCGAGTGCTCTCAAGATTTTGAGTCGTGATTCTTTTGGGTCTGTTCACAAGCAGATTTTGAAGTTGGAACGCCGACTTGGTACCATTAGATCTGCACCGGTCACTGAGACTTGTTTAGCTGATGAAAGATCAATTGAATCACAACTCTACGAACATTTTGAGAGGGAGGAGATTATGGCGAGGCAACGCTCTAGGGTGGACTGGCTTCGTGAGGGAGACCGGAATATAGATTTCTTCCATGCTCGTGCTACAGCTCAAAAATGTACTAACAAAATTCATTGTTTGGCCCGGGATGATGGTTCTCTTTGTGATTCACCAATGAATATTAAAGGTATGGTGCAAAAATATTATGACAATATTTTCACATTCGGTCCTTGTGATGATGTTGATGTTGTTCTTGATGATATTCCGCATAAAATTAGTGATGAGATGAATGCTGATTTATGTAAACCCTATACTAATGAAGAGATGAAGACAAATCTTTTTCAGATGGGGCCTACAAAGGCTCCTGGTGCGGATGGTTTTCCATCCCTATTCTACCAGACTCATTGGGATTTGTTGGGTGACGAGATTTTTCAGGCGGTCAGGAGTTTTTTGGTGGGAAGGTCCATTCCTGATGGCTTTTGTGACTCAGTGATTGTGCTTATTCCAAAAGTTGCAAGACCCAAGCATTTAAAGAATTTTCGTCCAATTAGTCCGTGTAATGTTCTTTATAAGATTGCCTCCAAAGTTTTGGCTAATCGTCTGAAGTTGCTTCTACCTGTTGTCATTTCTGAGTATCAGAGTGCCTTTGTGCGTGGCAGACTTATTACTAATAATACTCTGATTGCTTATGAATCTCTCCACACTATCAAAAACAGAGGGCTAAGAAGCCTTTCTTTGCATTGAAGATTGATATGATGAAGGCGTATGTTCATGTTGAGTGGAGTTACCTTCATGGATGCCTATCTAAGTTGGGTTTTGACTCTATATGGATCAGCTCTGTCATGAGATGTGTTACTAATGTCCGTTATGCGGTCCGGGTTAATGGAGATCTCATTGCACTTGTTGTACCTTCGAAAGGAATTCGGCAGGGTGACCCCATCAGTCCTGACTTGTTTCTTTTGTGCACTGAAGGATTGTCAAGCTTGTTGCTTCAGAAGGAGAACTGTGGCGAACTACATGGTATTAGGAACAGTCGTTCCGATCCTCCTATCTCACATCTCATGTTTGCTGATGACAACATCTTCTCTGCAAGAAGTGATACTCGTAGTGTGGATGCACCGGTGTCTAGTCTGAATCTTTATTGTTTTGGTTCTGGACAGTTGATTAATAGGCGTAAGTCATCTTTGTTCTTTGGTCGTGCTTGTCCAGATGTGGTTAAACAAAGAGTGAAGACTAGTTTGGGAATTACTAATGAGGCCTTTAATGATACTTATCTGGGGATGCCTACGAAGGTGGGTAATAATCCAACTAATACTTTCATATTTTTGCTTGATCGGGCATGGCATAATATTCATGGATGGTCGGATCGTCATGTTTCTTGAGCCGGAAAATAAACCTTGTTGAAATCCATTATTTAGGCGATTTCGGCCTTCATAATGAGTTTCTTTGACTTGCCTAAACAGATTTGTCATAAATTCAGGCAGATTATTGTTGATGAGTGGTGGGGCAGAGAAAATGGTCATAAGAAGATTCATTGGAGGTCTTGGGATTGGCTGTCGACTCCCAAGTCCCTTGGTGGTATGGGGTTCCGTGATATGAAAATTTAAAATCTAGCCATGCTAGGAAAGCAGGGGTGGCGGTTGCTCACAAATCCAAATTCCTTATGTGTGTGTGTTTTGAAAGGACGCTACTTTCCTTATACCGACTTTTGGAACGCCCCAATTCCAAGATCGGCCTTTGCAACTTGGAGAGGCATCCTAGCTGGTCGTAAGTTACTGAAACATGGTATTCAATGGGGTATATGTGATGGTAAGCAAGTTCATATTTTATCAGATCACTGGATTCCTTCATGTCATTCGCATATTCTTCAAACAGTTTCATCCATCCCTGCAAATGCTAAAGTACATTGTCTTGTCGATAAGACATGCGGTACCTGGAATGAGGAGACGGTGCGAGCCTTTTTTGAAGAAAACATTGCCTTGGAGATTCTGCACATACCAATTTGTAGACATGTTGAAAATGATTTTGTGAGATAGTCGTTCACTAAGTATGGTGATTACTCTGCTCGATCAGCATACAACATGGCCCGTACTGCTCGATTTTTTTAGAAAAGCACCATTCATGGCCATGGCCAGACTTCCAACAGATCTGATGATGAGAGACAGTGGAAAACGATTTGGGCTGTTAAAGCACCTAATAAGATGAAAGTTGTTTTATGGCGTTTTGCTCAGAATTGTCTTCCAACAGATGATCAACTTTTAAGGCGCCAGGTTCCTTCCTCCGAGCTTTGCCTTTTCTGCAATAGATTAGAATGTGTACTCTTCTCTTTTGTCCTCATCCTAGAGATGTTTGGGACGTGTTCAAGGATACTTATGGGATCTGTCTACAATGCCATAATTTTATATCATCAAGAAAATGCCTTTTTGATTTCCATGGTCGATCCTCGGACCAGAATTGTACAGTGCTCGCAGTGACTATATGGCATATTTGGGAAGCTAGAAACTATGCTAGAAATAACCCAGAGGCACTCCATCCTCGACGTACAGCTGAGAAAATCAAGGCATTTGTCGAACTGATTTTGCAGCATCTTTATAAACCGGTTACTAAACACGGGCGTGATACCAACATTTCCAGTATAACTTGGTCTCCGCCGCCGTCTGGTGCCGTTATGTTCAATTCTGACGCTGCCATCTTTTCTAAGCTTGACAGATCAGGCATAGAGGTCGTCGCTCGGGATCACGAGGCATGTTTCATAGTGGCCTGCAGTGAGCCAGTTCTTGGTGATCTCGAGTCGGAGATGGCGGAGGTTATAGCTCTCAGGCGAGCTGTTCATTTGGCATTGGAAAAGCAAGTACATGATGTTGTGTTTGCTACAAATTGCCTATCTTCGGTGTACATAAGTCATTCTTCAAGAATTGATCGTTCTGCTATTGGTGCGGTGGTTTCTCATATTGAAATTGGAGCCGTTGCCTTCAATTCAGTGATCTTCAAGCACATACAATGGCATTTGAATATTGTTGTTCATTTGTTAGCTAGAGCTTGTATGTATTTGGTTAGTCCTTGTGTTTTCTTTTCTGATCCGGATTGTATCCGGGTAACTCTGTATAATGTTGTCGAGTAATAAATAAAATTAGTGTTCTCTAAGATTTCCTAAAAAAGGCTACGCAAGATCCTCAACCAGTTTTCCTTTTTTGGAGTTTAGCACGAAAGAAAGAAAAGTGAAATGGGCCGGCCCAGCTTGAAGTGCGGGTGTGCGTCGGATGGTGTAAATGTCTTTAACAACGGGCGCTGAAGGGGGCAAATAGGGTTTGTCATTTTCTCACGGCTATGCAAGATTTTCTAAAAAGAAGGTTACTCAAGAATCTCAAACACTTTTAGGAACCTTCTAGAAGAAGACATTTTTTATCGGTTTTCTGAACCTTCTATAAGGCACCAAGTCAGTTTTCTGTTTCCTTACTGCTTTTCCTAGTTTTCTTCTAGTTTTATTTTTTTTATTTTTATTTTTTCTGTTCTATCTGTTTTATTTCCATTTTTTGGAAATTAAAAATGCTCTATTTTCAAAAATTGTTCATAAATTAAAAAAATTCAAGTTTAAACAAATTGCTTGCAATTTCAACAAAATGTTTTTGCTGTCAAAATTTGTTCATCAATTGAAAAAAATGTTCATATTATAAAAAATTGTTCGGATTTTTGAAAAACTGTTATTTATTTTAAGTTTTGTTCATAGAATAAAAATATGTTTTCGTTGCTATTTTTTCGCAATATGTGTACATTTTTGTAATTTAAGGCTTTGGAACCATTTTTTAATGTGAACATTTTTTGGAATTCCCAACCTTTTTTGAATTCATGGACATTTTTGGGAATACATGAACATTTATTTGTATTCACAGACTTTTTTTGAACATATGATTTTTTTCAAATACATGAACATTTTTTGAAATCGTAAACTTTTCTTGAATTTGTGAATATTTTTTGAATTCACCACGAACATTTTATTAAGTATACAGAATATTTGTTCTATCTGAAGTGAAATTTTTTTAATGTACGGTTATCATTTTTTTAACATACAATGACCATTTGTTTTACAAACTGAACTGTTTTTAATGTACGATGAACTATTTAATTAATATATGCTGAAGATTTATCTGGTACACAATCTCTTTTAAACAATAATACACTGAAATAATAAACACAAAATATTTTTTCAAATTCGTAAAATTTTTCTCAAATTACTTTTTTTGAATCACAAACATTTTTCAAATTTATGAACATTTTTTCATCAATGATTATTTTTTTAATTCACAAATATTTTCCAAAGGTGAATATTTTTTGAATTAGCAAACAGTATTCTCAAATCCTTGATTATTAAATTAAAAATAAATGCACTCGAAATTCGTGAAAAAATCAAAAGAAGGGAAAAAGGAAAAATCTTACCATGTGCTCGCTCGGCTGAGGCTCGTGCTTCTATTGCACATTGGGTCTAGTCCACGTGTAAGCTAGCAATGCAAAGCTGCAACGTTATCTGCCGACCTGAGCAGGCGATATGAGGGGTGTTGTT
Organism: Triticum urartu; assembly: GCF_003073215.2. Lineage (NCBI taxonomy): Eukaryota > Viridiplantae > Streptophyta > Magnoliopsida > Poales > Poaceae > Triticum > Triticum urartu. Next base: position 513,837,726 of record NC_053025.1, on the reverse strand, counting down.
CGCAATGCATAGCACTGGCCCTTTAGGCGGGAGTCGCTAACAAGCGGTTACCCCTTAGGGGGGCCTATAGGGGTCATTTTTATGGCTTGGGAGCATGTTAAGTGATGCATCCAGTTGTGTGTACCATGTTGGACGTTCCCTTTGAATTTTATTATTTTTTATAACTTTTTGGATTTTATATGTTTGGGGGCTTTTTTGGCTTTCCGACAATCTCCTGGTTTTCACTAGCTTTCAGAGATTTTTTTTTTGCGAAGCACAAACAGTCCTTTTTGAATAGGAAACATAATCCGTGTCTTCATGAGATGCAAAGTTGTGTTTCTCATGGAAGCACACATTTGCTTCTGTGAGAAACGCAAATATATGCTTCCAAGAGAAGCAGCACAACAGTGCTTGTACTCGCAAAGGGAAGAGTACAATATGTGCTTCTACAAGAAATGTGCTTCCTCGAGAAAAAGAAAAATCATAGCTTGTGCTTCCAAAAAGAGAGTGAATACGGCAACCATGCTTTTAGGCTCCGTTTCTTTTTCAGAATTTTGTTTTTTTGGTTGCGGGGTTTTTCTTCTTTCCGGTTTTTTTGCAAAAAGTAAGTTCATCGTAATCTATCAATATGGGACCTAGTTTCAAAGATCTCCGCGTGAAAAATCCAACAATGAAAACGGTTTCGATATTTGGAGCACGGTTCAAGAAATAAATCATTTTGAATAAACGAATTTTAAAAAATCGAGGTTCGGAAAGTGAAATACATAGAAGGTCGAGATGTGACCATTGCAATGGGTAACCCTTTAGGGCTCAAGGAATTTTTCCTATGCAATCTTTTGCACTACATTTCATAGGAAATCTAGCATCCACTCCAATCTCTTTTTAATATTCCTTTGTTTTTCATGTGGCATCAAACACTCCTTGCTAATCCTATAGGATTCAAGTTGACATGGCACTCCAATCCAATACTTTTTCTATTCCTACATTCTTCAAAATCCTGTGAATCAAAGAGGCCCTTACTAGTGATTTCGCCTTAAGGCATGTCGCTCGTCAGCACAACAAACGGGTTGTGCCCCCAATTTTGTTGTCACTAGCTCTCGCTCGCTCGCTATGTGTTGCATGTACGTGAATAAAATAGTGCTTGAAAAGAAGATTAGCAATGGTTTTTTATAGAATATTTATTTTTTGAATAAAAAAAGTTCATAATTAAAAATGGAAATTTAAAAATCATAGATTTGAAAAGATTACAAATTTTTAAATTGTTCATGAATTTAGAAAACACCAATTTGAAAAATGTTCATTGTATTTCAAAAATGTTCATTGTATTTCAAAAATGTTCATTAATTTGAAAAAAGTTCTTTCATGTAGAAATATCATGAATTTTAAAAATGTTTCCAAACTTGGAAAAAGTACATGTATTTCTGAAATCTGGAGAATTCAAAAATATTCGTAATTTTAGAAAATGTTTGTAAATTTTTTAAAATCATGATTTTTAAAAATGTTCATGAATTTTATAAAAAATGTTCACAAGTTTGGCAATTATTCATAATTTTTAGAAAGATCATAATCAAAGCATGTTTTTAAAGAATGCAAAAAGGAAATTGTAAAACCATAAAAGGAAATAAAAATAGAAAACAAAAAAGGGAATTTAGAATAGGCCAACAAAATGAAACATAAGAAAGCCAGCCTACAAAACTAGGGGAAACTAATGCGCGAGGCGGAACAAGAAGGGCGCCTCATGGATCTCTAGTAGCCGCTCCAGCAGCCATGGATTAATTATTGGCGAAAAACCTACTGGAGGGGGCCACCAAGGAGCCCCGAGCTTAGGGGGCGCGCCCTGTGAGCTCATGGGTCCCATAGACCCCCGTTAGCCCTAACTTCAACTCCATAAGTACCATCTCGCGGAGAAGAAAAATCAGAGAGAAGAAATCATCATGTTTTACCATACGGAGTGATACGTCCATTTTGCATAATGCTTTTATATCGATATTTATTACATTATGGGCTCTTATTACACATTATGTCACAATACTTATGCCTATTCTCTCTTATTTTACAAGATTTATATGAAGAGGGAGAATGCCGGTAGCTGGGATTCTGGGCTGGAAAAGGAGCAAATATTAGAGACCTATTCTGCACAGCTCCAAAAGTCCTGAAACTTCACGGAAGCTATTTCCAGAATATATAAAAATACTAAGCGCAAGAATTTCCAGAGGGGGCCACACCCTGGCCACAAGGGTGGGGGCGCGGCCTACCCTCCGCCTCGTGGGCCCCCTGGTGGCCCTCCGATGCCCATCTTCTGCTATATGAAGTCTTTCGTTGAGGAAAAAATCATAAGCAAGCTTTCGGGACGAGACTCCGCCGCCACGAGGCGGAACCTTGGCGGAACAAATCTAGGGCTCCGGCGGAGCTGTTATGCCGGGGAAACTTCCCTCCGGGAGGGGGAAATCATCACCATCGTCATCACCAACGATCCTCTCATCGGGAGGGGGTCAATCTCCATCAACATCTTCACTAGCACCATCTCATCTCAAACCCTAGTTCATCTCTTGTATCCAATCTTTGTATCCAAACCTCAGATTTGTACCTGTGGGTTGCTAGTAGTGTTGATTACTCCTTGTAGTTGATGCTAGTCGGTTTACTTGGTGGAAGATCATATGTTCAGATCCATTATGCATATTAATACTCCTATGATCATGAACATGAATATGCTTTGTGAGTAGTTACGTTTGTTCCTGAGGACATGGGAGAAGTCTTGCTATTAGTAGTCATGTGAATTTGGTATTCGTTCGATATTTTGATGAGATGTATGTTGTCATCCCTCTAGTGGTGTCATGTGAACGTCGACTACATGACACTTCACCATTGTTTGGGCCTAGAGGGAGGCATTGGGAAGTAATAGGTAGATGATGGGTTGCTAGAGTGACAGAATCTTAAACCCTAGTTTGTGCGTTGCTTCGTAAGGGGCTGATTTGGATCCATATGTTTCATGCTATGGTTAGGTTTACCTTAATACTTCTGTTGTAGTTGCGGATGCTTGCAATAGGAGTTAATAATAAGTGGGATGCTTGTCCAAGTAAGGGCAGCACCCAAGCACCGGTCCACCCACATATCAGATTATCAAAGTACCAAACGCGAATCATATGATCGCAATGAAAACTAGCTTGACAATAATTCCCATGTGTCATCGGGAGCGCTTTACATCATATAAGAGTTTGTCCAGGCTTGTCCTTTGCTACAAAAAGGATTGGGCCATCTTGCTGCACCTTATTTACTTTTATTACTTACTACTCATTACAAATTACCTTATCACAAAACTATCTGTTACCAATAATTTCAGTGCTTGCAGAGAATACCTTGCTGAAAACCGCTTATCATTTCCTTCTGCTCCTCGTTGGGTTCGACACTCTTACTTATCGAAAGGACTACGATAGATCCCCTATACTTGTGGGTCATCAAGACTCTTTTCTGGCACCGTTGCCGGGGAGTGAAGCGCCTTTGGTAGGTGGAATTTGGTAAGGAAAAATTTATATAGTGCTGAAATTTACTGTTGTTACTATGGAAAGTAATCCTTTGAGGGGCTTGTTCAGGGTATCTTTGCCCCGACTAGTAGAGCAAATAGTTGCTCCTCAACCTACTCAACCTACTGGACCTACTAAAAATGAAAATGTTTACTTTGAAATTCCTTCGGGCATGATAGAGAAACTGCTAGCTAATCCTTTTGCAGGAGATGGAACATTGCATCCCGACTGACACTTAATCTATGTGGATGAAGTTTGTGGATTATTTAAGCTTGCAGGTATGCCCGATGATGTTATGAAGAAGAAGGTCTTCCCTTTATCTTCGAAGGGAGATGCATTGACATGGTATAGGCTATGTGATGATATGGGATCATGGGACTACAAACGGTTGAAATTGGAATTCCATCAGAAGTTTTATCCTATGCATCTTGTTCATCGTGATCGTAATTATATATATAATTTTTGGCCTCGCGAAGGAGAAAGCATCGCTCAAGCTTGGGGAGGCTTAAGTCAATGTTATATTCATGCCCCAATCATGAGCTCTCAAGAGAAATGATTATTCAAAATTTTTATGCTCGGCTTTCTGACAACAATCGCTCCATGCTCGATACTTCTTGTACTGGTTCCTTTATGATGAAGACTATTGAATACAAATGGAATTTATTTGAGAGAATTAAACGCAATTCTGAAGATTGGGATCTCGACGAAGGTAAGGAGTCGGGTATAACACCTAAGTTTGATTGTGTTAAATCTTTTATGGATACCGATGTTTTCCGTAAATTTTGCACCAAATATGGACTTGACTCTGAGATAGTAGCTTCTTTCTGTGAATCCTTTGCTACTCATGTTGATCTCCCTAAGGAGAAATGGTTTAAATATAATCCTCCCATTGAAACAAAAGTAGTTGCACCTATTAAAGTTGAAGAAAAGACTATCACTTATAATGATCCTATTGTTCCTACTGCTTATGTTGAGAAACCACATTTCCCTGTGAGAATAAAGAATCATGCTAAAGCTTCAACTATGGTCAACAAAAGTAATATTAAGACACCTAAACCCCCTGAGCAAGTTAAAGTTGAACCTCATGTTGCTATGGTTAAAGATCTCTTGGCCGATAATATTGATGGGCAGGTTATTTACTTCTGTGATGAGACTGCTAGAATTGCTAAACCGGGTGCTAAAGATAAACATAGACCTGTCGTAGGCATGCCTGTTATTTCTATTAAAATAGGAGATCATTGTTATCATGGCCTGTGTGATATGGGTGCTAGTGCTAGTGCAGTACCTATTTCCTTACACAAAGAAATTATGCATGATATTGCACCAGCTGAGATAGAAGGTATTGATGTTACCATTAAGCTTGCTAATAGAGATACTATTTCGCCAATTGGGATTGTTAGAGACGTTGAAGTCTTGTGTGGGAAGGCTAAATATCCTGTTGATTTTCTTGTTCTTGGTTCCCCTCAAGATAGCTTTTGTCCCATTATATTTGGTAGACCCTTCTTGAATACTGTTAATGCTAAGATAGACTGCAATAAGGATATTGTTTCTGTTGGTTTAGGGGATATGTCTCGTGAGTTTAATTTTTCTAAATTTCGTAGACAACCCCATGATAAAGAATTGCCTAGTAAAGGTGAAATTATTGGTCTTGCTTCTATTGTTGTGCCTCCTACTGATCCATTAGAACAATATTTGCTAGACCATGAAAATGATATGTTCATGAATGAAAGAAGGGAAATAGATGAAGTATTCTTTAAATAGGGACCTATTTTGAAACACAACTTGCCCGTTGAAATCCTAGGGGATGCTCCTCCACCCAAGGGTGATCCCGTGTTTGAGCTTAAACAATTACCTGATACTCTTAAATATGCTTATCTTGATAAAAAGAAAATATATCATGTTATTATTAGTGCTAACCTTTCAGAGAAGGAGGAAGAGAAATTATTGAAAACTCTGAAGAAGCACCGTGCTTCTATTGGATATACTCTCGATGATCTTAAGGGCATTAGTCCCACTCTATGTCAACACAAAATAAATTTGGAGGAAGACGCCAAACCAGTTATTGATCATCAACGACGGCTGAATCCTAAGATGAAAGAAGTGATAAGAAAAGAAATATTAAAGCTCCTTGAGGCAGGTATAATCTATCCCATTGCTGATAGTCAGTGGGTAAGTCCTGTTCATTGTGTCCCCAAGAAGGGAGGTATTACTTTTGTTCCTAATGATAAAGATGAACTAATTCCGGAAAGAATTATTACAGGTTATAGGATGGTAATTGATTTCCGCAAATTAAATAAGACTACTAAAAAGATCATTACCTGCCTTTTATTGATCAAATGCTAGAAAGATTATCCAAACATACACATTTTTGCTTTCTAGATGGTTACTCTGGCTTCTCTCAAATACCTGTGTCAGCTGATGATCAATAAAAGACCACTTTTACTTGCCCTTTCGGTACTTCTGCTTATAGACGTATGCCTTTTGGTTTATGTAATGCACCTGCTACCTTTCAAAGATGCATGATGGCTATATTCTCTGACTTTTGTGAAAAGATATGTGAGGTTTTCATGGACGATTTCTCCGTTTATGGTACCTCTTTTGATGATTGCTTAAGCAACCTTGATCGAGTTTTGCAGAGATGTGAAGAAACTAATCTTGTCTTGAATTGGGAGAAATGCCACTTTATGGTTAATGAAGGTATTGTCTTGGGGCATAAAATTTCTGAAAGAGGTATTGAAGTTGACAAAGCTAAAGTTGATGCTATTGAAAAGATGCCGTGTCCCAAGGACATTAAAGGTATAAGAAGCTTCCTCGGTCACACCGGTTTTTATAGGAGGTTCATTAAAGACTTCTCAAAAATTTCTCGACCTCTGACTAATCTATTACAAAAAGATATTCCTTTTGTCTTTGATGATGATTGTGTAGAAGCATTTGAAATACTTAAGAAAGCATTGATTTCTGCACCTATTGTTCAGCCACCTGATTGGAATTTACCCTTTGAAATTATGTGTGATGCTAGTGATTATGTTGTAGGTGCTGTTCTAGGGCAAAGAGTTGATAAGACATTAAATGTTACTCAATATACTAGTAAAACTCTAGACAATGCCCAGAGAAATTATGCTACTACTGAAAAGGAATTCTTAGCAGTTGTATTTTCTTGTGATAAGTTCAGACCTTATATTGTTGATTCTAAAGTAACTATACACACTGATCATGCTGCTATTAAATACCTTATGGAAAAGAAAGATGCTAAACCTAGACTTATTAGATGGGTTCTCTTGCTACAAGAATTTGATTTGCATATTATTGATAGAAAGGGAGCTGAGAACCCGTTGCAGAAAACTTGTCTAGGTTAGAAAATGTTCTTGATGACCCACTACCTATTGATGATAGCTTTCCTGATGAACAATTAAATGTCATAAATGCTTCTCGAACTATTCCATGGTATGCTGATTATGCTAATTATATTGTTGCCAAATTTATACCACCTAGTTTCACATACCAACAAAAGAAAAAGTTCTTCTATGATTTGAGACATTACTTTTGGGATGACCCACATCTTTATAAAGAAGGAGTAGATGGTGCTATTAGAGATTGTGTACCCGAGCATGAACAGGAACAGATCCTACGCAAGTGTCACTCTGAGGCTTACGGAGGACACCATGCGGGAGATAGAACTGCACATAAGGTATTGCAATCCGATTTTTATTGGCCTACTCTCTTCAAGGATGCCCGTAAGTTTGTCTTATCTTGTGATGAATGTCAAAGAATTGGTAATATTAGTAGACGTCAAGAAATGCCTATGAATTATTCACTTGTTATTGAACCATTTGATGTTTGGGGCTTTGATTATATGGGACCATTTCCTTCCTCTAATGGGTATACACATATTTTAGTTGCTGTTGATTACGTTACTAAGTGGGTAGAAGCTATTCCAACTAGTAGTGCTGATCATAACACCTCTATTAAGATGCTTAAAGAAGTTATTTTTCCGAGGTTTGGAGTGCCTAGATATTTAATGACTGATGGTGGTTCACATTTTATTCATGGCGCCTTTCGTAAAATGCTTGCCAAGTATGATGTTAATCATATAATTGCATCCCCTTATCACCCACAATCTAGTGGTCAAGTAGAATTGAGTAACAGAGAGCTCAAATTAATATTGCAAAAGACTGTTAATAGATCTAGAAAGAATTGGTCCAAGAAACTTGATGATGCATTATGGGCCTATAGAACTGCATACAAAAATCCTATGGGTATGTCTCCGTATAAAATGGTTTATGGTAAAGCATGTCACTTACCTCTTGAATTAGAACATATGGCATATTGGGCCATTAAAGAGCTCAACTATGACTTCAAACTTGCCGGTGAGAAGAGGTTATTTGACATTAGCTCACTTGATGAATGGAGAACCCAGGCTTATGAAAATGCCAAGCTGTTTAAAGAAAAAGTTAAAAGATGGCATGATAAAAGGATAAAAAAGCATGAGTTTAATGTAGGTGATTGTGTATTGTTATACAACTCTCGTTTAAGATTTTTTGCAGGAAAACTTCTCTCTAAATGGGAAGGTCCTTATGTTATCGAGGAGGTCTATCGTTCCGGTGCCATAAAAAACAACAACTTCGAAGGAACAAATCCGAAGGTGGTGAACGGTCAAAGAATTAAACATTATATCTCAGGTAATCCTATAAATGTTGAAACTAATATTATTGAAACCGTAACCCCGGAGGAATACATAAGGGACACTTTCCGGAATGTTTCAGACTCCGGAAATGAATAGGTACGTGGTACGGTAAGTAAACCGACTCCAAAACAGTTCTAATGGCATTTTTTCTCTGTTTTGGAATATATAAGAAAATAGGAAAATAAGAAGCAGACCGAAAAGGACATGAGGCTCCCACGAGGGTGGGAGGCGCGCCCTACCCCCCTAGGCGCGCCCCCTGCCTCGTGGGCACCTCGTGTGCTCTCCGGACTCTGTTTTCTTGCACGATACTTCTTTTGGTCGGTAAAAATTCATTATATAATCTCCCGAAGGTTTTGACCACCGTATCACGCGAATATCTCATGTCTTTGTTTCGAGCTGTCCTATTGCATATTAGAGCAACATGTCGTCCCAGGATTCTGAAGGAGAAAGCTATGTGGCTGATTACCTTGCAGATCCTAAGGTCTATGGGGATGTGGAGCATTGTGGTTGGACTATGGAAGAAGAAGAGGACTATGAACCCAAGGGAAAGGAGGAGACGAGCTCAGATGAAGATGAAGTCCCATTACCTCAACCTGCGGACATGCATGTGGAGTTCAAAAAGTCAAGCCTCCCGGATAGACTAAAGAAACCTAAGATTGAGTTTATCCCTTTTCGCCTCTTGCAGGAAAACAAGCAGGAATTATGCAAAAAGATACTGAGCCTAGAGCAGGAGATCGATGACCTAAGGGACCAAAATTATGTCCTCAAGCGCAAATTAAGGAAGAAGCCTACGCCATCAACAAAACCGTCACCTTCTTCACCAACAAAGAAGAACTGAGCATCGGGTATGGGCACTCCCTTTGGCAGCTGCCAAGCTTGGGGGAGTGCCCCGGTATCTTATCACCATCACTTTTATCTTTACTGTTTTTCTTAGTTCGATCCTTTTTAGTAATATCTTGATCTAGTAGAATAAAGTTTTAGTATGATCTAGTTGTGAGTTTTGCTTTATGATCCCCCTATGTAATTGAGTCCGTGAGCTATATATAATAAAGATTAGTGTTGAGTCAAGGGCTTGATTATTTTGCTATGATCTTGAGGAATTAAATAAAATAAAAGAGAAGATATAAAAAAGAAGTAAAGAGATCTTATGGATCTTATGGAGAGTAGTGAGCTCACATATAAAGAGTATGATGAATAAAAGTTGTTGAGTTGACAAACATAGTTTTGGTCATCGTTGCAATAAATAGGAAGTAATAAAGAAAGAGAGGTTCACATATAAATATACTATCTTGGACATCTTTTATGATTGTTAGCACTCATTAAAGTATGACATGCTAAGAGTTGACGTTGGACAAGGAAGACAACTTAATGGGTTATGTTTTCTTACATCTGAGACAAATTATATTGTCCTGGATCATCCAACATGTTGAGCTTGCCTTTCCCTCTCATGCTAGCCAACTTCTTCGCACCAAGTAGAGATACTACTTGTGCTTCCAAATATCCCTAAACCCGGTATTGCCACGGGAGTCCACCATATCTACCTATGGATTGAGTAAGATCCTTCAAGTAAGTTGTCACCGGTGCAAGCAATAAAAATTGCTCTCTAAATATGTATGACTTATTAGTGCGGAGAAAATAAGCTTTATACAATCTTGTGATATGGAAGAAATAAAAGCGACGGACTGCATAATAAAGGTCTATATCACAAGTGGCAATATAAAGTGACGTTCTTTTGCATTAAGATTTCGTGCATCCAACCATAAAAGCGCATGACAACGTCTGCTTCCCTCTGCGAAGGGCCTATATTTTACTTTTATCTTCTACCTTACATAAGAGTCATGGTGATCTTCACCTTTCATTTTTACATTTTATCCTTTGGCAAGCACAATATGTTGGAAAGATCCTGATATATATAGCTAATTGGATGTGAGTCTTCATGAGTTATTATTGTTGACATTACCCTTGAGGTAAAACGTTGGGAGGCAAAACTATAAGCCCCTATCTTTCTCTATGTCCGATTAAAACTTCATACCCATAAATATTGCATTAGTGTTAGCAATTGTGAAAGACTAAAAGATGGTTGAGTATGTGGACTTGCTGAAAAGCTCTTATATTGACTCTTTCCTATGTTATGATAAATTGCAATTGCCTCAGTGATCGAGATTAGAGTTTGTTGGTTCTCAACGAAGTTTATGATTCATACTTGAAATTGTGATTGAATTGTTACTTTAGCATAAGAGATCATATGGCAATATATATATATCTATATATATATATATGTTGTTCTAAGAATGATCATGATGCCCTCATGTCCGTATTTTATTTTTATCGACACCTCTATCTCTAAACATGTAGACATATTTTTCGATTTCGGCTTTCGCTTGAGGACAAGCGAGGTCTAAGCTTGGGGGAGTTGATACGTCCATTTTGCATCATGCTTTTATATCGATATTTATTGCATTATGGGCTGTTATTACACATTATGTCACAATACTTATGCCTATTCTCTCTTATTTTACAAGGTTTACATACAGAGGGAGAATGCCGGCAGCTGGGATTCTGGGCTGGAAAAGGAGCAAATATTAGAGACTTATTCTGCACAGCTCCAAAAGTCCTGAAACTTCACGGAAGCTATTTCCAGAATATATAAAAAATACCGAGTGCAATAAGTTCCAGAGGGGGGCCACACCCTGGCCACGAGGGTGGGGGCGCGCCCCCTGCCTTGTGGGCCCCCTGGTGGCCCTCCGATGCCCATCTTCTGCTATATGGAGTCTTTCGTCGAGGAAAAAACCATAAGCAAGCTTTCGGGACGAGACTCCGCCGCCATGAGGCGGAATCTTGGCGGAACCAATCTAGGGCTCTGGCGGAGCTGTTCTTCCGGGGAAACTTCCCTCCGGGAGGGGGAAATCATCACCATCATCATCACCAACGATCCTCTCATCGGCAGGGGGTCAATCTCTAGCAACATCTTCACTAGCACCATCTCATCTCAAACCCTAGTTCATCTCTTGTATCCAATCTTTGTATCCAAACCTCAGATTGGTACCTGTGGGTTGCTAGTAGTGTTGATTACTCCTTGTAGTTTATGCTAGTTGGTTTACTTGGTGGAAGATCATATGTTCAGATCCATTATGCATATTAATACCCCTCTGATCGTGAACATGAATATGCTTTGCGAGTAGTTACGTTTGTTCCTGAGGACATGGGAGAAGTCTTGCTATTAGTAGTCATGTGAATTTGGTATTCGTTCGATATTTTGATGAGATGTATGTTGTCATCCCTCTAGTGGTGTCATGTGAACATCGACTACATGACACCTCACCATTGTTTGGGCCTAGAGGGAGGCATTGGAAAGTAATAAGTAGATGATGGGTTGCTAGACTGACAGAAGCTTAAACCCTAGTTTATGCGTTGCTTCGTAAGGGACTGATTTTGATCCATATGTTTCTTGCTATGGTTAGGTTTACTGAGGGAGTCCTGGATTAGGGGGTGTTCGGATAGCCGGACTATACCTTCAGCCGGACTCCTGGACTATGAAGATACGAGATTGAAGACTTCGTCCCGTGTCCGGAAGGGACTTTCCTTGGCGTGGAAGGCAAGCTTGGCGATACGGATATGTAGATCCCCTACCATTGTAACCGACTTTGTGTAACCCTCTCCGGTGTCTATATAAACCGGAGGGTTTTAGTCCGTAGGACAACATACAGAACAACAATCTTACCATAGGCTAGCTTCCAGGGTTTAGCCTCTCCGATCTCGTGGTAGATCTACTCTTGTACTACCCATATCATCAATATTAATCAAGCAGGACGTAGGGTTTTACCTCCATCGAGAGGGCCCGAACCTGGGTAAAACTTCGTGTCCCTTGCCTCCTGTTACCATCCGGCCTAGACGCACAGTTCGGGACCCCCTACCCGAGATCCGCCGGTTTTGACACCGACATTGGTGCTTTCATTGAGAGTTCCTCTGTGTCGTCGCCGTCAGGCTTGATGGCTCCTACGATCATCAATGGCGATGCAGTCCAGGGTGAGACCTTCCTCCCCGGACAGATCTTCGTCTTCGGCGGCTTCGCACTGCAGGCCAATTCACTTGGCCATCTAGAGCAGATCGAAAGCTATGCCCCTGGCCGTCAGGTCAGATTTGGAAGCTTAAACTACACGGCTGACATCCGCGGGGACTTGATCTTCAACGGATTCGAGCCATTGCCGAGCACGCCGCACTATCACGACGAGCATGATCTAGCTCTGCCGCCGAATAGTGCCCTGGAGGCCGCACCCGCATCGGCTTCGACCCTTAATTTGGAGCCAATTACGCCGATCGAGGATGGGTGGTTGGACGCCGCCTCGGGGGCTGCGATCCCAACGGCGATCGAGCCGAACACCAGCCCCGCACTCTGCGAGACTCGTGACTCCAAGGAGCCGGACTCCTCTCTGGACTCCGAACCTTCCGCGCCCCTCCCGATCGAATCCGATTGGGCGCCGATCATGGAGTTTACTGCCGCGGACATCTTTCAGCACTCGCCTTTCGGCGATATTCTGAAGACACTGAAGTCTCTCTCTTTATCAGGAGAGCCCTGGCCAGACTACGGTCAGCAAGGTTGGGATTCGGACGATGAAGAAATTCAAAGCCCAGCCACCACCCACTTTGTAGCCACTGTCGACCACTTAACCGACATGCTCGACTTCGACTCCGAAGACATCGACGGTATGGACGCTGATGAAGAACCAGCGCCTATCAGGCCCTGGAAAGCCACCTCGTCATATGACATATACATGGTGGACACCCCAAAAGAAGGAGATGGCGATGGAACAGCGGAGGATGACCCCTCCAAGAAACAGCCTAAGCGCCGGCGTCAGCGGCGCCGCTCAAAATCCTGCCAAAACAAATACGGTGATTCCAGCACGGGAGATAATAATACTCCGGAAAGTGCCGAAGAAAACCCCCTCCAGCAAGATTTAGCACAGGAGGATGGAGAAACCAGCCCTCATGAGAGAGCGACAGACAGAGAGGTCGAGGACGATAATTATATGCCTCCCTCCAAAGACGAGGCAAGCTTCGACGACGACGAATTCGTCGTGCCAGAGGATCCCGTCGAGCAAGAGCGTTTTCAACGCAGGCTTATGGCCATGGCAAGAAGCCTCAAGAAAAAACAGCAACAACTTAGAGCTGATCAAGATTTGCTAGCCGACAGATGGACTGAAGTCCTTGCGGCCGAAGAGCATAAACTCGAACGCCCCTCCAAGAGCTACCCAAAGCGCAGGTTGCTACCCCGATTAGAGGAGGAAGCACTTGATGCGGCCGACCGGCCACCTCGTGGCCACGACAGAGAGGCCTCTCGGCCCTCCACTCAAGCCACACGCCGTACCAAGGCACGGGAATATGCGCCGGACTTACGAGATATGTTGGAGGACAAGGCAAGGCAAAAAAGATCGATCTACGGATCGCGTGGGCGCCCCACGGCTCGAGACGGTAACCGTCACATCAGCCACAAATTCGGCAGGGCCGAACACAGTAGACAAAGCTCATTGGAGCTACGTCGTGATATAGCCCAGTACAGAGGCGCCGCACACCAACTATGCTTCACAGAGGAAATAATGGATCATCAAATCCCCGAGGGTTTCAAACCCGTAAACATCGAATCATATGATGGCACAACAGATCCTGCAGTATGGATCGAGGATTATCTCCTTCATATCCACATGGCCCGCGGCGATGATTTCCACGCCATCAAATACCTCCCACTCAAGCTTAAAGGACCAGCTCGGCATTGGCTTAACAGCTTGCCAACATGATCAATCAGTTGTTGGGAGGACCTGGAAGCCGCATTCCTTGACAATTTCCAGGGCACTTATGTGCGACCCCTAGACGCCGATGACCTAAGTCACGTAATTCAGCAGCCAGAGGAATCGGCCAGGCAATTCTGGACACGGTTCCTAACAAAGAAAGATCAAATAGTCGACTGTACGGACGGTGAGGCCCTAGCAGCCTTCAAGCACAATATCCATGATGAGTGTCTTGCCCGGCACCTTGAACAGGAAAAGCCGAAGTCTATGGCAGCACTCACGACACTCATGACCCGCTTTTGCGCGGGAGAAGACAGCTGGCTTGCTCGTAGCAACAATATGACCAAGAACCCTGGCAATTCGGATACCAGGGACAGTAGTGGCAGGTCGCGTCGCAACAAGCAGAAGCGCCGCATTAACGACGACAATGCTGAGGATACGGCAGTTAATGCTGGATTCAGAGGCTCTAAATCCGGTCAGCAGAAAAGGCCATTCAAAAGGAATCCTATTGGCCCGTCCAGTTTGGACCGTATACTCGACCTCTTGTGCCAGATACATGGCACCCCCGAAAAGCCGGCCAATCACACCAACAGGGATTGTTGGGTGTTCAAGCAGGCAGGCAAGTTAAATGCCGAAAATGAAGACAAGGGGCTGCATAGCGATGATGATGAGGAGCCCCGGCCGCCGAACAACAGTGGACAGAAGGGTTTCCCCCCACAAGTGCGGACGGTGAACATGATATACGCAACCCACGTCCCCAAAAGGGAGCGGAAGCGCGCGTTAAGGGACGTATACGCGGTAGAGCCAGTCGCCCCAAAGTTCAACCCATGGTCCTCCTGCCCGATCACCTTTGATCGAAGGGACCATCCCACTAGCATCCGTCATGGCGGATTCGCTGCATTGGTTCTAGACCCAATTATTGACGGATTTCATCTCACTAGAGTCCTTATGGACGGCGGCAGTAGCCTGAACCTGCTTTACCAGGATACAGTGCAGAAAATGGGCATAGATCCCTCGAGGATTAAGCCCACCAAAACGACCTTTAAAGGCGTAATACCAGGTGTAGAGGCCAACTGTACAGGCTCAATCACACTTGAAGTGGTCTTCGGATCTCCGGATAATTTCCGAAGCGAGGAGTTAATCTTCGACATAGTCCCATTCCGCAGTGGCTATCATGCACTGCTCGGGCGAACCGCATTCGCCAAGTTCAACACGGTACCGCACTACGCATACCTTAAGCTCAAGATGCCAGGCCCTCGAGGAGTAATTACGGTCAATGGAAACACCGAACACTCCCTCCGAACGGAGGAGCACACAGCGGCCCTTGCAGCGGAAGTACAAAGCAGCCTCTCCAGGCAGTTCTCCAGTCCGGCCATTAAACGACCGGACACCGTCAAGCGCACCCGGAGTAACCTACAACAAGACCGCCTAGCACGATCCGAGCTGGCGTAGCAATGCGGCCCCAACCCCAGCCCTCGCAAAAATGCGACACTAGTACTTCGCATACATAAGTACGCTCTAGAAATACCATGGGTACAGGGGGAGGGGCACCATCACGGCACGCCTGAAACACGGCTTAAACCGCACCAGGGGCTGCCGATTTTTTAATTTTCTCTTAATTTCAGGACTCCACTCTTTGGAAGGCCTGTTCGGCAGTTCAATTGCCGCACAAACGATGCAAGAACCAGGGAAGCAGACAAGCCACGCCGCACTACGGAACTCCCAGGTGGTCTCTATCACGAGCAGTATACCTGTTTCGCATACTATTCCGCAGCTTGCCCCTGGAATGGACATTTTACATAGTCCAACCTTTTGCTTATCGCATTATTTGTATCGTTCTGCTTTGATCGCAGCCCTCTTTAATAAACAGTGCATAGCTTTTGTCTATTTTTGCATTCCTCTTTATATATATATATATATGTTCCTTAACGACATATTGCACCCGTACACTTTGGTACGGCCTAAATATGCCAGGGGCTTTAGTACCCCTCAATATGGTGTGAGAAGTCCGAACACTTTAACAAGTGCGGCACCCCGAACTTATAGCATTATATGCATCGGCTCCGAATCATGTCTTGGGTCAATAGTTGGGTTTGTCTGGCTCCTATGTTTTGGTGCCTTACATTCCGCTATATCGGCTAAGGTAGCACTAGGAGAACCACTGCGATTGTGCCCCAGTTGAGCTGGGTCGAGCACCTCAGTGGAGAAAGCTAAAACTGACTGTCGTGATGAAGCGAGAGCTGGTCGCTGTTCGAGAGGTTTTTCGAGTCCCTAACGACTTATGCCGCTTAGAGCGAGGAGCCGGCTCTGTCCGGCCAAGGCGTGGATAGCGCCCCGAACTCGGTCTTCCGAATACCAGGGGCTTCGCCGAAATTTAAAATTATAGAATTCTAAGGCTAAGTGAGAGTGTTCACGCATTATAGTCCGATTGCCTTGTTCATTGGGCTGAGCGCCTCCCTCGAAGGACCCAAACATGGGAAAAAGAGCGCTCGGGTTTATCCCCGAACACCCCAGCACTAGCGGCACGGGGGCAGAAGCCGACGACTTGCCATCTCTCAGAATTGATAAACAGCCGCACAGAAGGTAATACTTTAAATTCCAACAGCATTGCTTAGCGCATATGAACAAGTTTTCAGCGCACAGGACAAAACGAGCAAGTTTCACTCAAAAATTACATCCCTAGAACATTCATCCACCACAAGGCAGGCACCCTTCAGAACATCCTTATAATAATTCTCGTGCTTGCGATGCTCTTTCCCCGGCGGTGGCCCGTCCTTCACAAGCTTCTCAGCATCCAGCTTGCCCCAGTGCACCTTAGCACGGGCAAGGGCCCTATGGGCACCTTCAATGCAGACGGAGCGCTTGATGACTTCGAGCCTTGGACAGGCCTCCACCAGCCGCCGCACCAGCCCGAAATAGCTCCCAGGTAGAGCCTCTCCAGGCCACAGCCGAACTATGAGGCCCTTCATGGCCTGTTCGGCCGCCTTGTGGAGCTCGACCAGTTGCTTCAGCTGGTCGCTCAGGGGCACGGGGTGTCCGGCCTCAACATACTGAGACCAGAACACCTTCTCTGTCGAGCTGCCCTCCTCGGCTCGATAGAATGCAGCGGCATCGGATACACTCCGGGGAAGATCTGCGAACGCTCCTGGAGAGCTCCGGATTCGGGTAAGTAACAAGTAACTCACGTTTATGTGTTTGCTTTGCATAAAGAATGCCTTACCCGCCGCTATCTTCTTCACCTCATCCAACTCCTGGAGGGTCTTCTGGGATTCGGCCTTGGCAGACTTGGCATTTTCAATAGCCACCGCGAGCTCGGACGCTCGCGTCTTTGAGTCAAGCTCCAAACTCTCATGTTTTTCCATGAGAGCCTGGAGCTCTTGCCGCACCTTGCCAACCTCGGCCTCATACTTCTCCCGCTCGGTGCGCTCCATGGCCGCCCTCCTCTCGGCCTCGACCAGCGCTTGCTTAAGGGTCGCCACCTCAGACGTGGCCCCTACAATAGCCACGATAATCCTGTCATTTTTTGCAATTGCACCTTTATATATATATATATATATATATATATTTAAATAAGGTATTTCTTACCTTCATTGTCCTCGAGCTGCTTCTTGGCACGCTCAAGCTCTTGCTCGGACCGCTCGAGGTTCTGCTTTAGCGTGTCCACTTCCGCAGTCAGTGCGGCGGACGCAAGCAGAGAAGCCTGCATACGCATATTGACTCCTTTTTGTTAGACTCCTGCGAATTTTATTTGATCCTCTATTCGGCTTTTCTTCCCGAACGCCAAACAGAGCATCAGGGGCTACTGTCTATGCGGTAATATTATTTACACATTCTTTACTTACCTCAAAGCCTGTTAAAAGGCTAGTACAAGCTTCAGTCAGTCCGCTCTTGGCAGACTGAACCTTCTAGACCACCGCACTCATAATGGTGAGGTGCTCCTCGTCGATGGAGGCGCCTTGGAGCGCCCCCAACAGATTGTCCGGCGCCTCCGGTTGGACGGGGGTCACCGGCACGGTGGGCTTGCTCCTCTTGGAAGGAGGTCCCCCACCGGACTCTAGAACCTTTGAAGGTTCCGGAGCGGTGTCCAGCCTAGAGCCGGACTTGGAGCCCTGGGGGTTTCATCCCCTTTACTCCTGGAATCCAGGAGGTCGCCTTGCGGCGCCTCCAGGACCACCTCCTCCCGGCTTGGAACCTGTTGGGACAACACTTCGGTGTCGTCCGTAGGGCGGGGGGAGGAAGCCGTCGGAAGCGAGTTCACATCCGACGAGTCCAGTGAGCCGCTCGACGATGCGTCGAGCCGGTCTTTGGGTGGGCTGCATAAACATATTCGACATAAGGGAAAGCTGTGCAATAAACGAATACTATGAATTACTCTGGTATCCGGATACTTATGATTTAGCCAGGGGCTTGGCCCTGGGCGGGCACTCCTCTCCGCTGTCATCGGCGTCGGTGGAGTAGTCCGGAGGAAGGGTTTTCCCCTTCTTGGACCCTTCAGCCTCCCCAGCTGGGGCGGCCTTCCTTTTCTTCCCTTCCCCCGCTGGAGGGGGAGGGGTCTCTTCTTCCTCCTCCTCGTCTTCATGGGAGGAGTGCGTCTTGGAGTCGTCGGATGAGGGATCCGACACCTCCAGGCGTCGGGCACTCTTTCGAGTCCCCGTGGCCCTCTTCTTGGCCTTCTTCTCCAGCACCACATGGGGTGCCAGAACCAGCAACTTCGCCAAGCGAGCGTCCGCTGGGCCTTCGGGCAAAGGAGCCGGACAGTTGATTTGCCCGGACGTCTCCTGCCAATCCTGTCAAAGGTAAGGGAGCTTAGATCCCGCATGGAGTCAAACTATGAAAAACTGATACCCTGTAAAAGGAAAAACAGCTTACCGCATGAGCGTGACACTGCATACTGAATCCGCGATCCTCGGTAGCGGATGTGGGGGCCTCGGCGCCCTTGAAAAGCACCTTCTAGGCATCTTCGTATGTCGGGTCGAAGAGCCTGCTCAGAGTTCGGTGCCGCGCCGGGTCGAACTCCCACAGGTTGAAAGCCCGTTGTTGACACGGGAGGATCAGGCGGATGAGCATAACCTGGACTACGTTGACAAGTTTGAGCTTCCTGTCCACCAGGGTTTGGACGCATGTTTGGAGTCCGGTCAGCTCTCCTTTTTTACCCCACGACAGGCCCGTCTCCTTCCAGGAGGTGAGCCGCGTAGGGGGTCCGGATCGAAACTCAGGGGCTGCGACCCATTCGGGGTCGCGCGGCTCGGTGATGTAAAACCACCCCGATTGCCACCCCTTCAGGGTCTCCACAAAGGAGCCCTCGAGCCATAAAACGTTGGGCATCTTACCCACCATGGCGCCTCCGCACTCCGCCTGGTTGCCGCGCACCACCTTCGGCTTGACTTTGAAAGTCTTGAGCCATAGGCTGAAATGGGGGCGGATGCGGAGGAAAGCCTCGCACACGACGATAAACGCTGAGATGTTGAGGACAAAGTTCGGGGCCAGATCATGGAAATCCAAGCCATAGTAGAACATGAGCCCCCAGGCAAATGGGTGGAGAGGGAAGCCCAGTCTGTGGAGGAAATGGGGGAGGAACATCACCCTCTCATGGGGCCTAGGGGTGGGGATGAGCTGCCCCTTTTCAGGAAGCCGGTACGCGATGTCGTTAGATAAGTATCCGGCCTTCCTCAGTTTTTTGATGTGTCCCTCCGTGACGGAGGAGACCATCCACTTGCCTCCCGCTCCGGACATGGCTGGGGAAGGGTGGGGGGGGGGGTGCGGACTTGGGCGCTGGAGCTCGAGTGTGCGAGAATGGATAAGCAAGGGAGGAAGAAGGCGTAGGTGAAAAGGTGGATCCTTATCCCCTTATATGGGTGGACGCAACTACGTGTCCCCACCAGCCTGGTAAAACTCGCTTATCTCCAAGCGCCATAATCAATGGTGCGGTTGGGTTACCCACGCCCGTATTGATGAGAATCCCGGAATAAGGGGACACGATCTCTGCTTTAACAAGACGTGCCAAGGAAACCGCCTCGCATGACGCGCTGAGGTGGGATAATAAAACGACTTGGATAAAGGCTTGGCCGTGGTGTGTCACACTACGGAATACGTCAGCAGATTAGGTCTGTGTAAATATTATTCTCTCTATGGCAATATGTGGAAACTTATTTTGCAGAGCCGGACACTATCTTTGTGTTCAAAATCTTCTATGAAGTACTTGGAGGAGGAACCCGCCTTGCAATGCCGAAGACAATCTGCGCGCCGGACTCGTCGTCATTGAAGCCTGGTTCAGGGGCTACTGAGGGAGTCCTGGATTAGGGGCTGTTCGGATAGCCGGACTATACCTTCAGCCGGACTCCTGGACTATGAAGATATGAGATTGAACACTTCGTCCCGTGTCCGGAAGGGACTTTCCTTGGCGTGGAAGGCAAGCTTGGCGATACGGATATGTAGATCTCCTACCATTGTAACCAACTTTGTGTAACCCTAACCCTCTCCAGTGTCTACATAAACCGGAGGGTTTTAGTCCGTAGGACAACATACAGAACAACAATCTTACCATAGGCTAGCTTCTAGGGTTTAGCCTCTCCGATCTCGTGGGAGATCTACTCTTGTACTACCCATATCATCAATATTAATCAAGCAGGACGTAGGGTTTTACCTCCATCCAGAGGGCCCGAACCTGGGTAAAACTTCGTGTCCCTTGCCTCCTGTTACCATCAGGCCTAGACGCATAGTTCGGGACCCCCTACCCGAGATCCGTCGGTTTTGACACTGACATTTACATTAAT
Source organism: Triticum urartu (assembly GCF_003073215.2). Lineage (NCBI taxonomy): Eukaryota > Viridiplantae > Streptophyta > Magnoliopsida > Poales > Poaceae > Triticum > Triticum urartu. The sequence goes on along the minus strand of NC_053025.1, from coordinate 513,816,986 downwards.
ACTTCTGTTGTAGTTGTGGATGCTTGCAATAGGAGTTAATCATAAGTGGGATGCTTGTCCAAGTAAGGGCAGCACCCAAGCACCGGTCCACCCACATATCAGATTATCAAAGTACCGAATGTGAATCATATGAACGTGATGAAAAGTAGATTGACGATAATTCCCATGTGTCCTCGGGAGCGCTTTACATCATATAAGAGTTTGTCCAGGCTTGTCCTTTGCTACAAAAAGGATTGGGCCATCTTGCTGCACCTTATTTACTTTTATTACTTGCTACTCGTTACAAATTACCTTATCACAAAACTATCTGTTACCGATAATTTCAGTGCTTGCAGAGAATACCTTGCTGAAAACCGCTTATCATTTCCTTCTGCTCCTCGTTGGGTTCGACACTCTTACTTATCGAAAGGACTACGATAGATCCCCTATACTTGTGGGTCATCACGGAGCCACCGCCACCCCCTGTTCTTCATCGGGAGGGCTGATCTAGAGTCCGTTCGGAGCTCCGGGAGGGGGATTCGTCATCGTTGTCACCATCAACCCTTCTTCATCAACAATTCCATGATGGTCATCACCGAGAGTAAGTAATTCCTTTGTAGGCTTGCTGGACGGTGATGGAGTTGGATGAGATTTGTCATGTAGTCGAGTCAGTTTGTTAGGGCTTGATCCCCTAGTATCCACTATGTTCTGAGATTGATGTTGCTATGACTTGTCACTAGGGCCCGAGTGTCATGATTTCAGATCTGAACCCTTTATGTTTCCATGAATATAACTGAGTTTTGGATCCTATTTTGCAAGTTGTATGCACCTATAATGTGTTATGATCCGTATACCCCAAGGTAACAATAATTGGGATTCGCTCCGGTGATGACCGTAGTATGACGAGTTCATGTATTCATTGAGTGTTAATACTTTGTTCTAGATCTCTATTAAAAGGAGGCCTTAATACTCCTTAGATTTGCTTATGGACCCCGCTGCCATGGGAGGGTATGACAAAAGATGTTATACAAATTCTTACTATAAGCACGTATGACTACATACGGAATACATGCCTACATTGAATTGATGAATTGGAGCTATTGTGTATCGCTCTGGGTTGTGATTGTTATATGATGAATATCATCCAACACAACTATCCATCGCTGATCCAATGCCTACGCTTTTCTCACATTGATCTTTGCTGAGTTAATACTAATGTTGTTGTTACAATCACTATAAAATTGCGTATGTTACTATTCCTGTTACTATTGCTACTGTTACTGCTACTATCAAAACTATGAAACTATTGTGCTACTAAACACTTTGCTGCAGAAATATTATTTTCCAGGTGTGGTTGAATTGACAACTCATCTGCTAAGGCTCATAAATATTAGTTGTCTCTCCTTGCGTTGAATCAACAAATTTGGGTGAAATACTACCCTCGAAAACTGTCGCGACCCCTATTCTTGTGGGTTATCAGTGGTGCCTAGAGAGGGGAAGTAGGGAGCGTCACCGATGGCTGGGCTGCATCGCTCTTATGAATCTTTTTTAGGTATGTATCCACACTCCCACATCCTATTCTACTTCAAGTGCTAGTAGATGTTTAGAGAAGTTGGTGGTCAAATTGTTGTTACTTGTGTGGAGATCACGGTGGCCTTTTTATAGACAACAACTCTTGTGTGTTTTTCTTTATCACTTTCAGTTTGTCAATTGAATTGCTTGGGGATAAGCAATGAGTTAAGCTTGGGAGAGTTGATACGTCTCAAATGTATCTACTTTTCAAATCACTTTTGCACTTGTTTTGGACTCTAATTTGCATGATTTGAATGAAAACTAACCCGGACTGACGTTATTTTCAGCAGAACTACCATGGTGTTATTTTTGTGCAGAAATAAATGTTCTTGGAATGGGATGAAAATTTATGGAGAATATTTCCAGATTATATAAAAATTATTGGAGAAAATACCTACTAGAGGGGGGCCACTAGGGAGCCACGAGCTCAGGGGCGCCCCCTATGAGCTTGGGGTCCCGTAGACCCCCGTTAGCCCTAACTCCAACTCCATAAGTACCGTCTCACGGAGAAAAAAAATCAGAGAGAAGAAATCATCACATTTTACGATATGGAGCCCGCCACCTCCTGTTCTTCATTGGGAGGGCTGATTTGGAAGCCGTTCGGGACTCCGGAGAGGGGAATTCATCGTTGTTGTCATCATCAACCCTTCTTCATCAAAAATTCCATGATGCTCACCACCGGGAGTGAGTAATTCCTTCGTAGGCTTGTTGGGAAGTGATGGAGTTGGATGCGATTTGTCATGTAATCGAGTCAATTTGTTAGGGCTTGATCCCTAGTATCCACTATGTTCTGAGATTAATATTTCTATGACCTTGCTATGCTTAATGCTTGTCACTAGGGCCCGAGTGCCATGATTTCAGATCCAAACTCTTTATTTTTCATGAATATAAGTGAGTTTTGGATCCTATCTTGCAAGTAGATGCACCTATTATGTGTTATGATTAGTATACCCCAGGGTGACAATAACTGGGATCTGCTCCTGTGATGACCATAGTATGAGGAGTTCATGTATTCATTGAGTGCTAATGCTTTGATCCAGCTCTCTATTAAAAGAAGGCCCTAATATCCCTTAGATTTCCTTATGGAGCCCGCTGCCATGGGAGGGTAGGACAAAAGATGTTGTCGGCGTCCTCGGAACGGGGGTACCAAGACTTGCGTGCCTACAGCCCACGACATGGCTCTACCGGCGGCCCGGTACGTCCCATCTTCATCAGCAACCACTCAAGACCCTCGCGAGGGGCCAAGCCTCGAGAGGCGGACGACACATGACCTCCTCAGGGCCAGCCTCGCTAGGCTGGCTCCCAAGGGGCGGAGATATCAAGGCGGAGGGCACCTCGCGAGGTTCGTGTGACATGAGCCATGACGACCGAAGCCAGGCGGGCGCCAGCGGGCGCACATTGTCAGTTTCCTCTTCGGTGCTAAAGATTCAGGCGCAGGCGAGGAGTCTTGCGGCATCAGGCAAAGGTTTCCATATCGGTGCAACAAGACCAAGACCAGTAGGATGGCAGGACGGAGGTCACTGTGGAGCCCACAGCTGCATCACCACCAGAGCCTTTGGCAGGCAAAGACCACCTTTTGTCGGGATAACTTGTACTAGTTGTCTCCCTTCAAAATTGGCCGTTGTGGGATCCCTTCCCGCCTAACATTTGGAAGAGGACCAGGCCTCTATAGGGCTAGCCACCACCATAGCAAAGAGGGATCATTCGGACCATCCTGAGTCACACCAGCTCATAGAGCTCAAGAACACCTCTCCTCAGGAGGTTGTTCATCCATTGTACTGATTCATCCTCAGCCCACGAGGCAATCCACCACACCACACTGGAGTAGGGTATTACACCACAACGGTGGCCGCACCAGTATAAACCCTCGTGTCTCTTGTTCCTTGGGTTCGGCGAGCTAGGCCTTGAGATCGTTGTGAGAGCAAGCCAGGGAGAGAGAGAGAGAGAGAGAGAGAGAGAGAGAGAGTGAGAGATCTTCATGCGCACCCCAGAGTTCGAACCTCAAGGGTTTGCCGGAACCCCGAATCCAACATTTGGCGCGCCAGGTAGGGGTGCGCTGAAGCCTTTCTTCCGTCGATCCACGCTCCACTGCTCCACCGCATCCATGACTGATGCTCGCCGAGCCCGTGCTGAGCGTCGGGCCGCCCTCGCCGCCCGCATCGCTCAGACGGCGCCCGTTGGTGGATCTCCCCGCCATTCTCCATCACCCGCTGCCAACGCCGCCACCGGCCCGGCAGCGAACGAGCAGCAAGCTTCATCGCTGCACCCCTCTGTGCGGCGGGACAGACGCACCGCCACCCCATCGCTAACTCCGGCCGGCTCGTCGTCCCATGCTCGTCGCGCTCCCACGGACATGCAGGCTGCACTGCTCATGGCACGGAGCTCCAGCGTTACAGCCCGACCGACGACCTCTATGAGGACTGGCTGGACCGCATCGCCAAGCTCGTCAGCGCCGCTGGGGGCTCTCCCGCACCGTCTCTCTCGCTGCCTCGACCACCTCCAGCTGAGGGTGATGCGGCTCATGGAGCGCCTCCACCACCTCCGCGTCAAGACGGTGCCCTCGCGCCAAGAGCCACTGTCCCGCGGCGTGACCGCCGCATCGGGCGCCCACGCACGAAGAAGGAAGCTGCCAAGAAGTCCCGAGGCCACAAGAAAACGCTCCTGCGCTCCCAGCACCACCGCATTAAGACCGCGTACTGCCTGCAGCGGCGGCATGTGGATACCAGGACCGGGCTTTGCCTCCGCGACGGGCTCCAGTGACCACAGCAGGCTGCCACGCCTTCACTCCCGAGCTGCGCAGCGTCGTCTGGCCCGGCAGGTTCAAGCCAGACCTGCCTCCGCGCTACGATGGCATCCCCGACCCCACGGAGTTCTTGCAGCTCTACGAGTTGAGCATCAAGGCAACCAACGACAACGAGAAGGTCATGGCGAACTGGTTCCCCATGGCCCTCAAAGATGGCACACGCCCGTGGCTCCTGAATCTGCCCGCGGGATCGATCTCCTCCTGGGGCGAGATGCACGAAGTTTCTTCACCAACTTCCAGGGAACTCGCGACCGCCCGCCGGCCGCGGGTGACCTGCATGCAGCGCATCAAGCAGCAGCCAGGGGAGACCCTGCAGAAGTACATCCAGCGCTTCAACAGCGTTCGCCTCAAGATCCCCATGGTGACGGACGAGCCCATCATCTCCGTGTTCTCCGACGGCGTCCGCGACGTCAAGATGAAGGAGGAGCTCGCCATCCATGAGGAGCTATGCACGGCCCTGGAGATGTTCAATATGGTGACCAAGTGTGCAAGAGCTGAGGAAGGGCACCTCTCCCTCCTCAAGCTTCCAGCCGCTGACCTAGAAGACAAGAAGGCCAAGGCTAAAGATGTAAAGCGTAACGGGGTAGCCGTGCTCGCGGCTGAGCCGGAGACGAAGCACGGCCGAGACCACCCCGAGTTGTCCAAGAGCAGCAGCCCGTTTTGCGCCTTCCACAACGTACACAGCCACAACACTAATGACTGTCAAGAGCTCAGGGCCATCCGTGACGGGCGCTTCAGTCGACGCCCTGAGCGCAGCGACCGGGGATGCGGCCGAGGAGGTGGACGAAGTGGAGGACGCTGGGACGACCATGGTCCCCGCCAGGAGTGGTGCGACCGACCTCGTGAGGATCGCTGGCAGGACCAGCCTCGCGAGGGCCCCTGGAGGGAGCAGCCTCGTGAGGACTGTCCTCAGGGCAACGCCGGCCTCCCTCCGCTGCCGCCACCGCCAAGGAGAAACGACGACCACCATCAGGACGAGGGGGCTGGGGGCTTTCAGGAGCCCCGTGCCATCGCCTGCATCTTGGGTGGTGCTCAGGCCCCAGCCTCCCAGCACGTCTTCAAGTAGTTCGCCCGCGAGGTGAACGCGGCTCTCCCCAGGCTCAAGGCCACACGCCCGCTTCGGTGGTCCAAGTGCGCCATTACCCTCAGCTCGTCCGACCAGCTCAAGTGTGCGGGAACCGTTAGTGCCCTCCCGATGCTCTACTCGCCCATCATCAGCAACGTCCAAGTCACCAAGACCCTCATCAACGGCGGCGCAGGGCTCAATGTCCTGTCCGTCGAGATGTTTGATCGCCTCCAAGTGCCATACGATCAGCTACAGCCTACCAAGCCCTTTTCAGGAGTGATCGACGGCTCCACCACCCCGATAGGGCAGGTCCGCCTCCCCGTCACATTCGGCCAGCACGACAATTACCACACCGAGCTCATCGACTTCGACGTCGCCCACATCTACCCGTCGTACAACGCCATCCTTGGGTATCCAGCCCTAGCTAAGTTTATGGCGGTGACCCATCAGGGCTACAACGTCCTCAAGATGCCAGGGAGTGGCAGCGTCATCTCGGTCGCCTGCAAGGAAAGAGATGTAGTGTGCTCCCTCGAGTGTGCTTACCAAGCTGCAGCGGCCGAAGACCCCGACAACGAAGGCACCCTGTGCCCTCCTGAGGCCAACCCCAAGAAGAAGAAGCAGCTACTCCACCAAGGGCCTCAGGAAAGCGGCATTTCCAGTGGCGCCACCTCAGGATCTGCGCCCACAGCTGGGGTGCCTCCTTCCCTCACGTAGGAAGGCGTGCCCGGCGCCCTCCTCAGGCCGGGCTCGAGGGACTCAGACCTAGCCAACGTCACGAGGGAGGCGCTCGGGCACCACGTGGAGGCGTGCTTCGCCGCATGTTCCCCCAAGAGGGCGCAAGACGCGGAGCGCCTAGTGCTCAGGAGTTCATCACCAAGGCGACTGAGGAGCTTCAGGAAGCAAGAGCCATGTGCGGCGACCGCCGCCCACCACTTGGTGCAACTCCCTATCCTGGCAAGGACGGCGGGCTGCGCATCCGCGTTGACATTGCAGGGCTCAACAGGGCCGCATCTCAGGGGCGTTTCTGGCCATCGAGTGTTGGACGGTGCAAGGGTCCCCCTCACAGCTACGTTCGCATGCCTTTCGACCTGCCGAACGCAGCTATCACCTTCCAACGCCACATGTGGAACATTCTAGCGGCTCAGGAGGCCAGGCACCATGCAGTCCTGGCGGAGATGGCGATGGTTCTTTAAGAACCACCCAAGCCCCCGGAGCCTCCTGAGGCTCAGGGCCCTGGCGGCTCGTGAGGAGGGACCTCCCCGGCGCACATCTTCAGCTGCTTCAACACTTCTTCAGCAACAGTACCAGGTGACACTTTCCGGTTCATTCAGCTGGGGGTGCCCCTCGGGCCGCATCATCCCCAGGTCACATGGGCTTGTCCCTGTGACATGTATCCTTTTGCATCTTCAGCCTACTCTGTTGGGAGCGCCTCACGGACTGCATCATCCCCAGGCCGCTCGGGTCCGTCCCAGTGACATGTATCGTTCTTGCATCTATCTGAACTAGCTTGCCCTCTTGCATGGACTACCTTATGATTATCACCTGCCTATCCGGTACTTCGATACCATGAATGTTGCACGCCCTTGGAAGCCCGCCCACGACGCCTCATGATTAAGGATAGGCATGGCGTATGTGCTTGGGTCCGTCCCTGCAGTGTGGCCAAACCCAAGTGGCTGAGCTCTGGCTCGCGGGCTCGCTCTCGTGTACGTCACCTCCCATGGCCCTTGGTGCCTTCTTCTCGCATGAGCTAATCGCGGACGGACAGGCCAGGATGCGTAACCCGGTGCCTTGCCACCACGGGAGCCGCGCGTCGGTCGTCTTTCTTTAGGATTTTTCACGTGAGAAGACTAGGCACGGCGTCTGTGCTCGGGTCCGTCCGTGCAGCGTCAATAAATCCAACGACTGAGCTCTGTCTGGTGGGCTGGCCCCGTTCACGTCACCACCTCCTGGGGTCATTGGTGTTTGGCCTTCTCATGTGATCACCTCAGGAGATTCGTCCGGCGCAGGTTGCCTAACCATCTGGCAGGGTCACCGCAGCCATCAAGAATCAAGACCAGGCGCAACCCGCCTTGCGGTAGGGCCTCGTGAGTTCCACACTGGCTCATGAGTGCCCAGGCACACCTCGTGTAGCCCTGTCATGCGAGCCACGTGTTAGGGCAGGGTTGTACACGCCCCGGGGGCTCCAGTTAGAGGGAGCCCTCACCCACGCACCAGTGGAAGCACCATGCTCCATGCTGGCAGTCGACACGGTCGAGGAGCGGCTATGCCCGTGCAAGTGCGGAAGCGCTACGCTCCGTGCTGATGATAAACAACTGAGGGCGTCCCCATGGCCGTACCAACCTCAAGGAGCCTCCGGACTCAGTGTCCAGCCTCATCGCAACACTTCCCCTCAGGAGGGTCACGCAAGGGGGCTGGGGACGGGGGCTACACTCGGGTCACGCCCGAGCATATGCTGCCCTGCCAGGTCCCTCGGACTTAGTCGTCATGCGTCCCTCCTGAGCGGAGCCTCGGTGAAGGAAAAAGTATGAAGGCCATTTGGACGTCAAGGGGGACTCCTCAACATCACGACTTAGGAGTCTAACTGGCCACGTAGCCCCTCACCCCTTGGCTCTGTCCTGGTGATCCGGACGGCCTAATGGCGGCTGAGGTACACGCGCGGCTGGGCCGTGCCGACGTAGAACGCTAAGGCCTACTTTCGCATCTCCTCCCCGTAGGCCGTTTGCGCGTCAAGGGGGACTCCTGAGCATCACGACTCAGGAGCCTAACTGGCCACGTAGCCCCTCACCCCTTGGCTCCGTCCTGGTGATCCGGACGGCCCAACGGCAGCTGAGGTACGCGCGGGGTCGGGCCCTGCCGACGTAGAACATCAAGCAAACGGGAAGGAAATCACGGAACATTAGCAAAATATTACAAGACATATTGTTCTTCAAACACCAGACAAAAGTTTTGACGCCTCCACGAGGCACGTTGCATGTCGCAGGAAAAGTAAATACGGGAAGGAGCACCATCGTTCACCAGCAAACCTCCGCCTCAGCCTTGGGCGTCGTCGTCAAGAAGCGCCCCCTGTCGACAGCATCACCGTCGCCCGTGTCGTCGGCCTTGGTCGCGGGACTAGCGGCACCACCGGCCGGAGGCGTGGGGTCGATGGCAAGGAACTTCTTCAACAAGGCCTCCACTTGGCCCTGCACGGCTTCAGCAGTAGTCGCGCAGGGCTCTTCATCCACAGGCTCAAGCAGGACACCAAGGTCGGCATTAGGATCGCGAAGGTGAAGGTGGCTGAGGACGCGCGTCAAGGCCCATGAGGAGAGCGCCTGCGCTTCCCCCCTCCACCATGGGGCCGATTCTGTTGACGACACCCTCGAGCACCGTGAAAAGATGAGGAAGTAGCTGGGCAGGACCTTTGTCATCAGTCACCAGCGGTTTCTCCAGGCACTTCTCGTAGAGCTCCTGCAGTGCCTCACGGGACCTCTCCTCAAGAGATTTGAAGGTCGCACGATCCTCAGCAAGAATCTTCGCCTTGGTTTCCAGTAGGACCTTCTCCGCCTCCACCTTCTTCTCCAACTTCTCCAGGCGGTCGTGTTCCGTGGCCTGCGCCTACGCCATACGATCCAGCTCAGCATCACGGCCGGCGACCACTTCCTCTCGAGCCTTCAGCTTCTCCTCCCATTCCTCGCACTGGCGAGTCGCGGCAGCGCGCTCCTTGCGTAGGTTCTCCAGCTCGCCCTCCACGACACAGAAGCGCTCCTTGGTAGCCTCGGCATCCTTCAACACCGCCTCGCGGGCAGCCGCGGCCAGATCGGCGGCCTGCTTACCCTCCTCGGAAGCTACCATGGCCTAACCCCAGGCCGCCCTCACAGACGCGTCGGATCGCAACCACCCTGCGATCAACTCCAGGCGCCCTGACACGAGGCGATGGTCGGTGCCCTGAAGATCGCCTCGAAGCTGGGTTAACGTGGAAAGAGCCTCCTCCAGAGCGTCAGGTGAAGCGGAAGGATCACGGCCCTGCGGCGCGATGGGATGAGGAGAAGACAGCATCGTCTCTAGGGCTTGCGAGTTGGTGGCGGCGGAAGGATCTGGGGGCTCCTGGGCCCTTGAGACCTCGGCAGCCGAGCCGAAAGCTGGCGCCTCCAGAGCCGACTTGGATGTGGAGGTCGCCTTCTCCCGAGATCGGTCCTCCGGGCCTCGCGAGGATGACCGGGCCGGTGAGGCGCGAGCACCGTCAATACTCTCCCATGCCAGGGGACGTGCGGTCGTGGCAGGCTGTTGGGTCCCAGGGGGCGTGGCCGCTCCCTCTCTCTTCTTCGCCGCCAGCGTTGGCCTGGTGGCGCAAAGAAAAAACATCAAGAAGCAGCGACAGGAGTAGGAACAGAATCAGGATGAAGCACTTACTGGTCCATGGCAGCGTAATCTCTCGGCCTCTTCTGAAGTACGAAGCCCGAAGACTTCGCAGTATAGGGCGCCATGCAAGCCCCAAGGGCAGAGGAGGCCGCGGCAGCTGGCCCTGTGGAAGCACCAGCCGGCGTCAGGGCAGGAGCACCGCCTCGAGAGATCAGCGCCGACCTGCTCTTCCTTGGAACCCCTGCCGGCGGCTTCTTCGAGGGGTGACCTTGGACCTCGTGGTGATCCCGCCAAGGGGCATGGCCTCCCTCACCAGATGGTCACCGACATCGTCAGGGAAAGCATGGAGGAGATCTATCATGCGCCGAGGGAAAGTCTCCCCTGCCCCCTCCCGGGTTGCCTCCGAGTCTGGCTCCTCCTCCTCGTCGGAGTTACCGGAGGACAGCTCCACTGGGGCCTCGGCGGGCGGTGGCGGCACGGTCCCATACTCGTTGAAGACGGGCATGGCGGCAACAATCTCTGCCCTGTCAGCATGGTGGTACAATGGGAGATGCGAGTCCGGCGGGAACCCCTGGTCCTCCCCGACCAGGAGGCACAGGGCCCCATCCAGCTCCTCATCGGACAAAGAGTCATGGCACAGGCGGAGATCGTCCCCCTCGCCCTCGAGCTTCCACAGGGGGCGCGAATGCGCCTAGAGCGGGGCCAGGCACTGCGCCAGGAACTCCTTGAGTATCATGCCCCCCGTCAGCTTCTGCGCCTTCGGGTCATCATGATTCAAGTCGGCGGCCATCTTCTCCAGCACTTGCTTCGCCCAGGGGTCGGCGAGCTTTGCGCTGAGCCAGCCCTTGTGAGAAGAAGGCATACCTGTCGGCAGCGACAGCCGGGGGTAGGAGCACTTGGCGTCCATGAGTACCCATTTGTTCCTGAAGCCCTCGGCTTTCTTCCCCGCCTTCGAGATCGCGTTGGTCCCGCTGGCCACGACGAAATTGGCGCACCCCGAGCTATGGCCGTCCTTGACCCAAAGGTAGAAGAAGTGGCGCAGCAGCGCCACGGACGTCATCACCCCCACGTGCCTCGCAGTGGAAGGCAAAAATTGACAGGAGGAGAACGGAGTTAGGATGGAGGTGGAGAGCATGGAGGCTGTAGTGGCTGAGCACAGCATAGAAGAAATCAAAAAAGGGAGGGACCAGCCCCGTGAACACACTATTCAAGAAGAAAGGACGAAAGGTGCTACCCGGAGCCTCAGGTTTGGCGGAGCCGGCCCGCAGCACCGCCTCCCTTTCTTCGTCGTCATCGCCCACCGTCATCCGGTGCGCGGTGATAAGCTTTTCCTCCAATACAGTGGGTGCGCTCAATGCCGGCTCGTACCAGGCGGGTGAGCGCGAGGCCTTAGCCTTGTCAGGCGCCATCGGATGCGGGCTTGGGGAGGATTTCTGGCAGATTGGGGGTCTCTTGGGGCGAGAAGGAGAAAGGGGATCTCGAGCAAGGCGAAGGAAGGCAATGAAGGCTCTGCTGCGCGCGCCATCCTTTTGTCAATCGAGGATAGTTGCCAAGGCAGCATGGGGAAGTGGAGACGCCCACGTCTTGTCAATCGCCACGCGTCAATCAAGGCCGCGTGTGGTTGGGGCTTGTGGCGCTCCACACTTGCCCTTTGGCTTCGCCTCGAAGCCAAGTCTGAGCGCGCCTTGGGCCCGGGGGATACAGTCGGCGTCCTGGGAACGGGGGTACCCAGACTTGCGTGCCTGCGGCCCACGGCGTGGCTCTACCCGCGGCCCGGTACGGCCCATCTTCATCAGCAACCACTCAAGACCCTCGTGAGACGAACGACACAGGACCTCCTCAGGGGCAGCCTCGCTAGGCTGGCTCCCGGGGAGCGGAGATATCAAGGCGGGGGGCACCTCGTGAGGTTCGCATGACGTGACCCATGAAGACCGAAGCTAGGCGGGTGCCAGTGGGCGCAAAGTGCCAATTTCCTCTTTGGTGCTAAAGAGGCTGGCGGAGGCGAGGAGTCCCGAGGCATTAGGCAAAGGTTTCCATATCGGTGCAACAAGACCAATACCAGCAGGATGGCAGGACGGAGGTCACCGCGGAGCCCACAGCTGCATCACCACCAGAGCCTTTGGCAGGCGAAGACCACCTTTTGTCAGGATAACTTGTACTAGTTGTCTCCCTTCAAAATTTGCCTTTGTGGGATCCCTTCCCGCCTAACATTTGGGAAGAGGACCAGGGCCTCTATAAATAGGGCTAGCCACCACTATAGCAAAGAGGGATCATTTGGACCATCCTGAGTCACACCAGCTCATCGAGCTCAAGAACACCTCTCCTCAGGAGGTTGTTCATCCATTGTACTGATTCATCCTCAGCCCATGAGGCAATCCGCCACACCACACTGGAGTAGGGTATTACACCACAACGGTGGCCTGAACCAGTATAAACCATCGTGTCTCTTGTTCCTTGGGTTCGGTGAGCTAGGCCTTGAGATCGTTGCGAGAGCAAGCCGGGGAGAGAGAGATCTTCGTGCGCACCCCAGAGTTCGAACCTCAAGGGTTTGCTGGAACCCCGAATCTGACAGATGTTATGCAAATTCTTACTATAAGCACGTATGACTACACACGAAATACATGCCTACATTGAATTGATGAATTGGAGATATTGTGCATCGCTCTAGGTTGTGACTGTTATATGATGAATATCATCCAACACAAATATCCATCGTTGATCCAATGCCTGCATTTTTTTCATATTAATATTTGCTAATTCACTACTGATGTTGCTGTTACAATCACTACAAAACTGCTTCTGTTACTATTCTTGTTACAATTGCTACTATTACTGCTACTATCAAACTACTGTGCTATTAAACACTTTGCTGCAGAAATATTATTTCCCAGGTGTGGTTAAATTGACAACTCAACTAATAAGGCTCATAAATATTCTTTGGCTCCCTTTGTGTCAAATCAACAAATTTTGGTGAAATACTACCCTCGAAGATTGTCACGATCCCATATACTTGTGGGTTATCAAGACCTTTTTCTGGTGACGTTGCCGGGGAGAATAACTCTATTTATTGAGTTCACTTGGGAGTTTTAAATTTTTTTATCATTGTGAAGAATCTGAAAGAAGCTAAGACCAAGATCGTACCCTCTAAGACAAGGGGAGGTAAGGAACTGCCATCTTGCTGCGCACTTGATTCACCTTGTGTTTTAAGTAGGCTTGCAACACCACCACTTGTTATTCATTCTGATATGTTGCAAGTAATTGATGATACTAATTCTGTTATAAATGAAACTTGTGATGACTCTAGAACTTTGTTTGATGATGTTGTGCCACCAGGTGAATTTATTGATAAACACATTTCTAAAGCTAAAGAAATTGAGAATGCTGAAACTGGTGAAAATTATGATTCACCTATTATGCATAGTTCTCCTACTAGAGTTGAAATGCCTATGATACCTGATGGTTATGTTATGGATGGGGAGATAGCTAGAGAATTTCTTGCTTGTAATGATAGAGTTGATATTAAGAAATACTGAGTAAGCTGAAAGAAAAGGCTATGATAAAGAGAATGAAATATGATCCTAAGTTTGCTACTTCTCCTATCTTTGTCACCGATGAGTATAAATTCCCTATTGGTCCTGAATTAATTACTTTGGTAGAATCTGATCATTTTCATGGTTATGACACTGAAACAGTTGTGGCACATCTTACTAAATTGAATGATATAGCCACCCTATTTTCTCATGAGGACAAAATTTGCTACTGCTATATTCTTAGGTTGTTTCCTTTCTCATTAAAGGGTGATTCTAAGAAATGGTTTAATACTCTTGCTCCTAGTTGTATGCGTAGTCACCAGAATATGATTATTACTTCTCTAAAAAATATTTTTCTACTCATAAGAAGCAAGTTGCCTTATAGGAAATATTTCACTTTGTGCAATTTGAAGAAGAGAATCCCCCTCAAGCTTGGGGGAGGCTTCTCCAATTGCTTAATGCTTTGGCAGATCGTCCTCTTAATAAAAATAAAGTACTTGATATCTTTTATAATGGACTAACTGATGCTTCTAGGGACTACCTAGATAGTTGTGCTAGTTGTGTTTTCAAGGAACGAACCGTTGGACAGGCTGAAGATTTGTTGAATAATATGTTGAAGAATGTCAATGATTGGACACTTCCTAAAGCACCACTGAAACCAACTCCAAAGAAGAGAGGTATTCTATTCCTTAGTCTAGAAGATATGCAAGAAGCTAAGAAAACTATGAAAGAAAAGGGTATTAAATATGAAAATGTTAAGAATTACCACCTATTGAAGAAATACACATACTTGATATCCCGACACAGGTAGTGGAGGTAAATTCTCTTTAAAAATTCGATGAGGGTGACATTCCCTATAATAAATCTCCTAGTCAATGCCTGGATGAATTTGATAATTATATTGTTAAGCAAGAGAACTTCAACATCTATGATAGTAATCAATTGAAACGAAATGCTACCATGATTGAACACTTGAGTGATTTGATGTTTAGGATTGCTTATGATGTTAGAGGTTTAAGTAAACATTCATACAAGGTTCATACTCAATTAGAACAAGTTGGCTGTCACCCCAGCGCCCAGCTCCGCCGCCCTGCGCGCTGCCTAAGGGTAGGGCCACGCTCTAGTTGGAGGCCTCCCGCATAGGAAGGAGGCAAGCCTGCCACCACTGTCCACCAGACGAGCTTTTCTCACCGGCTTCCCTCGACGACGGCGGGGAGATTGGGAGGGAGAGGACTCGGCAGCACCGGCGGCTAGGGTTTTTCTGAGCCGTGCATTTGGGAGCAGCACGGGCGAGCAATCATGTATATTCACTTTCCTTTCGTATAATTAACTATTATATGAGTAAATTACTAGGTTGGCTATATGTGACGTGACAACTTTATATTAACCTTGCTTTTAAGATACAACCGCTCTCTCTTTCCTTATTAAACATGTTGTAACATCATATCCATGGAACCATGCTAAGATATAAATATTTGAAGTGCCCCTGTGTAGATGCAAGTTTTCACCCACAAAGTGATTAACAAAACCAAGGGCACGATTGGAGCACTGGTTTCATCTCAAGGTCAGTTGTGTCATTCTTTTTATTTTTTTACGAAACAAAGGCAAAATATTTGCCTCATTAATTAATTAAGAAGAGGATAATTACCAGTTAATTAACAAAAAACCGGGCAAAACCCGCTACAAACCAACCACATGTGAACTACCACAGAATATGCAATCCCTAAGTGCATGATCGCCCTGACAACCATACCCAACACACAGCGACCACCAATCCTCACACTGCTACATCGCAAAGAAACCCCAAATAAGAGTACCTCGGTCGAAGACAGCGGGCACCAGCAAATCCACGGAGACAAGCCAAGCCACAATCCAAGAGATTGATGACCATCCATCAAGCAGTTGCGGACGCCTTTCCCGTGGCGCCACTCTTCTTTCCTTCCCTCCCGAGAGCCTCCTCCACAAACGTCCTACCTGATCCAGGGCTAGCAGCCTCCAAAAGTATGAGCAAAGCTGCGAGGCTCTAACTCAAAAAGAATCTCCTTGACCTTGTCATGTACAGACACCACCTGCCCAACAGTTGAAGGAAATATGCCCTAGAGGCAATAATAAAGTTGATATTTATATTTCCTTATATCATGATAAATGTTTATTATTCATGCTATAATTGTATTAACCAGAAACTTAGTACATGTGTGAATACATAGACAAACAGAGTGTCACTAGTACGCCTCTACTTGACTAGCTCATTAATCAAATCTGGTTAAGTTTCCTAACCATAGACATGAGTTGTCATTTGATGAACGGGATTACATCATTACAGAATGATGTGATTGACTTGACCCATCCGTTAGCTTAGCATGATGATCGTTTAGTTTGTTGTTATTGCTTTCTTCATAACTTATACATGTTCCTATGACTATGAGATCATGCAACTCCCGAACACCGAAGGAACACTTAGTGTCGTGGAATTGTCACGGCAGATGTCCTAGAGAAAGGACTTAGTCGTAGGGCCATCGCAACTAGGAAGCTTAAAGGGGTTAATCGGGACAAAGGACACGAGAGGTTTTATACTAGTTCGGCCCCTTACGATGAAGGTAAAAGCCTACGTCTAGTTGTGTTGGTATTGCTGGGGTTTCGATCACCAAGAGGCTCAACTCGCCGGCTTGGTTATCGATCTTTTGTTTCTTGCCCTAAGCCGCCACTGGGTCATCCCCTTATATACACGGGTTGACGCCTGGTGGCCTATAGAGTCCCGGTCGGCTCATAATCGTGTCCGGCTCGGTGACTTCCTTTACATGCCTTTCTTTACAAGTCTTTCCTTACATACGGCGGTTTGCAATTTTGGGCCTTAAGCCGCCGCTAGGATTTTGGGCCTTCTATAATATTTGATAAACTATCATCTTAATGTTTACTGGGCTTCTTGTGCAACCCGCCATTGGGGCTGACCCGGCCCCTCCTGGGCGGGTCATAACTGATAGTTATATCCCCCAACATTAGGCCCCAGGTTGACTTTGAACTTTGTTCTTTGTCAATCTTCAACACTTAGACAAAATCCATCTTCTTATCCTCGCAGAAGTTCTTGTAACCCGCCATGATGTCATCTCTTGAAAACGCAAGAAACTTTTATGACGTCATATCCCAACGGATCTTCATCTTTAATGTCTTCCGAGAATCGAGGCGTTTGTGTAGTTGGATAACCATTATTCGCCCCCCCCCCCTCGATTTTCGCGCCCGTCTGTTCACATGTTTCCTTATAAATAGGCACGCCTCGGCCTTCCTCATTCTTCTCTCTCTCCGTCTTCTTCCTCTCGCAACCCTCCTGCTGCTCGAGCCTCACCGCCGCCGCGCTTCTCCTCCGTCTCCGTCGATCTTGGCCGCTGCATCAACCCGAATCGGTCCAGAGAACGGCGGCGACCTCCGCAGGATATTCGTGGTTGTAAGTGTTCTTCTTTTCACTTCTCAGATCCGCATTAGGGTTTCCAGACTCTGTCGTGTTCTTCATAGTTCATCGTAGTTCATCGTAGTTCTTCCACCGCAGGCCTCTTCTTGATCCAAAAAGATATATATGCTTGTGCAGTAGCGTTTTTGTGCCTACTTTTGATGCCCACATATCCGTTTCTCTGGTTCAAAGATCTCATTAGAACTCTCAGACTCATCTGCCCTAAACTCTTTAGGTCTAGAATTTTTCCCATTTTGAATAGCCATTTGATCCAGAATAATACCAAGCATTTAGGAAACTTGTTTGTCTCAACACTTAGCTGAATTTTGCACTTCTCGAATACCTGTAGTTATGGCGGCTTACTATGCCGGCTTACTTTTCCTTATATGACATTAGCCCTTAACTAAGCCGCCATTACTTCCCTATATTATCATCATTCAACTGTTAATTTCATCATTGAATTCAACCGGCATGTTACCTTTCTTTTCATTTCGTTTTTGAACATCATGCCGTCCAAAGCGCCAACCATCTGCAACTGGGTTCCCTCAACCATAACTGAGGAACGTTTGAAAGATTTCTTTACTATAGGATTTTTGCCAGCGAAAACCGTCATGTCTTACCATGCTCCTGACCCGGAGGAAGAACGGCCCAATCCAAGAGACGGCGAAGTGATTGTTTTTACTGACCATATGAACCGTGGCTTTTCACCACCCGGCTCAAAGTTCTTCAGAGATGTCCTCCACCTTTTCAAACTCCATCCTCAAGATATCAGGCCCAACTCCATATCTAATATCTGCAATTTCCAAGTGCTCTATGAGTTGTACCTTCAGGAAGAGCCGACTGTGGAGCTGTTTAGAGAATACTTTTATCTGAATCGGCAGAATGAGTGCACCAACGGCCTTAGCTTGGAGCTTGGAGGTATCTCAATTCAGCGTCGGCAGGGCGTTGTCTTCCCCCTCATAGTCTTACCGAGTCATCCCAAAGACTGGAACCAGACTTGGTTCTACTGTCAAGATATCTCACCAGCAAACGAGAAGCCATTGCCGGGTTATCGCGCCGAGCGTCTTGACTCCAAATTTGCGCTCCCTGACAAGCTTACGGCTGCCGAACGTAGGAAGCCGATCCCATCCATAAAAAGGATTAACGCCTTATTAGGAAACAGCCTGACTAGAGTTGATCTGACCCGCTGCTGGATCTCATGGCGGGTTATTCCTCTGAGCCGTCGGTCAAAGTTGATGTACGAGTATGGTGGAGGCCCAGACGACTCTCTTCGTCACAGCCCCGTGCAATTAACGGAAGCAGATATTGTTTCAATGTCAACCCTTATGGTGAACGGGAAGTACGAAGATTGCAGTATCGTCGGGTTAAACCCTTTCTACAAGCTTAACCCGGCGCCAGAAGTAAGGAGACTCTGATCTTTCTTCTTTGTATTTTTTTCAACCGTATTATTTAACACTTTCCTAACCTTTCATTTTGTTTTCACCTGTTCGCAGGCCAAATCTGACTTCTAGAAGGTGAAATACGACCATGAAGCTGCCAAGAAAGCAATAATCGCTGCCATAACCGCCAAGAAAACGACCCGGAGTTCCAAAAAGAAGAAGAGGAGCACTGTTGAAGACTTGATGAAACTCGACGAAACTTCTGTGTCGGAGGTGGCCCTTGACTCCCTTGGCCGATTCTTTAATAATCTTATTAACACTGATCATTACCAGGACGACACGGGGGCCAGTCAGGCCGTGGAAGAAGAGGTAACTATTTCCTCTGACTCAGCACATTTGCCAAGACAGAAACTTTGAGTCATAACCCGGAAAGTAAGGTTTTCACACCCTTTGGATTATCTGGACCCTCACTTTCTTTTGAAAAAGCAGCAACATGAGAGCCGCCGTCAAGCTCAGACCGAAGACGAACCGGTTGTTGCTCTTCAACAAACTCCCCAAAAGCGCCGGAATGAGGTTTTACTTCTTTTATCTTTAACTCTGTTTAATGGATCCTTTCCCTTGCATTACTTTAACTTTATTTTATCTTTTCTGGAGGTGTCTCGCTCTTCTGACGACTCATCGCAGACCCAATTCCCGGCCTTCAAGACTGCCCCTGGGTAATGAAAAATCCTCCTTTTTTCGGGTTGTTCGAATTGTATCTTTGTACTGACAGTCCTGCAACATTTCTCTTAGTGGCCAAGCTAAGTCGAAGAAGGCAAAGGCAGCTAAACCGGCGGAAGACCCGCCAATCCTTGCATCTGACCCGGCCAGGCCACCTTCTCCTCCATTAACTAACGCTCCAGAAGACCCGCTTGTCGATGCAGAAGCAAATCCTCCTGAGCCGTCGTTTGATGAGACCACCGTGCATCCTTCCGCAACTGGACCATCAAGCTCTGCCAACCCGCCATCACCGTCTGCACAAGACGTTTTGATCAACGGGAGCCGTTTTATTGAACCGGGGAATCCAGCTGTGCTGGCTCGCCACATGGCGAAACAAGAAGCATTGCAGAAGCAGAAAGTGCGCTTTGACGTTGCCAATTATAATCATCTAAATGCCAACGATATTTTATCCGGCTATCTCAGCCATGTGCACTCCAGTCGTGACTCTGAGATCGAAATGGTCAAACAGTTGCAGCTGAAATATGAGGTATGTTCTTCCGGCTTATCTATATTCCGCCAGACCCCAAGTCTTCAGATTATAAGAGAACCAGAATGATCTGTAGACTTGATGATATAGGCCAAGACTTTTATCTTTGAGACTTTTCTTGAGTTCAATAAAATAGAACAAAGCTTCACCTGTAGTCCCCAAGGGCCGGTTCATTTTGATCATAGATGAGCCGGTACTTTAAATTGTCTTGTACTGTATTCAAAGAATTTCATAATCCAGCTTAACCTTGAGAAACTTGCTGAATAGCATATATTAGCCCCCAAGTGCCAAGTGTTGTTACTTTGTAAAGTACTTGGGACTTAAAGTATGTCTTTAGAGTCATAAGAAATTGTTTTGGCATACATTAGCCCCCAAGTGTCAAGTGGTTTTTTGTAAAGTACTTGAGACTTGAATCTTGATGTTTGAACCTTTGAGCAAAATCTTTACTCATCTGAGTATGTTTTCATGTAGAATGCCTTATCTGAACTAAACTCGCAATTGACTGATGCGAAGACCCGGCTAGCAGGTCAGGAAGCAGAAATCAAGTCTGCTAACTCCAAATTGCAAATAAGTCTCTCTGAGATGGAAAATTTAAAGACCAGCTTCGCTACCAAGAAGAAAGCCTGGGCAGAGGAAAAAACGCTTTTGACACAACGCGCCGAGAAGGCCGAAGCAGCCCTTGAAGAGGTTTCGACAGAATTGAACGGTTTAAAGGGCCGGGTGTCTCAAATGGTGGCCGCAATATTTGGTAAGCCGTCTATCTGCAATCCTGTGTACTCCTTTGTTGATCTAGAATATAAGCCGCCAGTTGACTTTGTTTATAAAATATGTGCAGGCCCACGAAGCAAGAATCTGAGCCAAGACCCTGTGATTAAACTGAAGGCAGTGCAAAATTTAGTAGAACAAATGTATATTGGCGCACAAAAGGCACTTGCTGCCATCTCTCCTGCCAATCAAGGGCCAAACCGGCTTAGCGATGTTCTAAAGAAGGTGTCAATTTTGCCCGCCAGGTTCCAAGAGGTTAAGCGCTCCTGTGCGAGAGCCAGAGCTTTGACTGCCCTGAGCCGCTCCAAGGCTTGGGTGCCAGATCTAGACCCGGCTGATGTAGCCAGAGGGTACCCCACGGTAAAGGAAGACGGGTCACTGTTTGAACAGGACGACTTCGTTGCTTGCGTGAGGGAGGTGCGACCTCAGGCGACTATTCTTGGAGATGAAACCAACATCGACAAGTACCAGCCAGGTTTTGATGTTGAAAATAAGAAGATGGCGACTCCCTCGTACAAGGTGACAGATTTGATCCCGCCTGTAAGAGAAAATACATTTGCCCCGGAAGTTGACCCGGCCAGCCTGATCGACGAAGAAGCCGAATTTGTCGCCGTGAATGGTTTTGACTGGTCAAAACCCAGCTTCCAACTAACAAAGGGCGGTGAACCGGCGAGGGAGGAGCAATAATCATCTTCATGGGCTTATAAAAGCCTTGTAATAGTTTAGCTGTGAAAACACGGTATGCTTTGCTTATGCCATCGCGCATAAAACACTTATCTGTGATTCTGTGTTTCCTGATGTCAATATGTCCATCATACTTATGGATGTCCCTATAATATTCCAGCTCTATTCCTGTAGATACAACGGAAAAAAGCTGGCTTGGTGGCTAAGTACCGAACGGGTTAGAACACCCGGCTTATAGCCAATATGTTTACCATAATAAAAAACAGAAACAGATATAAAAAGAGAACAAGGCTGAAATTAACCCTTTAGTTAATGCAACAGGCAATTGCGTATAAACAATAGCCATACGTGTACCTTTGATCTTTAGACCACCGGTTTAAATGACTCGGGTAATGAAGTTGATAACTTAAATCTTTTGAGAAGTCAATGCTTCTGAATACTTAATGATCATCATACCTTGGTCGCTTTGTTGTCAAATAGTCCAGCCGGCGAAGAAGATCAGACTAATTAGTTATAACATTGAGACAACAAAACACTAAAAGGCTACAATTTAACCTTGTATTGAAAGGTTGGGGGCTTCTGATTCGAATACGATCAGTAAACCGGACCAAAGGGGTTAAGCTAAGGTTCAAATACGACCATATAGCCCCCAATGGCTTTGGCGTTGCGCCGATCAAGAGGGTACCGACAGCTATGTTCTCTTTGGTTCAGATACGACCTATGTTTGAACAGGAAGCCCCCAAATGACCTTGAGAGGTTTTTAATGACCCTGATTCGAATACAATCCAAGTCAAACCCAAAAGGGGTTAAGCTATGATTCAGATACGATCAAGAAGCCCCCAAGTGAGTTTGGCCTTGAGCCAATCAAGAGGGTTACGACAGCTATGTTCTCTTTGGTTCGAATATGACCTATGTTTGAACAGAAAGCCCCCAAGTGACCATGATATTGCAGCTAGATTCAAATACGATCATAAGCTGGACCAAAAAAAAGGTTAGACTTGATTCAAATAAGATCAACTCCTTAATAGTCAGTTGAAAATAAAACATAACAAAGATACGTAATCTTTTGAAAAGAAAAGAGACTGATGGTCCTGCTTTATTACTTGTCATGGTATATACAATGTTAAAGTATGTACATGATGAGAGCCGGTGGCTTAGGTGTAGTATGGCCGAAGTTGAGCAATGTTCCACGGCCGGCGGGTCTCTTCCTCTGACTTACGTGAGTCTTTATGCTCTCGAATGTCAATGAGGTAATATGACCCGTTGTTTAAGTTATTGCTGACCACAAAAGGTCCTTCCCAAGGTGGGGATAACTTGTGTGCATCTGACAGATCCTAGATGAGCCGGAGCACCAGGTCACCTTCCTGAAAAGTCCTGGACTTAACCCGGCGGCTATGATAATGGCACAGGTCCTGTTGATAAATTGCTGATCGAGCCGCTGCTAACTCTCGTTCCTCATCTAACAAGTCAAGTGCATCCTGTCTGGCTTGTTCATTATTAGCTTCAACATAAGCCGCCACACGGGGCGAGTCATGAGGATGTCACTAGGCAGCACTGCTTCTGCACCATACACCATGAAGAAAGGTGTGTAACCTGTGGACCTGTTCGGTGTGGTGTTGATACTCCATAGCACCAAGGGTAATTCCTCTACCCAACAACCCGGCATGCGCTGCAAGGGAACCATAAGCCGGGGCTTGAGACCTTTTAAAATTTCCTGATTCGCTCTCTTAGCTTGACCATTGGACTGAGTATGAGCTACAGAAGAAACATCAAGCCGGATATGCTCACGTTGACAAAACTCCTCCATAGCCCCTTGGGACAGATTAGTGCCATTGTCAGTGATAATGCTGTGTGGAAAACCAAAACAGAAGATCACCTTTTTCATGAACTAAACTGTCGTGGCCGCATAACACTTACTTACCGGCTCTGCCTCAACCCACTTTGTGAATTTATCAACTGCCACTAAAAGATGTGTCTTTTTATCCTTAGACCTTTTGAAAGGTCCCACCATGTCAAGCTCCCAGATCGCAAACGGCCAAGTGATTGGAATCATCCGGAGTTCTTGAGCCGGTACATGTGCTCGTCGTGCGAACTTTTGACATCCATCACATCTGCTGACCAGATCCTCCGCGTCAGCGTGAGCCATCAACCAGTAAAAACCGTGACGAAAAGCCTTGGCCACCAGAGATTTTGACCCGGCGTGATGACCACAATCACCTTCATGGATCTCATGAAGTATTTCTTGGCCTTCTTCAGGGGAAACACACCGCTGAAATGCTCCAGAGACGCTGCGATGGTACAATTCTCCATCAGAAATCGTCATTGACTTAGACCGCCGGGTTATCTGTCGAGCCAGGGTCTCATCCGCTGGCAACTCGCCCCGGGTCATGTAAGCCAAGAATGGCACTGTCCAATCTGGGATGACATGAAGAGCCGCCACCAACCGTGCCTCCGGGTCAGCTACGGCTAGATCTTCTTCTGTGGGCAACTTAACAGACGGGTTATGCAAGACATCCAAAAAAGTGTTAGGTGGCACCGGCTTACGCTGAGATCCCAACCGGCTTAGAGCATCAGCCGCTTCATTCTTCCATTGGTCAATATGCTCCACCTGATATCCTTTGAAATGCCCTGCAACCGCATCAACTTCACGGCGATAAGCCGCCATGAGAGGGTCTTTGGAATCCCACTTGCCTGATACCTGTTGAGCCACTAAGTCCGAGTCGCCAAGACACCTGACCCGGCTCAGGCTCATCTCTTTGGCCACTGGAAGACCATGGAGCAAGGCTTCATACTCTGCTGCGTTGTTAGTGCAAGGAAACATCAGCCGTAGCACATAACAAAAATTTTCACCTCGAGGGGAGGTTAAAACAACTCCAGCCTGTAACGCCCCGAGACCGATGTGCCAGGTGTCTTCCTGTTATTCGCCGACGTTGCCATGTCATTTTCTTGCGTGTTGCATTTCATCATGTCATCATGTGCATTGCATCATCATGTTTTCAAAACTGGCATCCATCCCGGTCTCCTCGTTCTTTCCGTTGTCTGTCCTGAGCCCAGACACACTTGCACGCGCCCGCGGCATGTCCGAAATATTATTTTACAAGTGGCCAGAAAATGTTCTCGGAATGGGTTGAAAGTTGGCGTGTGGTCTTATTATAGTGTAGATAGACCGCCTGTCAAGCTTCATCGCATTCGGTGTTCGTTTGATAGCCCAACCGTTAAACTATAGCGGCATTATAGCCGGTCAAAACGTCGGACGTTTTCGGTCTCCGGAAACAGCCACCGGGTCTCTCTCTCTTGTCTTCTCTCAGCTCGAGCCCTTCTGCACAGTCCGCTGACAACCGCCAGGCGCCGAAACCCTCTCTGCACAGTGCATCGAACCCCTCACGTGCGCGTCCGAAACTGTCCCGGACCCAACCCGGGCAGTCGTCACCGTTGAATCCGGATCATCCCCAGACGTCTACAAAACGTCACCATTTTCTTATTTGGACTCCCTAGCTATTTTATCCGCGATCGTCTGATTGCGATCGTAGGGTCGAGATAGCCCCTAACCTAATCCGCGATGTATATATATAGTCCACCCCTAGTCTAATTTCAGACCCAATCCCTAATTTCTAGGATCCTCCCAACGTCGCCGCCGCGCTCATTCCCCACCTCGGGATCCTCTCATTCCCCCTGCACCAACCACCAGCCATCTCCCCTGTCTGATCCACCCATCCAACCTCCTCCTTTTCCCCGATCCAACGCACCCGAGCTCCACCTTGCGTGCCCTCCTCCTCGTCCTTCCGGCCGCAGCAAACGAACAGGAGGCCTCGCGCCTGCTTCCTCCTCGTTGCCTCGCTCGAACCCAACAGGAGAGGAGCTCCTCCACCGTCGAGCACCACCAGGCGCCTGCACCCCGCTACTCCCCGTGCCCTCATCCCCGAGCTCCATCGAGAGGAGAGGAGCCCCCGCAAGCCACTGCTCCGCCGCTGCCCTCGTGCCCGTGCCCGTGCCCGAGCTCCTCCCGATCCAGATGAGCGTCGCCTCCTTCTTCTCCTTCCTGTGCTCCTCCCGTTTCTCCCTCTCTCATCTCTCTCTGTTCTCCTTTCTCTATCGATAGGAGTACCCCGCGCCATGGCGTCGCTGAGCTTTTCCCGCACCAGCGCCTCAAGCCTCCACCGTTCGGATCCGTCCTCCTCGAACCCTGCTTCGCTCATCGGAACCTTCTGGCCGACCGGAGTCGCCGTCCTCGCCCGGATCCGCGCTGCCTGCAGCCGCGCCAAGACGCCGCCGCTGCTCTGCTTCTTCTTGAGCAGAGGAGCGCCCGCAAACCTGTGCCTCGCCCGCTCGTTTGCCGCGTTGACCGCGTTGGCGCCCTGTCGGCCCGTGGACCCCACCTCTTGCCGCTCCTGGCCGCCGCACCTGTAGTCCCTCGCCTCGCCGCCCCTCTGACTCGCTCGCCGGAGTGTTGCTCCCAGCCGCCGCGCCCCTGCTTCCTCTACAGTGAAGACGAGCGGGTTGACTCCCTTCAGTTGACCGAGCAGCCTCCCTACTCGTGTGGGCTACACTGATCCAGCCTGCCCCACCACTGCTTGGACTGGGCCGAAGCCCATGGTGAGCTGCTCCCCAGCGCCTCTCTATTGGCCCAAGAATGGATTCGGCCCAATGTATTTTTTTTCCTTGTCTGCGATTTTAGCAATTAAACCTGGGACTGCAGTTTTTACAGAAAACCCCCCTAGTTTCATGCATTTAATAACTTCACAGCCGTGCATCGGATCTAAATAAATTATATATGAAAGTTGCTTAGAATTTTGTCTAGTTTAATAATTTGCAACTTTCATCCATGTTTGAAATGTTTAAAATGCTGTTTGGTTATATTTGCTCCTATGCCATGTTAAAATGCTTTATTTCATAACTAAATAACCGTAACTCCGAACTTAATAAACTTTATATGTAAATGGGGTGGAAAAATGCCTAGTTTAACATGGTGGCATTACTTTGCATGTTTAACAACTCTAAAATATGTTTTAGGGCAGAACAGTACCAAAACCTAAAATATGCACATGAGGAGTTTCCGGTCTTGTTGTTTGTTGTTCCGGCCTCATTTAAACTTGCCTAGATAGGTAGTTTTCTTTAGCTTCACCCTCTTGCAATGTTTAACAACATTTAATATTGTTGGGTACATAAACAAGATCGATCTAAATAAGTCATGTGGTGTTTCGTCAATATGCAACGGAGTTGCATATTGAGATCCACTTAATTTGTAGGGTTGTTTGTGCACTTTGCCATGCCATGCCTCTTCAAACCGGACATGCATCATACTTGGTTGTGCATCATGCCATGCTTATGTGATGTTTGTTTACTATGTTGTTTGCTTTCTTTCCGGTGTACTTCTTCTCGGTAATCCGGAAACATTGCGTTTGTGAGGATACGTTGGCTACGTCTGTTTGTCTTCTTCATGGACTCGTTCTTCTTCCTTGCGGGATTTCAGGCAAGATGACCATACCCTCGAAATCACTTCTATCTTTGCTTGCTAGTTGCTCGCTCTTTTGCTATGCCTATGCTATGATACCTACCACTTGCTTATCATGCCTCCCATATTGTTAAGCCAAGCTTCTAACCCACCTTGTCCTAGCAAAATGTTGTTTGGCTAAGTTACCGCTTTGCTCAGCCCCTCTTATAGCGTTGTTAGTTGCAGGTGAAGATTGGAGCTTGTTCCATGTTTGGAACATGGATTCTTGTTGGGATATCACAATATATCTTATTTAATTAATGCATCTATATACTTGGTAAAGGATGGAAGGCTCGGCCTTATGCCTGGTGTTTTGTTCCACTCTTGCCGCCCTAGTTTCCGTCATATCGGTGTTATGTTCCCGAATTTTGCGTTCCTTACGCGGTTGGGTTATAATGGGAACCCCTTGACAGTTCGCCTTGAATAAAACTCCTCCAGCAAGGCCCAACCTTGGTTTTACCATTTGCACTAACAACCTATAACCTTCCCTTGGGTTTTCACGAGCCTGAGGGTCATCTTTATTTTAACCCCCCCCCCCTGGGCCAGTGCTTCTCTAAGTGTTGGTCCGAACCGGGCAGTCTGTGGGGCCACCTTGGGGAAACTTGAGGGCTGGTTTTACTCGTAGCTTGACCTATCCGGTGTTGCCCTGAGAACGAGATATGTGCAGCTCCCATCAGGATGTTGGCGCATCGGGCGGCTTTGCTGGACTTGTTTTACCATTGTCGAGGATGTCATGTAACCGGGATGCCGAGCCTGATCGGATTGTCTTGGGAGAAGGAATATCCTTCGTTGACCGTGAGAGCTTGTGATAGGCTAAGTTGGGACACCCCTACAGGGTTTTGAACTTTTGAAAGTCGTGCCCGCGGTTATGGGCAGATTGGAATTTGTTAATGTCCGGTTGTAGAAAACTTGAAGTTTAACTTAATTAAAATGCATCAACCGTGTGTGTAACCGTGATGGTCTCTTTCCGGCGGAGTCCGGGAAGTGAACACGGTGTTGGAGTAATGCTTGATGTAGGTTGTTCTAGGATCACTTCTTGATCATAGTTGTTCGACCATGCTTTGCCTTCTCTTCTCGCTCTCATTTGCGTATGTTAGCTACCATATATGCTAGTCGCTTGCTGCAGCTCCACCTCATACCATTACCTTACCTATAAACTTAAATAGTCTTGATCGTGAGGGTGTGAGATTGCTGAGTCCCCCTGACTCACAGATGCTTCCAAAACCAGTTTGCAGGTGTCGATGAAACCGTACAGGTGACGCAACCAAGCTCAAGGAGGAGCTCGATGAAGATCTTGTCCTTTGTGTTGTTTCGTGCTAGTTGAGCAGTAGAGGAGCCCAGTCGGGACGATCGAGGATCTGTGTAGCATTTGGGGTAGTCTTCTTTTATTTTGGTTGGTTTTAGTCGGACCTTGATTGTATTTGGATGAATGTAATGCTTTATTCATGTATTGTGTGAAGTGGCGATTGTAAGCCAACTATGTATCTCTTTTCCCTTATGTATTACATGGGTTGTGTGAAGATTACCTCACTTGCGACATTGCTTTCAATGCGGTTATGCCTCTAAGTCGTGCTTCGACACGTGGGAGATATAGCCGCATCGAGGGCGTTACAAGTTGGTAATCAGAGCCTTCCCCGACCTTAGGAGCCCCCTGCTTGATCGAATCGTTGGCGTTGTTGAGTCTAGAAAAATGTTTTGAGTCATTTAGGATTATATATATCGTAGAGTTAGGAATTCTTTTTACTCCTCAGTCCCTTCATCGCTCTGGTGAGGCATCCTGACGTAGAGTTTTGACTCTTCTCTTCTCAAATTTCACTAAAAAAATTTAGGATCACGCGGGTATCTTGGAATTGTTCCGATGGTTTTGTGACGAGAACATTGTTCTTGGTGCCTCCTATCATTTAGGGGTTGTGGCAGTGTCCCAGGGAATTGAGCTCCGAGGTGTTGTCGTCACAATTTTATCGTTGCAGTTCTGGAATACCTGAGTTTAGTTTTGCCAACATCGAAAATCTCTTTTATGCAGTTGTTGGTCAGATAACCTCGACGCCACCCAGTACTGGGGCGGGAGTTCGGGAGTATTGCCATAACTCGTATAACGGATGCTTTTCGAAGGTTGAGGTCAATGATTTCCGAAGGTTTCTTGGTTATGTGTTGAAGGATGGATACAGCTGGATGTAGGATTTGCTAGTTTTGGGTGAGATATTATGCTTCCCCTGTATCCCCAACACCTGATTGCATAACCGGAAAAATTTGGGAGTTTATAAGTGGGAATTCAAGTAGCTCTTAGGATATCTTTCCGTCAGATGTATGATATGAAATTGGGGTTCGACGTCTAGTGGTCCGCCTATCCACGGTTGGTTTTACAGTGGTCTCGTTGTGTCTTAAAGAGTCCTTGGCTATGCCTACTCGGGGACGCTTCGTATGTCATGTGCACTGCCTTGTATATGATGGTGTTGTATGATCGAGCCCATGTAGGCCCCACCACGAAAACTTCGGACGAAATCTCTATCATATGTTTGTTCAGGCTTATTCCACAAGCCAATATTTTGTTTTGTTTTGAGTTGTGGTATTCGAGTTGCTTCGAAGTCAAATGTTGATTCCATACCTTTTCCAAGCGGTGTTCTCATATTTCTATGTGAATACAAATCCTTCTTGATCATCGAGATTGTCATCTAAATTTCTTTTCACCGGCGTGTTTCTCTTCAAGTGTATCCGATCATTTCAACATTTGCAAGATCCAATCTCAGTTCTTTTCAACGGTGTTTGTTTCATTCGTCCCAGGCTGCCTTTGTTTTTCCCGCCCACCCACCCCTTTTTTCTTCAAGGACTCAGATTTCTTATTCAAGTATCCTTTTATGGATGAGAAGTCTCTCCATTCTTTTCCCTTCAATATTCTTTCCCGGTGGTTCTCATGAAGATGTTCTTCTAGTTCGCCATTCCTCATTCCTTTTCTTCTCCGGTGGATCTAATTCCAACTTTGTTGATCATATTCCTTTCTCCCTCGTTTCTAATGCTTTCTCTTGCCGGTGCACCTCTTAATCATCCACTTCTCACTACTCAATTGTTCCGGAGTGCTCAAGGTATCTCGAAGATTCATGTTTCCACTCTGCAGTTGTTCAATATCTACGAGGACGTTCTCTCATTCAAGTATTTTAATTCAAAGGGTGCAATCTCTCTTTCGAGTAATCATTTCTACGGTGTTTCTTTTGAGTGGGCCCTAACCCACAGGTCTTTCCCCAGGATCTTACCTGAATCTTCTTATTTTTCCCGGACCTTTTCAAATTCTTTTCAAAGTTGACGTAAGAATGAATTATCATCAGTCAAATGTCTTTCTCCAAGATCTTTCAAATTCTTTTCATCGTTGGTTCAACCTTTATAATTTTCACCCCGGAGTATCTCAACAATTTGGTGGTGTTTCTCGTCGTAATTCTCAGATTTTGAAGACCGAAGAAGAGTTTTTTCCTCCTTATCTTATTCGTTCTCTCAGAGATGCGTGATTCTAGCTTGTTGCCATCCTCTCATAATTGTTTTGATTGTGAGAATTCCTTTCACCTATCTGGAGTCCATCAATTCAGGTTTATTCATTCTCAGCTTTCAGTTATCAGTCTCCGTCATACCGGTGCTTAGATCAAGGATCCTCTAATTAGCTCGTAATCTCTTCGTTCTCATGGATCTAAATTCTCTCAAGCATGTTCGTTTATTTGCTGATCCTTCCCGGTGTTGTCTCATGTTTTATTCGTTCCTCTTCAGTTCTTACAGTGGTTCGTTCAAGATCTCTCTTCCATGGTTATCATATTAATTCATTCGTTGTTTCATCCTACTGGTGGTTCGTTGAAGACCTTCTCAAGTTTGCGCTATATCTATCTTAATCCTTACTACGTGAATAAGTAGTGTGCCAAATCCATTGTTGGTCATTAATTTAATTGGTGAAGGATTCCCATAACGTAATTCTTATTCTTTGTTTCATCGTGTAAATTCAATTCTTTATTCCGGAGGTGCATCAAATTCTCGGTTTCACTTGTTTCATCTTTTCTTTTCCGGAGTTCCAAGCTCTCTCAATTTATTTCATCATGAAGGTCCATCTAATTATTACAAGATTTCACCTTGTGTTTTCAACTTCTTTTTCCTTCCATTTGATCATTCTTTTGTTTAACGGAGTTCTTCATGAAGGTTCTACATGGTGGTTCATCAAGGATTTAATTCCTTCTCGAAGTGTTCATCAACATTCTTTTCAAAGGAGCTCAAGTTTCTTCATCTTGCAATCCGGAGTGCTATTCTTTCATATCTCATCATTTGAGGTGGTATTATGTCATTGTTGATAATTTGAGTTCATGTTCCATGATTCACATGTTGTTAAGAATGAGATATTTTACATCCATCAACCTCTTCGTTGGAGTTATCTTGGGTTATATTTCACCTAAAACCTTCCCTAAGGATTGTTACTATTTATGGTGCTCTTAAAGGACCCAAGTTCTTCTTTTATCCTTCAGGTGAACAAGTTCCTCGTCTTCTTGTTCATATCAATCCAATCTATTGTTTTCGTTAGTGGCAGTTTTCACCTCAAGTTTTTTTTGAGATGTTTTCCATAAGCCCACAACAAGCTTACTCTTTTCGTTGTGGGTTTTTCAACAACTACGTTTGACCCTTCTCCTAAGGATGCCTTTTCAAGTTCAATTGTGGCAGAAGTTGTCATTTTCTTCTCAATTCCTTCTCTTCCAATTATCTATCTTCTATGTCTTTCTTCCAGAGGCATTATGATGTTGCTGTCTTCGTCCCATCAACTCATTTTGCCAAGTTCATATTCTTTTCCTCGCATATCCCATTTAACCGAAGTGTTGTGCCCTTTTGCTCAAGTTTTTTCGCCTTATCAAGTCTTGCATCTCTTTTCAACAGGAGTGCTGTTTGAATTTTTTTTCCTTGTTCCTCTTTTCTAACGGAGTGTTTTCAACTTCGTTCATCTCCATTGCATTCTTTTCTCAAATTGGCTCAACCTTTTCAAGGTTCTTTGGTTTCACTCATTTTTCAAAGAAGCAACTTAGTTTTACCTCTTCTCTTTCTCTCCCGTTTTTCCCTCCGGTGCCATTCTAGATCTCGGGACGAGATCCTCTCGTAGTGGTGGAGTGTTGTAACGCCCCGAGACCGATGTGCCAGGTGTCTTCCTGTTATTCGCCGACGTTGCCATGTCATTTGCTTGCGTGTTGCATTTATTCATGTCATCATGTGCATTGCATCATCATGTTTTCAAAACTGGCATCCGTCCCAGTCTCCTCGTTCTTTCCGTTGTCCGTCCTGAGCCCAGACACACTTGCACGCACCTGCGACATGTTTACAAGTGGCCGGAAAATGTTCTCGGAATGGGTGAAAGTTGGCGTGTGGTCTTATTATAGTGTAGATAGACCGCCTGTCAAGTTTCATCGCATTCGGTGTTCGTTTGATAGCCCAACCATTAAACTATAGCGGCATTATAGCCGGTCAAAACGTCGGACGTTTTCGGTCTCCAGAAACAGCCGCTGGGTCTCTCTCTTCTCTTCTCTCAGCTCGAGCCCTTCTGCGCAGTCCACTGACAAACGCCAGGCCCCGAAACCCTCTCCGCACAATGCATCGAACCCCTCACGTGCGCGTCCGAAACTGTCCCGGACCCAACCCGGGCAGTCGTCACCGTTGAATCTGGATCATCCCCAAACGTCTACAAAACGTCACTGTTTTCTTATTTGGACTCCCTAGCTATTTTATCCGCGATCGTCCGATTGCGATCGTAGGGTCAAGATAGCCCCTAACCTAATCCGTGATGTATATATATAGTCCACCCCTAGTCTAATTTCAGAACCAATCCCTAATTTCTAGGGATCCTCCCAGACACCGCCGCCGCACTCATTCCCCACCTCGGGATCCTCTCATTCCCCCTGCACCAACCACCAGCCATCTCCCCTGTCTGATCCACCCATCCAACCTCCTCCTTTTCCCCAATCCAACGCGCCCGAGCTCCACCTTGCGTGCCCTCCTCCTCGTCCTTCCGGCCGCAGCAAACGAACAGGAGGCCTCGCGCCTGCTTCCTCCTCGTTGCCTCGCTCGAACCCAACAGGAGAGGAGCTCCTCCGCTGTCGAGCACCACCAGGCGCCTGCACCCCGCTACTCCTCGTTCCCTCGTCCCCGAGCTCCATCAAGAGGAGAGGAGCCCCCGCAAGCCACTGCTCCGCCGCTGCCCTCGTGCCCGTGCCCGAGCTCCTCCCGATCTAGATGAGCGTCGCCCCCTTCTTCTCCTTCCTGTGCTCCTCCCGTTTCTCCCTCTCTCATCTTTCTCTGTTCTCCTTTCTCTGTCGACAGGAGCCTCCACCGTTCGGATCCGTCCTCCTCGAACCCTGCTTCGCTCATCGGAACCTTCTGGCCGACCGGAGTCGCCGTCCTCGCCCGGATCCGCGCTGCCTGCAGCCGGGCCAAGACGCCGCCGCTGCTCTGCTTCTTCTTGAGCAGAGGAGCGCCCGCAAACCTGTGCCTCGCCCGCTCGTTTGCCGCGTTGACCGCGTCGGCGCCCTGTCGGCCCGTGGACCCCACCTCTTGCCGCTCCTGGCCGCCGCACCTGTAGTCCCTCGCCTCGCCGCCCCTCTGACTCGCTCGCCGGAGTGTTGCTCCCAGCCGCCGCGCCCCTGCTTCCTCTACAGTGAAGACGAGCGGGTTGACTCCCTTCAGTTGACCGAGCAGCCTCCCTACTCGTGTGGGCTACAATAGATCCAGCCTGCCCCACCACTGCTTGAACTAGGCCGAAGCCCATGGTGAGCTGCTCCCCAGCGCCTCTCTGTTGGCCCATGAATGGATTCGGCCCGATGTATTTTTTCCCTTGTCTGCGATTTTAGCAATTAAACTGGGACTGCAGTTTTTTACAGAAAACCCCCCTAGTTTCATGCATTTAATAACTTCACAACCGTGCATCGGATCTAAATAAATTATATATGAAAGTTGCTTAGAATTTTGTCTAGTTTAATAATTTGCAACTTTCATCCATGTTTGAAATGTTTAAAATGCTGTTTGGTTAAATTTGCTCCTATGCCATGTTAAAATGCTTTAATTCATAACTAAATAACCGTAGCTCCGAATTAATAAACTTTATATGTAAATGGGTGGAAAAATGCCTAGTTTAACATGGTGGCCTTACTTTGCATGTTTAACAACTCTAAAATATGTTTAGGGCAGAACAGTACCAAACCTAAAATATGCACATGAGGAGTTTCCGGACTTGTTTTTGTTGTTCCGGCCTCATTTAAACTTGCCTAGATAGGTAGTTTTTATGCTTCACTTGCCAGTTTAACAACATTTAATATTGTTGGGTACATAAACAAGATCGAACTAAATAAGTCATGTGGTGTTTCGTCAATATGCAACGGAGTTGCATATTGAGCTCCACTTAATTTGTAGGATTGTTTGTGCACTTTGCCATGCCATGCCTTCATTAAACCGGACATGCATCATACTTGGTTGTGCATCATGCCATGCTTATGTGATGTTTGTTTACTATGTTGTTTGCTTTCTTTCCGGTGTACTTCTTCTCGGTAATCCGGTAACATTGCGTTTGTGAGGATACGTTGGCTACGTCTGTTTGTCTTCTTCATGGACTCGTTCTTCTTCCTTGCGGGATTTCAGGCAAGATGACCATACCCTCGAAATCACTTCTATCTTTGCTTGCTAGTTGCTCGCTCTTTTGCTATGCCTATGCTGCGATACCTACCACTTGCTTATCATGCCTCCCATATTGTTAAGCCAAGCCTCTAACCCACCTTGTCCTAGCAAACCGTTGTTTGGCTATGTTACCGCTTTGCTCAGCCCCTCTTATAGCGTTGTTAGTTGCAGGTGAAGATTGGAGCTTGTTCCATGTTTGGAACATGGATATTTTGTTGGGATATCACAATATCTCTTATTTAATTAATGCATCTATATACTTGGTAAAGGGTGGAAGGCTCGGCCTTATGCCTGGTGTTTTGTTCCACTCTTGCCGCCCTAGTTTCCGTCATATCGGTGTTATGTTCCCGGATTTGTGTTCCTTACGTGGTTGGGTTATAATGGGAACCCCTTGACAGTTTCGCCTTGAATAAAACTCCTCCAGCAAGGCCCAACCTTGGTTTTACCATTTGCACTAACAACCTATAACCTTCCCTTGGGTTTTCACGAGCCTGAGGGTCATCTTTATTTTAACCCCCCCCCCCTGGGCCAGTGCTTCTCTAAGTTTTGGTCCGAACCGGGCAGCCTGCGGGGCCACCTCGGGGAAACTTGAGGGCTGGTTTTACTTGTAGCTTGACCTATCCGGTGTTGCCCTGAGAACGAGATATGTGCAGCTCCCATCAGGATGTCGGCGCATCGGGCGGCTTTGCTGGACTTGTTTTACCATTGTCGAGGATGTCATGTAACCGGGATGCCGAGCCTGATCGGATTGTCTTGGGAGAAGGAATATCCTTCATTGACCGTGAGAGCTTGTGATGGGCTAAGTTGGGACACCCCTGCAGGGTTTTGAACTTTTGAAAGCCATGCCCGCGGTTATGGGCAGATGGGAATTTGTTAATGTCTGGTTGTAGAAAACTTGAAGTTTAACCTAATTAAAATGCATCAACCGTGTGTGTAACCGTGATGGTCTCTTTCCGGCGAAGTCCGGGAAGTGAACACGGTGTTGGAGTAATGCTTGACGTAGGTTGTTCTAGGATCACTTCTTGATCATAGTTGTTCGACCGTGCTTTGCCTTCTCTTCTCGCTCTCATTTGCGTATGTTAGCCACCATATATGCTAGTCGCTTGCTGCAGCTCCACCTCATACCGTTACCTTACCTATAAGCTTAAATAGTCTTGATCGCGAGGGTGTGAGATTGCTGAGTCCCCGTGACTCACAGATACTTCCAAAACCAGTTTGCAGGTGTCGATGAAACCGTATAGGTGACGCAACCAAGCTCAAGGAGGAGCTCGATGAAGATCTTGTCCTTTGTGTTGTTTCGTGCTAGTTGAGCAGTAGTGGAGCCCAGTCAGGACGATCGGGGATCTGTGTAGCATTTGGGGTAGTCTTCTTTTATTTTGGTTCCGTAGCCGGACCTTGATTGTATTTGGATGAATGTAATGCTTTATTCATGTATTGTGTGAAGTGGCGATTGTAAGCCAACTATGTATCTCTTTTCCCTTATGTATTACATGGGTTGTGTGAAGATTACCTCACTTGTGACATTGCTTTCAATGCGGTTATGCCTCTAAGTCGTGCTTCGACACGTGGGAGATATAGCCGCATCGAGGGCGTTACACAGCCCCCGAGCCTTCCAATTGTCTGGATCCATCAAAATGAACAGTCCAATATGTGTTGTTTGGTTTCTCTTCTGGCATCTGCATTTCTGTCCAGTCATTGATAAAATCAACTAGTGCTTGAGACTTGATCGCAGTACGTGGTACATACTTCAACCCATGAGACCCAAGCTCAATGGCCCACTTGGCGACTCGTCCAGTGGCTTCTCTGTTTTGAATGATGTCTCCCAAAGGAGCAGAGCTGACCACAGTGATTGGATGACCCTAAAAATAATGTTTAAGCTTCCGGCTTGCCATAAACACGCCATATACGAGCTTCTGCCAATGTGGATATCGTTGCTTGGATTCAATTAACACCTCGCTGACGTAGTAAACCGGCCGTTGAACTGGATGTTCCTTGCCAGCCTCCTTGCGCTCCACCACAATAGCCACACTAACAGCTCGTGAGTTGGCAGCCACGTATAACAACAGTGGCTCTTTCTCAACTGGAGCAGCAAGGACCGGCGGCTCAGCAAGCTGTGTCTTCAGATCTTCAAAAGCAAAGTTTGCAGCATCGCTCCAAACAAAATCATCTCTTTTCTTCATCATCTGATACAAAGGCATTGCCTTCTCCCCTAACCGGCTTATGAACCGGCTCAAAGCAGCAACACGACCTGCCAGCCATTGAACGTCATTGACGCACGTTGGTTTGGCCAGGGATGTAAGTGCCTTGATTTTCTCCGGGTTAGCTTCAATACATCTGTTGGACACAAAAAAAACCAAGAGCTTGCCGGCTGGGACTCCAAAAACACACTTAGCCGGGTCAAGCATCATTTTGTAGACCCGGAGATTATCAAAGGTCTCTTTCAGATCTGCAACCAAGGTTTCCTCCTTCCTGGATTTTACCACTATATCATCCACATAGGCATGAACATTACGCCCAATCTGATTATGAAGACAATACTGCACACACCATAGATAAGTCGCATGGGCACTCTTAAGCCCAAAAGGCATAGACACATAGCAGAAAGCTCCAAAGGGAGTGATAAAAGCCGTCTTCTCCTGATCTTTGACCGCCATCTTGATCTGATGATAACCTGAATAAGCATCCAAGAAACTCAAACATGCGCAACCCGCCGTAGCATCGATGATCTGATCAATACGGGGGAGGGCAAAAGGATCAGCCGGACAAGCCTTGTTCAGATTGGTGTAATCCACACACATACGCCAGGTGCCATTCTTTTTTAGCACAAGCACCGGGTTGGCTAACCACTATGGGTGAAAGACTTCTACAATGAACCCGGCCGCCAAGAGCCGGGCCACCTCTTCTCCAATGGCCTTGCACCTTTCTTCATTGAACCGTCGGAGAAACTGTCGGACAGGTTTAAACTTTGGATCAATATTGAGAGTGTGCTCAGCGAGTTCCCTCGGGACACCCGGCATGTCTGAAGGTTTCCATGCAAAGATGTCCCGGTTCTCATGGATGAACTTGATGAGCGCGCTTTCCTATTTTGGATCCAAGTTTGCACTGATGATGAACTGCTTGGATGAGTCGCCAGGCACAAAGTCAACCATCTTGGTGTCATCAGCTGATTTGAACTTCAATGCCGGCTCATGCTCTGTTGTTGGTTTGTTTAACGACGTCATGTCTGTCGGGTCAACGTGATCTTTGTAAAACTTTAACTCCTCTGTTGCACAAACAGATTCAGCATAGGCAGCATCACCTTCTTCACACTCCAAAGCTATTTTCCGGCTCCCATGTACTGTGATGGTGCCCTTATAGCCCGACATCTTGAGCTGCAAATATACATAACACGGCCGAGCCATGAACTTGGCATAAGACGGCCGTCCGAACAAAGCATGATATGGGCTTTTGACCTTAACCACCTCAAAGGTTAATTTTTCTGCTCTGGAATCATACTCATCCCCAAAGGCTACTTCCAGTTCAATCTTACCCACTGGGTATGCCGACTTGCCAGGAACCACACCGTGAAAAACAGTGTTGGATTGTTTAAGACTCTTATCAGTCAACTCCATCCGGCGAAACGTCTCATAGTAGAGGATGTTGATGCTACTGCCTCCATACATGAGTACCTTAGTGAATTTGTATCCACCAACCTGAGGCGCCACTACCAAAGCCAAGTGACCAGGATTATCGACCCGGGGTGGGTGATCCTCTCTGCTCCACACAATAGGCTGCTCTAACCAACGTAAGTAACATGGAATCGCCGGCTCAACGGCATTGACGGCCCTCTTGTGAAGCTTCTGGTCCCTCTTACATAAACTAGTGGTGAATACATGGTATTGCCCACTATTTAGTTGTTTTGGGTTGCTCTGATATCCAGACTGTTGCTGCTGATTACCTTGGCCGGGTTGTGGATTATATCCTCCTTGGTTACCAGGATGGCCCTGACCGTGAAATCCTCCTCCACCTGAACTGGTGCCCGGGCCTTGGAAACTGCCTCCACCTGAACCGCCACCTAGGCCGTGACCGCCATCAAACGCGTTTGAATTTTTAAATGCCTTAATGATCGTATAATCTTTCCACAGGTGGGTGACTGGCTTCTCCCGGGTGCCATGCCTTGGACAAGGTTCATTCAATAGTTGCTCAAGGGTGGGATCTGACCCGCCCGACCGAGGGTTTGTCTGCCCTTGCGCTGTTGATTTCGCCCTGTTCATTGGTGTTAGCAACAAACTCATCAGCCTTACGTTTATTACCTCCTTGATTTGTCGGGTTATGCTGGTGACCCTTGTCATTGCCGTTCTTCTTTCCCTTCATTGTCTTTTCTTCATCAGACACCGGGTCTTTGGTACTGTCAGAATCGGCATACTTGACGAGAGCCGCCATCAACTGGCCCATGTCATTGCAATCACGTTTGAGCCGCCCCAACTTCTGCTTCAGAGGTTCAAAACGGCAATTTTTCTCCAACATCAAGACTGCTGAGCCGGCATCCATCTTATCGGACGAATGTATTATCTCCTTGACCCGGCGCACCCAATGGGTCGTAGACTCGCCGTCCTCTTGCTTACAATTAGTCAGGTCCACAATCAACATAGGCTGCTTACATGTGTCTTTGAAGTTCTGGATGAATCGGGCCTTCAACTCCGCCCATGAGCCGATCGAATTGGGCGGCAACCCCTTCAACCAAGTACGAACTGTTCCATCCAACATCATGGTGAAATACTTAGCCATTGCTGCGTCGCTAACCTCTAACAACTCCATAGCCATCTCATAACTCTCAATCCAAGCCCCAGGTTGTAAGTCAGCCGTATAATTAGGCACCTTATGAGGCCCTTTAAAGTCCTTGGGAAAATGCTCATTACATATGGCCGGCACCAAGCAAGGGACGCCTCCGGTTCTCGTGGCCACTCCTACCTCGACCGAGGTTGCTGGATAAGTCGAAAAAGTTTGATGAACCGCCTGATCTACTGCCAATCGAACTGCCCGTTCTACCTCTTGTCGAATCCTCTCTTGATCCGCCAAGTTAAGGGCTCCAGCCCGCACCGGCTCATGCCTGTGTGGCCGGTTGCAGCGTTGAGCATTGCTTGACATGTCTGCGGATTCCATATGCCTACTGTAGCTCGGGATTCGGCTTGTGCGAGGATTTGAATGGATCATGTCTCGACTGTAGGAGTATGCATCCTGCTGTGCTAGAGCTGTTTGAATAAGTTCTCTTACCCTCCGCGTTTCGACCGCCGCCGGTGAGTCACCTTCCATTGGGAGAGCCGCCAAGCGAGCCGACGCTGCGATGAGGTTTTCCAAGGGGTTGGAGAAGTGACCCGTCGGTGTTGGTACGTAATGAGGCGGAGCGGTAACGATACGAGGCGGTACCATGGCACGCGGCTGGACCGGCGCGCCAGGTGTCGTGATCCGGTGTGCCTCCGGCGGGTTACTTCCCCCAGCTCCGGGTGTATGGAATAGGTTCCTAGGATCAAGCATCAGAGGTAGACGTGACTGAGTTTTTTGATGCCTTCTCCACATGACCTCATTTGACGCGTTTAGATCCACCGAGAGCCGGAAGGTCTCTGCTTGAAGCTGTTGAGCACGAACGTCCAGAGCCGCCCGTTCCACTGACATCTTGACTTCCTCTACGGCCAGATTTTCCTTAGCTTGCACCATCTCTTCACGTACGCATGCCACCTCTGCGTCATGCTGGGCTTTATCCGCCGGCTCTACCACAGCAGTCAACAGAGTCGTCAGTTTATCCATGAGGTCCATTAGAATCTGAGCCGGGGGTGCGCGGGGTCTTCTGACCCGGCTGCGGCCGACCCGGTAGCTGTCGCCACCGCTGCTGTGGAGTTCTGCCCGGGCTGTGTCCCTGCCATGAAGACTCCGGTCCAATTCAGCGGCTCAAGGGGATCCGGAATACTGCTGCCATCGGAACAGCCCCCGAGCATGCCATCCTGCAGCTGGTACAAAGAGTTCGTCTCGTCCGTTGATGATGCAGTGTCGGAACAGACGGCCATCTCACTGCCCTCCACCGATCCTTCAGTGTATTCACCGCCGTGAACGCAGCCTACGAAGGCATGCTTCACGACAGATTGAACACGGGTGGTCCTTGCGCGTTGAGCCATTTCGATGAGATTGGTGTGGACGTCCAGCTCAGGGCCTGACTCGCCGATCCGGCCGATGAAGATGTGAATTCCGCCGAAGGGGACCCGGTACCCGTACTCAATCGAGCCAGCCTCGGGGCCCCAGCCTTCGTCGTCGATGTAGAGCTTGCCGCGACGACTCTTGGTCATCCGGCCCACAGCGTATCCCTTGAGCCCTTTGAAGTTGCCCTTCAAGAACTCAAATCCACCATGCGCTGGCCCCACAGTGGGCGCTAACTATCGTGGAATTGTCACGGCAGATGTCCTAGAGAAAGGACTTAGTCGTAGGGCCATCGCAACTAGGAAGCTTAAAGGGGTTAATCGGGACAAAGGACACGAGAGGTTTTATACTAGTTCGGCCCCTTACGATGAAGGTAAAAGCCTACGTCTAGTTGTGTTGGTATTGCCGGGGTTTCGATCACCAAGAGGCTCAACTCGCCGGCTTGGTTATCAATCTTTTGTTGCTTGCCCTAAGCCGCCACCGGGTCGTCCCCTTATATACACGGGTTGACGCCTGGTGGCCTATAGAGTCCCGGCCGGCTCATAATCGTGTCTGGCTCAGTGACTTCCTTTACATTCCTTTCTTTACAAGTCTTTCATTACATACGGCAGTTTGCAATTTTGGGCCTTAAGCCGCCGCTAGGCTTTTGGGCCTTCTATAATATTTGATAAACTATCATCTTAATGTTTACTGGCGGGGCTGACCCGGCCCCTCCTGGGCGGGTCATAACTGATAGTTATATCCCCAACACTTAGTGTGCTATCAAACATCACAACGTAACTGGGTGATTATAAAGATGCTATACAGGTGTCTCCGATGGTCTTTGTTGAGTTGGCATAGATCGAGATTAGTATTTGTGCTACGTCTTGAGCTTGCGTTGGTTTTCCCCAAAGAGGAAGGGATGATGCAGCAGAGTAGCGTAAGTATTTCCCTCAGTTTTTGAGAACCAAGGTATCAATCCAGTAGGAGGCCACGCTCAAGTTCCTCGTACCTGCACAAAATGATAGCTACTCGCAACCAACGCGATTAGGGGTTGTCAATCCCTTCACGGTCACTTACGAGAGTGAGATCTGATAGATATAATATTTTTGGTATTTTTGGTATAAAGATGCAAAGTAAAAAGTAAAGGCAAAGTAAAAAAGCAAAGCAATATTAAAGTGATGGAGATTGATATGATGATAATAGACCCGGGGGCCATAGGTTTCACTAGTGGCTTCCTCAAGAGCATAAGTATTCTACGGTGGGTGAACAAATTACTGTTGAGCAATTGATAGAATTGAGCATAATTATGAGAAAATCTAGGCATGATCATGTATATAGGCATCACGTCCGTGACAAGTAGATCGAAACGATTCTGCATCTACTACTATTACTCCACTCATCGACCGCTATCCAGCATGCATCTAGAGTATTAATTTAAAAACAGAGTAACGCCTTAAGCAAGATGACATGATGTAGAGAGATAAATTCATGCAATATGAAATAAACCCCATCTTGTTATCCTCAATGGCAACGATGCAATACGTGCCTTGCTGCCCCTTCTGTCACTGGGAAAGGACCCCGCAAGATCGAACCCAAAGCTAAGCACTTCTCCCATGGCAAGAACTACCAATCAAGTTGGCCAAATCAAACGGATAATTAGAAGAGACTTGCAAAGATAACCAATCATACATAAAAGAATTCACAGAAGATTCAAATATTATTCATAGATAGACTTGATCATAAACCCACAATTCATCGGTCTCAACAAACACACCGCAAAAAGAAGATTACATCGAATAGATCTCCACAAGAGAGGGGGAGAACTTTGTATTGAGATTCAAAGAGAGAGAAGAAGCCATCTAGCTACTAACTATGGATCCGGAGGTCTGAGGTAAACTACTCACACTTCATCGGAGGGGCTAGGATGATGTAGAAGTCCTCCGTGATGACGGCCCTCTTCCGGCGGAGCTCCGGAACAGGCCCCAAGATGGGATCTCGTGGATACAGAAAGTGGCGGCGGTGGAATTAGGTTTTTGGCTCCTATTCTGATCGTTTGGGGTACGTAGGTATATATAGGAGGAAGGAGTACGTCGGTGGAGCACCGAGGGGCCCACGAGGCAGGGGGCGCGCCCCCCAACCTCGTGACCTCCTCTTTGACTCCTTGGAGTAGGGTCCAAGTCTCCTGGATCACGTTCGGTGAGAAAATCACGTTCCCGAATATTTTATTCCGTTTGGACTCCGTTTGATATTCTGTTTCTCCAAAACACTGAAATAGGCAAAAAAACATCAATTCTGGGCTGGGCCTCCGGTTAATAGGTTAGTCCCAAAAATAATATAAAAGTGGAAAATAAAGCCCAATATAGTCCAAAACAGTAGATAATATAGCATGGAGCAATCAAAAATTATAGATACGTTGGAGACGTATCAGGCATCCCCAAGCTTAATTCATGCTCGTCCTTGAGTAGGTAAATGATAAAAAGAGAATTTTTGATGCGGAGTGCTACTTGGCATAATTTCAATGCAAATCTTCTTAATTGTGATATGAATATTTAGATTAGAAAGATTCAAGACAAAATTTTATATTGACATAAAAATAATAATACTTTAAGCATACTAACAGAGCAATTATGTCTTCTCAAAATAACATGGCCAAAAAAAGTTATCCCTACAAAATCATATAATCTGGCTATGCTCCATCTTCACCACACAAAGTATTTAAATCATGCACAACCCCGATGACAAGCCAAGCAATTGTTTCATACTCTAACTTTTTCAAAACTTTTTCAATCTTCACGCAATACATGAGCGTGAGCCTTGGATATAGCACTATATGTGGAATAGAATGGTGGTTGTGGAGAAGACAAAAAGGAGGGGAAGATAGTCTCACATCAACTAGGCGTATCAACGGGCTATGGAGATGCCCATCAATAGATATCAATGTGAGTGAGTAGGGATTGCCATGCAACGGATGCACTAGAGCTATAAATGTATGAAAGCTCAAAATGAAACTAAGTGGGTGTGCATCCAACTTGCTTGCTCACGAAGACCTAGGGCAATTTGAGGAAGCCCATCATTGGAATATACAAGCCAAGTTCTATAATGTAAAATTCCCACTAGTATATGAAAGTGATAACATGAGAGACTCTCTACTATGAAGATCATGGTGCTACTTTGAAGCACAAGTGTGGTAAAAGGATAGTAGCATTGCCCCTTTTTATTTATTTTCTCTTTTTTGGGGGGGGGCTTCCTTTTTCTCTTTGGCCTTTCTCTTTTTTTTATTGGGACAATGCTCTATTAAATGATGATCATCACACTTTTATTTATTTACAACTCAATGATTACAACTCGATTCTAAAACAAAGTATGACTCTATATGGATTCCTCCGGCAGTGTACCGGGATATGCAATGAATCAAGAGTGACAAGTATGAAAAAATTATGAATGGTGGCTTTGCCACAAATATTATGTCAACTACATGATCATGCTAAGCAATATGACAATGATGAATGTGTCATGATGAACTAGATGGTGGAAAGTTGCATGGCAATATATCTCGGAATGGCTATGGAAATGCCATAATAGGTAGGTATGGTGGCTGTTTTGAGGAAGGTATATGGTAGGTGTATGATACCGGCGAAAGGTGTGCGGTATTAGAGAGGCTAGCAAAGGTGGAAGGGTGAGAGTGCGTATGATCCATGGACTCAACATTAGTCATAAAGAACTCATATACTTATTGCAAAAATCTAGAAGTTATCAAAGCAAAGTATTACGCGCATGCTCCTAGGGGGGTAGATTGGTAGGAAAAGACCATCGCTCGTCCCCGACCGCCACTCATAAGGAAGACAATCAATAAATAAATCTTGCTCCGACTTCATCACATAACGGTTCACCATACGTGCATGCTACGGGAATCGCAAACTTTAACACAAGTATTCTTTAAATTCACAACTACTCAACTAGCATGACTTTAATATTATCACCTCCATATCTCAAAACAATTATCATGCTTCAATCTTTTCTTAGTATTCAACACACTCAAAAGAAAGTTTCACAAATCTTGAATACCAAGCATATTATTATTAAGAAAATTACCATGCTATTAAGACTCTCAAAATAATTTAAGTGAAGCATGAGATATCAATAGTTTCTTTAAAACAAATCCACCACCATGCTCTAAAAGATCTAAGTGAAGCACATAGAGCAAAATTATAACGCTCAAAAGATATAAGTGAAGCACACAGAGCAAAATTACTTAGCTCAAAAGATATAAGTGAAGCACATAGAGCAAAATTACATAGCTCAAAAGATATAAGTGAAGCACATAGAGCAAAACTACATAGCTCAAAAGATATAAGTGAAGCACATAGAGTATTCTATCAAATTTTAATTCATGTATGGCTCTATCAAAAGGTGTGTACAGCAAGGATGATTGTGGCATACTAATACACAAAGACACAAATAATACAAGACGCTCCAAGCAAAACACATATCATGTTGGTGAA
Organism: Triticum urartu; assembly: GCF_003073215.2. Taxonomy (NCBI): domain Eukaryota; kingdom Viridiplantae; phylum Streptophyta; class Magnoliopsida; order Poales; family Poaceae; genus Triticum; species Triticum urartu. The sequence goes on along the minus strand of NC_053025.1, from coordinate 513,772,368 downwards.
TAAAAATATAGCTCCAAGTAAATTACCGATGGAAGTGGACGAAAGAGGGGATGCCTTCCGGGGCATCCCCAAGCTTTGACTTTTTGGTGTCATTGGATTATCTTGGGGGTGCCATGGGCATACCCAAGCTTAGTCTCTTGCCACTCCTTGTTCCATAATCCATCAAAAGAATTCACCCAAAACTTGAAAACTTCACAACACAAAACTTAAAGTAGAAAACTCGTGAGCTCCGTTAGCGAAAGAAAACAAAAGACCACTTCAAGGTACTGTAATGAACTCATTATTTATGTATATTGGTGTTAAACCTACTGTATTCCAACTTCTCTATGGATTATAAACTATTTTACTAACCATAGATTCATCAAAATAAGCAAACAACACACGAAAAACAGAATCTGTCAAAAACAGAACAATCTATAGTAATCTGTAGCTAGCGCAAGATCTGGAACCCCAAAATTCTAAAATAAATTGCTGGACATGAGGAATTTATCTATTAATCATCTTCAAAAATAATTAACTAAATAGCACTCTCCAAATAAAAATGACAGCAGTTCTCGTGAGCGCTAAAGTTTCTGTTTTTTACAGCAAGTTCAACAAGACTTTCCCCAAGTCTTCCCAACGGTTCTACTTGGCACAAACACTAATTAAACACAAAAACACAACCAAAACAGAGGCTAAATAATTTATTTATTACTAAGCAGGAGCAAAAATCAAGGAATAAAAATAAAATTGGGTTGCCTCCCAACAAGCGCTATCGTTTAACGCCCCTAGCTAGGCATAAAAGCGAGGATACATCTAGGTATTGCCATAATAGTAAGATAGATTATTAAAACTCATTTCATATTCTCTACATTCGGCAGCAAGTTTTCTTTGAGGCAAGCAAAAGTAATCAAAAGGACTAAATTTAATGGGACAAAAGTCCCCAAGATCAACCTTGGGAGGTATAGGTTCCTCCTTTGGTCCTTCATAATGCACAACCAATTCATCATTATAAGCATTCTTTTGACAGAACTTTGTAAGCCTATATTCAAGAGAATATCCTAGTTCATTATTTCGAATAGTCAAATCATCATTAAGTTCAAAAATTCTATCAACTAAAACATTGGTAGGAACCCTTTTTCTAAGATTTTCATTGAAAGCAACATAATCTAGAGATTGAAAACGCATTATTTCTTCTTGATCAAAGAGGATAGCCTCTATGGGGGGACGGCAAGCGTCCACCCTATAATGCGCAAAGATTTCTTTGGCTTCTTTTATTATGAATCTAAACTCATGAGCCAAAAAGATAGTAGCGGCACGCTTAACAGAAGAATGCTCAATATTAGAAAATTCCAGAAAAATCCTTTGTATGGAAGGATGCATGTGCATGAATTGTCTTTCAAGTTCAACTACAAGCATGGCAATAGCGTCCCCAAAACAACTAGTTCTGTGAAGGATAGAACTACCCATACAAGGTAAAGCACCGGCACAAGTAAAGAAATCTTGAATAACTCCTTTTCCAATAATATTACCACTACCAACACGGAATTTTTTTGTACGAAAGATGGTAGGTTCTTTAGCAGGAGCATCAGAATTTTCCATGATATTGTTATCACCCATATTGGCGATAACTTCACCAATTTCAGACATAACGGCAAGCAAGCAAACTAGCACACGAGCAAAGAAAAGGCAAGCGGGCAAAAGAGGCAATTAGAGAGGGAGGATAGAGAGAGAGATAGAGAGAGAGAGGGCGAATAAAACGGCAAGGGTGAAGTGGGGGAGAGGAAAACGAGAGGCAAATGGAAAATAATGTAATGCGAGAGATAGGGATTGTGATGGGTACTTGGTATGTTGACTTTTTGCGTAGACTCCTCGGCAACGGCACCAGAAATCCTTCTTGCTACATCTTGAGCTTGCGTTGGTTTTCCCCGAAGAGGAAGGGATGATGCAGCAGAGTAGCGTAAGTATTTCCCTCAGTTTTTGAGAACCAAGGTATCAATCCAGTAGGAGGCCACACTCAAGTCCCTCGTACCTGCACAAAACGATAGCTACTCGCAACCAACGCGACTAGGGGTTGTCAATCCCTTCACGGTCACTTACGAGAGTGAGATCTGATAGATATAATATTTTTGGTATTTTTGGTATAAAGATGCAAAGTAAAAAGTAAAGGCAAAGTAAAAAAGCAAAGCAAGATTAAAGTGATGGAGATTGATATGATGAGAATACCCGAGGGCCATAAGGTTCCACTAGTGGCTTCTCTCAAGAGATCAAGTAATTCTACGGGGTGAACAAATTACTGTTGAGCAATTTGACAGAATTGAGCATAGTTATGAGAATATCTAGGCATGATCATGTATATAGGCATCAGTCCGTGACAAGTAGACCGAAACAATTCTGCATCTACTACTATTACTCCACTCATCGACCGCTATCCAGCATGCATCTAGAGTATTAAGTTAAAAACAGAGTAACGCCTTAAGCAAGATGACATGATGTAGAGAGATAAATTCATGCAATATGAAATAAACCCCATCTTGTTATCCTCGATGGCAACGATGCAATACGTGCCTTGCTACCCCTTCTATCACTGGGAAAGGACACTGCAAGATCGAACCCAAAGCTAAGCACTTCTCCCATGGCAAGAACTACCAATCTAGTTGGCCAAACCAAACGGATAATTCGAAGAGACTTGCAAAGATAACCAGTCATACATAAAAGAATTCAGAGAAGATTCAAATATTATTCATAGATAGACTTGATCATAAACCCACAATTCATCGGTCTCAACAAACACACCGCAAAAAGAAGATTACATCGAATAGATCTCCACAAGAGAGGGGGAGAACTTTGTATTGAGATTCAAAGAGAGAGAAGAAGCCATCTAGCTACTAACTATGGACCCGAAGGTCTGAGGTAAACTACTCACACTTCATCGGAGGGGCTAGGATGATGTAGAAGTCCTCCGTGATGATGGCCCTCTTCCGGCGGAGCTCCGGAACAGGCCCCAAGATGGGATCTCATGGATACAAAAAGTTGCGGCGGTGGAATTTGGTTTTTGGCTCCCATTCTGATCGTTTGGGGGTACGTAGGTATATATAGGAGGAAGGAGTACGTCGGTGGAGCACCGAGGGGCCCACAAGGCAGGGGGCACGCCCTAGGGGGGGCGCCCCCCACCCTCGTGACCTCCTCTTTGACTCCTTGGAGTAGGGTCCAAGTCTCCTGGATCACGTTCGGTGAGAAAATCACGTTCCCGAAGATTTTATTCCGTTTGGACTCCGTTTGATATTTTGTTTCTCCGAAACACTGAAATAGGCAAAAAAACAGCAATTCTGGGCTGGGCCTCCAGTTAATAGGTTAGTCCCAAAAATAATATAAAAGTGGAAAATAAATCCCAATATAGTCCAAAACAGTAGATAATATAACATAGAGCAATCAAAAATTATAGATACATTGGAGACGTATCAATTTGTCACTCCGATTGTCGTAGAGGTATCTCTGGGCCCTCTCGGTAATGCACATCACTATAAGCCTTGAAAGCAATGTGACTAATGAGTTAGTTATGGGATATTGCATTACGGAACGAGTAAAGAGACTTGCCGGTAACGAGATTGAACTAGGTATGATGATTCCGACGATCGAATCTCGGGCAAGTAACATACTCATGTCAAAGGGAACAACGTATGTTGTTATGCGGTTTAACCGATAAAGATCTTCGTAGCATATGTGGGAGCCAATATGAACATCCAGGTTCTGCTATTGGTTATTGACCGGAGATGAGTCTCGGTCATGTCTACATAGTTCTCGAACCCGTAGGGTCCGCACGCTTAACATTTGATGACGATCGATATTATGAGTTTATGTGTTTTGATGTACTGAAGATAGTTCGGAGTCCCGGATATGATCACAGACATGACGAGGAGTCTCGAAATGGTCGAGACATAAAGATTGATATATTGGACGATGTTATTCAGACACCGGATGAGTTTCAGGGGTCATCGGATAAATATCGGAGTGTCGGGGGGTTATCGGACCCCCCGAGGGAACTAATGGGCCTCTATGGGCCTTAGTAGGAAGAGAGGAAGGGCCATGAGGGGCTGGCTGCACGCCCTCCCCCTTGGGTCCGAATTGGACTAGGGGAAGGGTGGCGGCGCCCCCCCCCTTCCATCCCTTCCCCCTCTTCCTTCCTTCCCCCTCTCTTCCTTGTTGGAAGCCTACTAGGAATAGGATTCCTATTCCTAGTAGGAATCCTACTTGGGGCGGGCCCCTATAGGGCCGGCCGGCCTTACCCTTGCTCCTTTATATACTGGGGGCAGGGGGCACCCAAGAACACACAAGTTGACATTTGTCTTAGCCGTGTGCGGTGCCCCCCTCCACAGATTTCCACCTCGGTCATATCGTTGTAGTGCTTAGCCGAAGCCCTGCGCCGGTAACTTCATCATCACCGTCATCACGCCATCGTGATGACGAAACTCTCCCTCGGCCTCAACTGGATCAAGAGTACAAGGGACATCACCGAGCTGAACGTGTGCAGATACCGGAGGTGCCCCGTGCATTCAGTACTTGGATCGGTTGGATCGCGAAGACGTTCGACTACATCAACCGCGTTACTTAATGCTTCCGCTTTCGGTCTACGAGGGTACGTAGATGTTATATGAACGAGTAGAACACAAAGGAGTTGTGGGCGTGGGTATATACATATTGCTTGCCATCACTAGTTGATTCTTGATTCAGCGGTATTGTTGAATGAAGCGGCTCAGACCGACATTACACGTACGCTTACGCGAGACTGGTTCTACCGACATGCTCCGCACATAGGTGGCTAGTGGGTGTCTGTTTCTCCAACTTTAGTTGAATCGGATTCAATGAACAGGGTTCTTTCTGAAGATCAAAAAGCAATCACTATACCGCTTTGTGGTTTTTTGATGCGTAGGTAAGAACGGTTCTTGCTAAGCCCGTAGCAGCCACATAAAACTTGCAACAACAAAGTAGAGTACGTCTAATTTGTTTTTGCAGGGCATGTTGTGATGTGATATGGTCAAGACGTGATTATATAAATTGTTGTATGAGATGATCATGTTTTGTAACATAGTTATCGGCAACTGGCAGGAGCCATATGGTTTTCACTTTAGTGTATGAAATGCAATCGCCATGTAATTGCTTTACTTTATCACTAAGCGGTAGCAATAGTCGTCGAGGCAATAGTTGTCAAGACGACAATGATGCTTCGATGGAGATCAAGGTGTCAAGCCGGTGATGATGGTGATCATGACGGTGCTTTGGAGATGGGATCAAAAGGCACAAGATGATGATGGCCATATCATATCACTTATTTGATTGCATGTGATGTTTATACTTTCTGCATCTTATTTTTGCTTAGTTTGGTGGTAGCATTATAAGATGATATCTCACTAACTTTCAAGGTACAAGTGTTCTCCCTGAGTATGCACCGTTGCTACAGTTTGTCGTGCCGAGACACCGCGTGATGATCGGGTGTGATAAGCTCTACGTTCACATACAATGGGTGCAAGCCAGTTTTGCAGACGCAGAGTACTCGGGTTAAACTTGACGACCCTAGCATATGCAGATATGGCCTCGGAACACTGAGACCGAAAGGTCGAGCGTGAATCATATAGTAGATATGATCAACATAGTGATGTTCACCATTGAAAACTACTCCATCTCACATGATGATCGGACATGGTTTAGTTGATATGGATCACGTGCTCACTTAGATGATTAGAGGGATGTCTATCTAAGTGGGAGTTCTCAAGTAATATGATTAATTGAACTTTAATTTATCATGAACTTGTACCTGGTAGTATTTTGCATGTCTTTGTTGTTGTAGATAAATGGCCTGTGTTGTTGTTCCGTTGAATTTTCATGCGTTCCTAGAGAAAGCTAAGTTGAAAGATGATGGTAGCAACTACACAGACTGGGTCCATAACTTGAGGGTTATCCTCATTGCTGCATAGAAGAATTACATCCTGGAAGCACTGCTAGGTGCCAAACCCGCTGCACGAGCAACTCCAGATGTTATGAACACCTGGCAGAGCAAAGCTGATGACTACTCGATAGTTCAGTGTGCCATGCTTTACGGCTTAGAACCGGGACTTCAACGACGTTTTGAACGTCATGGAGCATATGAGATGTTCCAGGAGTTGAAGTTAATATTTCAAGCAAATGCCTGGATTGAGAGATATGAAGTCTCCAATAAGTTCTACAGCTGCAAAATGGAGGAGAATAGTTCTGTCAGTGAACATATACTCAGAATGTCTGGGTACCACAATCACTTGACTCAGCTGGGAGTTAATCTTCCAGTTGATAGTTTCATTGATAGAGTTCTTCAATCACTGCCACCAAGCTACAAGAGCTTCGTGATGAACTATAATATGCAAGGGATGGATAAGACGATTCCCGAGATCTATTCAATGCTAAAGGCTGCGGAGGTAGAAATCAAGAAGGAGCATCAAGTGTTGATGGTCAACAAGACCACTAGTTTCAAGAAAAAGGGTAAAGGGAAGAAGGGGAACTTCAAGAAGAACAGCAAGCAAGTTGCTACTCAAGTGAAGAAGCCCAAGTCAGGACTTAAGCCTCAGACTTAGTGCTTCTACTGCAAAGGGACTGGTCACTGGAAGCGGAACTGCCCCAAGTATTTGGCGGAAAAGAAGGATGGCAAAGTGAAAGGTATATTTGATATACATGTTATTGATGTGTACCTTACTAATGCTCGCAGTAGCACCTGGGTATTTGATACTGCTTCTGTTGCTAATATTTGCAATTCGAAACAAGGGCTATAGATTAAGCGAATATTGGCTAAGGACGAGGTGACGATGCGCGTGGGAAATAGTTCCAAAGTCGATGTGATCGCCGTCGGCACGCTACCTCTACATCTACCTTTAGGATTAGTTTTAGACCTGAATTTATTATTTGGTGCCAGCGTTAAGCATGAACATTATATCTGGATCTTGTTTAATGTGAGACGGCTATTCATTTAAATCAGAGAATAATTGTTGTTCTATTTATATGAGTAATATCTTTTATGGTCATGCACCCTTGATGAGTGGTCTATTTTTACTAAATCTTGATAGTAGTGATACACATATTCATAGTATTGAAGACAAAAGATATAAGTTTAATAATGATAGTGCAAATTATTTGTGGCACTGCTGTTTGGGTCATATTGGTGTAAAGCGCATGAAGAAACTCCATGCTGATGGACTTTTGGAATCACTTGATGCTTGCGAACCATGCCTCATGGGCAAGATGACTAAGACTCCATTCTCCGGAACAATGGAACGAGCAACAGACTTATTGGAAATAATACATACTAATGTATGCGGTCCGATAGTGTTGATGCTCGTGGCGGGTATCATTATTTTCTGACCTTCACAGATGATTTCAGCAGATATGGGTATATCTACTTGATGAAACATAAGTCTGAAACATTTGAAAAGTTCAAAGAATTTCTGAGTGAAGTGGAAAATCATCGTAACAAGAAAATAAAGTTTCTACGATCTGATCGTGGAGGAGAATATTTGAGTTACGAGTTTGGTCTTCATTTGAAATAATGCGGAATAGTTTCGCAACTCACGCCACCTGGAACACCACAGCGTAATGGTGTGTCCGAACGTCGTAACCGCACTTTATTAGATATGGTGCGATCTATGATGTCTCTTACTGATTTACCGCTACTTTAGAGACGGCTGCATTCACGTTAAATAGGGCACCATCGAAATCCGTTGAAACGACACCTTATGAACTGTGGTTTGGCAAGAAACCCAAGTTGTCGTTTCTTAAAGTTTGGGGTTGCGATGCTTATCTGAAAAAGCTTCAACCTGATAAGCTCGAACCCAAATCGGAGAAATGTGTCTTCATAGGAGACCCAAAGGAGACTGTTGGGTACACCTTCTATCACAGATCCGAAGGCAAGATATTCGTTGCTAAGAATGGATCCTTTCTAGAGAAGGAGTTTCTCTCGAAAGAAGTGAGTGGGATGAAAGTAGAACTTGATGAGGTAATTGTACCTGCTCCCTTATTGGAAAGTAGTTCATCACTGAAATCAGTTCCAGTGATTCCTACACCAGTAAGTGAGGAAGCTAATGATGATGATCATGAAACTTCTGATCAAGTTACTACCGAACCTCGTAGGTCAAACAGAGTAAGATCTGCACCAGAGTGGTACGGTAATCCTGTTCTGGAGGTCATGTTACTTGACCATGATGAACCTACGAACTATGAGGAAGCGATTATGAGCCCAGGTTCCGCAAAATGGCTTGAAGCCATGAAATCTGAGATGGGGTCAATGTATGAGAACAAAGTGTGGACTTTGGTTGACTTGCCCGATGATCGGCAAGCCATAGAGAATAAATGGATCTTCAAGAAGAAGACTGATGCTTACGGTAATGTTACTGTCTACAAAGCTCGACTTGTTGCAAAAGGTTTTCGACGAGTTCAAGGAGTTGGCTACGATGAGACCTTCTCACCCGTAGCGATGCTTAAGTCCGTCTGAATCATGTTAGCAATTGCCACATTTTATGATTATGAAATCTGGCAAATGGATGTCAAAATTCCATCCCTTAATGGATATCTTAAAGAAGAGTTGTATATGATGCAACCAGAAGGTTTTGTTGATCCAAAAGGTGCTAACAAAGTGTGCAAGCTCCAGTGATCCATTTATGGACTGGTGCAAGCCTCTCGAAATTGGAATATACGCTTTGATAGTGCGATCAAAGCATATGGTTTTATACAGACTTTTGGAGAAGCCTGTACTTACAAGAAAGTGAGTGGGAGCTCTGTAGCATTTCTGATATTATATGTAGATGACATATTGTTGATTGGAAATGATACTGAATTTCTGAATAGCATAAAAGGATACATGAATAAGAATTGTTCAATGAAAGACCTCGGTGAAGCTGCTTATATATTGGGCATCAAGATCTATAGAGATAGATCAAGACGCTTAATTGGACTTTCAAAAGCACATACCTTGATGAAGTTTTGAAGAACTTCAAAATGGATCAAGCAAAGAAAGGGTTCTTGCCTGTGTTACAAGGTGTGAAATTGAGTCAGACTCAATGCCCGACCACTGCAGAAGATAGAGAGAAAATGAAAGTCATTCCCTATGCTTCAGCCATAGGTTATATCATGTATGCAATGCTGTGTACCAGACCTGATGTGTGTCTTGCTATTAGTTTAGCAGGGAGGTACCAAAGTAATCCAGGAGTGGATCACTGGACATCGGTCAAGAATATCCTGAAATACCTGAAAAGGACTAAGGATATGTTTCTCGTTTATGGAGGTGACAAAGAGCTCGTCGTAAACGGTTACGTCGATGCAAGCTTTGACACTGATCCGGATGACTCTAAGTCACAAACCGGATTCGTGTTTTTATTGAATGGTGGAGCTGTCAGTTGGTGCAATTCTAAGCAAAGCGTCGTGGCGGGATCTACGTGTGAAGCGGAATACGTAGCTGTTTCGGAAGCGGCAAATGAAGGAGTCTGGATGAAGGAGTTCATATCCGATCTAGGTGTCATACCTAGTGCATCGGGTCCAATGAAAATCTTTTGTGACAATACTGGTGCAATTGCCTTGGCAAAGGAATCTAGATTTCACAAGAGAACCAAGCACGTCAAGAGATGCTTCAATTCCATCAGCGATCAAGTCAAGGAGGGAGACATAGAGATTTGCAAGATACATACGGATCTGAATGTTGCAGGTCCATTGACTAAGCCTCTCTCACCAGCAAAACATGGTCAGCACCAAGACTCCATGGGTGTTAGAATCATTACAGTGCAATCTAGATTATTGACTCTAGTGCAAGTGGGAGACTGAAGGAAATATGCCCTAGAGGCAATAATAAAGTTGTTATTTATATTTCCTTATATCATGATAAATGTTTATTATTCATGCTAGAATTGTATTAACCGGAAACTTAGTACATGTGTGAATACATAGACAAACAGAGTGTCACTAGTATGCCTCTACTTGACTAGCTCGTTAATCAAAGATGGTTAAGTTTCCTAACCATAGACATGAGTTGTCATTTGATGAACGGGATTACATCATTACAGAATGATGTGATTGACTTGACCCATCCGTTAGCTTAGCACGATGATCGTTTAGTTTGTTGCTATTGCTTTCTTCATAACTTATACATGTTCCTATGACTATGACATCATGCAACTGTCGAACACCGGAGGAACACATAGTGTGCTATCAAACATCACAACGTGATTGGGTGATTATAAAGATGCTCTACAGGTGTCTCTGATGGTGTTTGTTGAGTTGGCATAGATCGAGATTAGGATTTGTCACTCCGATTGTCGTAGAGGTATCTCTGGGCCCTCTCGGCAATGCACATCACTATAAGCCTTGCAAGCAATGTGACTAATGAGTTAGTTACAGGATGTTGCATTAAGAAACGAGTAAAGAGACTTGCCGATAATGAGACTGTACTTGGTATGATGATACCACGATTGAATCTCGGGCAAGTAACATACTGATGACAAAGGGAACAACGTATGTTGTTATGCGGTTTGACCGATAAAGATCTTCATAGAATATGAGGGAGCCAATATGAACATCTAGGTTCCTCTATTGGTTATTGACTGGAGATGAGTCTCGGTCATGTCTACATAGTTCTCGAACCCGTAGGGTCCGCACGCTTACATTCGATGATGATTGGTATTTTGAGTTTATGTGTTTTGATGTGCCGAAGATAGTTCGGAGTCCCGAATATGATCACGGACATGACGAGGAGTCTCAAAATGGTCGAGACATAAATATTGATGTATTGGACGATGTTATTCGGACACCGGATGAGTTCCAGGGGTCACCGGATAAATATCGGAGTGCCGAGGGGTTATCGGAACCCCCGGGGGAACTAATGGGCCTCTATGGGCCTTAGTGGGAAGAGAGGAAGGGCCAGGAGGGGCTGGCCGTGCCCAACCCCCCCCCCCTTGGGTCTGAATTGGACTAGGGGAAGGGGGGGCGCCCCCCTTTCCTTCCCTTCCCCCTCTCTTCCTTGTTGGAAACCTACTAGGAATAGGATTCCTATTCCTAGTAGGAATCCTACTTGGGGCGCACCCCTATAGGGCCGGCAGGCCTCCCCCTTGCTCCTTTATATGTGGGGGTAGGGGGACCCTAGAACACACAAGTTGACAGTTGTCTTAGCCATGTGTGGTGCCCCCCTCCACAGATTTCCACCTCGGTCATATCGTTGTAGTGCTTAGGCGAAGCCCTGCGCCGGTAACTTCATCATCACCGTCATCACGCCGTCATGCTGATGAAACTCTCCCTCGGCCGTAGCTGGATCAAGAGTACGAGGGACGTCACCGAGCTAAACGTGTGCAGATCGCCGAGGTGTCATGCGTTTGGTACTTGGATCGGTTGGATCGCGAAGACGTTCGACTACATCAACCACGTTACTTAACGCTTCCGCTTTCGGTCTACGAGGGTACGTAGACTTACTCTCCCCCTCTCATTGCTATGCGTCTCCTAGATAGATCTTGCGTGATCGTAGGAATTTTTTTTGAAATACTGCATTCCCCAACAACGGTCACGTGCGAGTAGGTGACCGCAACATCCGAACCTCCACGGTCCACAAAGTTGAGCAGCTGGCTTGCCTCCAAAGGATCAGGCTCCAGCATACCGACCACCTCAGCATTATCAATCATAAGTACCACCAACACGGTGGACTCAGGCGCCTCCAATTGCTCACATGGCATAGGTGAATCATGTCCCTCACTAGAGGCCGCGGGTGAGTCGACCTCCATATGCTCCATAGACTAAGGCGAAGCATGTCTCACACATAGCTGATGAAACTTGGGCATGATTTGCAACACATGGGCAATGATCACGACGATGTCCTCGCCCTTGGCGGTAGACGACACAAAGAGCAGGCCAGACAATGACAATGAACTAACCCCAACATGAGGGGAGAAACAACTGAAGAGCTATGTACCCTTGTCATCCGCGGAACCAACGCCAGAAACACCAGGAGGCCGCGACATTGAAGCGATCAACAACATAGTCGATACAAGGGAGAGCTTGCCGAGAGCAGCCTCCGCCCACTCCAGAAAGCTCTCAAGTCGCGCCAACAAGCCTCGCACCAGCTTGGACTGATCTGCCAAAGTGGACTACAACACCACATTAGATGAGGTTGCCAAGCAAACTATACTAGAGAGGCAGAGATGACGCCTTGGAGGGATGCACGGACTTCATCGGACCTCCACAAGAAGCTCCTCGATGATGCCCTATCCCGAGGCGGGGTTCGGACGACATGACAAGGCATGCCAACGAGTCGAGTGGACGCCAAGGGTTGCAGCACTCACGTGCATGGTGCCCGTCTCCAAACAATGGAGGCACCAAAGGGAATCTCGACAAACAGTCGCATGGTGCCCAAAAGCGAGGCATATGCAAAATCTACCATGAAGCCAAGCGGGAATGGGACAGGAGTCATCACCGGGGCAGGTGGTGCCGGACCTCACGGCAACACCTCTTGCCATCCTTTGTCTGTCACCACCTTACACCCCACACACGCCGAGCAGTCGAAGGTGAGAAATTGGTAGCCAGCGCCGCCTGCGGGGCTAGCACTTCGTCTTCGTTGGCGAGGGAGGCCCACATCACAGGCAGGCATACCGTTGGGCTTAAGCCCTTATATCATCGCGCAAGGGATGATGCCATCCAAGGCCACTGGACGAGAGCATCGTCCTGAGCAACAGAGGCTTGCGTTGAAGGGGCGGCCAACAATGATGGCAGCAGAAGAGTCCAGCACTCGTGGACGACCAAAGGCACACACTACTAGGGAAAACCTTATACACAAGAGCTTACGAGTAGCGCATTTTAAAAGGTAGCACTACTACTATTTAGTAGTAGTGCTTGGGCAGAAAGAGCGATGCTACTATGCACATAGCAGTAGCACTGTAGTTATAAAACACGCTACTACTATAATTGCCAGACCGTTGCCGGCAGGCAAGGTATTCTAGTAGCGCTCATGCGTAAAAAGCGCTACTGCTATTATACTTAGCAATAGCGCTTTCCTCCAACCAGCGCTACTGCTAAATTCAGTCCCCTCCTATGACCAAAGTTTAGTCCCACCTCGCTCCACGAACAGAATGTTTACCACCTTAAATATGGTGCTTCTCAAACTATCACAACCACTTGGTCTTCATTGTACTCTATGTGTAGGATCTATGGCAATATGAATCTTCACCAGTTCCTAAACCGGCGAAGATTCATACTGACAATTTAGATTCTACACAAAAAGATCATTGATGACCAATGCTTTTTTTAATTTGATGTTTTTTACATGCTTAGCCTTAGTACTAGTGTTGGTTCTATAAAACCGATACTGCTAATGATCGTAGTAGTAGCGCTAGTTCCCTTAACGCGTTACTGCTATGGAGCTTAGCAATAGCGGTGGTTACAAACCAGCGCTACTACTACGGGGCACCTTATCCACACCCCGGCCCGCGCGCGTCCTTACTCTCCCCCTCACACTCTCACTCACTCACTCCACCGCGCGGTGTCGCCCGTCGTCGCCCGCCGTCACCCACCAGCGCCCCCAAGGTATCTGGCTCCCTCCCTCCTCCTCTCACCGCCCTCCTCTCTCCTCCCTCTGGCGGCCCTCCTCACTCCTCCCTCCTCCCACCGGCGGTCCTTCTCCCTCCTCCAACTGCCCTGCTCCCTCCTCCCTCCTCCCACTGCCCTCCTCTCTCCTCCCTCCCCCAGCCACCCGAAGCCCTCACTCCTCCCTCCTCATCCTCCTCCTCCCACCTCTCTTTGTATAAAAATTTAGGTATAGAATATTTTTAGTAAAAGAATTTAGTAATAGAAATTTTTAGGTATAGAAATGTATTATGTTATATGAGAATTTTTTTAGTAAATGTAGATTTTCTGAATAGAATTGAAAAAATTAAGTAAATGTAGGTCTTTTGAATAGAATAGGAATTTTTGTAAGTTATGTGAAATTAGGGCACTTTTCTATGATTCAAGAAGTAGACGGTAGTTAAATAACCAGGGCATTTTTCTAGGGTTTATGAGGATATATAGATAGATGGATGGATGGACAGATATTAGGGCTAGAACTAGGGTATTTTTAGTGAATGTATATGTCTTTTCAATTTTTAGGGTTAGAACAAGGTATTTTTAGTAAATGGTAGGGCTAGAAGTAGGATGTTTTAGACATAGGGTTTCACTAAGTCCTAAGATGAGGATAATGATGTTTTTGTTTATATTTTGTTTTTGCATAAATCAAGGAGCCCCTGCATCATCCCTGTCGCCATCCCCGTCACTGACCACCTCCGATCTCGAGGTGAGACCAGCCAAATCCCCATGTCGATGATGATGTAGATGTTTTGATAGTTGTAGTAGAGTAGTAGCTACATGAGTGGCCTATGTTTGCGGGGAACACCTCACGGTGGCCTATGTTTTGCCGGAGTGTTGATTAATTTCCATTCCAGTAAATTTCAGGCGCTCGATATATGTCCTTTTTAGCAAAGGTCATGCCGGATTTTTCCTTGAATTTTGGCATGACTTGTGCTAGAATATGTAGAAAATATCGAGTCGCCCGGATTTTGTAGAAATATAATTAAACGACATTTTAGGTTGACTTTAAGTCTGTCGAGGCTCCATACATGACAGTCAACAAATGAGTGAGGGAGAAAGTCTGCATCATATATGAGAGAAGAAGAATCCCGGCTGTTGTCGTGGGGGTCATTTCTCCTTGTGCTAGACCTTTGTTATGCACTAGGGGAAGGAGGAGTAACGGCCATCATCGACGGTCGAAAAATTAGTGAGGGAGTGTGTCCACCGTATATGAGAGAGGACGAAGAATCCCGACTGTTTTCGTGGGGGTCATTTCTCCTTCTTCTCCTTGTGCTAGACCTTTGTTATGCACTAGGGGAAGGAGGAGTAACGACCATCACCGACGGTCACAGATGTCAGAGAGGAATCAGTGAGGGAGAGTCTCCACCATATATGAGAGGACGAAGAATCCCGACTGTTGTCGTGGGGGTCGCTTCTCCTTCGTTCCCGTGTGCTAGACATTTTGGTGTAATGCACTCGGGAACGAAGGGAGGAGCAACCATCAGCAACGGTCGAATATATACACCACGTGAGCTGGGAGTTTTCAAGAAAAGACTTGACAGACCAATATTCAACCCATGATGAATAATAATGGTCTAATTAGTTTTTGTAGTACATATGTTGAATTGTACAAGTTCAATCTTTGAATTATGAACATAGGAAATGTCTGACGACGACGATAGGCTCCCGGAGTGCGACTGGTGCGGCGATGACCGGGGTCTGTGTGACATGCCTCACCTGGTAGAAGGTCGGCGCTTCAGTATTAAGCTCCAGGAGACCTTCGATGTTGAAACGGTACGCAACGACGACAAGTGTTTTTTTTCATAATTAAGCACGACTTCTGCTTCTTCAACGTGTAATTTTCGTCTTTTACAATTCGACTAGCTTATTTCATGCCATGCAAGACACTATGTCTTGGAGAGTATGGATTTTGAAGATCATGAAAGTATGGAAACAAAGATAGTTCACCTAAGGACCCATCATGGTTATGATTTTGCTGTAAATCTATACAATTCTGAGAGAGTATCCCATTTTGGTTGCTCGAATTGGGAAGCACTTTGCAAGACGTATGATTTTCATGAGTATGCTTGTCACCTTGGATCTTGGTGATCCTGACATCGACGAAGAGAATATGAACATTTGGGTTCTTGTTGATACGCTTCCAATTCTACCGCTATGTGAGTTTCTCAAACATAGTTATTATGTAATTTATATTGTTTATTTCAAAACAGTTGACAACTTATTTCCATTGACGGCATATTTCCATTCTCCAAACAATGTACGAAAGATGGTAGACAGAACCTACTACACGGATGGCGTAGAATTAACTTATCAGGCGAAAGATCATCTTATCTCATTTATTATTGATGTTGAGAATTACAATCGCAATTATCAAACTCCTGCACATTATGGTCAATACATGCCACTAGTGCACGTGCTAACCTACGGTAACATCCATGGAGATGGCATGATAAGATTTTTTACTATTACAACGTCCGTACATCTTTTGCATATATTCTTCTAAAGCTAAACTACATTGCTAACTACATGTTATTATTATGTTTTTCAACAAAAAATCCCGAAGGATTGTGTGCCTAATCTAATGTTTCCGAAAGGTCACCTTGATGTTATGAGCTTACGGCCAGGTCATCCTAGGCTTCACTGTTGTTCATACCGGATTTCTAAAACCGGTGAAGACATGACAATCAAAGATTGAAAAAAAATGTATGGACAATCGTAGGGAGCTACTTGGAAGCAATATTGTGCGAAGTGCAAGAATTGGAGACATGATAATCTCCATTCTCCGTAATGGAGAGTCGGGGCCTATCTTGTTTTATGCTATTTTACCTTAGAGAGGGTAGTTAGGTCCTAGCTAATACTCATGATCATGTGCTAAGAACAATTAAGTAGGGTTGGTTAGATGACTATGATGATGATGAGTATGACTTGTTATTATGATAACGAGTAGAAGTTGTATGATGATGATGAGTTGGACTTGTTGTTATGATACCAATGATGAGTTATTTATTATTATTATTATTGTTATTATTATTATTATGCATAATGTTAAGTTATTATATATATCGGTAGGTGAAATGAATATGGATTAGATTCAAGTGGAGGCAATATGATGAGTTATTATATATACCAATGGGTGAAATGAACATGGATTAGATTCAAGTGGAGGCAACATGTGGTGCACATCCTCCACTGTTATTATTATTAGTGGGTGAATGTGCACCACATGTTGCCTCCATTTGAATCTGATCCACGTTCATTTCATCCATTGTTATATATAATAACTAGTCATGATCATAAAATCATATAATGAAAGTACTGTATATAAAACCTATACAAATACAGCGACAATAAGCTGCATTTTCAAAAATACAGAAAAATTTAGCAGTAGCGCTTTTCGAAAGAAACGCTGCTGCTACTTACTATTATCAGTAGCGCGTTTTTCCCTACCAAGCGCTATTACTAACTAGGTATAGCTATATCGCCTTACTAGTAGTAGCGCTTGTACAAGCGCTACTAATAGCTATAAAACAAACGCTACTACTATGGTTATCCCTAGTGACAGGGTGTCGCTGCGCCATGGCAACCGCGGCTAAAGGAGGCTGGTCACCGGGTAGAACAAGCCCCCCAACCAGGGCAGACCGCGGCGCGGGCTGCAGCAACATGGACGGAGAGCCTGTCGCCGCTCCTGACGGCACGAACACCGACTAGGGAAGAGCTCGAGGAACCTTGGCAGCCATAGCTGGAGGAGGCTGGTTGCTGAGCAGGACAAGCCCCCCATCCAAAGCAGACCGGCGAGGTGTGTTGCAGCAGCACTGATGGAAAGCCTGCCAGCGGTTCTCCGCCGTTGCTGACGCCGGCAGCATGTCAACGCATCAGCAGAGCTCAAGGGAGCACGAGAGAGCATGGCTTCAACGGGAGAGGAGAGAGGACACACAGGGGGTACCGGATCTAGTCGAGGTTATCGCGGGGGAGATCGGAGGAGAGAGAAGGGGTCGCGTCAAGCCCCCCATCCAAAGCAGACCGATGGCGTGTGCTGCAACAGCATTGCCAGAGAGCCTACCGCCAGTTCTCCGCCACTGCTGACGCCGGTAGCATGTCAACGCATCAGCAACATAGACGAGCTCAAGGGAGCACGAGAGAGCGTGGCTTCAACGGGAGAGGAGAGAGGACACGCAGGGGGTACCGGATCTGGTCGAGGTTGTCACGGGGGGAGATCTGAGGAGAGAGAAGGGGTCGCGGTCAAGCCCCCCGTCCAAAGCAGACCGGCGACGTGTGCTGCAGCAGCAATGACGGAGAGCCTACCGCCGCTTCTGACGCGGGCAGCATGTCAACGCATCAGTAGCATAGACGAGCTCAAGGGAGCACGAGAGAGCGTGGCTTCAACGGAAGAGGAGAGGACACACAGGGGGAACCGGATCTGGTCGAGGTTGTCGCGGGGAAGATCAGAGGAGAGAGAAGGGGTCGCGGTCGCTCACCATCCGCGGACGCGAGAGCCCAGCGACGTGAGCATTTTTCAAAATAACCTCTCTCGCTGTGTCATTCTTTAAAGATGTATGCAGCGAGCGATAGAGAGTGATCTATCATTGATTTTGCTTAATTTGGCTGGGGGGCCCAACCTCCTACACCGCCACACCAGTTTCTTGAAATAGACCCATGGCATATCCGGCCGATGTTGTATTGTGATAGAGAATAATTACTAACTTTGGCAGGATTTTGATGTTAGTTCCACAAAAGGCTAGTAGTACTTTCCAGCTTTTCCAGCTAACTAGTACTCCCTCCGTTTTTATTTCCTCCGCATATTAGAGTTAACTGAAGTCAAACTTCATAAAGTTTGATCAAGTTTATAGAAAATAATATAAACATTTACCATAACAAATTTATACTATGTGAAAGTACATTCAATAATAAATCTAATGATGTTGATTTGTTATCGTATATGTTAATATTTTTGTTTATAAAATTGGTCAAAGTTTACAAAGCTTGACTTTGACCAAAGCTAATACGCGAACTAAATAAAAACGGAGGGAGTACTCCCTCCGTTCCGAATTATTTGTCTAGATACAGATGTATCTAGACTTATTTTAGTGCTAGATACCTCCGTATCTAGACAAATCTAAGACAAGTAATTCGGAACGGAGGGAGTAATACATAGAATGGTAGAAGCAGACAAGCGCTTTTAGGATGGTCAAGTAACTGATACATCCAAAAATAGAAATAAGAAAGCGCTTTCTGCACTGTGGTAGTAGATCTTAAGATGACTGAAACGCACAAAAATAGAAACGGAAAAGTGCTTTCAGAAAGCCAACGAACGTAAATGCAAAAGGATTGGTAGTAGTTCATCATGTCTGTTGGCTAAAAGAAGAAACAAACCAGAGCTGGCAAGCAAATGGGCTTTTGTTCAATGGCTAAACCAAACAATCTGCATATTACTTAGTTTTGCTACCCGTGTTTTTTTCCCTCGTTGCAATCAAACCTAATCAGTTTCTAAGTATAGATAAATATTTGCAAACAGATGCCACAACGAAACCTCGATTTCCAAATACTGAACCCTGAGCAAACATCTATCCTCGTACTTCTGGAAACCTACTAAGCTAGTAAGATGTTGACAGAAAGCCATGTAATCAGATTTCAACAACTCGGATTTTGTTATAGAAAGTCGCTATAATTAAACTTCTTAAACTACAGATGGACTGGTCTTAAATGCAACACCCTCTCTTGATAGTGAACTGTAACACTGGTGGCAAGAGGATAGGGACTCCCAGATCTTTCAGAAAGGAAAATGTATGGACAGCTTCATCATTTTGGGCCCATGGCACCTATGAAAGGAAAGGAAGGAAAGGTTTTTTCCCAAGGAGGCCCGGCCACACCTTTGCAGGATCTTACTGACCTTTGGTAGCAAATCTTTCACTCTTGGGGGCACTCAGGTAGTACGCTGTGCAGCAGTAGTTGTCTGTCCACTTGCTGGTGATGTTTTTCTTTCTCTTCTGTTTTCATTTGTCATGTTTTTTTTAACTTGCAAGACTTTTACACATAACTTATAAATATACTCCCTTGCATAATTCTAAGAGAAAGGGCAATCAAACACTACACAAGTTAAAGTTCATGCTATTTCAAAAGGAAAATACTACACATATTGAGTCAAGATATGCAAGCCTTGGTGAGCAGTTGCTATAATAATTCCCAAGGTATCAAGGTAGAGGCACACAAATAAAATTACTCGGTTCAGCGCATAGTAACACCACATCGGAACAATGAGAAACTATTAGGCATTTTACTTGCTTAGATCCATGGAGCACAAGCTTAATAGCAGGTCAAAGATAAGAACCGCATGAGTCATGCGAGTATTTCATATATAAACTTGGCAGATGTAAAGAAATGCCAAATTAAATGATAACTAGCCCTAGAAGAGGTAGTGATTATCTTTCAACTTTAATGGAGAAAACCTCTACATGAAGCCATAAACATCCAGGTCATAACAGACATTGAAGCATTAAATGCTAACTAAATCAGAAAAACTGTTGCCATTACACTACAACTTCTAAATTGACATGACAGATACAGACAGGCTTCCTACTTCACAGCTGAAGCTCGAAATAGGCATGTAAATTAAGTCCGGGAAACTGAACATGGCTACAAGCTACTTCTAAAGACGTCTACAGATTGGCAAGAGCAGGTACAGAGAATAACTCAGACCAAACTGCAGTGTTGGAGCCTACAAGGCGATCAACATAGCATGTCTCTTACCTGATTGTTACAAACTTGTTTGTGCCATGCTTGGCCCAGAAGGTCTTCAAGTCAATTGGATTATTAAGGTTGTACCCTTCACCAGCTAGCTTCTCAAGAACCTTTTTGAATGCACCTTGGCTCATCTTCCTTCCAGCAATACGTGCGCCCCGGCGCTTTGTGTTCATTGGCAGCGGGTATGTCGAAATAGAAGTTGTGCAGCATGCAGACTGCCAGCCACCTGCACCCCACCGGTAGCATTGCTGGGGAGCTCCAGTGCATGAGCACACAGGTGTTGGTATCCTTGAAATGTCAAAATCAATACCATTAATTACCATTTCCACAGGCTTAAGAGGACCCCTGCTTCGGGGTGCACGGGCCTTGGGTGCCCCATCTTCCCCTGGAGTAGCAACCTTCTTAGGCTTCTTCGGCTTCGGCAACTTAGGCTGACGACCTTGCTGCCTCTTCTTTACCGGAGGCTTGCTTCCGACCACAGAATGCTCTTCAACCAACGGTGGGGCAATTTTTTCCTCCTCGGGCACAGGAGGCTCCTGTGGCTGCATCATCTGGAGAGTGTGCGCACCACGCGCATCTGGCATCATCCCAAAACCTGTAGGGTGGTGATGCACAGCATGTCCAGGATGTCCAATATGTCCAGCAGGCCCAAGAGGAACAGCATGAAGGACCTTCTGCTCACGGGAATGTTGATGCTGATGCTGATGCTGCTGTTGATGTTGGTTCTGGTGATGGTGCTGGTGCTGCTGCTGATGCTGATGCTGATGCTGATGCTGATGCTGATGCTGCGAGGGGTGCATCCAGGCCTCATTGCGCACAAAATCCATGTGAATAGCCGGCGGCTCGGTGGGCATGCCACCAGAGGGTTCGCCGTTACCATAGTCGCGGGGGTGATGTGAATGTGGCGGGTGGTGCGGGGCGTTGTGGTGCTGCAAGAAGGTGCCGTTGGGGAGCAGCGGCTTAGTGTCCCGGTGGCCGCCGGCCACAGATGGCATCAGCTGCAGGCCGAGGTTGCCTTTCATCGTCTCATAGAAGCCCCAATTCCGAATGCTCAAGCTGCCGTCGTCGTCCATCTCGGCCGGCCCTGAACAAACGAATCGAAATCCAAGAAAACCGAGATTGGAACGAGAAATGTGCTCTTCTTTCGGGCTCTGGACGGTCAGGCTATACCCACCATTGCATTCCAGACGCCAATCCCTGGGACCTATTTCCAAAAACAAGCAGAAAAAAAATCAGGGATCCGTAAGCAGGGGCGGATCTAGATGGTGCGCACCGGCACACCCAGAAATTGCGATTGGTGAGTGGGATTTAACAAATCTCTGATTGGGAACAACCCTCATACCTCAAAACCCAATGGCCCGAGATTGCGGACGGGGCGGGGACAGCAGGGACGAAATTCGGCGACGGGGAAGAACGGGGACGGCGATGGAGGCGAGGCGCGTGAGAGGGGCGGAGGGGTTGTGGGAGTGGGGGTGCGGAGGGGTGGGGGTGAGGCGTCGGCGGTAACGCAGTGCTACGGCAGGGCACGGCGTGGTACAGTCTAGGAGAGATGGAGCCGCCTTGGGTCGGATTGGTTAGGTCAGGAGGGCCGAGGCTCGGGCCGAGGAAGACGAAAGCAAGGTACAGGATGGTCTAGAGAAAATGGCATATTTCTTTCTTGCACTTTGACACAAATGCCACGCTTTGGATAAGACCCCACGTGTAAGCGGCACCGAAATGGCGCTTCGTCAAAGCCAAAACTGCCGAGCATCTCCAACCGAAATATGTAAAGTTGAAATGTATGATCGAGTAAATACCACGGAATTACAGCAACAGTTAGATTTATTATCTTCTATGGAAAATTAGAGCATCTGCAGTCGGACGTCTCAAACCCTCCTCAAACACCCGAATGATCGGCCGGTACCGGTCCAAAAAGTACGACCTAACCGGGCACCTCAAACCGGCCTCAAACGCTTGGGCTGACCGACACCCCTCATATGCAGCCTAATTCTAGGGCGGATATGGGAGGCCCGGGCACGTCCGTCAGGTCGGATCCGGACCACGTTGGCCCACCCTGACCTTGCATGTATTCATCCTCATTTGCTCCGAGACCAAATCCTAGCCACTCCATCACCCCCTGCCTCCAAGCTCACTTTCCACGAACTCCGACCTTCTCTGGCATGGCTGGCAATGGGTCCGAGTCTGTTGTCAGCCGATCTATGAACTGGGACATCATCCCAGTTGGGCCCGAGGAGGAGATGGTCGTTCGCATTGCGCTTCGCCGCGTACGTTAGGAGAATGCCCGACAGCGGTCGGACTCGATCTGCCGAGAAGCCATCGCCTCAGCCCAATGGCGCCTGGATCCAGCGCGCGTGCGTCGTCGCTGCCTCACCGGAGGCGGTGCGCTCCATCTGGCGTCGGAACGCCGCGACGAATGCGCAAGCCCTTCGTTGACGCGCCGCCACGAGGCCATATGTGGCTTGTCCGCTGAGGCTATGGTGTGGTGTGTTGGGGAACGCAGTATTTCAAAAAAATTCCTACGATCACGCAAGATCTATCTAGGAGATGCATAGCAACGACAAGGGAGAATGTGTATATGTACCCTCATAGACCAAAAGCGGAAGCGTTTAGTAATGCGGTTGATGTAGTCGAACGTCTTCGCGATCCAACCGATCCAAGTACCGAACACACGGCACCTCCGTGATCTGCACATGTTCAGCTCGGTGACGTCCCTCGAACTCTTGATCCAGTTGAGGTCGAGGGAGAGTTTCGTCAGCATGACAGCGTGGTGACGGTGATGATGAAGTTATCGACGCAGGGCTTCGCCTAAGCACTATGACAATATGACTGAGGTGGAAAACTATGAAGGGGGGCACCGCACACGGCTAAGACAAATCTTGGAGTGCCTTTGGGGTGCCCCCCTGCCCACGTATATAAAGGAGGGGGAAGAGGAGGCCGGTCTAGGAGGGGCGTGCCTATAGGGGGAGTCTAACTAGGATTCCCAATCCTAGTTGGAGTCCCCTTCCTTTTTCCAAGAGGAGAAAGAGGGAAGGAGTAGGAGAGGGAGAAGGAAAGAGAGGGGGGCATCGCCCCCTCCCTAGTCCAATTTAGACTTGCCATGGGGGGCCACCCCTTGAGGCCCCTATCTCCTTTCCCGTATGGCTCATTAAGGCCCACTACTTCCCCCGGCGAATTCCCGTAACTCTCCGGTACTCCGAAAAATACCCGAATCACTCGGAACCTTTCTGATGTCCGAATATAGTCTTCCAATATATCAACTTTTACGTCTCGACCATTTTGAGACTCCTCGTCATGTCCGTGATCTCATCCGGGACTCCGAACAACCTTCGGTACATCAAATCACATAACTCATAATATAAATCATCATCGAACATTAAGCGTGCGGACCCTACGGGTTCGAGAACTATGTAGACATGACCAAGACACATCTCCGGTCAATAACCAATAGCGGAACCTGGATGCTCATATTGGCTTCTACATATTCTACGAAGATCTTTATCGGTCAAACCGCATAACAACAAACGTTGTTTTCTTTGTCATCGGTATGTTACTTGCCCAAGATTTGATCGTCGGTATCCTCATACCTAGTTCAATCTCGTTATCAGCAAGTCTCTTTACTCGTTCCGTAATGCATCATCCCGTAACTAACTCTTTAGTCACATTGCTTGCAAGGCTTATAGTGATTAGCATTACCGAGAGGGCCCAGAGATACCTCTCCGACAATCAAGTGACAAATCCTAATCTCGATCTATGCCAACTCAATAAACACCATCGGATACACCTGTAGAGCATCTTTATAATCACCCAGTTATGTTGTGACGTTTGATAGCACACTAAGTGTTCCTCCGGTATCCGGGAGTTGTATAACCCATAGTCATAGGAACATGTATAAGTCATGAAGAAAGCAATAGCAACAAACTAAACAATCATAGTGCTAAGCTAACGGACGGGTCATGTCCATCACATCATTCTCTAATGATGTGATCTCGTTCATCAAATGACAACACATGTCTATGGCTAGGAAACTTAACCATCTTTGGTTAACGAGCTAGTCAAGTAGAGGCATACTAGGGACACTTTGTTTGTCTATGTATTCACACATGTATCAAGTTTCCGGTTAATACAATTCTAGAATGAATAATAAACATTTATCATGATATAAGGAAATATAAATAACAACTTTATTATTGCCTATAGGGCATATTTCCTTCAGTCTCACACTTGCGCTAGAGTCAATAATCTAGTTCACATTGTCATGTGACTTAACACCCAATAGTTCACATCTCCATGTGACTAATACCCAAAGGGTTTACTAGAGTCAATAATCCAGTTCACATCGCTATGTGATTAACACGCAAAGAGTGATCATGTTTTGCTCGTGAGAGAAATTTAGTCAACGAGTCTGCCACATTCGGAGTTGTATGTATTTTGCAAATTTTTCTATGTCTACAAAGCTCTGCACGGAGCTACTCTAGCTAATTGCTCCCACTTTTAATATGTATCCAGATTGAGACTCATAGTCATCCATATCGGTGTCAAAACTTGCATCGACGTAACTCTTTACGGCAAACTTTTTGTCACCTCCATAACCGAGAAACATATCCTTATTCCACTAAGGATAATTTTGACCGATGTCCGATGATCCACTCCTGGATCACTATTGTACCCTCTTGCCAAACTCTTGGTGAGGTACACAATAGGTCTGGTACACAGCATAGTATACTTTATAGAACCTATGGCTGAGGCATAGGGAATGACTTTTCATTCTCTTTCTATTTTCTGTCGTGGTCGGGTTTGAGTCTTTACTCAACTTCACACCTTGCAACACAGGCAAGAACTCCTTCTTTGATTGTTCCATTTTGAACTACTTCAAAATCTTGTCAAGGTGTGTACTCATTGAAAAATACATCAAGCGTCTTGATCTATATCTATAGATCTTGATGCTCAATATGTAAGTAGCTTCACCGAGGTCTTTCTTTGAAAAACTCCTTTATGCTTTCCAAAAAATTCTACATCATTTCCGATCAACAATATGTCATTCACATACACTTATCAGAAAGGCTACAGTGCTCCCACTCACTTCCTTGTAAATATAGGCTTCACCGCAAGTCTTTATAAAACCATATGCTTTGATCACTTTATCAAAGCATATATTCCAACTCCGAGATGGTTGCACCAGTCCATAGATGGATCGCCGGAGCTTCCACACTTTGTTAGCACCTTTAGGATTGTCAAAACCTTCTTGTTGCATCATATACAACTCTTCTTTAAGAAATCCATTAAGGAATGCAGTTTTGACATCCATTTGCCAGATTTCATAAAATGTGGCAATTGCTAACATGATTCGGACAGACTTAAGCATCGCTGCGAGTGAGAAAAACTCATCATAGTCAACATCTTGAACTTGTCGAAAACCTTTTGCGACAATTCGAGCTTTTTATATAGTAATACTACTATCAGTGTCTGTCTTCCTCTTGAAGATCCATTTATTCTCAATGGCTTGCCGATCATTGCGCAAGTCAACCAAAGTCCACCCTTTTGGATCCCATCTCAGATTTCATGGCCTCGAGCCATTTTGCGGAATCTAGGCTCATCATCGCTTCCTCATAGTTCGTAGGTTCGTCATGGTCTAGTAACATGACTTCCAGAAAGGATTACCGTACCACTCTGGTGCGGACCATACTCTGGTTGACCTACGAGGTTCGGTAGTAACTTGATCTGAAGTTTCATGATCATCCTCATTAGCTTCCACACAAATTGGCGTATGAATCACTAGAACTGATTTCTGTGATGAACTACTTTCCAATTTGGGAGAAGGTACAATTACCTCATCAAGTTCTACATTCCTCTCACTCACTTCTTTCAAGAGAAATTTCTTCTCTAGAAAGGATCCATTATTAGCAACGAATATCTTGCCTTCAGATCTGTGATAGAAGGTGTACCCAACAGTTTCCTTTGGGTATCCTATGAAGACGCATTTCTCCGATTTGGGTTCGAGCTTATCAGGTTGAAACTTTTTCACATAAGCATCATAGCCCCAAACTTTAAGAGACGACAGCTTAGGTTTCTTGCTAAACCACAGTTCATATGGTGTCGTCTCAACGGATTTAGATGGTGCCCTATTTAACGTGAATGCAGCTGTCTCTAATGCATAACCCCAAAACGATAGTGATAAATCGGTAAGAGACATCATAGATCGCACCATATCTAATAAAGTACTGTTATGACGTTCGGACACACCATTACGCTATGGTGTTCCAGGTGGTGTGAGTTGCGAAACTATTCCACATTGTTTCAAATGAAGACAAAACTCGTTACTCAAATATTCGTCTCCGCGATCAGATCATAGAAATTTTATTTTCTTGTTACAATGATTTCCCACTTCACTCTGAAATTCCTTGAACTTTTCAAATGTTTCAGACTTATGTTTCATCAAGTAGATATACCCATATCTGCTCAAATCATCTGTGAAGGTCAGAAAATAACGATACCTGCCGCGAGCCTCAACACTCATCGGATCGCATACATCAGTATGTATTATTTCTAATAAGGCAGTTGCTTGCTCTCCATTGTTCCGGAGAACGGGGTCTTAGTCATCTTGCCAATGAGGCATGGTTCGCAAGCATCAAGTGATACCAAAAGCCCATCAGCATGGAGTTTCTTCATGCGCTTTACACCAATATGACCTAAACGGCAGTGCCACATATAAGTTGCACTATCATTATTAACTTTGCATATTTTGGCTTCAAATATTATGAATATGTGTATCACTACGATCAAGATTCAATAAACCATTTATATTGAGTGTATGACCGTAGAAGGTCTTATTCATGTAATAGAACAACAATTATTCTTTGACTTAAATGAATAATCGTATTGCAATAAACATGATCCAATCATATTTATGCTCAACGCAAACACCAAATAACATTTATTTTAGGTTCAAAACTAATCCCGAAGGTAAAGGGAGTGTGCGATGGTGATCTTATCAACCTTGGAATCACTTCCAACACACATCGTCACCTTGCCCTCAACTAGTTTCTGTTCATTTTGTAACTCATGTTTCAAGTTACTAATGATAGCAACTAAACCAGTATCATATACCCAGGGGCTATTAACACTAGTAAAGTACACATCAATAATCTGTATATCAAATATACCTTTGTTAACTTTGCCATCCTTCTTATCCGCCAAGTATTTGGGGTAGTTCCGCTCCCAGTGACCATTCCCTTTTTAGTAGAAGCACTCAGTTTCTGGCTTAGGTCTAGCTTTGGGTTTCTTCACGAGAGTGGCAACTTGCTTGCCATTATTTGAAGTTCCCTTTCTTTTCCTTTGCCCCTTTTTTCTTGAAACTAGTGGTCTTATTAACCATCAACACTTGATGCTCTTTCTTCAATTCTACCTTCGTCGATTTCAGCATCACGAAGAGCTTGGGTATCGTTTTTGTCATCCCTTGCATATTATAGTTCATCACGAAGTTCCAGTAACTTGGTGATAGTGACTAGAGAACTCTATCAATCACTATCTTATCTGGATATTAACTCCCACTTGATTCAAGCGATTGTAGTACTCAGACATTCTGAGCACCTGCTCACTGGTTGAGCTATTCTCCTCCATCTTGTAAGCAAAGTACTTGTCAGAGGTCTCATACCTCTCGACTCGGACATGAGCCTGAAATACCAATTTCAGCTCTTGGAACATCTTACATGCTCTATGGTGTTCAAAACGGTTTTTGAAGTCCCGGTTCTAAGCCGTAAAGCATGGCACAGTAAACTATCAAGTAGTCATCATACCGAGCTTGCCAAACGTTCATAACATCTGCATCTGCTCCTGCAATAGGTCCGTGACCTAGCGGTGCATCAAGGACATAATTCTTATGTGCAGCAATGAGGATAATCCTCAGATCACGGACCCATTCCGCATCATTGCTACTATCATCTTTCAACTTATTTTTCTCTAGGAACATATCAAAAATAAAATAGGGGAGCTATACACGAACTATTGATCTACAACATAGATATGCAAAAACTACCAGGACTTAGTTCATGATAAATTAAAGTTCAATTAATCATATTACTTAAGAACTCACACTTAGATAGGCATCCCTCTAATCATCTAAGTGATCACGTGATCCATATCAACTAAACCATGTCCGAACATCACGTGAGATGGAGTAGTTTTCAATGGTGAACATCACTATGTTGATCATATCTTCTATATGATTCACGCTCGACCTTTCGGTCTCACTGTTCCGAGGCCATATCTGCATATGCTAGACTCGTCAAGTTTAACCCGAGTATTCCGCGTGTGCAAAACTGTCTTGCACCCATTGTATGTGAACGCAGAGCTTATCACACCCGATCGTCACGTGGTGTCTCGGCACGACGAACTGTTGCAACGGTGCATACTCAGGGAGAACACTTATACCTTGAAATTTAGTGAGGGATCATCTTATAATGCTACTGTCGTACTAAGAAAAATAAGATGCATAAAAGATAAACATCATATGCAATCAAAATATGTGACATGATATGGCCATTATCATCCTGTGCCTTCGATCTCCATCTCCAAAGTATCGTCATGATCTCCATCATCTTGATCTCTATCAACGTGTCGTCACATGGTCGTCTCGCCAACTATTGCTTTTGCAACTATTGCTATCACATAGCGATAAAGTAAAGCAATTTTATGGCACTTGCATCTTTATGCAATAAAGAGACAACCATAAGGCTCCTGCCAGTTGCCGATAACTTTAATGAAACATGATCATCTCATACAACAAATTATATCACATCATATCTTGACCATATCACATCACAGCATGCCCTGCAAAAACAAATTAGACATCCTCTACTTTGCTGTTGCAAGTTTTACGTGGCTGCTATGGGCTTCTAGCAAGAACCGTTCTTACCTACGCATCAAAACCACAACGACTTTTTGTCAAGTGTGTTGTTTTAACCTTCAACAAGGACCGGGCGTAGTCACACTCGATTCAACTAAAGCTGGAGAAACAGACACCCGCCAGCCACCTGTGCGCAAAGCACGTCGGTAGAACCAGTCTCATGAACGTGGTCATGTAATGTCGGTTCGGGCCGCTTCATCCAACAATACCGCCGAATCAAAGTAAGACGTTGCTGGTAAGAAGTATGACTATTATCGCCACAACTCTTTGTGTTCTACTCGTGCATATAACATCTACGCATAAACCTGGCTCTGATGCCACTGTTGGGGAACACAGTATTTCAAAAAAAAAAATCCTATGATCACGCAAGATCTATCTAGGAGATGCATAGCAATAAGAAGGGAGAGTGTGTCTACGTACCCTCGTAGACCGAAAGCGGAAGCATTTAGTAACGCGGTTCATGTAGTCAAACGTCTTCGCGATCTAACTGATCCAAGTACCAAACACACGGCACCTCCGCGATCTGCACACGTTCAGCTCGGTGATGTCCCTCGAACTCTTAATCCAGTTGAGGCCAAGGGAGAGCTTCATCGGCAGAACAGCGTGGTGACGGTGATGATGAAGTTACCAACGCAGGGCTTCGCCTAAGCACTACGATAAATATGACCGAGGTGGAAAACTGTGGAGGGGGGCACCGCACACGGCTAAAACAAATCTTGGAGTGCCTTGGGGATGCCCCCTGCCCACGTATATAAAGGAGGGGGAAGAGGAGGCCGGCCTAGGAGGAGCGCGCCTATAGGGGGAGTCCAACTAGGGCCCTAGTTGGAGTCCCCTTCCTTTTTCCAAGAGGGGGGAGAGGGAAGGAGTAGGAGAGGGAGAAGGAAAGAGAGGGGGCAATGATACGTCTCCAACGTATCTATAATTTTTGATTGCTCCATGTTATATTATCTACTGTTTTGGGCAATATTGGGCTTTATTATCCACTTTTATATTACTTTTTGGACTAACCTATTAACCGGAGGCCCAGCCCAGATTTGCTGTTTTATGCCTATATCAGTGTTTCGAAGAAAAGGAATATCAGACGGAGTCGAAACGGAACGAAATCAACTGGAGAAGTTATTTTTGGAAGGAAACACACCTGATGGACTTGGACCCCACATCAGAAGATACGGGAGCTGCCCACGAGGGTGGGGGGCGCGCCCACCCCCATAGGGCGCGCCCCTGCCTTGTGGGGCCCCCGTGGCTCCCCTGACGTGCTTCTTCTGCCTATATAACTTCATATACCCTAAAACTTCCAGAACGCACAATAGATTGGGAGTTCCGCCGCCAGAAGCCTCCGTAGCCACCGAAAACCAATCTAGACCCGTTCCGGCACCCTGCCGGAGGGGGCAATCCTTCTCCGATGGCCATATTCATCATCCCGGTGCTCTCCATGACGAGGAGGGAGTAGTTCTCCCTCGGGGCTGAGGGTGTGTACCAGTAGCTATGTGTTTGATCTCTCTCTCGTGTTCTTGAGATGATACGATCTTGATGTATCGCGAGCTTTGCTATTATATTTGGATCCTATGATGTTTCTTCCCCCCTCTTCTCTCTTGTAATGAATTGAGTTTCCCCTTTGAAGTAATCTTATCGGATTGAGTCTTTAAAGATTTGAGAACACTTGATGTATGTCTTGTCGTGGATATCTGTGGTGACAATGGGATACCACGTGCCACTTGATGTATGTTTTGGTGACCAACTTGCGGGTTCCGCCCATGAACCTATGCATAGGGGTTGGCACACGTTTTCGTTGTGATTCTCCGGTAGAAACTTTGGGGCACTCTTTGAGGTTCTATGTGTTGGTTGAATAGATGAATTGAGATTGTGTGATGCATATCGTATAATCATGCCCACGGATACTTGAGGTGACAATGGAGTATCTACGTGACATTAGGGTTTTGGTTGATTTGTGTCTTAAGGTGTTATTCTAGTACGAACTCTAGGGCTGTTTGTGACACTTGTAGGAATAGCCGAACGGACTGATTGGAAAGAATAACTTTGAGGTGGTTTCATACCCTACCATAATCTCTTCGTTTGTTCTCCGCTATTAGTGACTTTGGAGTGACTCTTTGTTGCATGTTGAGGGATAGTTATGTGATCCAATTATGTTAGTATTGTTGAGGGAACTTACACTAGCGAAAGTATGAACCCTAGGCCTTGTTTCCACACATTGCAATACCGTTTACGCTCACTTTTATCACTTGCTATCTTGCTGTTTTTATTATTTCAGATTACAAAAACTATTATCTACTATCCATATACCACTTGTATCAACATCTCTTCGCCGAACTAGTGCACCTATACAATTTACCATTGTATTGGGTGTGTTGGGGACACAAGAGACTCTTTGTTATTTGGTTGCAGGGTTGCTTGAGAGAGACCATCTTCATCCTACGCCTCCTACGGATTGATAAACCTTAGGTCATCCACTTGAGGGAAATTTGCTACTGTCCTACAAACCTCCGCACTTGGAGGCCCAACAACGTCTACAAGAAGAAGGTTGTGTAGTAGACATCAGGCAACCACCCCCTCCCTAGTCCAAGTCGGACTTGCCATGGGGGGGCACGCGGCCACCCCTTGAGGCCCTTCTCTCCTTTCCCGTATGGCCCATTAAGGCCCACTACTTCCCCCGGCGAATTCCCGTAACTCTCCGGTACTCCGAAAAATACCCGAGTCACTCGGAACCTTTCTGATGTCCGAATATAGCCTTCCAATATATCGATTTTTACGTCTCAACAACTTTGAGACTCCTCGTCATGTCCGTGATCTCATCCGGGACTCCGAACAACCTTCGGTACATCAAATCACATAACTCATAATACAAATCATCATCAAACGTTAAGCGTGCGGACCCTACGGGTTCGAGAACTATGTAGACATGACCGAGACACATCTCCATTTAATAACCAATAGCGAAACCTGGATGCTCATATTGGCTCCTACATATTCTACAAAGATCTTTATCGGTCAAACTGCATAACAACATACGTTGTTCCCTTTGTCATCGGTATGTTACTTGCTCGAGATTCGATCGTTGGTATCCTCATACCTAGTTCAATCTTGTTACCGGAAAGTCTCTTTACTCGTTCCATAATGCATCATCCAGTAACTAACTCTTTAGTCACATTGCTTGCAAGGCTTATAGTGATGAGCATTACCGAGAGGACCCAGAGATACCTCTCCGACAATCGGAGTGACAAATCCAAATCTCGATCTATGCCAACTCAACAAACACCATCGGAGACACCTGTAGAGCATCTTTATAATCACCCAGTTACATTGTGACGTATGATAGCACACTAAGTGTTCCTCCGGTATTCGAGAGTTGCATAATCTCATAGTCATAGGAACTTGTATAAGTCATGAAGAAAGCAATAGCAACAAACTAAACAATCATAGTGCTAAGCTAACGGATGGGTCTTGTCCATCACATCATTCTCTAATGATGTGATCCCGTTCATCAAATGACAACACATGCCTATGGCTAGGAAACTTAACCATTTTTTATTAACAAGCTAGTCTAGTAGAGGCATACTAGGGACACTTTGTTTGTCTATGTATTCACACATGTACTAAGTTTCCGGTTAATACAATTCTAGCATGAATAATAAACATTTATCATGATATAAGGAAATATAAATAACAACTTTGTTATTGCCTCTAGGGCATATTTCCTTCATGGTGTGCCCACCATGTAAGGCAGAGGGCGCAGGAGGCCATGGCAGCCCTCGCGGCAGACGCTGGCGAGGCAGAGTTGCACTCTCCGACGCCGATACGAGTGGCCAGCAACCTCGAGCAGCGCAACCGCATCATGGTGGACGTGTCGGCCTTCCCCGAATACGACAGATCCATCATCGACCTCACATCGATCAGCAACATGAAGGCTCTGGGCTCCAACAAGGAAGAGTAGGACGTTGGAGATGGCTGCGCCTTGAGTCCCGTGAGCCGATGTGTGTCCCATGTCCTACTCTACTTCGCCGGCGACCAGAGCAACACTTTGAGGGGCATAGCCAGCCGTCAGACATGGGCAGGCCGGAGCCGGACAAGCTCCACTTAGATCAGGTTTCACGTTGCATGTAATTGTATGGATTTGAGGTTTCATAATTGATGTATCCGGTTGTGGAAATGTCTCTTTGAGGTGTGACAAGTCACTCTCCGCAGACGCGCCGGGGCACGTCCGCAGGCGTCTGAGGGGTCGGATTTGGTGTATCCAGCTGTAGATGCTCTTAACTCCAACGATCAACTTAGGGTTCGCTCACATGCTTTGCTTATTTTTGTCCCAGGAAGAAATACCAGGCGATCTCGCACAGCCGCCAGGGCGTCTTCTTCGGTCATCGTCCTCCGACAGCTCCCCTCCACCAACGACCTTCGTCGTTGGTGGTGAGGGGGTCACCAGATCCACGCATGTGGATCGTTTAGCTTCAGGTTTTAGGCCCTGGTAGCTTAGGTTTTTGGTTGTTCATCGGCTTGGATTTGGTAGAGATGATGATGACGTTAAATAAAGAAGCTTTAGATCCTTCCTCGATGAGGCGGTCGGCCCTATGATTAGGGATGAATTTGGGAACTAGTCTGCTCAAGCAAGAATGGCGTGGCGGCAGTGTCATCCTCATGGTGGACTTGTGTCCTTGGGCTCCAGCGTTGCGGCGGCGTTTGCTCCAGCGTCGGCATGGAGCTTGGGAGATAGTCCAGGAGCGGATGCACATTGTGGTGTACATGAACGACATCTAGAAGATGGTGAATAGTATGTTGGGTCCGTGGTTCGTGGCTGGCAGGTATGGTTTCCTCCTCCGATGTCTTAGTTATGTGGGGTGCTATATCTCGAGTTCGATGGCATGTCCGGGGTGTTGCCCCGGTCTGATCCGTTCAATGGCAATGGGTTCACCTTTGGTGAGTCACCTTGGAGGTCCGCAAAGCTGCATATCAGTGATGGAGCTGCGTCCAGCTCGAGTGAGGAGGTGATCCATCATTTTTTTTCTTTGGTGGCTATTGTGGTGGAACCGGAGGCAGGTGACAGGCATTCATGTCAATTAAGCTCAGGGTATTCTTCGGTCTTGATTGTAATTTTTGTTCTTGGATAGCGTTCCTTTGTGCCAAGGCTAGCATTGTTGTCTTTTTAGTTTTGCCAAGTCGGTGTGTATGTGGCTTATATTGTGATCTTTATGGTATAAATGAGATGTATTACTATGCAAACAAAAGTATCTTCTACGAACAAAACAGAAACTCACAGGGGCACGCAGGTGCGAGGGCACACATATGCCTAGCCCTGCCTCATTGTATGATTGTTTTGCGGTCCGCAAAGTCTTTGGGTTCCGTACGAGGATGCCCCAAGTTTTAAGTTTTAGTTTCTGAAACATGCTTATTTTGTCGTTCCTTTATACCATGTTCCAGTACTTGAAATTTGATGAAGTTATAAAAACTTGTCAAAACCTATTTAAAAGTGGTCTTATCTGAAAACCCTCGTCACAAGTATGCAAACAAAACTTAATTTGTACTTTCGATTCAAAAGATGCAAAAGATTCAAAACCAAAAGCCCAAAGAAAAATGGGTTCAATGCCCCGCACATGCGTGCCACAAATCCCCTCAAACATTTGAGTAACTTTAGGGAGAACCAAGTCTCAACCATAGCCGCCGCCAAGTTCCTCTGCCACGCCGCCACCTTGGTCCTCCTCATCTTCTCCATTAATTAGGCGGTCTTTTAGGCGGCAAGAGGCGTGAGACCCATCTGTCCATTTTTTATTCCGGCAACATCGATAAGATGGTAATGGCGATGGCATGTTGAAATAACGTCTTTTTGGTCTCTCCCTACCTCGATGACATCCGATCCGGCGCTGACAAAGGTCCTGTGAGAGTTGTGTTCCTAGATATGTTGGCTCTCTTCATATCTTGCTAGTAGTGTGTATGTCACATCCCTAGTATGGTAATGATCTAGGCTAGTAAATTTCTTGAATGCATCATGTTTAAATTCCAAAGAATTTGAAATGGGAATTGAATAAACCCTAGCACCACATTAATAAACTAGATTCAACTAAAATACTTTTCAATGAACCCAAAATGCCCTTAAAAATGTTCATGATTAAGGAAAAAGGTGAAAACCTTAACCAAAGATGGTGCACATTTTTGCATGGTATTTATGGGCTTTGAATTAACCCATATTGTATTTGAATTGGGGCTAGTAAATGCTATAAAAATAATCACACCTCCAATAATTCTGGAATTTGTTGTGGGGCTTTGGAATAGTCCATATTGCATCCACAATGAATTTGAGAAGCAACATAAATGGTTTAGTATTTTTTCTAAATCAAAGCAGAGCAAAGAAAAAGAAAACAGATAATAAAATAAGAAAAGACAGAGAGGAGAGAGAGCTTACCTGACATAGCCAAACTGGCCGGTCTAGCCCACTAGGGGCAAGGGGGTCTTCTTCCTCGTCGCGCCAGAAGGACTGGGCGCGTGCCCGACGCGTGCGTGCTCCACGCGCCACGCAGCTGCCTGCCTGGCCTCCCCTAGCCAGCGCGACATCATGGATCACTTTGCGGGAGCCCTTTGCATTGAGCCGACATACCCATTAGCCCCCTCACACTCTCTCTCGCTCTCCCGTCGCCATGGCCGAAGCCTCCAAGCTTGCGTCGCCACCATAGCCATAGCCATTGCCTCTCCCTCGACTTCTCGACGTGTCCAAGAGCTTCGTCGCATCGTCATCCTCACCAGAGGCCCTACATCACCTCCACGTCGTCGTCTTCTTACTCGGGACACCGGAGATCGCTACCATATTTCCGCCCGCACCAGACCTTCCCCGAGCCACTGAGACCGCTGTCGACTTCATTGTGAGCTCATGGACCCTCCCCCCTAACCACGTGGTCTATCGCTCACCGATAACCCACAAGTATAGAGGATCAATTGTAGCCTTTCTTGATAAGTCAGAGTGTCGAAACCAACAAGGAGTTAAAGGTAGAATTTATATCCCTTCAAGTTCTACCGACCACCGATACAACTCTACGCACGCTTAACATTCGCTTTACCTAGAACAAATATGAAACCAGAAGTACTTCGTAGGTGTGATAGGATAGGTTTGCAAGATAATAAAGAAGGCGTAAATAAAAGCTAGCTAGGGGCTGTTTAGATAAAGAAACAATTAGGTTAGTTTTAGTAGAGAGCTTTTTATCACAAGAAAATTATTTGTCCCTAGGCAATCAATAACTAGTCCGGTGATCATTATTGCAATTTTATATGAGGGAGAGGCATAAGCTAACATACTTTCTCTACTTGGATCATATGCACTTATGATTGAAACTCTAGCAAGAATACACAACTACTAAAGATCATTAAGGTAAAACCCAACCATAGCATTATAAGATATCAAGTCCTCTTTACTCCCATATGCAAACAACCTACTTACTCGGATCTATGCTTCTGTCACTCACGCTACCCACCATAAGCAATTCATGAACATATTGCAAACCTTACAGTGGGGATCCCTCACGTTTGCGTGACACGGAGAGCACCATAGGACAACACCAATAATAAAACATACAACTCAAACCAATCATGATCATCAACCAACCCATAGGACAAAACAGATCTACTCAAACATCATAGGATAACCATACATCATTGGGAAATAATATATAACGTTGAGCACCATGTTCAAGTAGAGATTACAGTGGGGAGAAGAGGTGTTACACCGCTGCATAAAGGGGGTTAGAGTTGGTGATGACGGCGGCGAAGTTGTTGGTGTAGATCGGCGTCACAGTGATGGCCCCGACGGCGTTCCGGCGCCACCAGGAGAGAGGGGAAGAGAGCCCCCTCCTTCTTCTTCTTCCTTGACCTCACCCTAGATGGGAGACGGTTTCCCCTCTGGTCCTTGGCCTCCATGGCGGCGGAGGGGTAGGAGTCCCTCCGAGATTGGATCTATCTCTTTGTTTCTCTTCTGTTTCGCGGCCTGTTTTCTGGCCTTTCACCGTTTCTTAAATATCCGGAGATCTGTAACTCGGATTGGGCTAAAATTTTAACACGATTTTTATCTGGATATAAGCGTTATTGCGGCCTAAGGACACCTCTAATCGACCTTCGGGGTGGCCACAAGCCTGCCAGGTGCGCCCTGGGTAGGGGGCGCGCCCCTAGGGCTTGTGGGCCCCTCGGGCATCGTCTCATGTTGGTTCGACTTGCCAAAGATCACATATATTCCAAAATAATTCTCCATAAATTTTTATCGCATTTGGACTTCGTTTGATATGGGTATTCTGCGAAACAAAAAGCATGCAACAAAGAGGAAGTGGCACTGGGCACTGAATCAATATGTTAGTCCCAAAAATAATATAAAATGTTGCCAAAAGTATATGAAAGTTGTAGAATATTGGCATGAAACAATTAAAAATTATAGATACGACGGAGATGTATCACTCACCGTAGACGCCGATTCAAAGTTGACAGAAGTATGCCAACGTAGCTCCAGCGATCATTTGGTCACCCTGGCACGCCCATCTAATTCGCAGCAATGTGTAAAGCCTCGCTAGCACTCTAGCTCATTCGCTTGCACATCGTAGCACCTGAAAGAACATGCGGTGCCCCCATGTTTGGTTTTGGTAATTGATTACAATCTCGATGGATTAATGGTTGCCTTGAGTTATATTTGAAGGTTTTGTCCATAGGCTTTTCTTGGAGTACATGTGTTGGTTTCAAGGAGAGTTTGTGTCGACCAAGGTGCTATTCAAGGAATTACCTAAAGATTGGTCTTGTGAGAGGTTGACCAAGACTAAGTCAAAGAGTGAATCAAATTGATCAACACACAAAGCGTAGAAGATGCACCGAGAGGGATCAAGTGATCCCATGGTATGGTAAGCATTGTCAATTACGCTTTGTGTACTAACCCATGGTCTTCGTGAGAGTTCTTTGTGGGGTTAGGTTGCGGTGTGCAAGTTCAAGTGATGCATCACGAGAGATCAAGTGCTTGAAGCTTGCCGTCCATTGTGGTGACAATGGACTTGTGAAGATTTGCCGATGAGTGGCTCACCCATAGTGGACTATGGGGGAGCAATCATCTAGTCTTCATCGAGCCAACGCAATCAAGAAAGGTGGTCCAACTTGAGGGAGTCAAGATCGTCATCATATAATTCAAGTGGACTTTGTGCAAGGCAAATGTTTTCCCTTGATAGGTCTTCTATTTTACCGGTCTCATGGTGGTAGTTGGGAGATCGGGTTATAGGATCAATTGCCGTACTATCAAGGGGGGCTCTCGATGAGTATCTTGATCGTATCATTTGTAGAGAGCTAAACCATTGCATCCTTGCATCATCTTTCTTGGTTCTTGTTTGGTTCTCTTTGTGA
Organism: Triticum urartu; assembly: GCF_003073215.2. Taxonomy (NCBI): domain Eukaryota; kingdom Viridiplantae; phylum Streptophyta; class Magnoliopsida; order Poales; family Poaceae; genus Triticum; species Triticum urartu. The sequence goes on along the minus strand of NC_053025.1, from coordinate 513,733,781 downwards.
GTCTTAGAGCTTATGGTCATCTTGATGACAAGCTCGAGTTCATCAAAAACGGAGTTCACTTGCTTCTTATATTGCGTTTTCGGCGTTGGAGGTTTTACCGGTCTTATTCGAGGAAGGGTTCTCACCATTTTCTTATGGGCCTATTATAATTTCCTTATTTTTGCTATTTCTATCAAGATTGTGTTAGCCCTTGTCGCTAGCTTTCCAACAAACTTGATTTCGTCAAATTCAGAGCTCGTATGTGAAAGTTATGGCGGTTTTGATCTTACCTGTTTTACATAGACTGGTTGTACCGCTTATTACACCGGTTGTACCAATTGACCGGTACTACCGGTGTTTGGGGCTGTTGTACCGCTCCAGAGTTGGTCCGGTGGTTGTACCGGCCATGTACCACTCTACCACCGGTCTGGCTTCTATTGTGGAGCTGTTGTTGGGAGGTTGTGGGCCGATTGTACCGGTTAGTTCAGTTTAACCGGTACTACCGGTTCCCCGGGTTGTTGTACCGCTTAGGGCTTTTTCCTACAGGTAGGTTTTCCTCTGCTTTGACCGGTTGTATCGGTTCGTGCACCGGTTGTACCGGTCCTACAGTTTTCTGCACATAACGGGCAGATTCGTGGGGACCTATAAAAGGGGATCTGCTTCCCCATTGGACCCCATCCCTTGAGCTCGTGTTCTTCCCTCATTGTTAACCTTCTTCGAGCTTGCTATCTCTCAATCCCTCCAATGATTCTTGCTAGTTTTTGAGGGAAAATAGACAGGAGATCTAGATCTATGTTTCCACCAATCACTTTCTCTTCTATGTGAGGGGAACCCATTGGATCTAGATCTTGGAGTTCTTCGTGTTCTCTTCTTCGTTCTTCCTCTCATTTTCCTCCCTAGCATTAGTTGCTTTGGTGGGATTTGGGAGAGGAGTTGGGAACTCCATGTGCCCTTGCCATTGCATTTTGTGCATCGGTTTGAGTTCTCCACGGTGATACGTGGACGTTACAAGCTGAGAAGCTTATTACTCTTGGGTGCTTGGTACCCTTGAGCTTGTTCCTCTTGGGTGCTTGGGCGCCTTAGACGGTTGGTGGTGTTCGGAGCTTAGTCATTGTGGTGTAAAGTGCTACCTCTTGAGCACTGCATTGGATTTCCCGAAGAGGAGAGGATGATGCAGCAAAGTAGCGTAAGTATTTCCCTCAGTTTTTGAGAACCAAGGTATCAATCCAGTAGGAGGCTACGCGCGAGTCCCTCGTATCTACACAAAAACAATAGCTCAACGCAACCAACGCGCTTAGGGGTTGTCAATCCCTTCACGGTCACTTACGAAAGTGAGATCTGATAGAGATGATAAATAATATTTTTGGTATAGAGATGCAAAGTAAAAAGTAAAAGCAAAGTAAAGCAAAGCAATAATAAAGTGATGGAGATTGATATGATGAGAAAGAGACCCGGGGGCCATAGGTTTCACTAGTGGCTTCTCTCAAGAGCATAAGTATTCTACGGTGGGTGAACAAATTACTGTTGAGCAATTGACAGAATTGAGCATAGTTATGAGAATATCTAGGTATGATCATGTATATAGGCATCACGTCCGAGACAAGTAGACCGACTCCTGTCTGCATCTACTACTATTACTCCACTCATCGACCGCTATCCAGCATGCATCTAGAGTATTAAGTTAAAAACAGAGTAACGCCTTAAGCAAGATGACATGATATAGAGGGATAGTTTCATGCAATATGATAAAAACTCCATCTTGTTATCCTCGATGGCAACAATACAATACGTGCCTTGCTGCCCCTTTTGTCACTGGGAAAGACACCGCAAGATCGAACCCAAAGCTAAACACTTCTCCCATGGCAAGAACAACCAATCTAGTAGGCCAAACCAAATTGATAGTTTGAAGAGACTTGCAAAGATAACCAATCATACATAAAATAATTCAGAGAAGATTCAAATATTATTCATAGATAGACTTGATCATAAACCCACAATTCATTGGTCTCAACATACACACCGCAAAAAGAAGATTACATCGAATAGATCTCCACGAGAGAGGGAGAGAACATTGTATTGAGATCCAAAAAGAGAGAAGAAGCCATCTAGATACTAACTATGGACCCGTAGGTCTGAAGTAAACTACTCACACTTCAGGAGGGGCTTGGATGATGATGTAGAAGCCCTCCGTGGTCGATGCCCCCTCCGGCGGAGCTCCGGAATAGGCCACAAGATGGGTTTTTGGCTCTGTATCTGATCGTTTGGGGGTACGTGGATATATATAGGAGGAAGAAGTACGTCGGTGGAGCAACAGGGGGCCCACAAGGGTGGAGGGCGCACCTAGGGGGGGGGGGCAGGTGCGCCCCCCTACCTCGTGGCCTCCTGTTAATTGGCTTGACGTAGGGTCCAAGTCTCCTGAGTTGTATTCGGTGAGAAAATCACGTTCCCGAAGGTTTCATTCCGTTTGGACTCCGTTTGATATTCCTTTTCTTCGAAACCCTAAAACAGGCAAAAAACAACAATTCTGGGTTGGGCCTTCGGTTAATAGGTTAGTCCCAAAAATAATATAAAATTGGATAATAAAGCCCAATAATGTCCAAAACAGTAGATAATATAGCATGGAGCAATAAAAAATTATAGATACGTTGGAGACGTATCATAAAGCTCTGGGCTAGCTTCGGGGTCTCCAATTAGGTTGTGGAGATCACCCCGAGAAATTTGATGGGTACCGGTGACCGCCCCCAAGGGTTGCCAAAGTGTACGGGTTCGGTGACCGTCCCCAAGGGTTGCCATTTGTACGGGTTCAGTGACCGCCCTCAAGGGTCCCTTAGTGGAATCACGACATCTTGCATTGTGTTGGCCCTAGTGGCTTCTTGGGGAGCATTGTGCCTCCACATCGCTCCAACCGGAGATTAGCATCCGCAAGGGTGTGAACTTTGGGATACATCGTCGTCTCCGAGTGCCTCGGTTATCTCTTACCCGAGCCCTTTACTTATGCACTTTACTTTGTGATAGCCTTATTGTTTCATGTCATATATCTTGCTATCACTTAGTTGTTTATCTTGCTTAGCATAAGTTGTTGGTGCACATAGGTGAGCCTAGTTGTTGTAGGTTTTGTTCTTGACAAATTAACCGCTAGGTTTATTCCGCATTTGTTCAAGCCTAAACCATAATTATTTTAAAGCACCTATTCACCCCCTCTAGGCATCATACACGATCTTTCAATTGGTATCGAAGCCTCGTCTCTCTTTGTTAGGCTTTACCGCCTAGAGAGTAAAGATGTCGACTAGGGGATTAGGATTCTCTGACACTCTTAGTTTCGATGGCACAAATTTTGATGTTTGGGTAATTTGCATGCTTAATCTCTTTAGGTTTATGGACCCAAATTTAGAGCGAATTGTAGATATGGGTTTTTCTCCTCCAAAGGATCCCCAAAGATTATCTTTAGAGGATGATAAAAACTCTTATCTCAATGCTCAAGCTTCTAATGTGCTTTTCGATGCTTTGAGCAATGTAGTTATATTTCAACTCATGTCGTTCCGGGATGCTCATGAGTTGTGGACAAAGCTTCAAGATAAATATGGTGTGTCCAAGATTTGTCGGGATGATTGTTCTCCCTCCACCTCCGGCCGTGTTGCCTTCGCAACTTCTTCTACTTCACCTACATGTGGGTTTCCACAAGGTAATGTTATGGTGAGTAGTGTTGGTCATTGGAATGATGATAGTGTGCTTATCGTTGATGACTCTTCATCTCTATCTTGTTGCAATCCTCCATCTTTGGACTTTAACACTTCGTGCACCTTACATGTTTCACATGCTTGTGTTGATAGTCCGTGCATATCATGTAGAAATTGCTTGACTAAATCTCATAATGATATGCTTGTATATCTTGTTGCCATGACAAAAATGCATGTATTTCCTCGAGTTGTTGTGCTAACAATGTAGAGGAAACCCAACACTCCATGGAACAAGATGTGGTCTCAAATGGTGCTTCAAGGGATCCTACATCATCATCTATTGCTTTATGCCTTATGGCTAAGGCTTCAAAGGTATCTCCTACTTTGAACCCCAATATGTCTCTTGATGATGATGTTAATGCTAATGATGATGAAGAGAATGATAATGTTGCCTCCTTAAAAATTAAGGGGGAAATGATTTTTAAAGCTCTTCATAAAAATAAAATTGTTCGTTCCAACTTCATGGAAATCATGTCCATTGCCATTGAGGGCAAGAAATATATTGAGGAGTTGGAATCTCATCTCGAGGAGCATGAGGTCACCATTGAAAAAATGGAAGGACATGAGCATGATTACGCTAATGAGATTGCAGACCTCTCTCAAGCTCTTGAACTTGAACAAACCACCAAGGAATCTCTTGAGGAGACTTTTGCTCTAGAATTATCTAGAGTGAAGGAATCTCATGATAGAGCTCTTGAGGTGGCCAATGATTTTGAAACTAAAAATGAGAAGCTTGAAGTTACACATGCTAAACTTCTTGAGGACTTTGGGCACCTCGAAAATGGCTCAAGGGTCATTAAGAGTGAGCTCATCAAACTCACCGAGTCTCATGCACAACTTAAAGCTTCATATTCAAAAGAGCTTGCCAAGTTGCCTTCTCCTCTTGCTATTATTGATGATGCTTGTGCTACTAACTCTATTACTTGTGAAGCATCCATTTTGAAGGAGAATGTTGAGCTTCAGGCTCAACTTGAGTTGCTATCTAACAATTATGGGAAATTGGAAGAAAGCCATGAAAAGCTCTCAAGCTCCCATGATGATCTTCTAGTATCCCATAATGTGCTAAAGATAGCTCATGAGGCCATGATTGCTAAGGTAACATCTAGTGAGCCTCATGTGGATACTAGCACTACTTTTAGTCAAAATTCTATATTGCCTTGTGCCAGTCCTCGTGAGTCATCCATGCATAACATTGGTACATCTTGTGGTGAATTGCTCTCCTTTCCTTGTTGCTCTAATGATGAAGCTTATACTTCCTATAGTGCTTGTGTTGAGACTAACCATGTAGAGGAAATCAAAGAGCTCAAGGCCCAAGTCATTTCTTTGAAGAAATACTTGGAAAAGTGTCATGAAGGGAAATCCACACTCAACAATATCTTGAGTATGCAAAAATCCCCCAATGACAAAGGTGGACTTGGATTCAACTCCAATAAGAAGAAGAAGTCCAAGATGAACAAGAATAAGGGCCAAGAACAAGTCAAGAATTTGGCCAAGATTGTTTGCTTCAAGTGCAAAATTGAAGGGCATCATGTTAGATCTTGCCCATTGAAGAAGAAGGCCATTAGTGATAAGCAACAAGGGAAGCGGCCACAAGTTCAATCTCATTATCAACCACAAGTTGAAGAAAGGGCTCTTCCCAAGAATACTCAAGCTAATTCTTCTCAAGTTGAGAAATCAAGTGAGAAGAAAGTGAAGAGTAGACGTTGCTACTTATGTCGTGAGAAAGGTCACCTCGCTTCTTCATGCACTAGTGGTAACTCATCCAACCCAATTATTATTGATGATATCTATTCTCTTGGGAAGGATAAGGTTGGCAATGTGTTTGCCAAGTTTGTTGGTACTCAAAGTGGTGTCAAGCAAAGAACCATTTGGGTAGCCAAGCCTATTGTGACTAACCTCTTAGGACCCAACTTGGTTGGGGACCAACTAGCTCAAACTTGATCAATAGGTGTCTACGGAGGGCATTGGAGACTTGGCTACATTATGAAGAATTAAGGGGATTTTCATCATTCATATTGTCTCAAGCCAAATCATTCTGATTATCAAGTTTCTATCTTATATCCAATGTTCCTCCTTGTAGTAACTCGTGCTTAAATTGTTTACATTGAAAGTTACTTGCCCCTTTGCATATTTGGTTTTGTTCCTTGCATGTGTTTGTATATGTTATGTTTCCAACTTGATTATCTTGAGCAATCAAGTATGTGTGTGTTGGTTTGCACATCATGTACGTGTGTGTCGTGCGTTGAGCCTTTATGCTTCTTGTTTGTATCCTAGTTGGCTCGTGTGAGAGATTAATGGAACATCCCATTTTGGGGGAGTGATGTGCTTTGTGCACCTCACAATCCTATAAATGTATGTATATGAGGAATACCGTCTAGTATTGATATTACAAGATTATCTAGTCACTAGGTGGTATATCTCTCATGAGAAATTCAAATTCTAAAAAGTCCATTGATTATCTCTTGTTGGATCCTCTTATTGCCTCTTGTTAATTTTTCGTTGGTATCACATCATGGGGGAGTAATATGCTATGTGTGTTGGAGAACGTAGTAATTTCAAAAAAAATCCTACGCACATGCAAGATCATGGTGATGCATAGCAACGAGAGGGGAGAGTGTGTCCACGTACCCTCGTAGACCGAAAGCGTTAGCACAACGCGGTTGATGTAGTCATATGTCTTCACGATCCAACCGATCAAGTACTGAACGCACGACATCTCTGAGTTCTGCACACGTTCAACCCGATGACGTCCCTCGAACTCCGATCCAGTCGAGCTTTGAGGGAGAGTTCTGTTAGCACGATGGCGTGGTGATGATGTTGATGTTCTACAGTCGCAGGGCTTCGCCTAAGCACCGCTACGATATTATCGAGGTGGACTATGGTGGAGAGGGGCACCGCACATGGCTAAAAGATCTAAGAGATCAATTGTTGTGTCTATGGGGTGCCCCTCTCCTCCGTATATAAAGGGGGGAGGAGAGGGATGGCCAAGGGGAGGAGGCACGCCCAAGGGGGGAGTCCTACTCCCACCGGGAGTAGGACTCCTCCTTTTCCTATTTGGAGAGGGAGAGGGAAGGAAGAGGAAGGAGGGAGGAAGGAAAGGGGGGCCGGCACCCCTCCCAATTCGGATTGGGCTTGGGGGGCGCGCCCCTCCCTTGCTCCTTTCCCCTCTGTCGGTGTCAAAACCGGCGGATCTCGGGTAGGGGGTCCCAAACTATGCGTCTAGGCCGGATGGTAACAGGAGGCAAGGGACACGATGTTTTACCCAGGTTCGGGCCCTCTCGATGGAGGTAAAACCCTACGTCCTGCTTGATTAATATTGATGATATGGGTAGTACAAGAGTAGATCTACCACGAGATCGGAGAGACTAAACCCTAGAAGCTAGCCTATGGTATGATTGTTGTTTTGTATCTTGTCCTACAGACTAAAACCCTCCGGTTTATATAGACACCGGAGAGGGTTAGGGTTACACAAAGTCGGTTACAATGGTAGGAGATCTGCATATCCGTATCGCCAAGCTTGCCTTCCACGCCAAGGAAAGTCCCTTCCGTACACAGGACGAAGTCTTCAATCTCGTATCTTCATAGTCCAGGAGTCCGGCCGAAGGTATAGTCCGGCCATCCGGACACACCCTAATCCAGGACTCCCTCAGTAGCCCCTGAACCAGGCTTCAATGACGACGAGTCCAGCACGCAGATTGTCTTCGGCATTGCAAGGCAGGTTCCTCCTCCAAGTACTTCATAGAAGATTTTGAACACAAAGATAGTGTCCGGCTCTGCTAAATAAGTTCCCACATATCGCCATAGAGAGAATAACATTTACACAAATCTAATCTGCTGACGTATTCCGTAGTGTGACACAGCACGGCCAAGCCTTTATCCGAGTCGTTTTATTATCCCACCTCAGTGCGTCATGCGAGGCGGTTTCCTTGGTACGTCTTGTTAAAGCAGAGATCGTGTCCCCTTATTTCGGGATTCTCATCAATACGGGCATGGGTAACCCAACCGCTTCTAGGACTCCTAGATTATAGGCAAGTCCAAATGGACACGGAGAGGACGCTTGATATTCACCCTCTTTATAAAGGGACAAGGCTTTTATTTTTCCCTCCTGTGCTCAATCAAATCCTTCCCCCACCTCAAGCTCAAACGCCCAAAGCTCAGGTCAGGTTCTCCGAACCTTCAGTCATGTCCGGATCTAGCCTTCAAGGCCGATGGGTGCCTTCCTCCGTCACGGAAGAAGACATCAAAAAGTTGAGGGAGGCCAGATATCTGACCGCCGAGATCTTGCATCGGCTGCCTCCCCGAGGGCAGGCTGTCCCCACCCCCGAACCGAACGAAAATGTCGTGTTCGTTTTCCACTTCCTCCGAGGTCTAGGCCTTGCTCTGGATCCTTTCGTCAGGGGTTTGATGTTTTATTACGGGCTAGACTTCCATGATCTAGCTCCGGACTCCTTTCTTCATATCACGACATTTATTGTCGTGTGCGAGGCCTTCCTCCGGGTTACCCCTCACTTTGGCCTATGGCTCAAGACCTTTGAAGTAAAGCCGAAGATGATCGAGGGGCAACATGCAGCGTGTGGAGGTGCCTCAATACGCAAGATGACAGGAGCTCCGTGGCCCCAAGGTTCCATCCCAGAGGTGTCTGAATCGTGGCAACAGGAGTGGTTCTACATCACGGCTCCTAGAAGTGCCAAGTGGGCGGCCGCCCTTGTTTTCCGCTCGGGCCCTCCACCACAACTGATGTCATGGATCAGCAGAGGTCTGAGCTGGGGTCCAGCCAAGGACGTGCCTATACCGCAAAGCCGCATTCGAGATCTCTTCAATGGAGATTTCAGTTTGGTTGTGGTAATACAAGTTATGCTGGTTCATCAAGTCCAGCCTTGCAAACGCCGGCCTCTTCGCCTGTGGGAGTTCAATCCCAAGGGACCGCGTGTCATTCAAAATTTTCTTGGCCTGACGCACGAGGAGATGTACAAGTCATTCTTCGGAGGAGTGTCCGGAAATCACCGAGGACGTGGGCCTGAGTAGTAACCGCGCTGTCGAACAGGTAAGGCATCTTCCGGCCGAACATACTATCTCTCCTTTGTTACAGAGTTATTTCCGAGAGTTCGCTTTTTGACCAGGACTGGCTAACAAAGGCGAAGTTGATTCGGTGTTCGGCCCCCCTCCCTGAGGGTTTGGAAAATCCGGTATTGGAAAAGATGCTCCAGACCGCACCTTGCCCGGAGCCCTTGAAGGAAGATACTGTGGAGGATAATACGGGCGGACGCGGGCCCCCAACGCTGCCCATTCTAACCGAGGGAGCGAGCGTCTCCATGAAGGAAGACGACCAGAAGAGGAAAAGGACTGCGCCCGGGGATTCGAAAGCCGAAGCTTCCAAACGGGAGAAGAAGTCTCCCATAGAGGGTCCTACCTTGGGGGGCGCTGTCGCCGCACAAAGTCCGCGGGGGGATCAATTCTCCCGCGAGTCGTAAGTGACCCGAAATACTTTAATAGTACAGATATGCCATCTTTTTCTTCTGAGAAAATAACCACCGCATATATCTTTGCAGTTTGGGCCTTAGCCCCTCTCAAATGAGCTCGTCTTCGGGGGATCTTCTTCCAGAGATGATGGAGAGCGAAACGCCTCCTCCAGATACAGACTCCTCCGCTCTGGAAGCGGGCGACCCTGAAGTGTCGTCGCGGAGGGCCTCTCCGAGTCCGTGAGGCCAGAAGATAATCCCATTGACCCCCGAAGCTCCCAGTGTCCGGCTCCCGAAGAGAGCAGACAAAAGAGTCCGGCACCGTCTAGTGTGCGATCGGATGTTCTGAGGGAGTTAGTGGGGCGAGCGGCCATCTCAGACGAACACCGTGTGCTGATGAATACGGTGATGGAGAGAATCTCGTCAGCCGAAAGCGTATTGCATGAAGCTTTTATGAGTCTACTGACAGGCTTTGAGGTACATAAAAGAATGTATGATAGTCCTGCACATGCTAGGTGTGCCCTGTGTAGATAGTAGCCCCTGAGACTCTGGTTGTCATCGGAAACGATGACGAACAGAGGATCATATTCCCAGGTAATAACCATACTGCCTCTATGTGCAGGTGATGGAAGCTCCGGTGGCTAGCCGGACTAGCGAGTTTGCCCATTTAGAACGGCAGTTGGATGCGGCGGACGCCGACATCGAGCTTGTTAACAAAAGGCTTGACGAGGCACAGGGTAAGTGTCATTATCTGGTAAACGCCACATAGGAAGAGCAGCATGATGCCAGTATCTTTAATATGTTGTGGCTGCAGATGGGGCTGCCACTGTTGAAGCCTTGCGGGCAGAACTTGCCCAAGCCAAGGAACAAGCGAGGTTGGGTAATGCGGCTGCTTTGAAGGCGGCCGAAGAGTTGCAAGCCGAGAAGGCCGCGCATGGCGAGAGCCAAGACAAGATGGCCATAGAATTAAAAGCCGCTGCCGACCATTGCCGGGTTCTTGAAAAGGAAAACCAAGCGAAGGCATCGGACCTTGAGAAGGCTGCTGCGACGAGAAAAGACCTCCACTCTGCTATGAGGGCGAAGAAGGAGGAGCTGCGGGAAGCCGGGGATATTGTAGCTGGGAAATCCTTTATGTTGCAGAGGAAGTTCAGAGATCCACGGTATGCCCCTCTGGATCGGCTGTGGAGTTCGGAGGATGTGTATATGGATTTGGCGGCGAGCGCTGCCGATGCGGCCAAGTACTTCCAGGGTCGGACGGGCCGTGAAGTAGACCGGCTATTTTGGAGATAATTCCATTCTCTCGAGCGTCCGCTTTCATTAACTGACCAATTAGCCGAATGGGCCGAACTAAATAGGTTGTCCGGACTCTCCATGAGGTCTGTTGTGGATCAGCTATGGCCGGAAAGGTCAAAACGGAACAGCTATTTCAGCTTGGTGCAGCAGTTCCTTGACGTGGTGTCACGCATTAATGCGATGAAGAGGTCGGCATGCATAGAGGGCGCACGGATGGCCTTTGCCCGTGTTAAAGCATACTGGGCGGAGATGGATGCTACCACTGTTGCAGCGCGGGATTCGGCCATAGGTCGAAGGGCTGCTGAGCACTACTTTGAAGAAGTTCTTGAGGGTGCTCGTTTGATAGAGACCCAGTGCTCAAAAAATATTATGTTTGAGTGATATTTAATCTCATTGTAAGTGAAATGCTTTTATAAATTTTTATAAGGCTATTTTTATACTTTTGCTGAAAGTAATATGATGCCTCCTAGGCGGCCGTTTATGTATACATGTGTATAACCTGAAAGATTGCAGTCGTCGGCTTCAACCCCCACGCATATAATGCGGAGGTGCTCACAAAAACACGCGTTCACACTTAACCCAACGTCTTGGTCCTATTAAGGAGGTGATAGCGGAGCGAGCGAGGCAACCGGACTATAATGCTTTAACACTTTCACTTAGCCATAGGAGTTTGACAGTGGGGCTACTAGATAGCCCCTGGTGGCTCCGCACTCTCCCGATCCCGGGGTGCATACATGCCTGGCTGAAAAATGGCCCTTCGTTAAGGCGGGGGAATTCTAACATTCCCACAGGTCATTGAGTGGTTGACCAGTCTCACGCTATATCATGACAGTCAGTTTTCGGCTTTCTCTACGGAGGTGCTCATCCGGATGAACCAGGGCACAATCGCAGTAGTTCTCCTGGTGCTACCTTAGCCGGTAAAGCGGAACGTAAGGCACCAAAACACAGGAGCCGGGCAAACCCAACATTTGACCAAAGACAATGATTCGGAGCTGATGCACATAGGGCCAAACTCACGACGCCGAACACTCCCTAAGGTATTCGGTCTTTGTGGTATAAACCGGGCCCAAATAATGGCCTTTGTAAGAAGCCCCTTGTGTCCAGGTACATGCATTGTTCTGGCGTGGCCACATGCCAAGACGTCAGCATCCTTCTCAACGGTGGATATGTATCAACAAGAGACAGTAAAAAAGGTTTACGCAGGGTCTTAATCTAAAAAGAATCCTTGGAGCAGGTCCCTGCTGCACGTCTGCGCCTGTGTCTCCGTTGTGCCGTATCCTAGACGGGTGTAGCACGATGATCGTCTATAAAAGAGAGGAGTTTAGGTGAAAAAGTTGTCGTGCAAAAAGATAGTTTTCTAAAGAAACCATGTATAATTCAAGATGAGAAGAAAATGCCACTTGTCTGCACGCGTTGAGCCCCTTGTATTGACAAATAGGGGTGTGACTATTTATTCGGTATAAGTAGCGGCGCCGGACTCGATTAGTTATGTCTGAGGTCTTGACGACCTATTGGATGCTTTCGTTGGTCCGGGCGCCTTTAGTGTGCGGCTGCCAAGGCAACCTAACTCTCTTCCGCGCGCAGAGATCGCTTGATATTTCCATGCACTGAAATGATGCCACGTGGACCGGGCATCTTGAGTGTGAGGGAGACGTAGTGTGGTATTGCATTAAAGCGAGCGAAAGCTTCTTGTCCGAGCAGTGCTTGATAGCCACTTTGAAACGGAGCGATGTGGGAAGTTAGATGCTCGCGACGGAAGTTATCGGGGGAGCCGAATATAACTTGTAGTAGGAGGGAGCCCGTACAACGAGCCCCTAGGCCTGGCGTTACTCCTTTAAAGGTAGTATTGCTATGGCGAATTTGTGTGGGGTCTAACCCCATCCCGCGGATTGTATCCTGATATATTAGGTTTAGGCTACTGCCGTCGTCCATCAAGACTCTTGTGAAGTGATATCCGCCAATTACTGGGTCTAATACCAAGGCAGCCCATCCTGCGTGTCGGATACTTGCTGAGTAATCGCGATGGTCGAAAGTGATCGGTTGAGACGACCAGTGGCAGGACTTCGCGGTGACAGGCACTTGGGTATATTTTCCTGGGAGTGCCGCGTTGTCCTTGATCACATGTAACACGTTTACTGTTTTGACTTCTGGTGGAAATTTCTTTTGTTCCCCCGTGTCTTGCTTGGGGGGCTCGTCCTCGTCTTCACTTGGTGTATCCTCCCTCTTGTGTACGGCGTTGAGCTTGCCGGACTGCTTGAAGACCCAACATTCTCTGTGGGTATGATTAGCAGGTTTACCAGGGGTACTATGGATCTGACATACTTGGTCCAGAATTTTGTTGAGGCCGGACAGTTCATCCCTGGTTCCTTTAGGGGGCAGCTTTTAACCTGGCCGAGAGCTTTTGAATCCGGCATTTACTGCCGCGCCCTTCGTGCTGTCTTCTTTATTCCAGCGTTTGTTATTGCTGTTGCACCGTGATTTCCCGTTTCCATCTCTAACTTCAGATGTACTTGGGTCGCTGGTGCTGCATCTGGCTAGCCAGCTGTCCTCACCCGCGCAAAAGCGGGTCATGAGGTTTGTTAATGCGGCCATCGTTCTCGGCTTATTTTGGCCGAGGTGTCTGGCGAGCCATTCGTCACAGACGCTATGCTTGAAAGCTGCCAAGGCTTCGGCGTCCGGACAGTCGACAATCTGGTTCTTTTTAGTAAGAAACTTGTTCCAAAGCTTTTGGGCTGATTCTCCGGGCTGTTGAGTTATATGACTCAAATCGTCCGCATCCGGAGGTCGGACATAAGTCCCTTGAAAATTTGCCCGAAAGGCGTCTTTGAGCTCTTCCCAACTTCCAATGGAGCTTTCGGGGAGGCCTTTGAGCCAGTGACGAGCTGGCCCTTTGAGCTTGAGGGGTAAGTACTTGATGGTGTGGAGATCATCTCCTCAAGCCATATGGATGTGAAGGATGTAGTCCTCAATCTAGACCCCAGGGTCTGTTGTTCCGTCGTATGCCTCTATGTTTACGGGCTTGAATCCCTCTGGAAATTCATGGTCCAGCACCTCATCGGTGAAACATAGGGGGTGTGTGGCACCCCTGTAGCTGGGTGTACCGCGTTGTTCGGATGTTTGTTGTGTTGCATTGTATGCTGGGGCATGCTTGCGTGGTCCGTAGATGGATCTTGTTGCGTCATCCTTTGGGTGCGAGCCCTCGCATGGGTCGCGTATTGTATTGTGAGCGGCGTTGTATGCCGCTCTATGTTGGTAGAGGGGTCGTCTATCCGACCAGGTGGCTGCTTTGATATTTGGTTGTGGGGGGTCTGAGGCCTCCTCAACGAATTCAGGTAGCAGCTTCCGCTTTGGGTAGCTCTTGGAGGGGCGATTATCGCCGTACATCGCTGCTGTGTTGAGTATTTTACTCCATCTGATGTGGAGTGTGTCTTGCGCAGCCTTGAGCCTTTGTTTCTGCTTTTTCAGACTCCTCGCGGTGGCAACAAGCCTTTTACGGGCAGTCTGCCGCTCCGGGTGTCTGTCCGGCGTTATGTCGTCCGGACCATTATCCTTGATAGGATTTGTTTGTTTGGTATCCAGATTGCCGTTGTCCGGCAGCGGTTCGCCTTGCTCCAGTGCTGGGTCTGTGTGATCGCTATTTCAGTCGAGGCGGGATTTGGGGCGGCACTTGCGTCGCCGCTTTGACTGCTTTTCGAGGGAACAAGCCTTCGGTGCGTCCTTCCGCTCCTCGTCGTCATCTTTTGGTGCGTCCACCATGTATACGTCATATGACGAGGTGGCGCTTCAGGGCCCAATAGGCGCTGGTTCGTCATCGTCTCCTTCATCGGCGTCCATACCGTCGATGTCTTCGGAGTCGAAGTCGAGCATGTTGGTTAAATCATCGACAGTGGCTACAAAGTGGGTGGTGGGTGGGCTTTGAATTTCTTCATCGTCCGTATCCCAATCTCGCTGACCGTAGTCCGGCCAGGGCTCTCCTGATAAAGAGAGAGACTTTAGTGATTTTATAATATCGCCAAAGGGCGAGTGCTGAAAGATGTCCGCGACAGTAAACTCCATGATCGGCGCCCAATCGGATTCAATCGGCAAAGGCGCAAACGGTTCGGAGTCCGGAGAGGAGTCCGGTTCCTTGGAATCATGAGTCTCGCAGAGTGCGGGGCTGGTGTTCGGCTCGATCGCCGTTAGGATTGCAGCCCCCGAGGCGGCATCCAACCACCCATCCTCGATCGGCGCAGTTCACTCCGAATTAAGGGTCGAAGCCGATGCAGGTGCGGCCTTCAGGGAACTGTTAGGCGGCAGAGCTAGATCATGCTCATCGTGAAAGTGCGGCGCGCTCGGCAGTGGCTCGAATCCGTCGAAGATCGAGTCCCCGCGGATGTCAGCCGTGTAGTTTAAGCTTCCAAATCTGACCTGACGGCCAGGGGCATAGCTTTCGATCTGCTCTAGATGGCCAAGTGAATTGGCCCACAGTGCGAAGCCGCCGAAGGCGAAGACCTGTCCGGGGAGGAAGGTCTCACCCTGGACTGCATCGCTATTGATGATCGTTGGAGCCATCGAGCCTGACGGCAATGACACAGAGGAACTCTCAATGAAAGCACCAATGTCGGTGTCAAAACCGGCGGATCTCGGGTAGGGGGCCCCGAACTGTGCGTCTAGGCTGGATGGTAACAGGAGGCAAGGGACATGAAGTTTTACCCAGGTTCGGGCCCTCTCGATGGAGGTAAAACCCTACGTCCTGCTTGATTAATATTGATGATATGGGTAGTACAAGAGTAGATCTACCACGAGATCGGAGAGGCTAAACCCTAGAAGCTAGCCTATGGTATGATTGTTGTTATGTATCTTGTCCTACGGACTAAAACCCTCCAGTTTATATAGACACTGGAGAGGGTTAGGGTTACACAAAGTCGGTTACAATGGAAGGAGATCTGCATATCCGTATCGCCAAGCTTGCCTTCCACGCCAAGGAAAGTCCCTTCCGGACACGGGACGAAGTCTTCAATCTCGTATCTTCATAGTCCAGGAGTCCGGCTGAAGGTATAGTCCGGCCATCCGGACACCCCCTAATCCAAGACTCCCTCACCCTCCTTTCCACTAAAGCCCATTAAGGCCCATATACCTCCCGGGGGGTTCCGATAACCTCCCGGTGCTCCAGTATTATCCGATCTCACCCAGAACCATTTCAGTATCCAAATATAGTCGTCCAATATATCGATCTTTACGTATCGACCATTTCGAGACTCCTCGTCATGTCTGTGATCACATCCGGGACTCCGAACTACCTTCGGTACATCAAAACACATAAACTCATAATATAACCGTCATCGAACTTTAAGCGTGCAGACCCTACGGGTTCGAGAACTATGTAGACATGACCGAGACACGTCTCCGGTCAATAACCAATAGCGGAACCTGGATGCTCATATTGGATCCTACATATTCTACGAAGTACTTTATCGGTCAAACCGCATAACAACATACGTTGTTCCCTTTGTCATCGGTATGTTACTTGCCCGAGATTCGATCGTCGGTATCTCAATACCTAGTTCAATTTCATTACCGGCAAGTCTCTTTACTCGTTCCGTAATACATCATCCCACAACTAACTCATTATTTGCAATGCTTGCAAGGCTTACATGATGTGTATTACCGAGTGGGCCCAGAGATACCTCTCCGACAATCGGAGTGACAAATCCTAATCTCGAAATACGCCAACCCAACAAGTACCTTCGGAGACACCTGTAGAGCACCTTTATAATCACCCAGTTACGTTGTGACGTTTGGTAGCACACAAAGTGTTCCTCCGGTAAATGGGAGTTGCATAATCTCATAGTCATAGGAACATGTATAAGTCATGAAGAAAGCAATAGCAACATACTAAACGATCAAGTGCTAAGCTAACAGAATGGGTCAAGTCAATCACATCATTCTCCTAATGATGTGATCCCGTTAATCAAATGACAACTCTTTGTCTATGGCTGGGAAACATAACCATCTTTGATCAATGAGCTAGTCAAGTAGAGGCATACTAGTGATACTCTGTTTGTCTATGTATTCACACATGTATCATGTTTCCAGTTAATACAATTCTAGCATGAATAATAAAATTTTATCATGATATAAGGAAATAAATAATAACTTTATTATTGCCTCTAGGTCATATTTCCTTTAGTCTCCCACTTGCACTAGAGTCAATAATCTAGATTACACAGTAATGATTCTAACACCCATGGAGCCTTGGTGCTGATCATGTTTTGCTCGTGGAAGAGGCTTAGTCAACGGGTGTGCAACATTCAGATCCATGTGTATATTGTAAATCTCAATGTCTCCCACCTGGACTTGATCCTGGATGGAGTTGAAGCGTCTCTTGATGTGCTTGGTTCTCTTGTGAAATCTGGATTCCTTTGGCAAAGCAATTGCACCAGTATTGTCACAAAAGATTTTCATTGGACCCGATGCACTAGGTATGACACCTAGATCGGATATGAACTCCTTCATCCAGACTCCTTCATTTGCTGCTTCCAAAGCAGCTATGTACTCCGCTTCACATGTAGATCCTTCTATGACGCTTTGTTTAGAACTGCACCAACTGGCAGCTCCTCCGTTCAACAAAAACACATATCCGGTTTGCGATTTAGAATTGTCCAGATCAGTGTCAAAGCTTGCATCGACGTAATCATTTACGATGAGCTCTTTGTCACCTTCATAAACAAGAAACATATCCTTCATCCTTTTCAGGTATTTCAGGATGTTCTTGACCGCTGTCCAGTGATCCACTCCTGGATTACTTTGGTACCTCCCTGCTAAACTAATAGCAAGGCACACATCAGGTCTGGTACACAGCATTGCATACATGATAGAGCCTATGGCTGAAGCATAGGGAATGACTTGTCATTTTATCTCTATCTTCTGCAGTGGTCAGGCATTGAGTCTGACTCAATTTCACACCTTGTAACACAGGCAAGAACCCTTTCTTTGCTTGATCCATTTTGAACTTCTTCAAAACTTTATCAAGGTATGTGCTTTGTGAAAGTCCAATTAAGTGTCTTGATCTATCTCCATAGATCTTGATGCCCAATATATAAGCAGCTTCACCGAGGTCTTTCATTGAAAAATTCTTATTCAAGTATCCTTTTATGCTATTCAGAAATCCAGTATCATTTCCAATCAACAATATGCCATCTACATATAATATCAGAAATGCTACAGAGCTCCCACTCACTTTCTTGTAAATACAGGCTTCTCCAAAAGTCTGTATAAAACCATATGCTTTGATCACACTATCAAAGCGTATATTCCAACTCCGAGAGGCTTGCACCATTCCATAAATGGATCGCTGGAGCTTGCACACTTTGTTAGCTCCCTTTGGATCGATAAAACCTTCCGGTTGCATCATATACAACTCTTCTTCCAGAAATCCATTCAGGAATGCAGTTTTGACATCCATTTGCCAAATTCCATAATCATAAAATGTGGCAATTGCTAACATGATTCAGACAAACTTAAGCATCACTACGGGTGAGAAGGTCTCATCGTAGTCAATCCCTTGAACTTGCCGAAAACCTTTTGCGACAAGTCGAGCTTTGTAGACAGTAACATTACGTCGGTGTCAGTCTTCTTCGTGAAGATCCATTTATTCCCGATGGCTTGCTGATCATCAGGCAAGTCAACCAAAGTCCACACTTTGTTCTCATACATGGATCCCATCTCAGATTTCATGGCCTCAAGCCATTTTGCGGAATTTGGGCTCACCATCGCTTCTTCATAGTTCGTAGGTTCGTCATGGTCTAGTAACATAACCTCCACAAAAGGATTACCGTACGACTCTGGTGTGGATCTTACTCTGGTTGACCTACGAGGTTCAGTAACAACTTGATCGGAAGTTTCATGATCATCATCATTAACTTCCTCACGAATTGGTGTAGACGTCACAGGAACCGGTTTCTGTGATGAACTACTTTCTAATAAGGGACCAGGTACTGTTACCTCATTAAGTTCTACTTTCCTCCCACTCACTTCTTTCAAGAGAAACTCCTTTTCTAGAAAGGATCCATTCTTAGCAACGAATGTCTTGCCTTCGGATCTGTGATAGAAGGTGTACCCAACAGTTTCCTTTGGGTATCCTATGAAGACACATTTCTCCGATTTGGGTTCAAGCTTATCAGGTTGAAGCTTTTCACATAAGCATCGCAACCCCAAACTTTAAGAAACGACAACTTAGGTTTCTTGCCAAACCACAGTTCATAAGGTGTCGTCTCAACGGATTTTGATGGTGCCCTACTTAACGTGAATGCGGTCGTCTCTAAAGCATAACCCCAAAACGATAGCGGTAAATCAGTAAGAGACATCATATATCGCACCATATCTAGTAAAGTACGATTACGATGTTCGGACACACAATTACGCTGTGGTGTTTCGGGTGGCATGAGTTGCGAAACTATTCCGCATTGTTTCAAATGTAGGCCAAACTCGTAACTCAAATATTCTCCTCCACGATCAGATCGTAGAAATTTTATTTTCTTGTTACGATGATTTTCAACTTCACTCTGAAATTCTTTGAACTTTTCAAATGTTTTAGACTTATGTTTCATTAAGTAGATATACCCATATCTGCTTAAATCATCTGTGAAGGTGAGAAAATAACGATACCCGCCGCGAGCCTCAACATTCATTGGACCACATACATCAGTATGTATGATCTCCAACAAATTAGTTGCTCGCTCCATAGTTCCGGAGAACGGCGTTTTAGTCAGCTTGCCCATGAGGCATGGTTTGCAAGTACCAAGTGATTCATAATCAAGTGATTCCAAAAGTCCATCAGTATGGAGTTTCTTCATGCGCTTTACACCAATATGACCCAAACGGCAGTGCCACAAATAAGTTGCACTATCATTATCAACTCTGCATCTTTTGGCTTCAACATTATGAATATGTGTATCACTACTATCGAGATTCATCAAAAATAGACCACTCTTCAAGGGTGCATGACCATAAAAGATATTACTCATATAAATAGAACAACCATTATTCTCAGATTTAAATGAATAACCATCTCGCATCAAACAAGATCCAGATATAATGTTCATGCTCAACGCTGGCACCAAATAACAATTATTTAGGTCTAAAACTAATCCCGAAGGTAGATGTAGAGGTAGCGTGCCGACGGCGATCACATCGACTTTGGAACCATTTCCCACGCGCATCGTCACCTCGTCCTTATCCAGTGTTCGCTTAATCCGTGTCCCTGTTTTGAGTTGCAAATATTAGCAATAGAACCAGTATCAAATACTCAGGTGCTACTGCGAGCTCTGGTAAGGTACATATCAATAACATGTATATCACATATACCTTTGTTCACCTTACCATCCTTCTTATCCGCCAAATACTTGGGGCAGTTCCACTTCTAGTGACCAGTCTGCTTGCAGTAGAAGCACTCAGTCTCAGGCTTAGGTCCAGACTTGGGTTTCTTCTCTTGAGCAGCAACTTGTTGGCTGTTCTTCTTGAAGTTCCCCTTCTTCTTCCCATTGCCGTTTTTCTTGAAACTGGCGGTCTTATTGACCATCAACACTTGATGCTCTTTCTTGATTTCTACCTCCGCAGCCTTTAGCATTGCGAAGAGCTCGGGGATCGTCTTATCCATCCCTTGCATGTTATAGTTCATCATGAAGCTCTTGTAGCTTGGTGGCAGAGATTGAAGAATTTTGTCAATGACGCTATCATCCGGAAGATTAACTCCCAGTTGAATCAAGTGATTGTTATACCCAAACATTCTGAGTATATGCTCACCGACAGAACTATTCTCCTTCATCTTGCAGCTGTAGAACTTATTGGACACTTCATATCTCTCAATCCGGGCATTTGCTTGAAATATTAACTTCAACTCATGGAACATCTCATATGCTCCATGACGTTCAAAACGTCGTTGAAGTCCCGGTTCTAAGCCGTAAAGCATGGCACACTGAACTATCGAGTAGTCATCAGCTTTGCTCTGCCAGACTTTCATAACATCTGGTGTTGCTCCTGCAGCAGGTTTGGCACCTAGCAGTGCTTCCAGGACGTAATTCTTCTGTGCAGCAATGAGGATAATCCTCAAGTTACGGACCCAGTTCGTGTAATTGCTACCATCATCTTTCAACTTTGCTTTCTCAAGGAACGCATTAAAATTCAACGGAACAACAACACGAGCCATCTATCTACAACAAACATAGACATGCAAAATACTATCATGTACTAAGTTCATGATAAATTTAACTTCAATTAATCATATTACTTAAGAACTCCCACTTAGATAGACATCCCTCTAATCATCTAAGTGATCACGTGATCCAAATCAACTAAACCATAACCAATCATCACATGAAATGGAGTAGTTTTCAATGGTGAACATCACTATGTTGATCATATCTACTATATGATTCACGCTCGACCTTTCGGTCTCAGTGTTCCGAGGCCATAACTGCATATGCTAGGCTCGTCAAGTTTAACATGAGTATTCTGCGTGTGCAAAACTGGCTTGCACCCGTTGTAGATGGACGTAGAGCTTATCACACCCGATCATCACGTGGTGTCTGGGCACGACAAACTTTGGCAATGGTGCATACTCAGGGAGAACACTTTTATCTTGAAATTTAGTGAGAGATCATCTTATAATGCTACCGTCAAACAAAGCAAAATAAGATGCATAAAAGATAAACATCACATGCAATCAATATAAGTGATATGATATGGCCATCATCATCTTGTGCTTGTGATATCCATCTCCGAAGCACCGTCATGATCACCATTGTCACCGGTGCGACACCTTGACCTCCATCGTAGCATCGTTGTCGTCTCGCCAACTATTGCTTCTACGACTATCGCTACCGCTTAGTGATAAAGTAAAGCAATTACAGGGCAATTGCATTGCATACAATAAAGCGACAACCATATGGCTCCTGCCAGTTGCCGATAACTCCATTACAAAACATGATCATCTCATACAATAAAATATAGCATCATGTCTTGACCATATCACATCACAACATGCCCTGCAAAAACAAGTTAGACGTCCTCTACTTTATTGTTGCAAGTTTTATGTGGCTGCTATGGGCTGAGCAAGAACCGTTCTTACCTACGCATGAAAACCACAACGATAGTTCGTCAAGTTAATGTTGTTTTAACCTTCTCAAGGACCGGGCGTAGCCACACTCGGTTCAACTAAAGTTGGAGAAACAGACACCCGCCAGCCACCTGTGTGCAAAGCACGTCGGTAGAACTAATCTCGCGTAAGCGTACGCGTAATGTCGGTCCGGGTCGCTTCATCCAACAATACCGCCGAACCAAAGTATGACATGCTGGTAAGTAGTATGACTTGTATCGCCCACAACTCACTTGTGTTCTACTCGTGCATATAACATCAACGCATAAAACCTGGCTCTGATGCCACTGTTGGAGAACGTAGTAATTTCAAAAAAATTGCTACGCACACGCAAGATCATGGTGATGCATAGCAACGAGAGGGGAGAGTGTGTCCACGTACCCTCGTAGACCGAAAGCGGAGGCATTAGCACAACGCGGTTGATGTAGTCGTACGTGTTCACGATCCGACCGATCAAGTACCGAACGCATGGCACCTCCGAGTTCTGCACACGTTCAACCCGATGACGTCCCTCGAACTCTGATCCAGCCGAGCTTTGAGGGAGAGTTCTGTCAGCACAACGGCGTTGTGACGATGTTGATGTTCTACCGTCGCAGGGCTTCGCCTAAGCACCGCTACAATATTATCGAGGTGGACTATGGTGGAGAGGGGCACCGCACACGGCTAAAAGATCTAAGAGATCAATTGTTGTGTCTATGGGGTGCCCCTCTCCTCCGTATATAAAGGGGGGAGGAGAGGGCCAGCCAAGGGGAGGAGGCGCGCCCAAGGGGGGAGTCCTACTCCCACCGGGAGTAGGACTCCTCCTTTTCCTATTTGGAGAGGGAGAGGGAAGGAAGAGGAAGGAGGGAGGAAGGAAAGGGGGGCCAGCACCCCCCCCAATTCGGATTGGGCTTGGGGGGTGCGCCCCCCTCCCTTGCTCCTTTCCCCTTCTTTCCACTAAAGCCCATTAAGGCCCATATACCTCCCGGGGGGGTCCGATAACCTCCCGGTGCTCCGGTATTATCCCGATCTCACCCGGAACCATTCTGGTATCCAAATATAGTCTTTCAATATATCAATCTTTATGTATCGACCATTTCGAGACTCCTCATCATGTCCGTGATCACATCCGGGACTCCGAACTACCTTCGGTACATCAAAACACATAAACTCATAATATAACCGTCATCGAACTTTAAGCGTGCGGACCCTACGGGTTTGAGAACTATGTAGACATGACCAAGACACGTCTCCAGTCAATAACCAATAGCGGAACCTGGATGCTCATATTGGCTCCTACATATTCTATGAAGATCTTTATCGGTCAAACTGCATAACAACATACGTTGTTCCCTTTGTCATCGGTATGTTACTTGCCCGAGATTCGATCGTCGGTATCTCAATACCTAGTTCAATCTCGTTACCGACAAGTCTCTTTACTCGTTCCGTAATACATCATCCCACAACTAACTCATTAATTGCAATGCTTGCAAGGCTTAAGTGATGTGTATTACAGAGTGGGCCCAGAGATACCTCTCCGACAATCGGAGTGACAAATCCTAATCTCGAAATACGCCAACCCAACAAGTACCTTCGGAGACACCTGTAGAGCACCTTTATAATCACGCAGTTACGTTGTGACGTTTGGTATCACACAAAGTGTTCCTTTGGTTAATGGGAGTTGCATAATCTCATAGTCATAGGAACATGTATAAGTCATGAAGAAAGCAATAGCAACATACTAAATGATCAAGTGCTAAGCCAATGAAATGGGTCAAGTCAGTCACATCATTCTCCTAATGATGTGATCCCGTTAATCAAATGAAACTCTTTGTCTATGGCTAGGAAACATAACCATCTTTGATCAACGAGCTAGTCAAGTAGAGGCATACTAGTGATACTCTGTTTGTCTATGTATTCACACATGTATCATGTTTCCGGTTAATACAATTCTAGCATGAATAATAAACTTTTATCATGATATAAGGAAATAAATAATAACTTTATTATTGCTTCTAGGGCATATTTCCTTCAATGTGCATATTACAAGCCTAGAAAATGTGTACATTTGAGATATTGTCACTTAGAGTTAATATTTTTAATTATCTTGTTCCTAGGTGACATGTTAGCTCTACAAGTTGCAATTTGCTTGTCTTTGTTGTGAAGATGATGTTGGATATCCTTGTTATCTACCATCGGTAATTATTTCCAAATACTTCTTGTCTTTTGAAAATTGGTACTCACTTATGTGTGGTGGAATTTAGTGATCATCTTTACATAGACTTTTGCTTTTATTTGCCTTATCTCTTGCCAAGATTTGTGTCAACTCCCGCTATCTTCCATATCACTTGTGGATCTTGTTAATTTCTTGATCTCGTCTAGTGTTTTCTAGATATAGTGAAAGTGGTGATCCCACCTTGTGCATTTTGTATTCAAATGCAAATTCTCTATAATGCACTACTCTTGGGGGAGCTATTGTATTTTCTATAGAACACTCATCTTGTGACCCTTATCAAGTGTGTTGGTGGAAGGCAAGCCGTTTCTTTTTGGTACTTTGTGCCATCATGAAACTTTGTAGAGAGCTTGGTTTGTTTGGAACCAATCTCTCTTTTGGGGTTTGACATCTTTTTTTGCGTGTTTAATGGATATCTCATCCCTTGATATATATTTTAATGATATCTTCCAAGTGATGATTACTCCATTTGGTATTCTATTTTCACTTGGTATTTCTTTTTCATTTGGTATCGGTTTTTGCAAGTATTGAGCATGCATATTAACTTCATGTAGTATCTTTGGCATGCTTTCTTTCTTTGACCCTATATATAGGGGAAACTCCACCAAGTCTCAAATTGGAGGAGATGTTCTCTTTCTCTCCCTTCCTTTCCCCCTCCTAGTAGGAGTAGGAAAGAGGGGAATCCTACTCCTACTAGGAGGAGGATTCCTCCTCCTGGCGTACCAACAAGGGTCGGCTGGCCTCCCCCTTGCTCCTTTATATACAGGGGCAGGGGGGCACCTCTAGACACACAAGTTGCTCACAAAGATCTCTCCCGGCCGTGTGCGGTGCCCCCCTCTGCCATAATCCACCTCGGTCATACTGTAGCGGTGCTTAGGCGAAGCCCTGCCACGGTAGCTTCATCAACATCGTCACCACGCCGTCGTGCTGACAAAACTCTTCCCCGAGCTCTACTGGATCTTGAGTTCGCGGGACGTCACCGAGCTGAACGTGTGCTGAACGCGGAGGTGCCGTACGTTCGGTACTGAGGATCGGTCGATCATGAAGACGTACGACTACATCAACCGCGTTGTCATAACGCTTCCGCTTAACGGTCTACGAGGGTACGTGGATGACACTCTCCCCTCTCGTTGCTATGCATCACCATGATCCTGCGTGTGCGTAGGATTTTTTTGAAATTACTACGTTACCCACAGTGGCATCCGAGCCTGGTTTTATGCGTAGATGCTATATGCACGAGTAGAACACAAGTGAGTTGTGGACGATACAAGTCGTACTGCTTACCAGCATGTCATACTTTGGTTCGGCGGTATTGTTGGATGAAGCGGCCCGGACCGACATTACGCATACGCTTACGCGAGACTGGTTCTACCGACGTGCTTTGCACATAGGTAGCTGGCGGGTGTCAGATTCTCCAACTTTAGTTGAACCGAGTGTGGCTACGCCCGGTCCTTGAGAAGGTTAAAACAATACTAACTTGACGAACTATCGTTGTGGTTTTGATGCGTAGGTAAGAACAGTTCTTGCTCAGCCCGTAGCAGCCACGTAAAATTTGCAACAACAAACTAGAGGACGTCTAACTTGTTTTTGCAGGTCATGTTGTGATGTGGTATGGTCAAGACATGATGCTATATTTATTGTATGAGATGATCATGTTTTGTAACGGAGTTATCGGCAACTAGCAGGAGCCATATGGTTGTCGCTTTATTGTATGCAATGCAATCGCCCTGTAATTGCTTTACTTTATCACTAAGTGGTAGCGATAGTCGTAGAAGCAATAGTTGGCGAGACGGCAATGATGCTAGGATGGAGATCAAGGTGTCGTGCCGGTGACGATGGTGATCATGATGGTGCTTCGGAGATGGAGATCACAAGCACAAGATGATGATGGCCATATCATATCACTTATATTGATTGCATGTGATGTTTATCCTTTATGCATCTTATTCTGCTTTGTTTGATGGTAGCATTATAAGATGATCTCTCACTAAATTTCAAGGTTAAAGTGTTCTCCCCGAGTATGCACCGTTGCCAAAGTTCGTCGTGCCGAGACACCACGTGATGATCGGGTGTGATAAGCTCTACGTTCATCTACAACGGGTGCAAGCCAGTTTTGCACACGCAGAATACTCAGGTTAAACTTGACGAGCCTAGCATATGCAGATATGGCCTCGGAACACTGAGACCGAAAGGTCGAGCGTGAATCATATAGTAGATATGATCAACATAGTGATGTTCACCATTGAAAACTACTCCATATCACGTGATGATCGGACATGGTTAAGTTGATTTGGATCACGTGATCACTTAGATGATCAGAGGGATGTCTATCTAAGCGGGAGTTCTTAAGTAATATGATTAACTGAACTTTAATTTATCATGAACTTAGTCCTGGTAGTATTAGCATATCTATGTTGTAGATCAATAGCTCGCGTTTAGCTCCCTTGTTTTATTTTGATATGTTCCTAGAGAAAAATAAGTTGAAAGATGTTAGTAGCAAAGATGCGGACTAGCTCCGTGATCTGAGGATTATCCTCATTGCTGCACAGAAGTATTATGTCCTTCATGCACCGCTAGGTGACAGAACTATTGCAGGAGCAGATGCAGACGTTTTGAACGTTTTAAACAAAAGCTCGGTATGATAACTACTTGATAGTTTAGTGCACCATGCTTTACGGCTTAGAACCGGGACTTCAAAAATGTTTTGAACACCACGGAGCATATAAGATGTTCCGAGAGTTGAAATTGGTAATTCATACTCATGCCCGTGTCGAGAGGTATGAGACCTCTGACATTACTTTGCCTACAAGATGGAGGAGAATAGCTCAACCAGTAAGCATGTGCTCAGATTGTCTGACTACTACAATCACTTGAATCAAGTGGGAGTTAATCTTCTAGTCACTATCACCAAGTTGCTTGAACTTCGTGATGAACTATAATATGCAAGGGATAACGGAAACAATTCCCAAGCTCTTCGTGATGTTGAAATCGACGAAGGTAGAAATCAAGAAAAGCATCAAGTGTTGATGGTTAACAAGACCACTAGTTTCAAGAAAAGGGCAAAGCAAAGAAGGGGAACTTCAAGAAGAACGACAAGCAAGTTGTTGCTCAAGTGAAGAAGCCCAAGTCTGGACCTAAGCCTGAGACTAAGTGCTTTTACTGCAAAGAGACTAGTCACTGGAAGCGGAACTGCCCCAAGTATTTGGCGGATAAGAAGGATGGCAAAGTGAACAAAGGTATATTGGATATACATGTTATTGATGTGTACTTTACTAGTGTTTATTATAGCAACCCCTCGATATTTGATACTAGTTCAGTTGCTAAGAGTAGTAACTTGAAACGGGAGTTTCAGAATGAACAGAGACTAGTTAAGGGTGAAGTAACGATGTGTGTTGGAAGTAGTTCCAAGAATGATATGATCATCATCGCACACTCCCTATACTTTCGGGATTAGTGTGGAACCTAAATAAGTGTTATTTGGTGTTTGCGTTGAGCATGAATATGATTTGATCATGTTCATTGCAATACAGTTATTCATTTAAGTTAGAGAATAATTGTTATTCTGTTTACATGAATAAAACGTTCTATGGTTATACACCCAATAAAAATGGTTTGTTGAATCTCGATCGTAGTGATACGCATATTCATAATATTGAAGCCAAAAGATGCAAGTTAATAATGATAGTGTAACTTATTTGTGGCACCGCCGTTTAGGTCATATTGGTGTAAAGCGCATGAAGAAAATCCATGCTGATGGGCTTTTGGAATCACTTGATTATGAATCAGTTGATGCTTGCGAACCATGCCTCATGGGCAAAGATGACTAAGACTCCATTCTCCAGAACAATGGAGCGAGCAACTGACTTATTGGATATAATACATACTGAGGTATGAGGTCCGATGAGTGTTGAGGCTCGTGGCGAGTATTGTTATTTTCTGACCTTCATAGATGATTTAAGCAGATATGGGTATATCTACTTGAAGAAACATAAGTCTGAAACATTTGAAAAGTTCAAAGAATTTCAGAGTGAAGTGGAAAATCATCATAACAAGAAAATAAAGTTTCTATGATTTGATCGTTGAGGCGAATATTTGAGTTATGAGTTTGGTCTTCAATTAAAACAATGTGGAATAGTTTCACAAACTCATGCCACCTGGAACACCACAGCGTAATGGTGTGTCCGAACGTCATAACCGTACTTTATTTGATATAGTGCAATCTATAATATCTCTTACCGATTTACCACTATCATTTTGGGGTTATGCATTAGAGACAGCTGCATTCACATTAAAAAGGGCACCATCTAAATCCGTTGAGATGACACCGTATGAACTGTGGTTTAGCACGAAACCTAAGCTGTCATTTCTTAAAGTTTGGGGTTGCGATGCTTATGTGAAAAAGTTTCATCTTGATAAGCTCAAACCCAAGTCGGAGAAGTGCGTCTTCATAGGATACCCAAAAGTAACTGTTGGGTACACCTTCTATCATAGATCCGAAGGCAAGATATTTGTTGTTGAGAATTGATCCTTTCTAAAGAAGGAGTTTCTCTCGAAAGAAGTGAGTGGGAGGAAAGTAGAACTTGATGAGGTAACTGTAACTGCTCCCTATTGGAAAGTAGTTCATCACAGAAATCTGTTTCTGTGACTCCTACACCAATTAGTGAGGAAGCTAATGATGATGATCATGTAACTTCAGATCAAGTTACTACCAAACCTCGTAGGTCAACCAGAGTGAGATCCGCACCAGAGTGGTACGGTAATCCTTTTTTGGAGGTCATGTTACTTGACCATGACGAACCTACAAACTATGAGGAAGCAATGATGAGCCCAGATTCCGCAAAATGGCTTGAGGCCATGAAATTTGAGATGGGATCCATGTATGAGAACAAAGTGTGGACTTTGGTTGACTTGCCCAATGATCGGCAGGCCATCGAAAATAAATGGATCTTCAAGAAGAAGACAGACGCTGATGGTAATATTACTGTCTACAAAGCTCGACTTGTTGCGAAAGGTTTTCGACAAGTTCAAGGAGTTTACTATGATGAGACCTTCTCACCAGTAGCGATGCTTAAGTCCGTCCGAATCATGTTAGCTATTGCCGCATTTTATGATTATGAAATTTGGCAAATGGATGTAAAGACTGCATTCCTAAATGGATTTCTGGAAAGAAGAGTTGTATATGATGCAACCTGAAGGTTTTATTGATCCAAAGGGTACTAACAAAGTGTGCAAGCTCCAGCGATCCATTTATGGACTGGTGCAAGCCTCTCGGGGTTGGAATAAACGTTTTGATAGAGTGATCAAAGCATATGGTTTTATACAAACTTTTGATGAAGCCTGTATTTACAAGAAAGTGAGTGGGAGCACTACAACATTTCTGATAAGTATATGTAAATGACACTTTGTTGATCGGAAATAATGTAGAATTTTCTGGAAAGCATAAAGGAGTATTTGAAAGGAGTATTTTCAAATAAAGACCTCAGTGAAGTTGCTTACATATTGAGCATCAAGATCTATAGAGATAGATCAAGACGCTTGATAAGTTTTTTTCAATGAGTACATACCTTGACAAGATTTTGAAGTAGTTCAAAATGGAATAGTCAAAGAAAGAGTTCTTGCCTATGTTACAAGGTGTGAAATTGAGTAAGACTCAAAGCCCGACCATGGCAGAAGATAGAAAGAGAATGAAAGTCATTCCCTATGCCTCACCCATAGGTTCTATAAAGCATGCCATGCTGTGTACTAGATCTATTGTATACCCTACACTGAGTTAAGCAAGGGAGTAAAATAGTGATCTAGGAGTAGATCACTGGACAGCGGTCAAAATTATCCTTAGTGGAATAAGGATATGTTTCTCGATTATGGAGGTGACAAAAGGTTCGTCGTAAAGGGTTACATCGATGCAAGTTTTGACACTGATCTAGATGACTCTAAGTCTCAATCTGGATATATATTGAAAGTGGGAGCAATTAGCTAAAGTAGCTCCGTGCAGAGCATTGTAGACATAGAAGTTTGCAAGATGCATACAGATCTGAATTTGGCAGTCCCGTTGACTAAACTTCTCTCACGAGCAAATCATGATCACACCTTAGTACTCTTTGGGTGTTAATCACATAGCGATGTGAACTAGATTATTGACTCTAGTAAACCCTTTGGGTGTTGGTCACATGACGATGTGAACTATGGGTGTTCATCACATGGCGATGTGAACTAGATTATTGACTCTAGTGCAAGTGGGAGACTGAAGGAAATATGCCCTATAGGCAATAATAAAGTTATTATTTATTTCCTTATATCATGATAAATGTTTATTATTCATGCTAGAATTGTATCAACCGAAAACTTGATACATGTGTGAATACATAGACAAACAGAGTATCACTAGTATGCCTCTACTTGACTAGCTCGTTGAATCAAAGATGGTTAAGTTTCCTAGCCATAGACGTGAGTTGTCATTTGATTAACGGGATCACATCATTAGAGAATGATGTGATTGACTTGACCCATTCCGTTAGCTTATCACTTGATCGTTTAGTATGTTGTTATTGCTTTCTTCATGACTTATACATGTTCCTATGACTACGAGATTATGCAACTCCCGTTTACCGAAGGAACACTTCGTGTGCTACCAAACGTCACAACGTAACTAGGTGATTATAAAGGTGCTCTACAGGTGTCTCCGAAGGTACTTGTTGAGTTGGCGTATTTCGAGATTAGGATTTGTCACTCCGATCGTCGGAGAGGTATCTCTGGGCCCACTCAGTAATACACATCACTATAAGCCTTGCAAGCATTGTAACTAATGAGTTCGTTGCGGGATGATGTTTTATGGAACGAGTAAAGAGACTTGCCGGTAACGATATTGAACTAGGTATTGAGATACCGACGATCGAATCTCGGGCAAGTAACATACCGATGACAAAGGGAACAACGTATGTTGTTATGTGGTTTGACCGATAAAGATCTTCGTAGAATATGTAGGAGCCAATATGAGCATCCAGGTTTCGCTATTGGTTATTGACCGGAGACGTGTCTCGGTCATGTCTACATAGTTCTCGAACCCATAGGGTCCGCACGCTTAAAGTTCTGTGACGATCGGTTTTATCAGTTTATATGTTTTGATGTAGCTAAGGTAGTTCAGAGTCCCGTATATGATCACGGACATGACGAGGAATCTCGAAATGGCTGAGACATGAAGATTGATATATTGGAAGCATACATTTGGACATAAGAAGAGTTCCGGGTAAAATCAGGATTTTACCGAAGTACCGGAGGGGTTACCGGAACCCCCCTGAGGCTAATGGGCCTTGTTGGGCCATAAGGGAAAGAGAGAGGGGCCGGCCTAGGGCAGGCAGCGTGCCCCCTCCCCTTTGGTCCGAATTGGACTAGGAGAGGGGGGGCCCTTTCCTTCTCTTTCTCTCCCTTCCTTTCCTCCTCCTAGTAGGAATAGGAAAGAGGGGAATCCTACTCCTACTAGGAGGAGGATTCCTCCTCCTGGCGCACCAACAAGGGCCGGCCGGCCTTCCCCTCGCTCCTTTATATACAGGGGCAGGGGGCACCTCTAGACACACAAGTTGATCACAAAGATCTCTCCTAGCCGTGTGTGGTGCCCCCCTCCACCATAATCCACCTCGGTCATACTATAGCGGTGCTTAGGCGAAGCCCTGCCACGGTAGCTTCATCAACATCGCCACCATGTCGTCATGCTAACAAAACTCTTCCCCGAGCTCTACTGGATCGTGAGTTCACGGAACGTCACCGAGCTGAACGTGTGCTGAACGCGGAGGTGCCGTACGTTTGGTACTGAGGATCGGTCGATCGTGAAGACGTACGACTACATCAACCGCGTTGTCATAACGCTTCCACTTAACGGTCTACGAGGGTACGTGGACGACACTCTCCCCTCTCATTGCTATGCATCACCATGATCCTGCGTGTGCGTAGGAATTTTTTTGAAATTACTACGTTACCCAACATATCTTTTGTCTTCCCATACACGCTCAAGAGGCCAAGCAGGGCCACGCAAAGATTCTTTGTCACGTGCATCACGTCGATTGCGGAGCGGACCTCTAGGTCTTTCCAATAAGGCAGGTCCCAAAATATAGATTTCTTCTTCCACATGGGTGCGCGTCCGTCAGCGTCATTCGGAACAGGTTGTCCGCCAGGACCCTTTCCAAAGACTACCTTCAAATCCTTGACCATATCATGTACATCAGCACCAGTACGGTGGCAAGGCTTCGTCCGGTAATCCGCCTCACCTTTGAAATGCTTGCCTTTCTTTCTTACGGGATGCCTGCTCGGAAGAAATCGACGATGTCCCAGGTACACATTCTTCCTACAATTATCCAAATATATATTGTCGGTATCATCCAAACAGTGCATGCATGCGCGGTATCCCTTGTTTGGCTGTCCTGAAAGGTTACTGAGAGCTGGCCAATCATTGATGGTCACGAACAGCAACACCTTTAGGTCAAATTCTTCCCCCATGTGCTCATCCCACGCACGTACACCTGTTCCATTCCACAGCTCTAAGAGTTCTTCAACTAATGGCCTTAGGTACACATCAATGTCGTTGCCGGGTTGCTTAGGGCCTTGGATGAGCACTGGCATCATAATGAACTTCCGCTTCATGCACAACCAAGGAGGAAGGTTATACAAACATAGAGTCATAGGCCAGGTGCTATTGTTGCTGCTCTGCTCCCCAAAAGGATTAATGCCATCTGCGCTTAGACCAAACCATACGTTCCTTGCGTCACCTGCAAACTCCTTCTTGTACTTTCTCTCGATTTTTCTCCACTGCGACCCGTCAGTGGGTACTCTCAACTTTCCTTCTTTCTTACGGTCTTCTCTATGCCATCGCATCGCCTTGGCATGCTCTTTGTTTTGGAACTAAAGTTTCAACGGTGGTATTATAGGAGCATACCACATCACCTTGGCAGGAATCTTCTTCCTGGGACGCTCGCCCTCGACATCACCAGGGTCATCGCGGCTGATCTTACAGCGCAATGCACCACATACCGGGCAAGCATTCAAATCCTCATACTCACCGCGGTAGAGGATGCAGTCATTAGGGCATGCATGTATCTTCCGCACCTCTAACCCTAGAGGGCAGACATCCTTCTTTGCTTCGTACGTACTCTCGAGCAATTCGTTCTCCTTTGGAAGCATATTCTTTATCATTACCAGCAACTTTCCAAATCCCTTGTCAGATACACCATTCTCTGCCTTCCATTGCAGCAATTACAGTGTGGTGCCCATATTTTTCTTGTCAGCTTCGCAATTCGGGTACAACAATTTCTTGTGATCCTCTAACATGCGCTGCAACTTCTTCTTCTCCAGATCACTTGCGCAGTTTCTCTTTGAATCGGCAATGGCCCGACCTAGAACATCAGTGGGCTCATCTGATGCCTCTTCTTCAGCTTCTTCCCGCATTGCCGGCTCAGCTTCTTCCCCCATTGTTGTATCATCGTATTCAGGGAACCCATGGCCAGGATAGCTGTCGTCGTCCTCTTCTTCTTCATTGTCTTCCATCATAACCCCTCTTTCTCCGTGCTTGGTCCAAACATTATAGTGGGGCATGAAACCAGACTCAAACAGGTGGACGTGAATGGTTCTTGACTTAGAGTAATTGTGATCATTCTTACAGCCAACACATGGACAAGGCATAAAACCATCCGCCCGCTTGTTTGCCTCAGCTGAGGGAGTCCTGGACTAAGGGGTCCTCGGGCGTCCGGCCTGTTATCTATGGGCCGGACTGATGGGCTGTGAAGACATGAAGGCCGAAGACTGCACCGTGTCCAGATTGGACTCTACTTGGCGTGGAAGGCAAGCTTGGCGACCGAAGATTCCTTCTTATGTAACCGACTCCATGTAAACCCTAGATCCCTTTGGTGTATATATAAACTGAAGGGGATAGTCTGGAAAGGACAACAGATATACTCATTACCATACCCACATAGGCTAGACTTCTAGGGTTTAGCCATTATGATCTCGTGGTAGATCCACTCTTGTAACACTCATATTCATCAATATCAATCAAGCAAGACGTAGGGTTTTACCTCCATAGAGAGGGCCCGAACCTGGGTAAACATTGTGTCCCCCGCCTCCTGTTACCATCGATCCTAGACGCACAGTTCGGGACCCCCTACCGAGATCCGCCGGTTTTGACACCGACATTGGTGCTTTCATTGAGAGTTCCACTGTGCCGTGAGCAAAGGGCTCGATGGCCCCTTCGATCGTCAGTAATGGCGTTGTCTAGGGAGAAACCTTCCTCCTCAGACAGATCTTCGTATTCAGCGGCTTCGTACTACGGGCCAACTCGCTTGGCCATCTGGAGCAGATCGACAGCTACGCCCCTGGCCATCAGGTCAGATTTGGGAGCTTGAATTACATTGCGGACATCCGTGGAGACTTGATCTTCGACGGATTCGAGACCACGACAACCGCTCCCCATCACCCCGATGAACATGGCTTAAACCTGTCATCGGGCCGCATCCAGGAGATAGCTCCTGTAGCAGCTCCGACCTCAAATCCGGAGCAGTTCAAGTCGTCCGAAGATGGGAAGCTCAACCCCATCATGGGGACCACCGATTCCGCGGCGCTGGAGCCACACGCGGATTCCACTTCATACGGTATATGCATCAACGGAACCCTGGACTCGCCTCTGATGTCGAGCTCCGAACCCTGCGAGCCTGCGTACGCCGAACTCGATCGGTTATCAATCTTCAAGTTTAGCACCGCAGATGTCTTCCAACACTCGCCCATGGGCGACATACTAAATTCGCTAAAAAACCTATCCCTGGCGGGCGACCCGTTTCCGAACTATGTTTGGTTTGAATTTGCGGCGGACAACGGAGAATTTTGCTTCCCACCCGCCACCCACTTCATAGCCATTGTTAAATATGTAACCAACACACCCGATCCCCGCGCCGAAGACATCGACGGTATGGACGACGATGAGGGGCAAGGACAGAACTTACTACCCGCTAGACACGGGACATGCACTTCCTGGTATGACGTGTGTATGATAGACACACCTTACGGCGCTCTCGACGATGAGAAGGAGAATCCGGTCGAGGAAAAACCGCCTGGTACACAGCCCGAACATCGGCGCCGTGGGCCTCATCGCCCAAGAGAAGACATTGCCAGCACCAGAGAAGACGATACTCCGGACAATGAAGACCCAGTTGAAGTAGAATCCGAGCAGGAGGAGCAGGAGGAACAACCCTGACGAACATGCCACATGTGGGGACTCAAGAGGACAGGAATTATTCCCCCCTCTCCGAGGAGGAGGAGATCCTCGGCAACGAGGATTTTACCACGCCAAAGGAACCTCTTGAGCAGGAGCGCTTTAAACGCTGGCTTATAGCCACTGCAAGGAGCTTAAGAAAGAAGCAGCTGCAGCTTCAAGCAAGCCAAGACTTGCTCAATGATAGATGGACCGAGGTCTTGGCCACCGAAGAATACAACCTTAGCAGCCCAGAAAAAAGCCACCCCAAGAGTAGGTGGCTCCCTCAAAATGATGGCATTACGATGGAGCCCATACCACCATCGAATAATGCGGCGAGGCAATCACAGTTCGGTCCAGACAAAGCAGCATCCCAAGCAGAGCACCATACCAACCCATCCGGCACGGAGGGTAGAGCAGGACGCACAAGATCGATGTACAAATCATGAAGATATACCCCGACCGACGACGATGGTCGCCTATCCGGACACTACAAAGCTGACCACGCCCGGTCCGAGCACCGTAAACGGAGCCCGCCGGAGGTACTTCATAGTGTGGCCCAACATAGAGGAGCCGCACACCCCCTTTGCTTCATGGACGAAGTAATGGAACACGAATTTCCAGATGGGTTTAAACCCATTAACATCGAATCATACGATGGGACAACAGACCCCGCGGTATGGATTGAGGATTATCTCCTCCATATCCACATGGCCCGCGGAGACGACCTCCACGCCATTAAATACCTACCTCTCAAGCTTAAAGGGCCATCTCGGTACTGGATAAACAGTTTTCTAGAAAATTCTATTGGCAACTGGGAAGATTTGGAAGACGCCTTTCGAGACAACTTCCAGGGAACATATGTCCGACCATTATGCGCCGATGACTTAAGTCACATTGTCCAGGAACCCGGCGAATCAGCTAGGGAGCTCTAGACCAGGTTCTTAGTAAAAAAGAACCAAATTGTTGACTGTCCGGACACAGAAGCCCTCGCGGCCTTCAAACATAGCATCTGGGATGAATGGCTCGTGCGTCACCTCGGCCAGGAAGGACACAAATCCATGACATCCCTCACCGCTCTAATGAACCACTTCTGCGCGGGAGAAGACAACTGGCTTGCTCGTAAAAGCAACGACGCCAGCGGCCCGGGCACTTTGGATATCCGAGATGGCAACGGGAAGCCACGACGAACCAAACATAATAACATACACGACACAGTGGTGAATGCCGGATTTCACAATCCGAAGCCCGGTCAACAGAAGAAGCCACTAAAGGCAAACCAGGATGGACCATCCACCCTTGACAGGATATTGGACCGACCTTGTCAAATTCATAGTCTCCCTGATAGGCCAACTAATCATACCAACCATAACTATTGGGTCTTCAAGCAGGCAGGCAGGAGGCCACCGCGTGACAAAGACGACGGATCGGCTCACCAGAAGAACACCAGGGGCCAGAAAAAGTTCCCCTCCGACATTCGACCACTCCCGGAACGCAAATAGCAGTTCGGCTTCTGGCACCCACCTACTGTACCGGCGAAATTTGCAACACGCGCACATCACTACGCACTCAAGATACCATGGGCGTCGGCGGAAGCACAATTCAGACAACCCTACAAGCATTCCCGTAACATTTTTTATATGTTTTCTCATTTTTTTGTATCATGTTTAAAGAACGGGTGACAAACTGGAAAGAATCTACAGCGGACTTTGTCGGAGTTCGGATCCATACACTCACCTAAGGGGTTACTTCCGTTAAGGATCCCACTCCCCGAGGATGGGCTACGCAAACGTGCGACAGGAGGTCCAAAATTACCTTTGGTAGACCACACTCTTTACTCCGAGCCTGTACTATGCCCCTTTTCCTCTGATCCCGGCCACGAGCATGTCAAATAGCCAGGTCTGTGGTTTCTTTCTTTTTATATATAAAAATAAATTTATCATTGGCACGTCGCTCCGTTCTCAGTAAGCCTCTGTAACGCCCACGATGCGGCTATATCTCCCACGTGTCGAAGCATGACTTAGAGGCATAACCGCATTGTAAGCAATGTCGCAAGTGAGGTAATCTTCACACAACCCATGTAATACATAAGGAAAAAAGATACATAGTTGGCTTACAATCGCCACTTCACACAATACATGAATAAAGCATTACATCAACCTGATACAATCAAGGTCCGACTACGGAACCAAAACAAAAGAAGACTACCCCAAATGCTACACAGATCCCCGATCGTCCCAACTGGGCTCCACTACTGATCAACTGAAATGATACAACACAAAGAACGAGATCTTCATCGAGCTCCTCCTTGAGCTTGGTTGCATCACCTGCACGATTTCATCGGCACCTGCAAACTTCACACAATACATGAATAAAGCATTACATCAACCCGATACAATCAAGGTCCGACTACGGAACCAAAACAAAAGAAGACTACCCCAAATGCTACACAGATCCCCGATCGTCCCAACTGGGCTCCACTACTGATCAACTGAAA
Source organism: Triticum urartu (assembly GCF_003073215.2). Classification (NCBI taxonomy): domain Eukaryota; kingdom Viridiplantae; phylum Streptophyta; class Magnoliopsida; order Poales; family Poaceae; genus Triticum; species Triticum urartu. Next base: position 513,696,243 of record NC_053025.1, on the reverse strand, counting down.
TGATACAACACAAAGAACGAGATCTTCATCGAGCTCCTCCTTGAGCTTGGTTGCATCACCTGCACGATTTCATCGGCACCTGCAAACTTCACACAATACATGAATAAAGCATTACATCAACCCGATACAATCAAGGTCCGACTACGGAACCAAAACAAAAGAAGACTACCCCAAATGCTACACAGATCCCCGATCGTCCCAACTGGGCTCCACTACTGATCAACTGAAATGATACAACACAAAGAACGAGATCTTCATCGAGCTCCTCCTTGAGCTTGGTTGCATCACCTGCACGATTTCATCGGCACCTGCAAACTTCACACAATACATGAATAAAGCATTACATCAACCCGATACAATCAAGGTCCGACTACGGAACCAAAACAAAAGAAGACTACCCCAAATGCTACACAGATCCCCGATCGTCCCAACTGGGCTCCACTACTGATCAACTGAAATGATACAACACAAAGAACGAGATCTTCATCGAGCTCCTCCTTGAGCTTGGTTGCATCACCTGCACGATTTCATCGGCACCTGCAAACTGGTTTTGGAAGTAATCTGTGAGTCACAGGGACTCAGCAATCTCACACCCTCGCGATCAAGACTATTTAAGCTTATAGGTAGGGTAAAAGGTATGAGGTGGAGCTGCAGCAAGCGACTAGCATATATGGTGGCTAACATACGCAAATGAGAGCGAGAAGAGAAGGCAAAGCATAGTCGAGAATCTATGATCAAGAAGTGATCCTAGAACAACCTACGTTCAAGCATAACTCCAACACCGTGTTCACTTCCCGGACTCCGCCGAGAAGAGACCATCACAGCACGCACACGGTTGATGCGTTTTAATTAAGATAAGTTTCAGGTTTTCTATAACCGGACATTAACAAATTCCCATCTGCCCATAACCGCGGGCATGGCTTTCGAAAGTTCAAAACCCTACAGGGGTGTCCCAACTTAGCCCATCACAAGCTCTCACGGTCAATGAAGGATATTCCTTCTCCCAGGAAGACCCAATCAGGCTCGGAATCCCGGTTACAAGACATTTCGACAATGGTAAAACAAGACCAGCAAAGCCACCCAGATGTGCCAACAAATCCCGATAGGAGTTGCACATATCTCGTTCTCAGTGCACACCGGATGAGCCAGACGTCGGGTAGGCCAGCCCAGAGTTGTCCCTGGTGGCCCCGGACATCGCTCAGTTGGACCAACACTTAGAGAAGCACTGGTCCGGGGGGGTTAAAATAAAGATGACCCTTGGGTTGGCCGACCCAAGGGAAAGAAAAGGCTAGGTGGCAAATGGTAAAACCAATGTTGGGCCTTGCTGGAGGAGTTTTATTCAAGGCGAACTGTCAAGGGGTTCCCATTATAACCCAACCGTGTAAGGAACGCAAAATCAAGGAACATAACAGCGGTATGACGGAAACTAGGGCGACAAGAGTGGAACAAAACACCAGGCATAAGGCCGAGCCTTCCACCCTTTACCAAGTATATAGATGCATTAATATAAATAAGAGATATTGTGATATCCCAATAATAATCATGTTCCAACATGGAACAAACTCCATCTTCACCTGCAACTAACAACGCTATAAGAGGGGCTGGGCAAAGCGGTAACATAGCCAAACAATGGTTTGCTAGGACAAGGTGGTTAGAGGCTTGGCTTAACAATATGGGAGGCATGATAAGCAAGTGGTAGGTATCGCAGCATAGGCATAGCAAAAGAGCAAGCATCTAGCAAGCAAAGATAAAAGTGATTTCAAGGGTATGGTCATCTTGCCTGAGATCCCGCAAGGAAGAAGAACGAGTCCACGAATAAGACAAACGGACGTAATCGAACGAATCCTCACAACTCCGGAACAAAACCGAAGCTAACGCGAGAAGCAACCCGGAAAGAAGCAAACAACATAGTAAACAACCATCACATAATCATGGCATGATGCACAACCAAGTATGATGCATGTCCGATTTAATGAAGCATGGCATGGCAAAGTGCACAAGCAATCCTACAAATTAAGTGGAGCTCAATATGCAACTCCGTTGCATATTGACGAAACACCACATTCAAGTTATTTAGTTCGATCTCGTTTATGTACCCAACAATATTAAATGTTCTTAACATGACAAGGGGTTAAGCAAAAGAAAACTACCTATCTAGGCAAGTTTAAACGAGGCCGGAACAACAAAACAACAAGTCCGGAAACTCCTCATGTGCATATTTTAAGGGTTGGTACTATTCTGCCCTAAACCATATTTTAGAGTTGTTAAACATGCAGAGTAATGCCACCATGTTAAACTAGACATTTTCCACCCCATTTACATATAAGGTTTGTTACAAACCGAGTTACGGTTAAATAGTTATGAATTAAATCATTTTAGCAAGTTATTTAAGCAAATTTAAACAAACAGCATTTTAAGCATTTTAAACATGGATGAAAATGACATATTATGAAACTAGATGAAATTCTAGTCATTTTTCATATATGATTCATTTTAGTACGATGCATGGTTAAAGAGTTATTATATGCATGAAGAACAGGGGCTTTTCTATAAAACCGACACTCTCTGGAAAAAGCAAAAATCGCAGCATCAGGAAAAAAATACAATGGGTTAAAACTCGAGCGGGCTGGGCTGTGGCTCACATTGGACCAACGGCCAGAAGCGGAGAAGGCCTGGCGCTGGCTGCGGGCCACGCAGGCAGATCGAGCCGAGGCAGGGTATAGTCAACGCGCTCGGGAGCGCTGACCCCATCGATGCAGGCGCATGGCTGGAGATGAACAGGGGTCACGCCAGGGGAAGCAGGGCTTGAAGCAGGGGGGCTGGCGCTGGTCGTTGTCGTCCCTGCACGCAGAAGCACGCAGAAGCAAGGGAGGCCGGCGATGAGGGCTTTGGGAGGTCGATCCGGGCCGGATCCGGTCGCCTCCGAGGCTTGGGCGCGCCAGAGCTTCGAGCTAGAGGCGGCGGACGACATCCATGACCATGGCGGTTCGAGGACTTGGCGAGGCGGAGGGAGGCGGATACGCAGTGGCGGGGATGCAGCACGAGGACGGCGGCGGGAGCTGCGGGGCCATGGCGGGGGAGAAATTCAGTTACGAGGCTGAGAGATTAGAGAAAGAGAGGAATAACAGAGAGAGGGGAGGAAGGAGAGGAAGGGCATGATCCTGCGGGTCCGGTGCTGCTCCGGTCTGGCGGAGGTTGAAAACGGCGGCGCGGGAGGATAGCGAGGCAGGGAAGCAGCAGCCTGGTGGCACTCCGGCGAACTTGGCGCTTGGGGAGGGGCTCCGAAGTGAGGAAGCTCCACGGCGTCCATGGCGGGGCTGACGCAGGGAGCGGCGACGGCATCAGAAACTCCGGCGACGGCGAGGCAGATGAGGCGGTGGAGGCCGGCGGAAGGGATCGGCAGGAGGAGTCCGTTTCTAGCGGCAAATCCCTGCTTGTCCATGGCGGGGAGAGACACGGACGTGAGAGAGCGGGATCGAGACTAGATATCAGAGGAGGCAGGGAAGGAGGGCAGCGCTGTGGACCTATTGGTCATCGGGGCTTGGCGCGCCGACGAGGGAGGAGGTCAGAGGGCGAGAGAGGATCTGGATCGATGAAGAGTAGTGGCTGGGCACGGAAGGAGAGGCGCAGGTGGATCGGGAGGGAGATCCCGAGGTTGGGGGGAGGCTGTCGGCTGGCTAGGTTGGTCGGGGAGGATCCCAAGGAAGGTGGACACTGGGTGGCGGCGTGAGGAGGGAAAAGAGGGAGTTGGTCTAGGGTTAGGCTAAAATATATAGCGAGTGGTAAAGTTAGGGGCTACTCGAGCCCTCCGATCGTAATCGGACAGACGAGAAAAAAAATAGGTAGGGAGTTCAAATAGGAAAACGATGATGTTTTGTAGATGTTAGGGGATGATCCGGACCCAATGGTGACGACTGTCCGGGTCAGGTCCGGGACAACTCTCGGACGCGCGCGAGGGGCCGACGCACTGTGCAAGGAGGGGGGTTCGGGGCCTGGGGGTTGGTAGCGGACTGTGCAGAAAGCTTTGGGCTGAGAGAAGAGAAGAGAGAGAGACCCGACGACTGTTTCCGGAGACCGAAAACGTGCGACGATAGACCAGCTATACTGCCGCTATAGTTATCCGTTGGGGCATCAAATGGACTCCGAACGCGATGAAATTTGACAGGCGGTCTACCTACACTAAAATAAGACCGCACGCCAACTTTCATCCCAATCCGAGAATATTTTCCGGCCACTTATAAAATAATATTTCGGACGTGCCGCGGGCGCGTGCAAGTGTGTCTGGACTCAGAACGGACAACGGACGGAACTGGGGGAACCCGGACGAATGCAAGTTTTGAAAACATGCAGATGCAATGCGGATGATGACATGACAAGATGCAACACGCAAGCAAAGACATGGTAACGACAACGAATAACTGGAAGACACCTGGCGCAACGGACTCGGGGCGTCACAGCCTCACCCGGGCCAAACTCTCATACCCTTTCAACAATAAAGTACGGCCTCAACGGCTGCTTTGCAGATGCACCTCGACACACCCTGCTAGGGGCTCGGCATGGGAACGAATGAGTCACCAGTAAAAGTCCGAACAACTCTATATCGTACTTCGGCGTTGCAAGTTTGGCCTTATATGCATCAGCTCCGAATCATTGTCTTGGATCAATAGTTGGGTTGTCCGGCTCCTGTGTTTGCTACCCTACGTTCCGCTCTATCGGCTAGGGTAGTAAAGGGAGAACTACTGCGATTGTGCCCTGGCCTAGACCGGATGAGCACCTTAGTAGAGAAAGACGAAAACCGACTGTCATGATGCGGCGAGAGCTGGTCAACCACTTGACGACTTATTGGAATCTTTAGCGATTCTCCGTGTAATACGAGGGATCTTTTGCAGATCAGATATGTAAGGCACCACACGCCGCATACACACTAGGGGCTATGTCGTAGCCCCACCATAAAACTCCTATGGTTAAGTGAAAGTGTTAACGCCTTATAGTCCGATTGCCTAGTTCGCCGCATTATCACCTTCTTCATGGACCAAGACGTTGGATAAAGAGTGATTAAATGCTTTTCCGAACACCCCCGTACTTCTTACGAGGGGGCTGAAGCCGATGACTGGAAAACTTTCAGATTATATTAAAACGACTGCACATGAGGAATTCAAGCTTTTCGAGCAAAACATAAATAGATTAACTATAAAGTTGTCTTTTACAATCATAATACAACTCACTTGAACATTATGTTTTTTGAGCATTGACCCTCTATCAAGCAGGCGGCCTCCAGGACGTCTTCAAAATAGCTCTCCGGCTCCGGACGGCCCCTGCCTTCAGGCGGACCCTTCGTGGCGACGTCGATGGCCTTCATTTTCCCCCAGAATGTCTTGACTCGGGCAAGGGCCATTCGTGCACCTTCAATGCACGCCGATCGCTTCGCAGCATCGATTCGTGGCACCACATCGACAAGCTTTTGCACCAAACCGAAATAGCTACTCGGCGCAGGCTCGGTTGGCCACAACCGGATTATAACATCCTTCATGGCAGTGCCAGATACCCTATGAAGTTCGGGCCATTGGGACATCTGTTCATTGAGCAGCAGCAGGCGCTTTGACGAACCGAACTGTGACCAAAAAAGCTTCTTCATTGCATATCCAACTTGCGTTTGGTAATATCGCGCTGCATCGGAAGAACTCTTCGACAAATCCAAATACTCGTCCGGAGAACTCCACACTTGGTTCGGCTGAGCAGAGTTCGGGTCGCCGAACTTAGTCTGCAGCAAAAAGGGCTTTCTAGCCACTATCTCTCTTGCCTGTCGAACCTCCTCACGGAGTGCTCTGGACTCTGATCGCGCTTCTCTTGCCTCCTGTCGGGCCTTGTCCAGTTCCACCGTCAAGGTTTTATTCTCCCTCTCAAGAACTTCACATTGGCCAGTGGCATTCTCCAAAGCAAGTGTCATCGTGGATACTTTCTCCTCGCCCTGGCATCGCGCAGCTTGTTCGGCCTTCAGTTCAACCGATGCTCCTTCAGCAGCAGCATCACTAAACCAGGCCCGCTCCTTGGCCCGGATTAGCTCCGCCCGAAGAGCCTCCACGGCCGCCGCACCATCTGCATTTCATGCACATCTCACATAAAGCTTTTTCCCGCGTCAAGCACATGGGTGTAAAGAATGCTCGAAATACATACCTTGCGAGTCGTCAAGACGCATGTTGATCAATGCAACGTCATCCTCCGCAATATCCAGCTTTCACTGCAGTTCGGCCACTTCCGTATTCCGGATAGCCATAGGAGGGGAAGTAGCATGTATTTCAAATTAACCCAAGGTTAATATCTGAGCATATCTATTTGATCCTCCGACCACTTCCTTCGGAAGATAATCCGAGTCTCAGGGGCTACTGCGTATACAACAGGTGCATTTTGTCAATAAAATTGACAAAGCTACATTACAAACCTCAAAACCTCTTAGAAGGCTCATGAAGGCCTCGTCCAATCCGCTCTTCGCGGATAGAACCCTTTTGACCACCATAGCCATCAAGGTACGGTGCTCTTTTGAAATGGAGGCTCGTCGTAGCAAGCCCGTCAGCATTTCCGGCGCTCCTGGGTCTTCGAAAACCGCCACCGGAGTATGGCATTCCTGGGAAGGAACCCGCTTACTTGCCTCCAGAATCGTCTCCCGCTGTAAACCAGATGGTTTGGGGACACCAGTCTTGATCCCGGAACCCCGAGTGATAGAGGCACCGCCTTCGGATAACGCCTTCGTTGTTTCCTGTACTACTTGGTGTTCGAGAGGAGCCCTTCGGGATGATACCTCGGTATCATCCCCCCTATTGGGTGATGGGGCCGGAGGAGGCGTGTCACTCTCCATCATCTCTGGAAGAAGATCTCCCGAGGAGGAGGACGATTGAGAAGCGCCAGGCGTTAACCTGCATGGACGCACACATATCGGATGATTACTTCACTACATAAGAAAAGAATGAGGTGCGTTTAAAGTACCCCAGCCTCGCTTACGGTCTGCCTCGAGGTTCGTCCTCGTCGTCAAACTCTACGGCAGCCCCGCTCGCCTTGCCCAAGCCGACGTTTTTCCTCTCTTGGAAGGCTTCCCCTCCTGATCTTCGGAGGTGACCCTCTTCTTGCCCTGGAGAGCTCCCTCTGCGTTCTTGCCCTTGGGCAAAAGGATTTCGGTTGATGCAGCCACCTGGTACGGTGTTGGAATCAACATTCTCGTCAGCAGGTCGGTCGCAGGGCCTTCAGGAAGAGGCGCCGGACACCAGATTAACACCGCTTTCTTTATCCATTCCTGTACATGGACGGATTGTTCAGTATCTTGTTAACGGATGCCTGAAGGGAAGGTGCTCGGATATCGAGTACTTACCAAAGTGTCCGGATGATTGCAGTCAAGGCCAACGTCTTCGGTGGTGTCCGTCCATTGCTCTCGTTCCTCGAAATATAATTTCCACATTCCTTCGTGTGTAGTGCCGAAGAAGTGTTGTAAAGTCCGCCGCCCTTCTAGGTTAAACTCCCACATACGAAGAGGTCATCACTGACACGGCAGGATCCGGCGGACTAGCACTATTTGAACGACGCTCACAAGATCGATGCCCTTCTCGGTAAGGCATCAGATGCGGCTTTGCAGAGTCTGCACTTCATTGATGGATCCCCAGTCCAATCCCTTATTGACCCATGAAGCAAGCTGAATTGGAGGACCGGGTCGGAACGCAGGTGTAGCCGCCCACTTGGAGCTCCGCAACTCGTTTATATAAAACCACCCCTGCTGCCATAGATCGGGAGATTTGGCGAAAGATCGTTCGGGCCAATCCGCGCCGGCTAGCCTACCTATTATGACGCTGCTGCACTCTGCCTGCTCCTCCGCTGTCACCTGCGGCCTCACACCAAAGGTCTTGAGCCACAAGCCAAAGTGCGGAGGAGTCCGGAGTAAGGCCTCACACGTGATGATAAATGTTGAGATGAGGAGAATAGAGTCCGGGGCCAGATCATGAAAATCTAGTCCATAGTAGAACATGAGCCCCGGGACGAAGGGGTTAAGTGCGAACCCTAGCCCATGAAGGAAGTGGGATACAAATACTACCCTCTCGCCAGATCTGGGGGTCGGTATAACTTATCCTTGTGTCGGGAGCCGATGAAAGATTTCCGAGGTCAAATACCTCGTTGCGCGGAGCTTCGCAATATCCTCCTATGTGATAGAAGAAGCCACCCACCGGCCCTGATGGTTGGATCCGGACATGACTAGGGCTGGTGGCGATTGGAACCCGAGGGTTGGAACTTGGGGTGGCTGGGGTTGAGGAAGAAGCAAGCGCAAGGGAAGAAAACGAGACTGGGTCTCTATATAAAGGCTCCAAGTATTGGGCGTCTCCCCCAGGGTCTCTAAGCTTACCTATTACCAAGGAGTTGTACCCAGGGGACGGTTGGGTTACCCACGACCGCGTTAATGAAAATCCCATAAATAAAGGGACACGATCTCTGCCTCGACAAGACGTGCCAGTAAAACCGCACCGCGAGGCGTGGGGCGGCTCGCTAGCTGACGGTTGGAAATAGCAACCGGGCAGGCATGATATGATGTCATGAACAGTTATCAACAAGTTGGGCTCGTGGGGTATTATATTCTCTGCCATTATATACACAGGTCCGGATATACTTACTTCGTCCGAAGACTATTCTGGAGTTCGGAAGGAGGGAACCCGCCTTGCAATGCCGAAGACGAATCTGCGCGCCGGACTCCTCGTCATTGAAGCCTGGTTCAGGGGCTACTAAGGGAGTCCTAGACTAAGGGGTCCTCGGGAGTCCGGCCTTTTATCTATGGACCGGAATGATGGGCTGTGAAGACATGAAGGCCGAAGACTACACCGTGTCCGGATTGGACTCTACTTGGCGTGGAAGGCAAGCTTGGCGACCGAAGATTCCTTCTTATGTAACCGACTCCATGTAAACCCTAGATCCCTTCGGTGTATATATAAACCGAAGGGGATAGTCCGGAAAGGACATCAGATATACTCATTACCATACCCACATAGGCTAGACTTCTAGGGTTTAGCCATTACGATCTCGTGGTAGATCCACTCTTGTAACACTCATATTCATCAATATCAATCAAGCATGACGTAGGGTTTTACCTCCATAGAGAGGGCCCGAACCTGGGTAAACATTGTGTCCCCCGCCTCCTGTTACCATCGATCCTAGACGCACAGTTCGGGACCCCCTACCCGAGATCCGTCGGTTTTGACACCGACATCAGCCGCAAGCAGAAAAGTTTGCACGCCATTAATGAACTCGGGAGAGCATCGGTCATCGTACATCCATTGTCGGCTCATCTTTATTACACAACACCAAAAAGACCAAATTAATACAAGTTCATACATAAAGTTCATACAACACTTAAATGCAACATATAAATAGCTCTCTAACTAAAGAATTTAAATGCAACAACAAATGCGATCAAGATCGCAACTACGGTAACAATTGATCCAACATCATAATGATACCAAGCCTCACTATGAATGACATATTTTCTAATCTTTCTAATCTTCAAGCGCATTTTCTCCATCTTGATCTTGTGATCATCGACGATATTGGTAACATGCAATTCCAATTCCATCTTCTCCCCCTCAATTCTTTTCAATTTTTCTTTCAAATACTTGTTTTCTCTTTCAACTAAATTTAACCTCTCGACAATAGGGTCGGTTGGAATTTCCGGTTCACATACCTCCTAGATAAAAAAATCTATGTCAATTTGATGGGTATAATTTGTCATAAACACGAAATGCAACAAAATAGTTATAAAAGAAAATATACCACATCCGAATCATAACCCGGACGAGGGCCGAAGGGGGCGGATATCAAAACCATGGCACTATGAATAACAAACAACGTACGGGTAAGATAATTATACAAGTAACTATATATCTAAATCACACAAACATAAATTTTTTATATAAAAAAGATAAGAACAATAGGCTCACCAGAAGGTGGTGCAGGCGACGGGACGGTGCGGGCGATCGACGGTGGTTACGACGGAGATTTAGAAGGCACTAAGTAAACCACACCTACATATGCAAACTAAGTGTTATTTTGACCTCAAATTGCATATATATCAAATACTACCACATATAATTCCTCCCAAATTACTAAAACCCATAAATTAATCACTATATAAACCATTGCAAGAGCTAATCTAGCAATGAGAGATGAAAGGACAAAGTTGCTAACCTTTGTGATCATTTGAATGGATGGGGGGCCTTCAAATCTTGACAAAATTTGGATAAAATTTGTGATGAGCTCGAGAGGAAGGGAAGAACAGAGGAGAGGGGAAAGGGGGAAGGAGCGAGCTCGGGTGGACGAAGGGTTTATATAGGGCGACCTTTAGTACCGGTTCGTGGCATGAACCGGTACTAAAGGTGATGGTGGGGCCCTAGACTGACAACATCCTGCCACCACTCTCATTAGTACCGGTTCGTGGCACGAACCGGTGCTAAAAGTTCGGCAAGAACTGGTACTAATGAGAGCGGCCCCGCTAGCCGTTGAAACCGGCACTAATGGACACATTAGTGCCGGCTCAAATTCAAACCGGCACTAATGAGCTGAACATCTGACCCTTTTTCTACTAGTGATTCTGGAGGATTCTAATCCTTAGGAACTTTCCCTATGTGAGTTGTTTGATTTGTAGGATTGTAAACCATAGGATTCATTTGCACTAGATTTCATAGGAAATTTTCTATCCACTCAAACCTCTTTGAAAGAATCTTACCTTTTTCCTATGCACAATCAAACACTCATACAATCATGTAGGATTCAAGATAACATGCAACTCTAATCCCATGTTTTCTCTATTCCCGCGTTTTGAAAATCCTGCGAATCAAAGAGACCCTTATGTTGTGGTTTATATGAAATTTGGCATATCCATCACACACAACGTTTGAAGTTTTAGTTAATCACTAGCTTTATCATGTTGTTCGAAAGAGCTTTCATGTTGTACGCTTTTCGTTTTGACTCCATAAAGGAATAGATGCATAGTTATCTACTTTATTATAACTCTGTGTATCATGTGTATCTATTAACTCTTAATCTGGTCATTGTATGCAACCAAGTGCCGCCTAGTTCATCAAACCAGCCCAACAACATGTCACTCTGCAGTCAGTCTATATACATCCTATCAAACTATGCACAAAACATGAATTTTGGCAGTATTTTACTCATTCATGTCCACCTCACAATGACCCTAAAATGATGCAACCTATCAAAACCGTCAGAAAGATCCACGGAGGTGGCACGTTCGGCGTATGGTCCTTCCCTTGGCTCCATGATGACTCCGAGAGAAAAAAAAAAGAGCAAAATCCGGCTCGGACGAGCTGACGAGCACGCTCTACGGCCTTCTAGAACCCTCCTCCCCTTTCCATAACAGAGTCGAACATCGCCATCACCTCCTTCCATTTCAGGCCTCCAGCCTCCGATCTATACCCCGATCGAGCCTCGCCGGACGGAGGCGCCCCCCATGCCACAGCCCTAGCGGCGTCAATCTCACCAGCCCAAACCCCGCCGCCCGCCCGCCATGTTCGGCGTCGTGTTCCCGGACCACACCTTCCCGCTGGACGCCACCGCCTTCGCGCAGGTCGCGCCGGCCTCCTGGCTCCTCGACCTCTCCACGCTGTCCCTCCCCTCCGCGCCCCGCTCCGCCGTCGTCTTCCTGCTCCCGCCCGCCGCGGCCGCGCTGCCCCCGGGCAAGGCCGTCGCCGTCTACTACCAGGCGGCCGCCAACCGCCCCTTCGCCTTCCTCGGCGCGCTCGGCCCCGCGCGCCCCTCCGCCGCCCTCCAGCTCCCGGAGGCCGGGGACGAGCCGGAGCCCCCCGCCGGGCCCGCCAAGCTGGGCGTCGCCGTGGAGGACGCCGCCGCGCTGCCCTCGCCCCCCGACGAGCAGCGCGCCGAGCGCGTCGCGCTCCGCGTCGGCGAGAACCTCTTCAATTTCATGCAGTCCTTCTGCGCCGCCGACGGCGGCAAGCTGGTGGTGCCCACGGATATCCTGGACCGCTGGTTCCGCAAGTTCCAGGAGAGGGCCAAGAAGGATCCCACCTATCTGAAAAGCTTTGACTTCTGAAACCAAAGCTTTAGGTATTCCTTCTCCTACTCTCAGTGTATTGGTTACTCCATTCTTAGGTTCCTTGGGTGCGAATTGGTACAGGAATGCTTAGTCTCATTGCAGTACTCCTGTACCAATTGGTGCGGAGTAGGAGTTACAAGGGCAACACCACCTCCCTGGTAGTTTAAGATCGTGATCTACAAGAGGGGCTGAGGGGGAGATGTCCTAAAAAGTGTAGTGTTCTTGGGCCTCTTAGTTCGTCAGCTATGAGATCTGGTGTTAATTTGCATTGTTTGTGCGAGTTCATGACGTTGATTGCAGCATAATATGAATATGCCCCGGTGAGATGTGTGCTGATAGAAGCTTGATGTTAAATATATCCCTTTATGGAAAAATGTTGTTTTAAGAAGCACGTCTTGTGGGAGAGAGATTGGAGATTGAATGTTTGTGCGTACTGACGTGTAAACAATTTGGAACTACCAATTGCTTTAAATCTTGATTTAGTATTACAACTGAACCTAATTCGAATTGGATGTCAGCATGAAGTGTATGTTTTGAGGACGTATTAGATTCTTCGTTACTCATCTTTACTCCTGCAAATATAACGCCCTAGCCCAAATTTGATTAGTGCCTTGTGTGTATTACCCCTTGTCCCCTTCCAAGGGTTGATGTCACTGGCAACATACCACTAACTGGCAGATGCAGCATACTGCTAACTGGGAGATGTCTAGGATCACGCATCAGCACATACGTGGTGTCGTTGCCCTTCAAGAGCAACACTCACAGGTGGCCCATGCAGAGAGTTTGCTTTGATACAATCAAACTCCATCCGCCTAGCCTGGCAACCACCATGACCCCTCCATATCCTGAACTAAACCATTCAAGAAACATATCCGTAGAGCAATCTTGAGTTAAGGACTTATACTAACTGAGAACCACGGATAGACACGCAAGCGTAACTACGGCACCTTGATAAGAAAGTGAAAAACCCATCTTTAAAATCTAATGTTCAGTTCTTCTCAGTAAATATAAATGTCTGATTGTTCCAACATAAATTATATAGTACCAATCAAATTGAACTTGTGCAAAATATGCTGCCAAAAAAATTATTTGATTCTAAATTTAATTAATTACCAGCTGGTAGTTGGGCACAAAGGAATTTACTTTTGCCATCCATGTTGAAGTATGGGCATAATTTTTTCCAAACCTTTGACGTACTACCCACTACAAGTGGAGTAATTGGGCCATCCGGAAGTGAAAAACCTATCTTTAAAATATAATATTCAATTCTTCTTGATAAAAATAAATGTCCGATGGTTCCAACATACAATATACAGTACCAATCAAATTGAACTTGTGCAAAATATGCTGCCAAAAAATTGTTTGATTGTAAATTTACTTAATTACCAGCTGGTAGTTGGTTACAAAGGAATTTATTTTTGGCATCCATGTTCAAGTATGGCATATTATTTTGTCCAAACCATACTACCCACAACAAATGGAGTCATTGGGTCATCAGTGGATAACAAGGTTGTCCTGAAAACTCACGACAAATGGAGTCATTGGGTCATCCGCGGATAACAAGGTTGTCCTGAAAACCCACAACAAATGGAGTCATTGGGTCGTCCGTGGACAACAAGGTTGTCCTGAAAACTTATGTGGGCCATCAGCCAGGCGAAGAAACGGCATATTGGTTCAGCCTGCCCCCTCCAAAACTTCCGTGGAGAAAAAGAAGGGTAGAGCGTCTGAACTGAACGGTAGGCAGAAGCCACTGAGTACACTCCAGACGCTGTCCACACCAGGATATTGTCCTGACTGGCCGCTGTGAGCTGTAGCTGCAGGGTGGGAATGTTGTGCAGAATTACATGTTAGATTGTTAAATATCTGTCCTCCGTGTCCCTATACATAAATGAGACTTGCTGAATGTTGGAGTTTTCTCTGGACTTGGTACCATTGTTGGGTAGGGTAGACATCTGGGGTATATAAATGTCAATCAGTGCGGTAACCTGTTCATCTTCTTTGTCTCCTTACAGGAGAGACCATCTCAAAATCTTGGCATGATCATATATGAGGATATGTTCTGCCTACCCTGAGTCTTATGTATTCAACTGGATGTTATGGGTTCAGTACATATTTGAAACAAAAGCACGCCTGAATTTTTTTAGTTGGAATCGTGAACTGGTTTGTTCTGTGTGCTTGTGACATACGGTTATTTGAGTGTGATCAAGTGTTACTACTTTTCCAATCTCAGTGCAAGCCTACATTATGCACCTTCTGCAAACTGAAAGTGTCTTTGCACCTTAGCTTCAGAAAAGGAAGACAGAAAAGTGTGCTTTTGTTTTGTCCATCTAATTTCTTGTCTGGATAGGAAGATGTGAACTAAAAAACAGGCTAAACTATGAGACTTTCACAAGCTTACTAAAATTTCTGTTCAACAGATTTGTGCCAAACCTATTATTTTGTGTGTCTATTTCTTTATTTGGTACACTGGACCATACCAGTTTATTTACTTTGTTTGGCTGTTATTTTGCAGGTTATATTGCAGTTGCTCTGCATGCATATGTGATGGGCAGGAGGATCTCGATCCTCCTATGTGTTTGTTTGTACACAAATTAGCATGCCTTGTAGGGAGTAGACCAAATCAAGGTTGCCAATCCAGCCTCTGTCTATTTGACAGTTGTAGTGAGAGAAGCGTCAACAAAAACAGCCATAGTAGATTAGCTGGTGTAATGCAACAAACAACAGATCTTGTTAGCAAACTGTACAAAATTCCTTTGGTTAATCCTGAGCATTTTGTTCTAAATTTTCAGTCATTTTGTTCGAGTTACCACTTCCTCGAAGATTTTGGATGAAGACAGGTTTCTCGAAACCGGCAGATCTTCTGGTGAATCTTGTTGTGACTCGTGAGAAACTTTTGACTCGCTGATACATTCTTCCTTCAGCTTTCCTTTTTCTGTAGACCTGTAAAATCAGACGTGTGTAAGTTGTTTTAAGCCGGCATTCAGACAGGCACTGGCAGCGACATATCTAGCTGCTGGAAACATATGAAATCCGTTCTGGAATTTTATAAGTACTCGGTGAGAAACATAAATTGTTTTTTTGACCAGAAAACAGTAGGGAAAATCCCTACTGCATGTCATTTTCATTAAAGTATAACCAAAGTGTCCAGTTACAAGTGCAATAGAGGGGTTGCACAGGGTCAGTGAGTGTTAGTAATTATTACATGAGTCTACTTATACACTATCTATCCATGATCTCATTCCTTCTTTGATGGTGGGCTTAGCCCTCATCATTGTAGAGTGGAAGGTGTCAATGAATTCTTCCTTGCAGTGGTTTATTGAACATTGAATTCCTTTGAAGATTTTTTCATTTCTTTGACGCCATATGCTCCAGCACCCAGTAATTAATATCTCCATGAAAAATGCAAGGTTGTATCTTGTGTTTAGCATCAGTGATCATATTGTGAATATTTTCATCTGTGTTCCATTCAATCCCAATGCTCCACCAGAAGCTTTGACTGAATGAGCAAAGAATAAGTGTGTACGGTCCTCCATATTACTCCCTCCGCCCCAAAATAGGGTTGCTAGAGAGCGAGGCGGCGGCGCTATTGTGTCTCGCTGCGTGGTCTGTCTCTGTTTCGATGAAACAGATCGAAGGCGGCCAGATTCAATCAAACCAGTAAACAGGTCAAACCGACCGAAGGGCAAAATCGTCCTACAAAATATTACGTGCGGGCCCAGACCTAAAAATTGAGCTAAAAAGTTAGTTTGTGCCATTTTATCTATC
This sequence comes from Triticum urartu, assembly GCF_003073215.2. NCBI lineage: Eukaryota > Viridiplantae > Streptophyta > Magnoliopsida > Poales > Poaceae > Triticum > Triticum urartu. The sequence continues at coordinate 513,680,384 of NC_053025.1, read as the reverse complement.
CATGAATCAAAGGTGTGTTATTTAATCCAATAAAAAGAAAGGTGTGCTATTGAGTCAAAGTACGAGAAAAAATGTGTCATTTTATCAAATTGCTCCCCAAAATAAGTGATTAGACTTAGAGGCTGTTTGGATCGGTACCTTGAGACACCCTGCCAAAAAGTTGGCGTTGACCTGTCCGGCGCGGGCGTTTGGATGGCCACTAAATAATTGGTGCGTCCAGGGCGTTTGGATGGCCACCAAATAATTGGTGCGTCCAGCCCTTCCTAGCTTTGCTAGTTCAGTTTCACGCCAATGTTTTGGCTAGATGCGGGCGGCGAAATCGGTCGCCAATAAATTGGACTGCCCGCGGTTGACAGGGCCAACAGAACGTAATCCAAACAGTTTTAGTACAAAGTCTAGCCACTTATTTTGGGACGGAGGGAGTATAATCCTCGCATAGTGAGCACTGAGTGTAATCCAGTTGCATGTTTTTTCTGGTTAATAGATCACAGGTATTGACCCTGTCATGAAGCATGAGCCAGCAGAAAAATTTGTGTCTTGGTAGGCAGCATGATTTCCATATCCAGGTAAATGGTGGAGGGGTGGGGTTTGATGGGCTCATTACTGCCTTGTATACTTTTTTGGTGCTATATCCATAATCACCCCATATGAACTTACATATGTCCATGTCCTGATTGTTCCTGATTTGTTCCAATGAGTTGCTGACTTGTATGAGCTGTTGATGTGCAACATTTGATCGAGGTAGCTGGAACATGGAATAGTAATTGTCTGATATTTTTGCCTTGTGCATTGAGATGTTATCATCATCTGCAAATGAGTGTAGCTCAGGGGATCTATCCATTATAGGTTGGCCACTCCATTTGTCTTTCCAGAGTAGAATGGTATCACCATTTCTGGCAATGCATGTGGTGAGCTTGTTATAAATGTCAAATAGAGTAGCTTCATACAGTCTCTCCACCAGAATGATCCCTTGTTGTTACATGATTGTGGTGCAATATCATTATAATAATGTGCTTGCCAGACTAGGTTAACCCACGGTATATCAGCATGTGAGTAAAACTTGTGTAGCTGCTTCAGAATCAGAGCAATGTTCTATGTTTGGAGATTGAGTACTCCCAGTCCCCCTTGTTCCTTAGGTTTACATACCATTTGCCAGTTGGCCAGACAATTTCATGAATAGCATTCATGTTTTCATATGTTGCAACATCATATTTTCAGCAGCTGGACGTGCCACTGCAAGCGCCTGTCTGAATGATGATGTTTAATTCCTAGAGGCAATAATACATGCTCCAAAAGATAAAGTGGAATACATCAGGTTCAACCTGTAATGTAGGCTGAATACAGGATACAACACCTTTATGTGATATATGGGAAAAAATGGACCATCTCTTCTTTCACATCCAAAACAATGATACACAACTAGAAATACTATAAAGAGAAAACAATTAGCACAAAACAAATACATTGACACCTTTCTCATGTTCCCTAACCACACACCGATCAAACTCGCAGCTGGAATTAAAACACCACCACAAAAGTGCTAGGTCATGTATCTACAAGCAACCCTATCTAAATCCTGTCCCAATCTTGGTCACACATTAGCATGGTCAATGGCTAGCACACAATTGCCCAATCTTGACGGTAGCCTTCACCGCAACCCTCCCCGCCAAGAAAGTCTTCTTCCCTGATCAGAAATGTCATGTTTACAGACCAAGATCAGCACAAGTTCATGCAACAGATCCTGGAAATCACTTGTAACAAAAATGTTGGGCGATATCATACTCAGTGCAAAACCAATGGAGAACCAGGCTCGGAGCCGCTAATGGAGGCGAAGGATGACATGCTGTCATCCTTGGAAGCCGTAGAGAAGTTGAGTGGCGCCGCCGTCATCCTCCTGTTCTCCTTGAAGTAATTGTTGTACCGGCCAGAGTACGAGCGCGGTGTCAAAAGCTCAGGAGTGGCACTGCCCGCCGACACCCGGCGGGGCATCGGTGTCATGAAACCAGCCCCGTTTCCATTTGGATGATGCCCGCTCGTCCTCCTGTTAAAACTGCTTGTTTTCCTTGGAACAGACTTGGACCCAAAGATCAGCTCCTTCTCTTTAAGCAATAGATTCTGCAGCTTCTTCTGGTCCTGTGGTAAGAGTATGAACAAGAATGATGACTTTTGTTGTAATTCTATACTACAAGAGAGAGTACAGGCCGTGAAATTTATACCCGGTATCGTTTCTTATCTTCCTCCTTCTGTACTCTTCTGAGTTTCTGCTCTTCCAAAATGGCGACCAGACGAACCTTCAGATGCAAATTCAAATGCGTCAGATTTAGTGTGCTTGATTTCTGATAATCATGGTGAGCTAGCTCAGTGACTTACCCCGTCATATAGAAATGGTGTATTGCTTTCATCCTCCCAGGCAAATGTCTTGTCTATCAAGTTGTCAATCATAGCTGCAGAATAGATGTAGCTTCCGATCATATAACATATCAAATGCGACGTGGATCTTTTTGAAAAAACTAGGAGGTAGATTGTGCTTATGAATCATGGAGCTCAGTTGCTTCAAAAACATTATATGGAAATCACTACAGTGTAATTCAACTGAAGAAAGGGAGACTCACTTGGAATCTTTTGAACGAGGACCCTCGCTTTCTCTGCACGCTTGAGATTCAAATGGGCACCCCTGCCGGCACTGTACCTGTTATCATCCTGCAGTAGGACATACGCAAACATTAAGGAGGACGTTAACTAAATCATACCAGAGCTGCGCTGTATGATGTCAGCCAAACTTGTATCTGAATATATTGAATAAAAGCATACCTGATTGTATTCCTCAAGCCAAGTCTCTTCATCACAGGCCGATAGCCATTTGTCTACTCTCTCCATGATATCTTTCCTCGTATAAGATTCCTCATTTGCTTTTGCAATTTGCGCTTCGATGTTGGAGAGAAGTTCGCAAGGATCCACTAGACCTGCAAGTGAGAAGGTTCTAGGATCGTTCAAGATATTCAGCAGGGGCATTTTACAGACCGTATGCGCAAGAGAAAAGGGATCAGTGGGATAAATACCAGAATCGATTAGAGCAACGATCTTCTCTGGTGCTGTGCTTGTATCAGGCTCCATATGTGCATTTCTGCAGATATTTTCTAGCTCTACCCTTCTCTTAAGAACAAGCTCCTTCATTCTACTCGCTTTTTGCTTAGTTAGCCTTTCGACTTCCTCTTCTGTCTGAAGAACCAAAGCATAAAACTATAAGTTTGAATTGCAGGTTACAAAAAAGTGAATAACTTGATAGAAAGTTGGCAAACCTCCTGAATTGTCTCTAATGACAGGACACTGGGAGAAGTGATCTCTTCCTCGGAAGATCCAAGAACAGCGGCTACTTCACTGAAATGTCTCCTCTCTTGTTCTGTTGACTCCATCAGATTCCATAACTTGTGGAGTTTCCCCACAATTTCTTGCAACTGAACACATCAACACAATACAAGTAGTCAGAGAGGCGATGAGACAAAAACTAATCGCTGCCATAGTTTCACTAAGAGGAATCACCTTCGAGACTCTGGTCCTCTTTTCTGCTTTGAGCTTCAGGATAGTCTGAGTAAGACCTTCAAGGGTGCTATCACTGATATTCGTCGAATTATCTGAGTTGGTTCCATGCAAACTTGGATGCACATCCTTAACTGTCTTTGCAAAATCCATCCCAAGCACAGCGCATAGGCAGTGGACTTCATCCACATATACAAATACTTTCTGAAGGCGATCAGACTGAACAAAAAGGGAAAAAATATTTAATATAACACAGCCAAGAAAAGAATTTAACAAAAATAGCATGAGTTATCATTTCAACTGTATAATTCTTATTGCTATTAGTGTGTTGGCAACAAATGTTTCTAGTTGAAGCAGTAGAGAAGCGTACATCGGTTATGATGGTTCTACGCAAACGGTCAAACCTATCTGATTCTGATGACTGGATTGAAGCGGCATATACAAATAAGTAGTATTTTAGTCAAGGTCATTATTACCTTTTCTTTTTGTAAATTGCGTAGCTGCATTTGAAGATCAGCAAGTCTTCTGGTTGACAAGTCATGATCATTGGTCAGACGTTTGGACGAACCATCATCATGCTGACAATTGTGATCAGAAATTTGTGCATTTATCGTCTCGATTTGCGATTGCACATTTGAGAACTGTTTGATTCTTTCTTCTTTCATGGCCCTGAGATCATCCAAGAGAGGCGTCACTGCAGCAAGTTGTTCTTTCAACGATGCATGCTTTTCATTCACCTGAAAATGAGAATTCATATTACTAAACAGCGGCTTATACCAATTTCTTCATCTTGTACAAGATGTCAGCTGCAAGAGTTTTAGTTCCAGCAGCACTAAACATGAATCTTGATGATTACAAACAGATAATATTTATGATACACAAGATCATAGTATTTCATCGTTGTTTGGAGCACTTCAGTAATGTATCTTAAACATTTCAAGAGCAATCACTTTGTGTAGGTAGTTGCCAGTGTGACCGGAAGGAATTTACATGAAAGCACATTGTACTATCACTAGGCAAACACGTCATGTGTTGCATAGGTCGACTTGCATGGAAATGGTGATTCTAGATGAGTAATCCAAGTAGCCTTGAATAATAAGAAATCATCGAACTCATTAGGTCTTTGACTAAATAGATGGTTAACCCTTGTACAGAATTACAGAATATAACCAATCTCTATACTGCCTTTCCTTTTCTTCTAATATTGCCCATCTCCATCCATCATATGGCCAGAAACCAACATGCTGACTTAGTTGTTAATGTCACATCTTATCATCAATAGCTTAAAAATGACAGCCAACTGCCGGAATACGATATATTCTGCACAAGGTGCAGCATGACATCAACAATGATTTCATCACTTCTTGTACACAATGAACTACCAATATCTAAGTCTTTGTAAACAAATCAGCACTTAGAATAACATGACAAACGAGTTCATATTCAAGAAGGTCCATTGGTTAGAGGCCTTGCGCAAGAGAAAAAATTAGAGATTACAACAGGATATGCATATACCTTAAATTGTGTAGTATTTTCACCTATCGAAGCCACTAAAGCTTTAAGCTCTGCTTCTTTGGCCATCACTGACTGGCGGAGCTGGCTTCTATCAGCATTAGCACTGTCGACCTTCCGACGATACACACGCATACACTCCGCCTCGAGTTCTTGGAACATCCGATCTTTATCTTGTTCCTGCTCCCCGATCTCCGTCCATATTTGCTAAAAAAGAAGCCATGTGTCAGGTAATCAAACATGAGGAACAGAAACAATGCAAAAATAGAATCTGAGTGTGTAATATTTATAAGAAATTAAGTGTCTGCCAGTACCTAATAGCATCTATGATAATCAAATAACGTCCACATCATTAAAATCAAAATAAACAAAAAAATTTCTGGTGTTACACCCCACGTTTTAGTGAATGGAACAGAACACCACAAGCAACCAAAAGACCCTACTGGCACTCTGGCAGGACTTCTGTTGGATGTTGAACAAGCAACCTGATTGCTTGACCTTTAACCTTCCAGGCCTATTCGATTTCCTTTTTTCGTATACTGCCTCCTAATAAATTGGGAACACAGCATTATTTTACTTTTCTTTTAACATCAGAGGGTTGCATAGGAAGTCCATAATAGTTGTAAAAAAAAATCTCCCCATTTACGATTTTCAACCTAAGCATGCTTATTGCTGTTATGCTTGTAGGAATATCGAGTGATAGATAACATAAGATTTATACCAGCAGGCAGCAAGCATAAAATTATTCTGCTTTCTGGTGCTACAGCAGACAGTGGCTTCAATCATTGGGACTCAAGCAGTGCTATTTTTAAGCCCCTTTCACCTCAAACAGTTCAAGTGGGAAGGAAAAGTAGATCTCTCTGTCTCCCTCACCTCTCAAGATTCAGAAAACCCGACGGTAAATGAAAAGTTCCACCTAAAGCTGAAAGGAAACTATAAACGGAAGCAACAGATTCCCACTGCTGTTCTGAAAATCTCACTACATATCTTTTAAAAATCGCAACCTTTTATGGGAGAGAATACCAGAAGCTTGCGACTGAAGAAAACAGAAAAACAATTGGACTTTTTATGAACAATCCTGGGGAAACATCGTCCTCGTCTTTATCTTTGAAAAAACGCGGGCAAATTAAATGCATCAATCAAATCCAGACGGCTCAAAATCTGCAACCAGCAACATACCAGTACAAAATTTCACTGCTCCTTATAACTATCACAAAACTGGCAACATGATTGGGACGAGCGAGTAAATCAAGAAACCGGCTTCTTCCAAATCTCCCAAATCCGCATGAAAAAGCAGAGAACAAGCAGTAAATCGAGCAACGGATGCCGCAGACAGAGACCGCATTTGGTTTGTGGGGGAGGGACGCACCTCGAGCTCGCGCAGCAGGGCGCCGCACGGCGTGTCGAAGCTGATGCTGCAGCGCGGCGGCTTGTCCAGCCCGTACCCGCCCATGGCCGTCTCGCCCATCTCCTCTCTCCAGAAGGAGGGAGTAGCTGCAGGAGAAGGGGACACCCCGGCAGCGCCCTCTCGCTGTACCCGTCGTCCTCTCCTCTCGCCTCCTTGGTCCTGCTGTCCTGGCGAAAGGACCGAGAATTCCAAGCCCAATGCCCGGCGGCCTCCCGGTATCCGCAACCACCAACCCTTCCTCCCTTCCTCTCTCTCCTCGCGGCACGGCACGGCACCCCTCGGCTGTAGGAGAGGGGCAGCGGTGGTTGCCGGGCTATATATGGATCTCAGTCGAGTCCAGTGCAGTTGGTGAGAGCGCATACAAAAGGGAAAAGAGAGCGAGGTGGTGATAAGGCGGGCGAGAGGTTGGAGAAGAAGACGACGACGGGGCGGAGGGGAGTTGCCCGTGAAACGCGAGAAGCGCAGGGGCGCGCGTGCATGCGATGCGAGGAGTTGCGAGCGAACTGGGAACTGATGCAACGGACAGAAAAACTACAGCTGTTTTCTCGATCCGGTCTGATCAGCAGTTTTGAACTCTTCTCTCTGTTCGTTTCCGAGAGGGTTTTGTCGGTGAAATGCGGCGACAAAATCTGAGCTTTTGGCGTCGTATGTATCCAGGTTCTTTTTACTGCTGTATGTATTTTTCATGTGTGTTCTGCTTTTATTTACTGTAACGTACGGGTTTTCACGTGAAGCAGTGGGTGCACGCTTGGAATATGGTGCTAGCAACGATTGGTATGATCAGATGTGCGTTGTAAAGTGTCAAGATGTGTAGCTGGGTTATTCAAAAGATATACTCCTATGTCGCACCTTTTGTCCTTTGTGTATAGAGCACAATTATCCGAGGAAATGTGTGCTTAAGCCATTGTGATAAACTTATGGATCACGGTCGAACGTATGTCAATTAGGGCATCTCCAACGCTAATCCGCAAAGTTGTTTAGACATCTGTCCGCCAGATAGGTGATCAGTCCGCGAACATTGATGTGAAAGCCGGCCATCCAACGTTGCACCGGTCGGATGCACAGGAGGTGTGGTGCGACACGGCATCGTCCACGGCAGCCATGATGCATGTGCCGCCGTGGTCCCCCGCGTGCCCGCCTGGAGCAACTCGCCACTCCTCGGGGAGTTGGTTTGGAGTGGCAAGTTGTTGAACGACGCGCCGGCTTGAAGTTTCTGCCTCCATGAGCTGGCCTGCAGCGGCCTGAAGCGTCGAGGGAGGTGGAGCAGAGAGTTCCTTGGCTCGTGTCCGACGGGCTCGACGGGCCACCCAAATGGCTTTTATGCCGGGGAACTCGTCTTCCTGCTCGTTGAATGCGATGGAGATTGTGGAGAAAATGGTGCAAGGAGGAGATGGGGTGCGATTTTTGCCCGGCGTCTGACATCGTTTAAATAGCGCGGGTGGGGGGGGGGGGGGGGGTGGGGGCGGAGGTAACCGAAGTTGTGTTTAACGACAGGTGGCTCGCGAACAGATGTGTGGCCGAAGTAGATTTCTCGGCACACGCATCGGTTTAACGGGGGAAGGCGTGCAATCTCTGGCTGTATGAAGCGGCGAGGAGACATGTTCAGCCAGGCGTGCAGCGAACGACACTTTTTCAGCCGGCATGCCGTTTCAAAGCCCGTGGTGAGAGGTCACGTTCCTTCTGCGCCAGCGTCAATGCGGAGCGGACGCTCTCCAGCGGCATGAATGTAGTCAGCTGGAAAAGTACGTCTAGACCATCCGATGGACCAATACAGGCCTGTGTTGGGTGACACAACACATTTGAACCATGCGATCCGAATGTATGCGGACGATTTGAAGGTCCGCACATGACAATTTGTTCTGACAAATTTTTACACTATACGGCAATTTTCAATTTAGAACATGGGAAATCCTACACACAAAGCATGTTAATTTTATGTATTTTCACATGACAAATATTATCGTCAGATTTTTAGCGTAAAAAATCTGACGCCACACTTTTAACATATCCGTAGACATAAACTTTGGTGCCTATTGTAAACTTGGATACTTGGTGTGGATTTGTGAGACAAAATGTACGCATGATTGATTTGGAACTTGAGTGGTACTACGTACGTACGTAGGTGATATACTCCCATCAAATCCATGGGGATGGGGGGTGAGGCATCATCCACCACTTTGAACGACGGTGTGGGGCTACGTAGAAACCATGCCGAAAAGGGCGCCCGGCCACGCCAAACGCCACCATGTTATATGGACCGCTTTCGCTGACACCGTAGATTGCAAGCCACACTCGCAGCCAACCCGGTGGTCCACATCACGTGCACCGCGGCCCGATCGCGTCCCATCTGGGCCGTCCATCTGGCAGTGGACGGACAGACGGGTCCGAGTTTCTCTCCTTTTTTTTCGTGGAGTGAATCCGGGTTTTACACACTGATCGTGATAAAATAAGCGATGAGATGAGATCCACCCGTAAAAAAAAAAAGAGATGAGATGAGATGAGGAATCTATGTATACGATTCTAAATCTTGGTGCCGATCGACAGTTTGCGTGCCGTGCCGACCGTTAGGCAGCGAGCAGAGAGAGTGGACTGAACATGTTTTCCTGCATGGAATGGCCGCAGGCATGAATGGATCTTTGCGCTGGAATTGCATATATAGATATACTGATTCCATGAATGAATCCGAGGCTCTGCAAAACCCACATGCACAGTGTGCCGGCTCATGTGATGATTTGAGGTCAACCAAATAAAACTAATAAGAGGAAAAAGGCATCGAGTTCAGAGTTATTTATTAGTGTAAAGTTGGCTTAAACAATGGCTAGATCTAGGCTCGCATGTGCCTCTCTTTTGAGGCTCCTCACAGTGAATCAAGTACACTCACAAACTCCAGGTGCTGCGATGTTCTTCCTCCTGCACTGCAGACATGATGACGCATTGATTGTTCTAATTACTCCTACCTCACTCTCGGTTGCGATTTTTCGCCCCCTTGATGTCATGTTTTTCTTCATCAGAAAGTAAGCGCGCAGTCACATGTGGATTCGTACTGGGAGAGGCAGGCGGAGCAGAAAGGTTAGGGGTCTCTGCCGCAAGGACTGTTACTGCTGCTCTTGCCCTTGCCATGATGAGACATGAGTTGAGTCGCTTGCTGGTGTCAAGTGTGAAGCAGAGGCTTCACATGGACCCTCTTGGCTCCTGCAATGAAGTAATCCCGTCACACTGACATATCTACGCCACAGTGCAGTGCAGTGCGAGTGCACACCATCGCCTCCCTCTCCCTGCTCATTTGGTCAAACGAACCAACCCCCATAGGCCATAAGAGCAACTCCAATGGGGCGACCCAAACGGACGACGCATTTGTCCGCTTTTTGTCCGTTTGGGTCGGCCGTCCATCCGGCGTCCGCCCAGTTTTGCATTTGGGTCGGCAGTACGCCCAACGCGTCGACCCATTTCATGTCCGCATTCAGCTTTTAAATAAAAAAGACCCGCGGCCGACCATGCCAGCGGTCATGTCTCATGCCGGCACCATGCCAGCGCCGGGATACAATACCGGCTTCAGAAAATACCACGCACATAAAAAAGGGTGGGACTTGAGTTTGACCACGCCATCGCGGCGACCGTGGTCATGCCGGCACACCAGTCGGCATTCAAAAAAGATGGCCCTCGACGCCATAGATCACTCGTCGTCGAACTTGAGCATGTCGGCCTGCATCTTCTCGAACCACGGCCTCTTCCTTGGCGACAGGGTGTTGAGATCCACCTTCATGATCTCCACCCCGGTCATCATGCTTGCAAGAGCCACTTCTTTCGCCTTTGTCTTGGCGTTGGCGGCCTCGATCTCTAGCATCTTGGCTTGCTTCTCCGCCTCGAGCTCGAACATCTTGACTTGCTTCTTGGCGTCAAGATCAAGCCTCCTTCTTTGGATCTCCATGAAAGCATTCATTTGCTCCGCCTTGAAACGCTGGCGCTCCTCCTTCCTCGAGTCCTTCTTGTTAATCATACCGTTCACGCTTGCGATCAAGGCGTTGGTGGCCGCATCTCGCTTGTCCTCCTTTTTGGAGTTGGTCTTCCCCCTCGGCCGTGCCGGCTCGCCCTCCCCAACATCCTCCACGACATCCCCCCCCCCCCACGTGCCTTGAGGGCGGCATATTGCGTCTTGAACTTCTCTTCGTCCTTGATGACCCGATAGCAATGGGAGAGGTTGAAGCACTTGCCATTGTGTCGAACCTTGAATGCCTCCAAAGCTTGAAATGCCTACAAAATGTTTCCATGCAAGCATATGGGCAAGTGATAGCAAATGAAGACTTAAAAGGATGATCTTGATGGCACAAAAGAGGGCGGCTTGCTTGCTATCATACCATGTCTTGCACGCCGATGCCGCTCTCAAGGGTGGCACAAAACTTGTTGCACTCTTATTGGATCACCCTCCACCGCTTGGAAATGGAGACCCACCCGCGCGTGCTGACAAATTGGTAAGGTGAAAACTTCTTGCGCTCATGAAACTCGCGGTGCACACGAGTCCAAAAGGTCGAATGCTTTTGCTCGGCACCTGTCTTTGGGCCTTGTCCAATGTCTCGCCAACACTCGCAAAGAAGCTTGTCCTCGGCAGCTGTGTACGCCTTCGTGCGCTTGCTCTTGCGCTTCGGCTTAGGACCGGCGGCTTGGTTGGCGAGACAGTCCTTGAACAAAGGCTCCACTTCGATTTCGCACTCGTCCTCTTCCTCTAGCCCATAGTCGTTCGGGAACTCGTGGTCGAGGGGGAAGCCGTCCAGGTCGATGCCAACTTGATCACGCATGAAGGCCACCTGATCGGGATCATAGCCAGCGGCTGGCGTAAACGTCTCGCGACCGTCCTGTCTTTGTGTCTCCTCGGGATCGTAGCCAGCACCTGGCACACCACCCTCGAAGATGAGGTTTTGCATGTAGTCCTCGTCGACGGAGGACAACATTTCCTCGAACAGGTTACGGGCGTCCGGGAGCCCGCCCACCGGCGTCTGTCGTGCACGTTTCCTCGTGCCGCCGGACGACGAGTCACCGACCATCGGGGTGGCGTTGAGGTCGATGGGTGCGGGCGCGGGCGGGGAAGGTGCGAGCACGCTCACGTCGGGTGAGCACTCCCCGGAGAGGCGGGAGGCCTGCGGGTAGACGTGAAAGCCGGGGACCGGGTTGCAAGCCGACGCGCGGGGTGAGTCGGGCATCACCATCCGAGGAAACACCGACGAGCCGGTGCTGGCCGCGGCGACGGCGGCTTGGAGGATGCTGTGCTGGCTAGGGTTTACCCCTAGCATGTAGAGCGCCTCCCTCATTGCCGCGGCGACGCGGGCGTTGGTGAACTCCTGCTGCGCGGCGGCGACGGCGGTGGCCTGTGCGGCGGCCTCATCCCTCGTGTCCGCGGTGTGCCTCCGACCCTTCCTCTTGGCCGACTCCCTTGCCCGTTGTTCGGGCGTCAGCGCCTTCTTAGGCTTGGTCGCGGCGGCGGTCTTGCGCGGGGCACGAGGCTTGCCTTTCCCGGAGGGGGCGACGGCGCCGGACGAGGCGAGGGAGGCGAGGCCGGCGGCGGCGTCGATGTCGAGGTCGATGGCGTCCTCCATGGCTGGTTGGGAGGCGGGGGCGCGCGGGGACGGGAGCGTTTTTAGGGGAAATGGTGGTGGCTGCCACCGACCACCGGGCCCGGGGAGATGAGTAGGCACGCGCGCGTCTATCTCGTGTCCGCGCCGACGCAAATACGGCTCAAATTGGGCCTGGAATGGGTCGCCCGCGGACCAAAAACGGACGTGCGTCCGTTTGGGTCGGTGCGTTGGGCCGCCACTTTTGTCCGCGCCGACCAAAACGGACGGGGGTGCACGAAATGGGTAGCCCATTGAAGTTGCTCTAAGGCCAAGTCCATCGCGCGACTCCAAACGGACGTCCGTTTTGTCCGGATTCTGTCCGTTTGGGTAGGACAATGGAGTCGTGTCCGGGCGTGTCCTGGGTGCGGTGGCCATGCGCCCAGCACGCGGATGCATCCGTTTGTCCCATCATGTCTGCCTCTATATTTTAAAAAGGAGCAACTTTCAAATGCCAAGCCCTAGTTCATCAGGCCAGTGATCCTAGTTCACGCAGGCAACAGAGCAGCGGCTTACACGTCCATTGCCGGCAACACAGTCAGCCTCCAAAATGAATAGTTGTCCTCGTCGGCAACACAACCAGCGACCGGCAACACAGTCGGCCTCCAAAATGAATGTTTTTCTCGCCGGCACACAGCCAGCAGCCCAGCGGGCGAGCGGCACCCACGCCAGCCTCCAAAAAGAACGGCCACGGCCGATCGGACGACCTAGGTCAGGCCTTCGGCGTCGAGCATCTCCTTCTGTCTAGCCTCGAACCATGCCCTCGTCTTCTCGCTCATCTTTGACAAGTCCATGCTCATGATCGCAAGGGCCACCTCCTTCACTTTTGTGGCGGCATTGGTGGCCTCGATGTTGAGCTGCCTCTGCCTGGCCTTGACGTTGTCGGCTTCGATGTCGAGCTGCCTTTGCCGGGCCACCTCCTCCATGTCGAGCTGCCTTTGCCGGGCCGCCTCCTTCATGTCGATCTTCCTCCTCTTGGCCGCCTCCTCCATCTCAAGCTTCTTCCTTTGAAGGTCTAGGTATTGCTTCGTTTGCTCGTCCTTGCTTTGCCGCTTCTTCTCGTTCCTCACATCCTTTTGAGACATCATGCCATGCAAAGTGTCATGCAATGCCATGGATGAGGCATCACGAATGTCGTCAACCTTGGAGTTGGTCTTGCCCCTCAACCTATTCAACGCCTCGCCATCTCCACCTCCGGCGAACTTGGCCATCTTCAAGCCTCTCTTCCTTTGAAGTTCACAGTATTGGTTCTTGAACTTAGGGCAATTGTTGATGATCGTCCAACAATGCGTTGGAGTGAATGGCTTGTCATTGTGCCGGGCCTTGGATGCCTCCAAAGATTGAAATGCCTACACCACATGATCAACAACAAGTGAACATGCAAACATATACAAGGCCGAAGTCTCATGGCCGTAGCAAGGAAAGGACTAGGAAGAGGAGAGCATACCATGTCCCCAACGCCGAGACCACTCACGGGCCGTGCTTCAACGCTCTCAAATGCGGCGCAATACTTGTTGCACTCTTATTGGATGAACAACCACCTCTTTTAAGTCGAGTCGATGCCATGGTTGCTTGTAATTTGGTAGGGCTCAAACATCTTCCTTTCATGAAATGTTTTGTGGACTCTCGTCCAAAAAACAAGTCCCTTTTGTTGTGCGCCGGTCCTCGGATCTTGGCTAATCTCCATCCAAGCTTGGCAAATCAACTTGTCCTCATCTTGTGTATATGAACCCGCGCGAATGCTCTTCCTCTTCTTTTGTGCTTCCGCTCTTTGGGTGAGCTCGTCGATGAACAATGGCTCGCCACTAATATCAGCGTCATTGCCTTCTTCTTCATCACCATCACCTTCAACATAGATGTCATCGTCTTCATGCCACGAGTCACCATGGTCGTAGTCAGCACGGTCGTCGGCCTCTTCATCGGGGACGTACTGGGCGCGGCCATCCTAACTTTGGGTCTCGTCGGGGTCGTAGGCACGGCCCTGCCCACCCTCGAAGATCACGTCCTCCATGTACTGGTTGTAGAAGGGGTCGTCGACCGGTGGCGTTAGTGTTGGCATTCCGTCAAACAAGACGCGGGGGCTCGACATGGTGCCCGTGAACGGTGCCCGTGCTTGCTTTCTTTGCATCTCAACGGCCGGCCGCCGCTGCTGGGCCCAGGCGTGACGTTGAGGGCGATGGCGGCCGCGGGGAGCGGTGTGGACGGCGCGAACAAGCCAACGTCCGGTGACCCCGAGAAACGGGTCTGGCCGTCGTGCGTTGGCGGAGAAAAGCCGGGCGACATGGGCGTGGTCCGCGACGTCGGCGACTGGCAGTGCGGAGGCCGGGCGCCCGACGAGCCTGTGCTCGCCGGACCGACGACCGCTGCAGGGAAACCGGCTGGACGGTCTATGCCAAGCATGAGGAGGGCGTGCACTTTGTTGACAATGTCCTCCTTCTCGTCGACCGCGGCCTTGCGCCGCGCGGCTTCCATCGCATCGCGCTCGGCGACGAACTTGGCCTCGGCGGCATTGACCTTGACGACCGCTCTCCGGTCCCTCCTCTTTGTCGATTCCGCGTCTAACTTGGCGATCTCCTCCGGCGTGCACTCCGACCGCGGCTTCCTTGGCGCCTTGGCCTCCTTCTTCTTCACCTTTCTGGGCGGGTTGACGGCCAGGCCGCCAGAATTCGGCTGGGCGTCGGCCATGGACGGGGGAAAGAAGGGGCGGCGGGAGGGACGTGGAAGGGTTTGGGGAAATGACGCCAAATGAGACGTAGGGGGTTTTGGTTTCTTCCTCCGACAGACGGGCCAGTGGAGGACAAGCGCGCGTGGCCCGCCCGTCCGCGCGCTGTCCGTTTCATCCTCAAACCAGCGCAAACTTGGACCGGGAATGAGTCGAAAGCGGACACAAAACGAATAAAAGTCTGTTTGCGCCCGCGCGTTGGGCCGTCTGGTTTGTCCGTTTTACCTCAAACGGACGGAGGCGGACAGGATGGGGTCGGTGGAGTTGGCCTAATAACTCGTCACGATTCACGAGCAAAAGTAGCCTGATTCCTGAGCAGTGAACATATGCAACAAGTACTAGTGCCCACACATGTTTATTTCGTGCATTTTCATAAAGTTTATTTTATCAGGTTTTCGTTTGGTGCTCTATTGCCTGTCCCTGCAAGCTAGCAAAGGCAGGACAAAACTGGAGTCAATAACGCTACTCCATTACTCATCGATGTGCATCGTTGACGCGCGAAGAAGCGGTGCTCCCTGTCACTAATTCTATCTTCTGACGGTCGACTGGTAGCACCCTCCGAAACAGGGTGCTAGGCATTATTATATACATCAATTATTAATCAAGCTCCTACTCTGAAGAACTAATCTAACTGTGGTACGCTAGGACAGATCTCGCCGCTCGTCGTGTGTCCGTGTGCCCTACGTACGTCGTTGTGTATGTGTACCATAATACACTAGTACGTCGTCATCGTTCACTAGGTACATTTTTCTATTTGAGGGAAGTTCGCTAGGTACATTGTCAAGCGGCAAGCGTACGTGGCCTGTACGTGCGACATGGGCTCTCCGGTTCTGCGTGTGGTAGCAGTCAGGGCGCGCGTGATGTTATTAGGTTGTTTGATTGCTTGGGTCACATTGAAAAATTAGCTTGCAATCAGGGTGGCGATGGCTTCAGTGACAACGGCTACACTGAAGCTCGTTTCTCTCGGCCTCTTCGCTCGCGTCCTACTATGGTGGTGCTATTGTCATCGTTGATCTTTCCCGTGTGTTGTTGCATTAGCACTACCGTCGGCATCGTTTCTCTCAACCTCCTCTTCATGTCCTACTACACTTGTGCGGTCGTCGTTCCTCTCGGCCTCATCTCTCATGCCCTGCTACACTGAAGCCATCGCCGACGTCGTTCCTCCCAGCCTCCTCGCTCGCATCCTACTACAATGGCGCTATCGTCATCGTTGTTCTTTTCGACCTCCTCCTCCACGTCCTACTACACTGACGCCATCATCATCGTCGTTCTTTTTGGCCTCCTCCTCCACGTCCTACTACACTGACCACGCCATGGCGGGCACACTGCATTTTTTCACCATCATTCTCTGCTTCAACGCCTTCCTATTCATTACTCCGCACGGACTTTCTCTCCGGGAACGGCGCTATCAAATAGTTCATCGTGCCACCAATAAGGTCGCTCATTCGCGACTCCGTGCTCGTCATGTTGGATGCTGCCGTGACCATCGCCCATCGCTGTCGCCGAGGCACTCCAGGGTAACACTGTGTGTTATGTGTAGCTGTTAACTCTTAATCATGTCCAATGCATGCAACCAAGCAACGTGCACTAGTATGAGCACAGCCAATGCGAGTAACCAAACACGATGCGTAGAGGCGTTGCTACGATGCAGGAAGAGAGGGTGCAGGCAACCAATCGACATGTAGATATTGGTTTTTTGTCTGCATATGCTCATCCAGACCCAACTGAGACAAGTATGCAAAAGGGCAAAAACGATGCAAGTAACCTAACACATCCCTATAGTACTTCAGCCTGGCTATAAAAGTCCATTTCTGCACACAGTGACGGTGACTGTATATATATACCCATATCATGTATACCACACTCTTTGGCTTTGGTGCGTGCTGGAGCCAGATCGCCGTCACATCAGCCGGTAGGTGGTGCGCCTGCACCAGTCGGCCGGAGCCGCAGCAAACGGCACCTATGGTATGGGTGTACATGGAGTGCAGGGAAAGGCAAAGCCGCAGCTCCAGTGGATGGATACCTGCACATTTGCAAAAGAGAAAAGCATACTTGCACCGGATCGAATCGATCCCCATCATTGGGAGGTTGGCCAAAAATCTGGGCATCATCGGTCCATTCCATTACAAACTTGCCTCCGGTTCCAACTCCCAACCATCTCGAGTTCATGGGAGTTCAGGGCAGGGAAGGATGGCTTGGCTATCATCATTACTGGTGTAATTGGACCCGGGCCAAGCAATCATCCCCTCCCCCTGCAGACATAATTATTCGATTTGGTTGCTTAGCAAATCATTGTCTTCCTGGGGGCTCTACCATGCTCATGATTCCGACCTAATTAGCTCATAACGTTTTCCATCGCCATCTCCTCTGGGACGACTGGTCATGCTCTGGAAAATCTAATTGGAGGTCGTTTATCTTTGGACTGTAGATGTCAATTTTGTTTGTGGGTAGACGTACGTAGCCCTGGTAGATCGTGTGTCACTCTCTGCTACCTTGTGACAATGCTACACACTGGTTAGTAGTAGTTGTTGTGTAGTCTCCATATGCTTGTGTATGCATGCAGTTTACACTAGCCATAGGTGGAAGAGGAAATACAGGTCAAAAGAGAGAGGGAAACAGATGCGACCCCTTACCTGCTCTGAAAGTCCACATAAACCCCTCGCATCGCATCGCCAGCTGTAGTTGGCCTGAAGAATTATCCTCAGGCCAATGAGCAAGCACTCAACAAAGGGCAAATGTCTAGCTAAGTCTCTCAATGATTAGTACATAATCCAGATAGTTCAGATATGTATGTTGTATATTGCAATTTGTTGTGTTTCTCTTCAGATAGTCAATCATCATACAATCATTTGCTTGTGGATAGAAGAAGATGAGCAATTATTTTTTCCAGGAGTTTTAAAGTACAGTATGATGAACCTGTAGCTAGCTAACAGCTAACACATGCAGAGGCGGTTCAGTTTAATGAGTAATACTAGATTCTTTTGCCCTGTATAGAAGCATGAAAATGGGTAGTTAGTTACAGGCTAGACATGTGAGACTAGTTGCTTGCATTTCAATACATGTAAGACGGGCAGCATCTCAACACTTTTGTCTCCGGAACCGCACATGTTACTTGTAAGATCTTACTTTGCTTAAGACAATTAAAGTTTTCTTTCCTTCAAAATATTCTCTTTAATAGTCTACTTTTTCATGGTGTGTAAAGTAATTTCGCAGTGGTATTCTCAATCCACCAGGGTTTAAGTCCTAGACTTTGAGTCCGGTGCTCGCATTTTTCTGAATTTATTTAAGACCTTCCGGCGATGTGCGTTCAGTGGGAGGAGAGACTTCTTACATTGGCTGATGCATGTCTTTCTCCTTGTTATACTAAAAAAAAACACTACCACGTATAAATTAGTAATGGATTTTCAAAGATAGTGGCAAGAAAATGTGCATAACTAGTGACATACAAAATTATCTTTATGAGAAATCAGGTAATAGCAATTAATACATGATAGTAAGGTGGTGTTTGGTTCTCTATCCTAGGACTTTTTCTAGTCCCAACTAAAAAGTCCCTAGTCCCTAAAAAGTCTCTCCCTGTTTGTTTCCCGAGACTAAAAAGTCTCTAGTCCCTTCCTAGAGGTTATTAAATGACCATGTTGCCCCTAGTATATAGAAAAATAATAATCAAACAACACCATGGGGTGGCAGGCCAATGGGTGCATAAAGGGGCATTGTTGGAAAAGTTCCAAAAAGTCCCAAAAAGACTCTCCTTGAGAGTCTTCTTCATTTAGTCCCAAATGCCTAGTTTAGTCCCTAAAAAGTCCCTCCCGTTTGATAAAAAAGTCTCTAAGAGGGACTTTTTCTAGTCCCTACACAAAAAAGTCCCTGGAAACAAACACCCCCTAAATCTAGACAAAATGATGAAAATTCACAAAGATGTATCAATTCATAATAGCATCCTTTCAATTGTAGTTGCGTCCAATTCCCACACAAAACTAGATGCGGAGGAAAACAACTTGTTGCGCTTAATATTTATAATTGTGTATTTAATTAACATCATCATTAGTAATTCAGTTGGCAAAAGAAAAGGAAAAACAGACTACACATAAAATTAGAAAATATCAAGAATAACATGCTATATGAATTATTTAGATAACACCTGTTGGGGAACGTAGCAGAATTTTAAAATTTTCTACGCATCACCAAGATCAATCTATGGAGTCATCTATCAACGAGGGAAAGAGGAGTGCATCTACATACCCTTATAGATCACGAGCGGAAGCGTTCAAGAGAACGGGGTTGATGGAGTCGTACTCGACGTGATTCAAATCACCGATGACCAAGTGCCGAACGCACAGCACCTCCGCGTTCAACACACGTACGGTTGGGAAGACGTCTTCTCCAACTTGATCCAGCAAGGGGGAAGGAGAGGTTGATGAAGATCCAGCAGCACGACGGCGTGGTGGTGGAAGCAACGGTGATCTTGGCAGGGTTTCGCCAAGCGCTGGGAGACGGAGGAGTGTCACAGGAGGGAGAGGGAGAGGCCAGGGGCTTAGGTGCGCAGCCCTCCCTCCCCCCACTATATATAGGGTGCCTAGGGGGGGCGCCGGCCCTAGGAGATCCAATCTCCTAGGGGGGGGGGCGGCCAAAGGGGGGGCCTTGCCCCCCAAGGCAAGGGTGGCGCCCCCCCACCCCTAGGGTTTCCAACCCTAGGCGCAGGGGGAGGCCCAAGGGGGGCGCACCAGCCCACTATGGGCTGGTTCCCCTCCCACTTCAGCCCATGGGGCCCTCCGGGATAGGTGGCCCCACCCGGTGGACCCCTGGGACCGTTCCAGTGGTCCCGGTACAATACCGGTGACCCCCGAAACCTTCCCGATGGCCGAAACTGGACTTCCTATATATGAATCTTTACCTCCGGACCATTCCGGAACTCCTCGTGACGTCCGGGATCTCATCCGTGACTCCGAACAACTTTCGGGTTACCCTGTGCTAATATCTCTACAACCCTAGCGTCATCGAACCTTAAGTGTGTAGACCCTACGGGTTCGAGAGACATGCAGACATGACCGAGAAGCCTCTCCGGTCAATAACCAACAGCGGGATGTGGATACCCATGTTGGCTCCCACATGCTCCACGATGATCTCATCGGATGAACCACGATGTCGAGGATTCAATCAATCCGTATACAATTCCCTTTGTCAATCGGTATGTTACTTGCCCGAGACTCGATCGTCGGTATCCCAATACCTTGTTCAGTCTCGTTACCGGCAAGTCACTTTACTCGTACCGTAATGCATGATCCCGTGATCAGCCACTTGATCACATTGAGCTCATTATGATGATGCATTACCGAGTGGGCCTAGAGATACCTCTCCGTCAGACGGAGTGACAAATCCCAGTCTCGATTCGTGCCAACCCAACAGACACTTTCAGAGATACCTGTAATGTACCTTTATAGTCACCCAGTTACGTTGTGATGTTTGGCACACCCAAGGTACTCCTACGGTATCCGGGAGTTGCACAATCTCATGGTCTAAGGAAATGATACTTAACATTCAGAAAAGCTACATCAAACAAACTACACGATCTTTGAGCTAAGCTTAGGATTGGGTCTTGTCCATCACATCATTCTCCTAATGATGTGATCCCGTTATCAATGACATCTAATGTCCATAGTCAGGAAACCATGACTATCCTTTGATCAACGAGCTAGTCAACTAGAGGCTCACTAGGGATGTGTTGTGGTCTATGTATTCACACATGTATTACGATTTCCGGATAACACAATTATAGCATGAACAATAGACAATTATCATGAACAAAGAAATATAATAATAACCATTTTATTATTGCCTCTAGGGCATATTTCCAACAGTCTCCCACTTGCACTAGAGTCAATATTCTAGTTACATTGTGATGAATCAAACACCCATGCAGTTCTGGTGTTGATCATGTTTTGCTCTAGGGAGAGGTTTAGTTAACGGATCTGCTACATTCAGGTCCATATGTACTTTACAAATCTCTATGTCTCCATTTTGAACACTTTCACGAATGGAGTTGAAGCGACGCTTGATATGCCTGGTCTTCCTGTGAAACCTGGGCTCCTTGGCAAGGGCAATAGCTCCAGTGTTGTCACAGAAGAGAGTCATCGGGCCCGATGCATTGGGTATGACTCCTAGGTCGGTAATGAACTCCTTCACCCTGACTGCTTCTTGTGCTGCCTCCGAGGCTGCCATGTACTCCGCTTCACATGTAGATCCCGCCACAACGCTTTGCTTGCAACTGCACCAGCTTACTGCCCCACCATTCAAAATATACACGTATCTGGTTTGTGACTTAGAGTCATCCAGATCTGTGTCGAAGCTAGCATCGACGTAACCCTTTACGACGAGCTCTTCGTCACCTCCATAAACGAGAAACATTTCCTTAGTCCTTTTCAGGTACTTCAGGATATTCTTGACCATTGTCCAGTGTTCCATGCCGGGATTACTTTGGTACCTTCCTACCAAACTTACGGCAAGGTTTACATCAGGTCTGGTACACAGCATAGCATACATGATAGACCCTATGGCCGAGGCATAGGGGACGACACTCATCTTTTCTCTATCTTCTGCCGTGGTCGGGCATTGAGCCGTGCTCAATCTCGTACCTTGCAATACAGGCAAGAACCCCTTCTTTGACTGATCCATTTTGAACTTCTTCAATATCTTGTCAAGGTACGTGCTCTGTGAAAGACCAATGAGGCGTCTCGATCTATCTCTATAGATCTTGATGCCTAATATATAAGCAACTTCTCCAAGGTCCTTCATTGAAAAACACTTGTTCAAGTAGGCCTTTATGCTTTCCAAGAATTCTATATCATTTCCCATCAACAGTATGTCATCCACATACAATATGAGAAATGCTACAGAGCTCCCACTCACTTTCTTGTAAATGCAGGCTTTCTCCATAAGTCTGCATAAACCCAAACGCTTTGATCATCTCATCAAAACGAATGTTCCAACTCCGAGATGCTTGCACCAGCTGTCGTGGTTCTAACTCTGACAGTAATGTAGGGGGGTAAGTATGGAGAGGTGAGGTCTTAGCTATGGAGAGGTTGTAAGGACGCAAGGTTTACGAGTTCAGGCCCTTCTCGGAGGAAGTAAAAGCCCTACGTCTCGGAGCCTGGAGGCGGTCGACCGGATTATGTGTGTGTGAGTTACAGAGGTGCGAACCCTTGCTTCGGAGGAGGGGGGTGGCTTATATAGAGTGCGCCAGGACCCCGGCCAGCCCACGTTACGAAGGGTTCAATGTGCATTAAGGCAGGGCGTTTCTGGTAACGCTAGCAATAAAGTGCTATGATGATCATAAAAGCTACTTAATGACCGACCGTTAGAGTGCGGGGCGCCTTTAGGTCTCCTGGCCGTCGAGTGGTTGGGTCTTGGTCGAGTGATTGCTTCTTGGTCAAGTGTCTTCGAGTCTGTCGAGTGGGACACCTTTAAGTCGATTGAAAGGTGATTTCTTCTAGAGATGTCCTTGGGTAGGGCAGTTAGGGAAGGTCCATGACCCTACCCTAGGTTCATAGCTTCGTCATTAGCCCCCGAATGGATCGAGGTTTGAGTGGGAAAGAAGTTGAGGACCTCTCCGACTCGTTTTTCATGCCGTGAGCATGTCTTGCTTCGGATCAACGGACCCGAGTGATGACAGCAACTTCCTTTTCAGTCGCCTTGATCCATTCTTAGTTCTTCGTCGAGTGAGTTTCTTTACCTATAAGGCTCCGAGTGACGGTGCGGAGGAGATCTTTTAGTCTGACAAGTTTGTTTGCTGCCCGTGGATTTAGAGGGATCCGAATTTTGGGAAGCACGCGGGACGGGGGAGGCCGCAGTAATCGGATGGGATAGAGCGGAATCGCCTCGATCCCCGCTCCACCTTTTTCGCCACGTATCGCTCGCACGGTCGTTACGGGATTTGACGGAGCCGTCTGGGCCTACCAGTCAGCCACTCGGAAGTGGCCTCATATAAGGCGTTGGACCGGAGTCCCCCGAACAGTGCGCCCCATTACTTCTTCTCCTCCTCATGCCTCTCTGATGCGCTCGCTCTCGCCCCAGCGCCACCGCACCGCACGCGTCTCATCGGCGACAATGGTGAAGGAGAGGACAACGGCTCTGGAGCGGGCGAAGAAGGCGACGGCGAAATCGAAGGGGAAGGCGACGAGCCGGGGCGGATCTTCTTCGCGGACTGGCCTGCCGAGGGGTTGGATCCAGGGCGACTGGATCCACTCGAGGATCTCCCAAGAGGACCTCGACGACCTGGCCGAGGGAGGGCTGATCCCCTATGACTCGGTGCGGCTTCCGGGGAAGGAATCCGAGCCGCAACCCAGGGAGGGTGAGCGCGTTCTTCTTGCCACGTCAACCGTGGGTTTTCCTTGCCCCCTCATCCTTTCTTCCGAGGGTTTCTGAACTTCTTTGGGGCTCAACTCCACCATTTTACCCCCAACTCAATCGTTTATCTTGCCGCGTTCATTTCCTTGTGTGAGAACTTCTTGGGTTGTCGACCTCACTGGGGTCTTTTCAAGCATATCTTCACTTGTCGCTCCCAGACAGTGAAAAAGGCTAATCCGAGTGATGAGAGGACCCAAGTGATCCAGATGTGTGGGGGTCTTGGCATCCAGACGAGGGGAAAAAGCTCCTTTCCGGCCATGATTCTTCCCGATTCAGTTCGCGGATGGCAGTCGACCTGGTTCTACTGCAAAGACCAGTCGACGCCAGGGCAATCGACCGGCCTCCCTCCCTTTACCATGGACCGAGTGGAAAAACCCTCCCCTTTGAAGGTGCTCCCGGAGGAGAAGGCGCACGTGAAGGTGTTGGTCAACCGAGTGGTCCAGCTCATTCGTGACTGGGTCACTGGTATGGATCTCTTGGAGGTCTTCCTTCAGCGGCGCATCCAGCCTCTCCAAGCCCGAGACCACCCGATGTGGATGTATTCGGGTCTAGAAGACTCCACTCGGGTCCACCCGGAGGAGGTCGATGACGACACGCTGGAGAAGTGGTTGTCGAGCATTACCGGGAACAAGGACAACCCCAGGGGAGCCAGGAGAGTCCCTCCATTCGACCAGTCTCATGCACCAGAGAAGGTCTGATTCTGAGTTTTTGCTTGTAATCTGAATTCACTCGCGCAGCTGTCTGTATTGCGTCGACTGACTTTGTTCTCCTTGCTTTCTTTCAGGCCATTATTGAAATGTATTCGATGCCCAACGGGGAGCAAGAGCAAGCTCAGGAAGGCGAGGCGAGTGGTGGCGAAAGTGGCGAGTGGACTTTCGATGGTGAAGGGGATGGAGGAAGCAACGACTCGAGTGATGAGGAAGAAGTCGAGCCGCCTCCTCGCATAGAGAGGCGATCCAAGCTTGACCAGGATCGGCCGAGTGCCCGCGACAAGGCGACTGCTCAGGCTGGTCAGTCTTCGAAGCGTCCTCGGATCTCTTCACCAACCATGACTGAGAAGGCGCCAAAGCACCCCAAAATTGCAGAACCGAAGACTCGGAAGGCGCTGCCGAAGATTAAGATCGATATCCCTGTCGCCTCCGCGTGAGTGTTTCTCCTTGTATTCACTCGACGCTCCGTGCTGTGCTGTTTATTTTTCTTGTTTTAACTGGACGAGCTTTGGAATTGTTAGCACTGCCACTTCCGGGACCTCAGCTTACAGGGATGATGATGAGGTGATGGAGGATGCGGTCACTTCTAATCCGGGTATGATTTCTGCCATACTATCTTTCTTTGGTCGATTCAACTGCATCGTGCATCATTGGGTGACGTGATTTTGGCAATTTGAACTTTGTACAGCTCCCAACATTATTGACCTCCCTGATGATGATGAAGAGCCCGAGAGGTCTTTGACGAGGAAGAGTAGGCGAGCTCCTGTAAGTGAGGCGCTGCAGTCGACGCCGAGGGCAGAACTAGTCGTTCAGGACACTGGTGACGTCAATCGGGGTTCTGTTACCTTCGCGGAGCCCCTGTCGAGCGCCTTGCCTTCTTCTTCGACTGCTCAGGCCCCTGTCGACCCGCCTTCACTTTTTGCAACTCATCATGTCCCGGAGGACGAGGTGAATGCTGCTAGGGAAGCCATACGCCAGGCGGGCATTATGATGGAGAAGATGAAGAGGGTGCGAGACGCCAGCCAAGCCGCCTATGATGCCAGCTCGGCTCTCCAGAGCAATGTTCAGGTTAGTTGGTCGCCGCTTGTTCTGTTAGGATATGCTATCTGAAGATTCTTTCCGAAAATCTTTTCATCTGTACACCCACTGGGTGTGTCGATTGAATTTTTTGGACTAGTGGGGGCACGCTGAGTGCACCCACTGGGTGTAGTCCCTGAGGCTACGGCGGACTGCTGGCAGTCGACCGTAGTCTTTGTATTTTGTTGAGTAAAACCGAACTGGTAGTTTGTTTCTTCCGCTCGATCCGGTCGAGTGGAATCAGAACCGGTGGGGGCACGCAAAGTGCACCCACTGGGTGTAGTCCCCGAGACCGCGGTCGACTGCTGGCAGTCGACTGTGGTCTGAGTTCTACTTTGTCTCTCTTTTTTTTACTACTCGACTCCAGCGGGCCGGTCGAGTGGGATCGGAACCGGTGGGGGCACGCAAAGTGCACCCACTGGGTGTAGTCCCCGAGACTATGGTGGACTGCGGGCAGTCGACTATAGTCTTAGTATTTGTCGTTTTTTGCTGTGGAATAATTTCTCTCCTTTGATTTCAGAAATCTTGTGATCTTGGAGCTCGCTTCGCTGATTTGGAAAGTCAGCAGATTCAACTGAAACTTGACTTGGAGCTGGCCAGGACAGAACTGCAGACAGTCAGAGACGGCGCCGCCGGTAAGACAAGTCTGTCGACTGGTCAGTTTTAGGCCCGAGCCCCCTTCTGCTATTTCTGAATCAATCATCATTTCTTTGCAGAAAAATTGAGAGAGGCTTTGGCGAAAAATGATCAGGATTTGTCTGCTGCCCAGAAGGAGGCTGACGATAGGACCGCTCTGGCCGAACAGAAGCTGGCTCCAGTCGGCCAGTTGGAAGAAGAGAATACCAGGCTGAAGACTACTCTGAATGAAGCCAACAGGGAGTGCACACGTTGGAAGAAGGAGAACCTCAACCTGACCGAAAAGATGGAAGGCGTTGCTCGTAGGAGGGACGATCTGGAGAGCTACCTGAGGAGCCTTGCCAAGAAGTTGTATATCAAGCTTGAAGGTGCACATTTAGTTCCGACTGATTTTTTTTGTGTCGACTCAGTGTCTGAAAATTGACTTATCCTTGGATCGTGAATGCAGAGTTTTGCCAGAACTTTGAAGAGGAGACTGGGCGGATCGAACCAGGTTTGGATCCAATCAACTCTCCCGTGAAAGATGAAGCTGCCATGAATTTGCTCCGACTGGAATCTCGCATTGACGGTGCCGTGGACTACTTGGCTCGACTGAAGGTCGCCATGTCACGGATCGACCCGGCACTTTGGCCAGAGGCTACGCTCCAAAACGATCTCAAGTCTCTGATGACTTGTCTTAACGGAATTCCTGACCGAGTGCAGGAGTGGAAGAAGTCTTCTGCTCGGTGCGGCGCTGATGTGGCTCTGTCCTTGGTTCGTGTCCACTGCAAGGAGGTGCAACAAGACAAGCTGGCAGCAATCAAGGTCGCCAACACCCAGAAGCATGACTTCCGAGCCTTTATGGAGACTTTCATCGCTGCAGCCACTCGGATAGCCGACGGCGTCGACCTGGATGAGTTCGTCGAGCCAGCCAGCCCTCCTCCCGCGGAATGAACA
Organism: Triticum urartu; assembly: GCF_003073215.2. Taxonomy (NCBI): domain Eukaryota; kingdom Viridiplantae; phylum Streptophyta; class Magnoliopsida; order Poales; family Poaceae; genus Triticum; species Triticum urartu. The sequence goes on along the minus strand of NC_053025.1, from coordinate 513,653,843 downwards.
AACTCTTATGTCCCACCTTAAATTTGCCTCGGAATGCCGAGTGGTTTTTGTAACCGCTAAACTTTTTCGGATCGCATGCCCAAGTACCTCGATCCGTGATCCAGAACCTTTAGGATTTTATCTGAACTTGGTTTACCGTTGAATATCTTTACGAATCTCCTGCGGAGTGAACCCAACCTTTATTCGAGACAACTTTCTGTATTCGCAGCATAGCTCCGAAGGAGGGGGAAGTAGTCGACCCATGCCTTGTATTTATGGCGAAGCTCCCCAGGGGCGGACGGCGGTCGACCCACACCCTGTTACTGCAGAGTGGGATGGAGCACACATTGTATTTGTGGCGAAGCTCTCCAGGAGAAGGGTGGGGGGGGCAGTCGACCCGTACTTCGTTACTGTAGAGCGGGATGAATCGCGCATTGTATTTGTGGCGAAGCTCTCCAAGAGAAGGGTGGGGGGGGGCAGTCGACCCGTACTTCGTTACTGTAGAGCGGGATGGATCGCGCATTGTATTTGTGGCGAAGCTCTCTAGGAGAAGGTGGCAGTCGACCTGCCCCTCGTCGTCCTTGAGGATTGAGATGTGTTTGGGAGAACTTAGGCGAGTACTGGACTACAGTTAAGCCCCCGAGTGGGAGGATTGCTCTCCACTCGGTAGGGTTTTTTTCAAACTTAGGCCAGTGCCTGACTGCAGCTAAGTCTCTAGGTGGGAGAACTTAGGCGAGTACTGGACTGCAGCTAAGCCCCCGAGTGGGAGGGTTGCTCTCCACTCGGTAGGATTTTTCAAACTTAGGCGAGTGCCTGACTGCAGCTAAGTCTCTAGGTGGGAGAACTTAGGCGAGCACTGGACTGCAGCTAAGCCCCCGAGTGGGAGGATTGCTCTCCACTCGGTAGGATTTTTCAAACTTAGGCGAGTGCCTGACTGCAGCTAAGTCTCTGAGTGGGAGAACTTAGGCGAGTACTGGACTGCAGCTAAGCCCCCGAGTGGGAGGATTGCTCTCCCCTCGGTAGGATTTTTCAAACTTAGGTGAGTGCCTGACTGCAGCTAAGTCTCTAGGTGGGAGAACTTAGGCGAGCACTGGACTGCAGCTAAGCCCCCGAGTGGGAGGATTGCTCTCCACTCGGTAGGATTTTTCAAACTTAGGTGAGTGCCTGACTGCAGCTAAGTCTCTGAGTGGGAGAACTTAGGCGAGTACTGGACTGCAGCTAAGCCCCCGAGTGGGAGGATTGCTCTCCACTCGGTAGGATTTTTCAAACTTAGGCGAGTGCCTGACTGCAGCTAAGTCTCTGAGTGGGAGAACTTAGGCGAGTACTGGACTGCAGCTAAGCCCCCGAGTGGGAGGATTTCTCTCCACTCGGTAGGATTTTTCAAACTTAGGCGAGTGCCTGACTGCAGCTAAGTCCCTGAGTGGGAGAACTTAGGCGAGTACTGGACTGCAGCTAAGCCCCCGAGTGGGAGGATTGCTCTCCACTCGGTAGGATTTTTCAAACTTAGGCGAAGCGGATTCGCAGCTAAGACACCCACTGGGGAATTTTTTATGCAAACAAAAACAATAATAATCACTGGGAAAATTATAACGCTCTTGTCTTTGATAAATAAACTACATGAGTTTTCCTTATTACATCTCGTCCGAGTGAGAATTCAAGTATAAAAGGGGCGGAGCAGCTCCGCATTCCAGGCTCGTGGCTCATCAATCTGGCGATCGACATTGTAGAGGTGGTATGCTCCATTGTGGAGGACTCTGGTGACTATGAAGGGGCCTTCCCAAGTAGGAGCAAGCTTGTGTGGTTTCTGCTGATCCACTCGAAGGACTAAGTCTCCTTCTTGGAAGGCTTGGTTCTTCACGTTTTTGGCATGGAATCGACGCAAGTCTTGCTGGTAGATGGTCGATTGGATCAGGGCCATTTCTCTTTCTTCTTCTAGGAGGTCGACTGCGTCCTGCCAGGCTTGTTCTGCTTCATCTTCTGAGTAGAGCTCGACTCTGGGAGCGTTGTGAAGCAGGTCACTCGGTAAGACTGCCTCGGCTCCGTAGACCAGAAAGAATGGGGTTCTTCCGGTCGATCGATTTGGGGTTGTCCTCAATCCCCAAAGGACTGATGGGAGCTCGTCGACCCATGCACCTGCTGCGTGCTTGAGATCGCGCATAAATCGGGGTTTTAGTCCTTTGAGAATTAGGCCATTTGCCCTTTCTGCTTGTCCATTTGACTGGGGGTGAGCGACCGAAGCATAGTCGACCCGAGTGCCCTGAGAGGCGCAAAAGGCTCTGAACTCGTCGGAGTCGAAGTTTGACCCATTGTCCGTGATGATACTGTGCGGAACTCCATATCTGAATATCAACTCTCTGATGAAACTGATAGCGGTGCAAGCATCGAGATTCCTGATAGGCTTGGCTTCAATCCATTTGGTGAACTTGTCGACTGCTACCAGCACATGAGTGAAGCCGCTCCTGCCTGTTCTCAGTGGCCCAACCATGTCCAGCCCCCAAACAGCGAAGGGCCAGACGAGCGGAATGGTTTTCAGGGCTGACGCGGGCTTGTGCTGCATATTGGAGTAATACTGACATCCTTCACATTTGTCGACTATCTCTTTAGCCATCTCATTGGCCCTTGGCCAGTAGAACCCCGCTCGGTATGCTTTAGCCACAATGGTCCGAGAGGACGCATGATGACTGCAGGTCCCCGAGTGGATATCGTTAAGGATCATCTGACCTTCTTCTGGTGTGATACACTTCTGGCCGACCCCAGTCGCGCTTTCCCTATATAACTGTCCCTTTATGACTGTAAAGGCCTTGGATCGACGGACGATCTGTCGAGCCTCTTCCTCGTCTTCTGGGAGTTCTTTCCTTAGGATGTATGCGATGTACGGTTCTATCCAGACGGGAGTGGTAACCAGCACTTCCATTATCAGATCGACCACAGCTGGAACTTCAACTTCAGTCGGATCCGTGGCGCTCTTTGGCTGCGGGGCCTCTTCCGTGAAGGGATCCTCCTGGACTGATGGTGTGTGAATGTGCTCCAAAAACACATTGCTGGGAATGGCTTCTCTTTTGGAACCTATTTTCGCCAAATCATCAGCTGCTTGATTTTTCAGTCGGGGTATGTGATGAAGCTCTAACCCCTCGAATTTCTTCTCCAGCTTTCTCACTGCGTTGCAATAACCAGTCATGGCCGGACTTCTGACATCCCACTCCTTCATCACCTGATTAACCACCAAATCTGAGTCGCCATAGACCATGAGGCGACGGACGCCGAGTGAGATGGCCATGCGCAACCCATATAAAAGTGCTTCATATTCTGCCTCGTTATTGGAGGAATCAAAATGGATTTGAAGAACATATCTGAGTTTATCTCCTCTGGGGGAGACCAACACCACTCCGGCACCGGAACCACTCAGCATCTTGGAGCCGTCGAAGAACATAGTCCAATGCTCCGAGTGAATCTGAGTCGGCAGCTGCTGTTCAATCCATTCGGCGACGAAATCTGCGATTGCTTGGGACTTGATAGCTTTCTTTGCCTCAAACTTGATATCAAGGGGAAGGAGTTCAATCGCCCATTTTGCCACTCGACCAGTTGCATCCCTGTTATGCAGGATCTCTGATAATGGAGCGTCGCCGACGACTGTAATGGAATGATCAGAGAAGTAGTGAGCAACTTTCTTGGTGGTCATATAAATCCCATATACAAGCTTCTGATAGTGAGGATATCTTTGCTTCGATGGGGTCAGGACTTCGGAAATATAGTATACTGGGCGCTGAACTTTGAAGGTTTTCCCTTCTTCTTCCCGCTCGACCGTAAGTACCGTACTGACGACTTGTCCTGTGGCTGCAATGTAAAGCAACAAAGGTTCTTTGCTGATTGGGGCAGCAAGCACCGGCTGGGTGGAGAGTAGAGCTTTGAGCTCTGCAAACGCTGCATCAGCTTCGGGAGTCCACTCGAACTTGTCCGACTTCTTCATCAATCGGTAAAGAGGTAATGCCTTTTCACCGAGACGAGATATGAATCGACTTAGGGCGGCCAAACAACCAGTAAGCTTCTGGACGTCGTGCACTCACACAGGGCGTTTCATTCGGAGTATAGTGCCAACTTTTTCTGGATTGGCGTCGATTCCCCGTTCGGAAACGAGAAAACCGAGTAACTTTCCGCCAGGGACTCCGAATGTACACTTTGATGGATTAAGCTTGATATCATACCTCCTGAGGTTGGCAAAGGTTTCAGCAAGGTCAGTCAGCAGGTCGGAACCCTTCCGTGACTTGACCACAATATCATCCATGTATGCTTCCATGTTCCGACTGATTTGAGTGAGTAAACACTTCTGAATCATCCTCATGAATGTGGCTCCGGCATTCTTGAGGCCGAACGGCATGGTAACATAACAGAAGCACCCGAATGGAGTGATGAAAGCTGTCTTGATCTCGTCAGGTCCATACAGACGGATCTGATGGTACCCGGAATAGGCGTCTAAGAAAGATAGTCGCTCACATCCCGTAGTCGAGTCGACTATCTGGTCGATGCGGGGGAGAGGAAAATGATCTTTCGGGCAGGCCCGATTGATATGTTTAAAGTCAATGCACATGCGAAGTGACCTGTCCTTTTTGGGGACCATGACAACGTTGGCAAGCCACTCGGAGTGGTAGATTTCCCGGATGAACTCCGCTGCTAAGAGCCGAGCCACCTCTTCGCCAATAGCTTTTCTCTTTTGGACGGCGGACCGTCGAAGATGTTCCTTGACAGGTTTTACTTTTGAGTCGACTCTCAGGCGATGCTCAGCCAGCTCCCTGGGAACACCAGGCATGTCGGAAGGCTTCCATGCGAAGATGTCCTAGTTCTCACGAAGGAACTGGACGAACGCTTCTTCCTATTTGGAGTCAAGTGTTGTAGAGATATGAGTCGGGGCGGCGCTGGGGTCGGTCGGGTGGATGTGAGCTGTCTTTGTGTCGCCAGTCGACTGGAAAGCTGACTCTGTAGCGGGCTTATTGGCTCTCAACAGATCACTCGGGTCTGCAGTCTTCTGGTATTCCTGCAACTCCACCACTGCCATCTGTGCGTCGGCGATCTTCGAACCCTTCTGAAAACATTCTTCCGCTTTCTTCCGATTGCCCGTAATGGTGATCACACCTTTGGGGCCAGGCATCTTCAATTTGAGATACATGTAACATGGTCGGGTCATGAAGCGTGCATAAGCCGGCCTGCCCAAAATAGCGTGATAGGCACTCTGGAAGTCTACAACTTCAAATGTCAACTTTTCTTTGCGGTAATTCTTGGAATCACCGAAAACCACATCAAGAGCAATCTGGCCAAGTGATTCAGCCTTCTTCCCAGGAATGACTCCATGGAAGCTCATCATAAACTCTCGTTTTAAATCCATTGCAATTTTTTTCTTCTTCTTTTTCGAGTTAGAATAAAAAGAAAACAATTTAGCATCTTTGGTACAATCTATAATTTTGCGAAATGGATCATAATAAAATGGATTTTAGGTGCTGGCACTGAGTCTGGACATCGGAATGCCCATCCCCTTCGACGTCTCGGCGTATAATATGTTCAAACCACTGCCACCATCCATCAGGACTTTGGTCAGTTGAGTGCCTTCAACAACTGGGTCGACCACCAAAGCTTGCCTCCCAGGGGTGGCGATGTGTGTTGGGTGGTCGGACTGGTCGAATGTTATGGCAGTCTGAGACCATTTCAGGTAACTAGGTGTCGCCGGAGCGACCATATTCACCTCTCGGTTAATAACTTTCAGTCGACTTTTGCTCTCAACATTGGCAAAAATCATCAGGGTGGAATTGACTTGAGGGTATCCGTCATCACTGTCCTCTTTGTCCTTGACCTTGTCTGACCCCTTTTCCTTTCCCTTGGGCTGCTTGCCCTGGAACTGCTGGATCAAGAGTCGACACTGCCGAGTGGTATGTTTCGGGTAAATAAAATTACCCTCTTCATCTTTCTTCGTGTGGACGAGACATGGTAAGTCCAACACATCATTTCCCTCCTGGTCTTTAACCTTTTTGGGGTTCCAAGGCCCTTTAGGTTTCCCTTTAGACTTTCCTTGGGCCAAAGCTAAAGCTTCCCCGGGAGCCGCTGGCTCGGCCTTCCGCTTCTGCTTCCGATTGGAATTGCCTCCGGTTTCTTGGGCGACTGACTTGAGCTTGCCACTTCTGAGTCGATCCTCGTCTTCACCATTAGCGTACTTGGTGGCAATCTCCATCATCCGATTCAGGGACATGTCTCTGGTTCGACCGAATTTCAAATTTAGCTCTCTGTACTTGACGCCTTCCTTGAAGGCACAAACTGCTTGGTGGTCAGGCACATTTTCCACCGAGTGATGTAACTTGAACCATCTCTGGATGTAATCCCTCAAAGTTTCATTCGGCTTTTGCACACAAGACCGCAGTTCCGTCAGTCCTGCTGGTCGCTTGCATGTGCCCTCAAATGTGGTGACGAACACTCGGGAGAGATCTTCCCAAGTGTAAATGCTGCTAGGTGCTAACTGGTTTAGCCACGCTCTGGCCGAGCCCTCCAACATGAGAGGCAGGTGCTTCATGGCCACTTCATCATTGCCGCCGCCAATCTGGACGGCCACTCGGTAGTCCTCAAGCCAAGTATCAGGCTTGGACTCGCCAGTGAACTTACTGACTCCAGTCGCCAACCTGAAATTGGGAGGAATCATAGCAGCCCTGATGGCTCTACTAAAGCACTCTGGCCCCGAAACATGTACTCTGCTGCTGGCAGGCGCATCTCTGTCGTGGCCTTCTCGGTGAGCCCTATTCCTGTCGACCAGACCTTGGATGAGGATGGATCTCGCGTCAAAGCCTGGCCCTCTGGGGTCGACTGGAATCCTTGCCCACCACTATGAGGGCGCCTGTCATCCTGCTGGCGAGGCACATACGACCCGCTCCTCGGGGGAGGCGTGGGCACTCGACGTCGACCGTCACGATCGACTCGGTGATCATACTGCTCATGGTTCCCATACTGGTCACGCCGGTCTCCACGTCCCTCACGCCTCGGGGGAGATCTCGGGCTGTGAGCCGACTGGACCGTGTCCGCAGCAACGGATCTGCTGTGAATTCTGTTCCGCGACTGAGAAACAACGGAATTCTGATCTCCTGCTGCCCGGAGTAATGCTCTGATCTGCAGCAAGCCTCTGCCAGCCTCCGACTGGGAAGACTGAATCGACTCCGCTATACGGGCCGCAGCTGCTAAATTCTGAATCGGAGTCCGATATACCTGCGGGGGTGGGAAGAGCTGACGTCGACTGGATTCGGGAACCCGTTGTCGTGCCCGCTCGTCGAGTGCTCACTGGAGGTTCTCCAGTCGAGTGCGCTCAGCCAAGTTTGCCAGGCGCGCGTCCTCCAAGGCGCGAGCTTCGGGGGTTTCTCCAATGATAGGAGTGTGCAGCGCATTCATGTTCCGGCGGCGAAGTTCTTCTCTCTGCAGCGACGTGAGAGGCTCGGGAAGATACTCCTCATGGGGACGCGACGGGTCGCCTCCTCCTGCGCCTCCGTCGGCGCGGGTAAAACCGGGGGACTGGGCGGTCCATCGACCATCAGAACCTCCGCCGCCGGATCGCTGCTGTCGCACTCGGATGCGGTCTCTTCGGAGCCAGTCGACAGGTCGAACAGGCCGTAGAGGGATCCGTCGGGCTCGATCGCCGCGACTTGAGGGATGACCGACTGACGGGCCACCGCGTGTCTCACCCATCGCTGAAGTCTCGACCGACCGGAGCGCTTGCGCCAGCGGGAAACGGGAAGGGAGGACAACACAGGAGTCGACCGGTAAGGGGTCGACAGTTGCCGCAGGAGAAGCCGCGGACGCACGCGCGAAAGTGCGTTGCCCCGCGGATAGGGAGTGCGTCCACGTCGAGCGGAGCCTCCTGAAGCTAGGCGGAGTCGTCGGCGATGAACGTGAGCGCGCCGAGACGGATCTCGCGGCCCTCCACCAAAACTCCGTCGAAAACCATGATGATTCGGGTCGGAAAAGATCGCAACTCCTCCAACAAAACGCTAAAACACCTGCCCCACGGTGGGCGCCAACTGTCGTGGTTCTAACTCTGACAGTAATGTAGGGGGGTAAGTATGGAGAGGTGAGGTCTTAGCTATGGAGAGGTTGTAAGGACGCAAGGTTTACGAGTTCAGGCCCTTCTCGGAGGAAGTAAAAGCCCTACATCTCGGAGCCCGGAGGCGGTCGACTGGATTATGTGTGTGTGAGTTACAGAGGTGCGAACCCTTGCTTCGGAGGAGGGGGTGGCTTATATAGAGTGCGCCAGGACCCCGGCCAGCCCACGTTACGAAGGGTTCAATGTGCATTAAGGTAGGGCGTTTCTAGTAACGCTAGCAATAAAGTGCTATGATGATCATAAAATCTGCTTAATGACCGACCATTAGAGTACGGGGCGCCTTTAGGTCTCCTGGCCGTCGAGTGGTTGGGTCTTGGTCGAGTGATTGCTTCTTGGTCGAGTGTCTTCGAGTCTGTCGAGTGGGACACCTTTAAGTCGATTGAAAGGTGATTTCTTCGAGAGATGTCCTTGGGTAGGGCAGTTAGGGCAGGTCCATGACCCTACCCTAGGTTCATAGCTTCGTCACCAGCCCATAAATCGAGCGTTGGAGCTTGCACACCTTGTCAGCATTCTTAGGATCGACAAAACCTTCCAGCTGCATCATATACAATTCTTCCTTAAGGAAACCATTAAGGAATGCCGTTTTTGACGTCCATTTGCCATATCTCATAATCATAGAATGCGGCAATTGCTAACATGATTCGGACGAACTTCAGCTTCGCTACGGGTGAGAAAGTCTCATCGTAGCCAACCCCTTGAACTTGTCGATAACCCTTAGCGACAAGCCGAGCTTTATAGATGGTCACATTACCATCCGCGTCTGTCTTCTTCTTAAAGATCCATTTATTTTCTATGGCTCGCCGATCAACGGGCAAGTCAGTCAAAGTCCATACTTCGTTTTCATACATGGATCCTATCTCGGATTTCATGGCTTCCAGCCATTTGTCGGAATCCGGGCCCGCCATCGCTTCTTCATAGTTTGAAGGTTCACCGTTGTCTAACAACATGATTTCCAAGACAGGGTTGCCGTACCACTCTGGTGCGGAACGTGTCCTTGTGGACCTACGAAGTTCAGTAGCAACTTGATCTAAAGTTTCATGATCATCATCAACTTCCTCTCTAGTCGGTGCAGGCACCTCAGGAACATTTTCTTGAGCTGCGCCACTTACCGGTTCAAGAGGTAATACTTCATCAAGTTCTACCTTCCTCCCACTTATTTCTTTCGAGAGAAACTCTTTCTCTAGAAAGGACCCATTCTTGGAAACAAAGATCTTGCCTTCGGATCTAAGGTAGAAGGTATACCCAACAGTTTCTTTAGGGTATCCTATGAAGATGCATTTTTCCGACTTGGGTTCGAGCTTTTCAGGTTGAAGTTTCTTGACATAAGCATCGCATCCCCAAACTTTTAGAAACGACAGCTTAGGTTTCTTCCCAAACCATAATTCATACGGTGTCGTCTCAACGAATTTCGACGGAGCCCTATTTAAAGTGAATGTGGCAGTCTCTAAAGCATAGCCCCAAAATGATAGCGGTAAATCGGTAAGAGACATCATAGATCGCACCATATCTACTAGAGTGCGATTACGACGTTCGGACACACCATTACGCCGAGGTGTTCCGGGCGGCGTTAGTTGTGAAACTATTCCACATTTTCTTATGTGTGTGCCAAATTCGTGACTCAAGTATTCTCCCCCATGATCTGATCGCAAGAACTTGATTTTCCTGTCATGTTGATTCTCAACCTCACTCTGAAATTCCTTGAACTTTTCAAAGGTCTCAGACTTGTGTTTCATCAAGTAGACATACCCATATCTACTCAAGTCATCAGTGAGGGTGAGAACATAACGATAGCCACCACGAGCCTCAACACTCATTGGACTGCACACATCAGTATGTATGATTTCCAATAAGTTGGTTGCTCGCTCCATTGTTCCTGAGAACGGAGTCTTGGTCATTTTACCCATGAGGCATGGTTCGCACGTGTCAAATGATTCGTAATCAAGAGACTCTAAAAGTCCATCTGCATGGAGCTTCTTCATGCGTTTGACACCTATGTGACCAAGGCGGCAGTGCCACAAGTATGTGGGACTATCATTATCAACCTTACATCTTTTGGTATTCACACTATGAATATGTGTAGCATTACGCTCGAGATTCATTAGGAATAAACCATTCACCATTGGAGCATGACCATAAAACATATCTCTCATATAAATAGAACAACCATTATTCTCGGATTTAAATGAGTAGCCATCTCGTATTAAACGAGATCCTAATAAAATGTTCATGCTCAAAGCTGGCACTAAATAACAATTATTGAGGTTTAAAACTAATCCCGTAGGTAAATGTAGAGGTAGCGTGCCGACGGCGATCACATCGACCTTGGAACCATTCCCGACGCGCATCGTCACCTCGTCCTTTGCCAGTCTCCGTTTATTCCGCAGCTCCTGCTTTGAGTTACAAATGTGAGCAACCGCACTGGTATCAAATACCCAGGAGCTACTACGAGTACTGGTAAGGTACATATCAATTACATGTATATCACATATACCTTTCGTGATGCCGGCCTTCTTGTCCGCTAAGTATTTGGGGCAGTTCCGCTTCCAGTGACCACTTCCCTTGCAATAAAAACACTCAGTCTCGGGCTTGGGTCCATTCTTTGGCTTCTTCCCGGCAGCTTGCTTACCGGGCACGGCAACTCCCTTGCCGTCCTTCTTGAAGTTCTTCTTACCCTTGCCTTTCTTGAACTTAGTGGTTTTATTCACCATCAACACTTGATGTTCCTTTTTGACTTCTACCTCTGCTGATTTCAGCATTGCAAATACTTCAGGAATGGTCTTTTCCATCCCCTGCATATTGAAGTTCATCACAAAGCTCTTGTAGCTCGGTGGAAGTGACTGAAGGATTCTGTCAATGACCGCGTCCTCCGGGAGATTAACTCCCAGCTGAGTCAAGCGGTTATGCAACCCAGACATTTTGAGTATGTGCTCACTGACAGAACTATTTTCCTCCATCTTACAGCTGAAGAACTTGTCGGAGACTTCATATCTCTCGACCCGGGCATGAGCTTGAAAAACTATTTTCAGCTCTTTAAACATCTCATATGCTCCGTGTCTCTCAAAACGCTTTTGGAGCCCCGGTTCTAAGCTGTAAAGCATGCCGCACTGAATGAGGGAGTAATCATCAGCACGTGTCTGCCAAGCGTTCATAACATCTTGGTTCTGTGGGACGGGTGCGTCACCTAGCGGTGCTTCTAGGACATAATCTTTCTTGGCAGCTATGAGGATAATCCTCAGGTTCCGGACCCAGTCCGTATAGTTGCTGCCATCGTCTTTCAGCTTGGTTTTCTCTAGGAACGTGTTGAAGTTGAGGACAACGTTGGCCATTTGATCTACAAGACATATTGTAAAGATTTTAGACTAAGTTCATGATAATTAAGTTCATCTAATCAAATTATTCAATGAACTCCCACTCAGATAGACATCCCTCCAGTCATCTAAGTATAACATGATCCGAGTTAACTAGGCCGTGTCCGATCATCACGTGAGACGGACTAGTCAACATCGGTGAACATCTTCATGTTGATCGTATCTTCTATACGACTCATGCTCGACCTTTCGGTCTTTTGTGTTCCGAGGCCATGTCTGTACATGCTAGGCTCGTCAAGTCAACCTAAGTGTATTGCATGTGTAAATCTGGCTTACACCCGTTGTATTCGAACGTTAGAATCTATCACACCCGATCATCACGTGGTGCTTCGAAACAACGAACCTTCGCAACGGTGCACAGTTAGGGGGAACACTTTCTTGAAATTTTACGAGGGATCATCTTATTTAAGCTACCGCCGTTCTAAGCAAATAAGATGTAAAACATGATAAACATCACATGCAATCAAATAGTGACATGATATGGCCAATATCATTTGCTCCATCTTCGAGGCTCCATGATCATCATTGTCACCGGCATGACACCATGATCTCCATCATCATGATCTCCATCATCATGATCTCCATCATCGTGTCTTCTTGAAGTTGTCACGTCAACTATTACTTCTACTACTATGGCTAACGCTTTAGCAATAAAGTAAAGTAATTACATGACGTTTATGTTGACACGCAGGTCATAAATAAATAAAGACAACTCCTATGGCTCCTGCCGGTTGTCATACTCATCGACATGCAAGTCGTGATTCCTATTACAAGAACATGATCATCTCATACATCACATATATCATTCATCACATCCTTTGGCCATTTCACATCACAAAACACTTGCTGCAAAAACAAGTTAGACGTCCTGTAATTGTTGTTGCAAGTTTTTACGTGGCTGCTATAGGTTTCTAGCAAGAACGTTTCTTACCTACGCCAAAACCACAACGTGAATTGCCAATTTCTATTTACCCTTCATAAGGACCCTGTTCATCGAATCCGATCCGACTAAAGTGGGAGAGACAGACACCCGCCAGCCACCTTATGCAACTAGTGCATGTCAGTCGGTGGAATCGGTCTCACGTAAGCGTATGTGTAAGGTTGGTCCGGGCCGCTTCATCCCACGATGCCGCCGAATCAAGATAAGACTAGTAACGGCAAGATAATTGACAATATCGACGCCCACAACTACTTTGTGTTCTACTCGTGCATAGTAACTACGCATAGACCTAGCTCATGATGCCACTGTTGGGGAACGTAGCAGAATTTTAAAATTTTCTACGCATCACCAAAATCAATCTATGGAGTCATCTATCAATGAGGGAAAGAGGAGTGCATTTACATACCCTTGTAGATCACGAGCGGAAGCGTTCAAGAGAACGGGGTTGATGGAGTCGTACTCGACGTGATTCAAATCACCGATGACTAAGTGCCGAACGCACAACACCTCCGCCTTCAACGCACGTATGGTTGGGAAGACGTCTCCTCCAACTTGATCCAGCAAAGGGAAGGAGAGGTTGATGAAGATCCAGCAGCACGACGGCGTGGTGGTGGAAGCAACGGTGATCTCGGCAGGGCTTCGCCAAGCGCAGGGAGACGGAGGAGTGTCACGGGAGGGAGAGGGAGAGGCCAGGGGCTTGGGTGCGCAGCCCTCCCTCCCCCCACTATATATAGGGTGCCTAGGGGGGGCGCCGGCCCTAGGAGATCCAATCTCCTAGGGGGGGGCGGCCAAAGGGGGTGCCTTGCCCCCCAAGGCAAGGGTGGCGCCCCCCACCCCTAGGGTTTCCAACCCTAGGCGCAGGGGGAGGCCCAAGGGGGGCGCACCAGCCCACTAGGGGCTGGTTCCCCTCCCACTTCAGCCCATGGGGCCCTCCGGGATAGGTGGCCCCACCCGGTGGACCCCCGGGACCGTTCCGGTGGTCCCGGTACAATACTGGTGACCCCCGAAACCTTCCCGATGGCCGAAACTGGACTTCCTATATATGAATCTTTACCTCCAGACCATTCCGGAACTCCTCGTGATGTACGTGATCTTATCCGGGACTCCGAACAACTTTCGGGTTGCCGTGTGCTAATATCTCTACAACCCTAGCGTCACCGAACCTTAAGTGTGTAGACCCTACGGGTTCGGGAGACATGCAGACATGACCGAGAAGCCTCTCCGGTCAATAACCAACAGCGGGATGTGGATACCCATGTTGGCTCCCACATGCTCCACGATGATCTCATCGGATGAACCACGATGTCGAGGATTCAATCAATCCGTATACAATTCCCTTTGTCAATCGGTACGTTACTTGCCCGAGACTCGATCGTCGGTATCCCAATACCTTGTTCAGTCTCGTTACCGGCAAGTCACTTTACTCGTACCGTAATGCATGATCCCGTGATCAGCCACTTGATCACATTGAGCTCATTATGATGATGCATTACCGAGTGGGCCCAAAGATACCTCTCCATCATACGGAGTGACAAATCCCAGTCTTGATTCGTGCCAACCCAACAGACACTTTCGTAGATACCTGTAATGTACCTTTATAGTCACCCAGTTACGGTGTGATGTTTGGCACACCCAAGGTACTCCTACGGTATCCGGGAGTTGCACAATCTCATGGTCTAAGGAAATGATACTTGACATTCAGAAAAGCTACAGCAAACGAACTACATGATCTTTGAGCTAAGCTTAGGATTGGGTCTTGTCCATCACATCATTCTCCTAATGATGTGATCCTGTTATCAATGACATCTAATGTCCATAGTCAGGAAACCATGACTATCCTTTGATCAACGAGCTAGTCAACTAGAGGCTCACTAGGGACGTGTTGTGGTCTATGTATTCACACATGTATTACGATTTCCGAATAACACAATTATAGCATGAACAATAGACAATTATCATTAACAAAGAAATATAATAATAGCCATTTTATTATTGCCTCTAGGGCATATTTCCAACAACACCATCATTAGCAACACAGTTGCAAAAAAGAGTAAAAACAAATGGTAAATAAATTTTGAAAAATGCTAGGGAAACACACCCTTTCAATTATTTTAGGTAATTAACTCCATTACTGTCCTCTGATGAGGATTTTCTCTTTTCCTCCCGCGATTGATGGGGACTATGGCACTCATCCTGTCCAAGCTTCGTAAGCGAGACTGCAGAATACCCCTTCGCTCCTAGCCACGCAAGGGCACCCACGCTAAAGTTTTCACTACCTCCCGCCGCGCAGCCGCCGACCTACCTTGTCTTCTATGGCCTTATGGCCATAAAGGCGTCATAGATCCCGGTCAATGCCGGCGGGTGGGCTTTGTATTTTGTTTTTTTAGTTTTGCTCGAGTTTGTGTCCTACTTAGGAACGCGAGGCGACATCGGCTTCAGAAGATGGAATAAGGTTCTCCTCGCCTAGCCCCCCTCCTAGTGGTGCTTCTAGCGTCATTGAATGACGTGTGGAGGTTTGTGTTCGGTGGCTCTCGCGGGATTCGGTCAGCTTTGTCTTCGATGGATCCAGTTTTTGCTCGTCTTTGTTCCTCTAGGGCCTTAACATGACGACTTTTCGACTGTTTACTACAACAAGGTTTACCCGGCTTCTGCTTGTAGTCGTCGCTAGGTGATCTACAGACTTGGATGTAATTTTTAGTTGTAGTGTTCTTTGTACTATCTTTGTATTGTGACGGCTGCAGTGGTCGTTTGGTGGTGCAAGGTATAACTTTTACTCCCTCTGTAAACAAATATAAGAGCATTTAGATCACTATTTTAGTAATCTAAACACTCTTATATTTCTTTACAAAGGGAATATTATGTTTAGGAAACCTTCATAATATAGATAGATATGGTCTTTTTTCGCAAACAAAAACAACATCATTAACAACTTCAGTAATAAAGAGAAAAAAGCTGTAAACAAAACAAGGAAATGTTCAAAAGCCAAAAATACCGTAAAAAAAATTGATGTCGACCGGATTTGAACCGGGGATCTTCAGCATGTTAAACTGATGTGCTAACCAACTACACCACGACACCTGTTGTATTTCAGATGTTACCTTAATAATTTTATTACGAACATATTTAGTCGGCTGATTATGATGTCATCCAGGGTTTTGCCGCCGCCTAGTCCCTTTTTTTGTCACATATATACAACGAGGCAGGCATACACGCATAGTCCGTGGCCGTGATCGAAAACAACAAACCGTAAATCTTCTGTAGTATCCCGTACGATTTTTGGGGGCTTTATCATGACATTTTCCAGATTTTCCCACTTCTTTAGTGGAGGAGGTAAAGCAAGACTAGTCAATTGGGAGCACGAGAAGGGAGCAGGCAAATCAGATCCAACATAGAATGGGAACAACTTGTCCGAGGTTTTTACTTCACTTTAGTAAAGTCTACCTTCCAAGCTAGCATGAGCTGATTCTGCCTATCATTAGGCCTAGAAAGCATGTCAAATCCTAAGGCTAGGCCGCTAACTAGGTCCATAATGATGGTTTATTCTTTCTTTAAAACAAAGCGCACACCACTGTTTTTTTAGAACAAAAAGTTATTTTTTTCTGATAAAACTACAAAAAGAAATGCAGTTTCGAAACAGATCAAACAAAACATTGCCACACAGAACCAAATCCTGCCATTTGACTTGTAGCTGGCATAAAAATCAAGTCTCCAGCCTTCATATTTCGTGCCTGCGGAAATATTTAGAGCACACTCCATCTTGAAAACGGTTTGACGCGAGCGATATTTTCCCCTCCCGCTGCTCTTTCCGCATGCCCGCGCGCCGCCTCCCTTCCTTTGTCATAGCGCCGCCTTTGATCGCTTCCGACCGTCCGCCGTCCTCGCCGGCGATGCCATGGACACCGCCTCGACCACCCGCACCACTCTGTTGGCTTGGAGTCGATCCTCAAACTTCGCATTTATTCCATCTCATGTGCTTCTGATGGCCACTTGCCACCGGCTAGGCCATCGCCTCATCCACCTTGCCAGTGACAAGTTCGGCACAAAGGTGCGAAGCCGTATGCCGCATGTACAAGTATTGGCCTCCCCCGCTGGTGCCGCAACAATTCTCAGCTAAGAGGCCGAAGAAGGCGAGGACATGTCGCACTATTGTCCCTCCTTCCTTCGCCTCGGCGGCGGGCAACACTAGGGTGCCTTTCCAGTGCTACGCCATACAAAATGGCCACTGAGGTAAAAAAAATCATCCTTTGCCCTATATCGGGTTTTGTTCAATTGAATGTGAGATGGCCACGGACATATGTTCGCAAATGTGAACATTTTGTGATTTAGCGATGATTTTTTTGATGGGGAATGAAGCATGAAATCAAAAAATTCCTACGAACACCCAAGATCTATTTAGGAGAAGCATAGCAACGAGAGGGGAGAGTGTGTCTACATACCCTCGTAGACCGAAAGCTGAAGCGTATATAACATGGTTGATGTAGTTGTACTCTTCGCGATCCGAGCGTGGGAAACAACCCCTCCAAGCCCCAGGGCACAACCAAGGGGGAGAGGACTTGGACTCCAAGTCCAATCCTATTTCAACTAGGACTCCTCTCTTTTTCCCTTCCCTAGCCACATGGACTTTTGAGGACTTGGTGCGCCTAGCCCAATAAGGCCAGGGCGCCTTCCCTCATCCCATGCTACCCCTTGGGTTGTGGTGGACCCACTTGTGGACTTCCGGACCCCTCCGGAATCCTTTGGAACCTTCTAGAAGCTTCACTGTACAATATTGAAAAAACTGCACTTTTTTCGGAACCCAAAATATGACTTCCCATATATAAATCTTTACATCTTGACCATTCCGAGAGTCCTCGTAACACCCGGGATCTCATTTAGGACTCCGAACAACATTCAGTTACCAATCATAAAATATCCCAATACTACTCTAGCGTCAACGAACGTTAAGCGTGTGACCCTGCAGGTTCGGGAATCATTAGTCATGACCGAGACATCTCTCAGTTCAATAACCATTAGCGGGACCTGAATGCCCATATTTATTCTTACATATTCCACAAAGATCCTTTATCGGTTGAACCAAGATGTCAAGGATTCGGTTAATACTGTATGAAATTCTCTTTGTCCGACTATATGTTACTTGCCCGAGATTCGGTCGTTGGTATCTCCATACCTAGTTCAATCTCGTTACTGGCAGATTTCTTTACTCATTCTGTAATACAAGATCCCATAACTAACTCATTAGTCACATTGCTTGCAAGCTCTTTAAGATGTTGTATTACTGAGAGGGCCTGGAGATATCTCTTCATCATACGGAATGACAAATCCCAGTCATGATCCATGCCAACCCAACAGATACCTCCGGAGATACTTGTAGAGCACCTTTATGATCACCCAATTATGAAGTGACGTTTGGATACACACTAAGTATTCCTCCGGTGTTAGGGAGTTACACGATCTCATGGTTTAAGGAACAAATACTTGACATGAAGAAAGCTATAGCAAATAAACTAAACGATCTGATGCTAAGCTTACAGTTGGGTCTTGTCCATCACATCATTCTTCCAATGATGTGATGCCATTATCAAATGGCAACTCATGTCTATGGTTAGGAAACCGATACATCTCCAACGTATCTATAATTTTTGATTGCTCCATGCTATATTATCTACTGTTTTAGACATTATTGGGCTTTATTTTCCACTTTTATATTATTTTTGGGACTAACCTATTAACCGGAGGCCCAGCCCAGAATTGCTGTTTTTGCCTGTTTTAGGGTTTCGAAGAAAAGGAATATCAAACGGAGTCCAAATGGAATGAAACCTTCAGAAACGTGATTTTCTCATCAGATAAGATCCAGGAGGCTTGGACCCTCCGTCAAGAAAGCCACGAGGTGCTCACGAGGGTAGGGGGCGCCCCCCAGGGCGCGCCCCCTGCCTCATGGGCCCCTCGAAGCTCCACCGATGTACTTCTTCCTCCTATATATATCCACGTACCCCCAAACGACCGGGGACGGAGCCAAAAACCTAATTCCACCGCCGCAACTTTCTGTATCCACGAGATCCCATCTTGGGGCCTGTTCCGGAGCTCCGCCGGAGGAGGCATCGATCACGGAGGGCTTCTACATCATCATCCAAGCCCCTTCGATGAAGTGTGAGTAGTTTACTTCAGACCTACGGGTCCATAGCTAGTAGCTAGATGGCTTCTTCTCTCTTTTTGGATCTCAATACAATGTTCTCCCCCTCTCTCGTGGAGATCTATTCGATGTAATCTTCTTTTTGCGGTGTGTTTGTTGAGACCGATGAATTGTGGGTTTATGATCAAGTCTATCTATGAATAATATTTGAATCTTCTCTGAATTCTTTTATGTATAATTGGTTATCTTTGCAAGTCTCTTCAAATTATCAGTTTGGTTTGGCCTACTAGATTGGTTGTTCTTGCCATGGGAGAAGTGCTTAGCTTTGGGTTCAATCTTGCGGTGTCCTTTCCAAGTGACAGAAGGGGTAGCAAGGCACGTATTGTATTGTTGCCATCGAGGATAACAAGATGGTTTTTTTATCATATTGCATGAAACTATCCCTCTACATCATGTCATCTTGCTTAAGGCGTTACTCTGTTTTTAACTTAATACTCTAGATGCATGCTGGATAGCGGTCGATGAGTGGAGTAATAGTAGTAGATGCAGAATCATTTCGGTCTACTTGTCTCGGACGTGATGCCTATATACATGATCATACATAGATATTCTCATAACTATGCTCAATTCTGTCAATTGCTCAATAGTAATTTGTTCACCCACCGTAGAATACTTATGCTCTTGAGAGAACCCACTAGTGAAACCTATGGCCCCCGAGTCTCTTTCTCATCATATCAATCTCCATCACTTTACTATTGCTTTGCTTTTACTTTATTTACTTTGCATCTCTATACCAAAAATACCAAAAATATTATTTATTATCTCTATCAGATCTCACTTTCGTAAGTGACCGTGAAGGGATTGACAACCCCTAAGCGCGTTGGTTGCGTTGAGCTATTGTTTTTGTGTAGGTACGAGGGACTCGAGCGTAGCTTCCTACTGGATTGATACCTTGGTTCTCAAAAACTGAGGGAAATACTTACGCTACTTTGTTGCATCATCCCTTCCTCTTCGGGGAAATCCAACACAGTGCTCAAGAGGTAGCAAGAAGAATTTCTGGCGCCGTTGCCGGGGAGTCTGCGCAAAAGTCAACATACCAAGTACCCATCACAATCCCTATCTTCCGCATTACATTATTTGCCATTTGCCTCTCGTTTTCCTCTCCCCCCAATTCACCCTTGCTGTTTTATTCGCGCGCTCTCTCTCTCTCTCTCTATCCTCCCTCTCTATTTTCCTCTTTTGTCCGTTTGCTCTTGTTTGCTCGTGTGTTAGTTTGTTTGCTTGTCGTTATGGCTAGTCCCTTATCTTCTCCGTTGACCCCTGAGTTCGAAATCTTTCACTTTAAACAAAGGTTAGGAGAAAACCTAAAAGATGCTTGGTTGAGAATAATGGAATCTCATCGTAATTGTACCTCTGAAATAAATCTGAGAATTTTGCTTCACAATTTTTATGTTGGATTAAATATGTCTCATAGACAACTCTTGGATTGCGTTGCCAAAGGCAATTTTATTGAAATCGATCCCCATATTGCACTTGAAATTATAGAAGGTATAGTGGGAACACTACCTCAACAAAAGGGGCCTCATCCTACTCAGGAAGAGACACAGGTTTTTGAAAATTTTTGTGAAGTTCCTGAAATCTTGCAGAAATCTCTTGAACCTCTTAAGAACATTAGTGGAAATATTCACCGCATGAATATGTTGATTACCCTTTGCAATAAGCGGTTGGATTCTTTAGATCTAAAAATTTCAGAATATGAAGGGAAACGTAAATAACCTCCCGCATTCGAGCTTGATTCCGCTAAAAAAATTGAAAACTAAATATGGCAATACCTAGATCTATTCTTGCTTGTTATGCCTAGCTAGGGGCGTTAAACGATAGCGCTTGTTGGGAGGCAACCCAATTTTATTTTTATTCCTTGCTTTTTGCTCCTGTTTAGTAATAAATAGATTATCTAGCCTCTGTTTTGGTTGTGTTTTTTGTGTTTAATTAGTGTTTTGTGCCAAGTAGAACTGTTGGGAAGACTTGGGGAAAGTCTTGATTGAACTTGCTGTAAAAAACAGAAACTTTAGCGCTCACGAGAACTGCTGTCATTTTTAATTTGAAAGTGCTATTTAGTTAATTATTTTTGCAAATGATTAATAGATAAATTCCTCACGTCCAGCAATTTATTTTAGAATTTTTGGGGTTCCAGATCTTGTGCTAGCTACAGATTACTACAGACTGTTCTGTTTTTGACAGATTCTGTTTTTCGTGTGTTGTTTGCTTATTTTGATGAATCTATTGTTGGGGAACGTAGCATAAATTCAAAATTTTCCTACGTATCACCAAGATCTATCTATGAAGAAACCAGCAACGAGGGGAAGGAGAGTGCATCTACATACCCTTGTAGATCGCTGAGCGGAAGCGTTCAAGTGAACGGGGTTGATGAAGTCGTACTCGTCGTGATTCAAATCACCGATGATCAAGTGCCGAACGCACGGCACCTCCGCGTTCAACACACGTACGGAACGGAGACGTCTCCCATGCCTTGATCCAGCAAGGAGGAGGGAGAGGTTGATGAAGATTCAGCAGCACGACGGCGTGGTGGTGGATGCAGGGCGTCACAGTAGCAGGGCTTCGCCTATACTACAGGAGAGAGACGTAACGGGAAGAGAGGGAGGCGCCAGGGGCTGGTGTGTTGAAGTTCCTCCTCTCCCCCACTATATATAGGGCCAAGGGAGAGGGGGAGGCGCAGCCCTTGCCCCTTCCTCCAAGGAAGGGTGCGGCCAAGGGTGGGGTGGAGTCCATCCTCCCCAAGGCACCTCGGAGGTGCCTTCCCCCTTTAGGACTCTCCCCTTTTTCTCTCTCTTGGCGAATGGGCCTCTTGGGGCTGGTGCCCTTGGCCCATATAGGCCAAGGCGCACCCCCTACAGCCCATGTGGTCCCCCGGGTCAGGTGGCCCCACCCGGTGGACCCCCGGGACCCTTCCGGTGGTCCCGGTACAATACCGGTGACCCCGAAACTTGTCCCGATGGCCGAAATAGCACTTCCTATATATAATTCTTTACCTCCGGACCATTCCGGAACTCCTCGTGACGTCCGGGATCTCATCCGGGACTCCGAAAAACATTCGGGTTACTGCATACACATATCTTCATAACCCTAGCGTCACCGAACCTTAAGTGTGTAGACCCTACGGGTTCGGGAGACATGCAGACATGACCGAGACGTTCTCCGATCAATAACCAACAGCGGGATCTGGATACCCATGATGGCTCCCACATGTTCCACGATGATCTCATCGGATGAACCACGATGTCAAGGACTTAATCAATCCCGTATACAATTCCCTTTGTCTAGCGGTATGTTACTTGCCCGAGATTCGATCGTCGGTATCCTTATACCTTGTTCAATCTCGTTACCGGCAAGTCTCTTTACTCGTTTCGTAACACATCATCCCGTGATCAACTCCTTGGTCACATTGCGCATATGATGATGTCCTACCGAGTGGGCCCAGAGATACCTCTCCGTTTACATGGAGTGACAAATCCCAGTCTTGATTCGTGCCAACCCAACAGACACTTTCAGAGATACCTGTAATGCACCTTTATAGCCACCCAGTTACGTTGTGACGTTTGATACACCCAAAGCATTCCTACGGTATCCGGGAGTTGCACAATCTCATGGTCTAAGGAAATGATACTTGACATTAGAAAAGCTTTAGCATACGAACTACACGATCTTTGTGCTAGGCTTAGGATTGGGTCTTGTCCATCACATCATTCTCCTAATGATGTGATCCCGTTATCAACGACATCCAATGTCCATGGTTAGGAAACCATAACCATCTATTGATCAACGAGCTAGTCAACTAGAGGCTCACTAGGGACATGATGTTGTCTATGTATCCACACATGTATCTGAGTTTCCTATCAATACAATTATAGCATGGATAATAAACGATTATCATGAACAAGGAAATTTAATAATAACCAATTTATTATTGCCTCTAGGGCTTATTTCCAACATCTATGGCTAGTAAAATAGTTTATAATCCATGGAGAAGTTGGAATATAGTAGGTATAACACCAATATAAATAAAGAATGAGTTCATTACAGTACCTTGAAGTGGTTTTTTGTTTTCTTTCGCTAACGGAGCTCACAACTTTTCTACCTTAAGTTTTGTGTTGTGAAGTTTTCAAGTTTTGGGTAAAGATTTGATGGATTATGGAACAAGGAGTGGCAAGAGCCTAAGCTTGGGGATTCCCATGGCACCCCCAAGATAATATAAGGACACCTAAAAGCCAAAGCTTGGGGATGCCCCGGAAGGCATCCCCTTTTCGTCTACTTCTATCGGTAACTTTACTTGGAGCTATATTTTTATTCACCACATGATATGTGTTTTGCTTGGAGCGTATTTTATGATTTGAGTCTTTGCTTATTAGTTTACCACAATCATCCTTGCTGTACACACCTTTTGAGAGAGCCATACATTATTTGGAATTTGATAGAATACTCTATGTGCTTCACTTATATCTTTTGAGCTTTATAATTTTGCTCTAGTGCTTCACTTATATCTTTTAAAGCACGGTGGTGGAGTTGTTTTATAGAAACTATTGTTCTCTCATGCTTCACTTAGATTATTTTGAGAGTCTTAATAGCATGGTAATTTGCTTAAAAACATAATATGCTTGGTATGCAAGATTAATAATAAAACTTTCTTATGAGTGTGTTGAATACTAAGAAAAGTTTGATGCTTGATGATTGTTTTGAGATATGGAGGTAATAATATCAAAGTCATGCTAGTTGAGTAGTTGTGAAATTGAGAAATACTTGTGTTGAGGTTTGCAAGTCCCGTAGCATGCACGTATGGTAAACGTTATGCAACAAATTTGAAACATGAGGTGTTATTTGATTGTCTTCCTTATGAGTGGCGGTCGGGGACGAGCGATGGTCTTTTCCTACCAATCTATCCCCCTAGGAGCATGCACGTCGTGCCGAGGTTTTTGATGACTTGTAGATTTTTGCAATAAGTATGTGAGTTCTTTATGACTAATGTTGAGTCCATGGATTATACGCACTCTCACCCTTCCACCCTTGCTAGCCTCTTCGGTGCCGTGCATTGCCCTATCTCACATTGAGAGTTAGCGCAAACTTCGCCGGTGCATCCAAACCCCGTGATATGATACGCTCTTTCACACATAAACCTCCTTATATCTTCCTCAAAACGGCCACCATACCTACCTATTATGGCATTTCCATAGCCATTCCGAGATATATTGCCATGCAACTTTCTGTCATTCCATTCATCATGACACATTCATCGTTGTCATATTGCTTAGCATGATCATGTAGTTGGCATAGTATTTGTGGCAAAGCCACCGTTCATAATTCTTTCATACATGTCACTCTTGGTTCATTGCATATCCCGATACACCGCCGGAGGCATTCACATAGAGTCATCTTTGTTCTAGTATCGAGTTGTAATCATTGAGTTGTAAATAAATAGAACTGTGATGATCATCATTATTAGAGCATTGTCCCAAGTGAGGAATAAATAAAAAGGCCATAAAAAGAGAAGGCCCAAAAAAAAGAGAAAGGCCATAAAAAAGGGGCCATAAAAATGAGAGAAAAAGAGAGAAGGGACAATGTTACTATCCTTTTACCACACTTGTGCTTCAAAGTAGCACCATGATCTTCATAGTAGAGAGTCTCTCATGTTATCACTTTTTTATACTAGTGGGAATTTTTCATTATAAAACTTGGCTTGTATATTCCAACAATGGGCCTCCTCAAGTGCCCTAGGTCTTCGTGAGCAAGCAAGTTGGATGCACACCCACTAGTTTCTTTTGTTGAGCTTTCATACATTTATAGCTCTAGTGCATCCGTTGCATGGCAATCCCTACTCCTTGCATCAACATCAATGGGTGGGCATCTCCATAGCTCATTGATTAGTCTCGTTGATGTGAGACTTCCTCCTTTTTTGTCTTCTCCACATAACCCCCTTCATTATATTCTATTCCACCCATAGTGCTATGTCCATGGCTCGTGCTCATATATTGCGTGAAAGTTTATAGGTTTGAGATTACTAAAGTATGAAACAATTGCTTGGCTTGTCATCGGGGTTGTGCATGATGATACCATTCTTGTGTGACGAAAATGAAACATGACTAAACTATATGATTTTGTAGAGATGAACTTTCTTTGGCCATGTTATTTTGAGAAGACATAATTGCTTTGTTAGTATGCTTGAAGTATTATTATTCTTGTGTCAATATGAACTTTTGTCTTGAATCTTTCGGATCTGAATATTCATACCACAATTAAGAACAATTACATTAAAATTATGCCAAGTAGCACTCCGCATCAAAAATTCTGTTTTTATCATTTACCTACTCGAGGACGAGTAGGAATTAAGCTTGGGGATGCTTGATACATCTCCAACGTATCTATAATTTTTGATTGCTCCATGCTATATTATCTACTGTTTTAGACATTATTGGGCTTTATTTTCCACTTTTATATTATTTTTGGGACTAACCTATTAACCGGAGGCCCAGCCCAGAATTGCTGTTTTTTGCCTGTTTTAGGGTTTCGAAGAAAAGGAATATCAAATGGAGTCCAAACCGAATGAAACCTTCGGAAACGTGATTTTCTCATCAGATAAGATCTAGGAGACTTGCACCCTCCGCCAAGAAAGCCACGAGGTGCTCACGAGGGTAGGGGCGCGCCCCCTGCCTCGTGGGCCCCTCTAAGCTCCACCGACATACTTCTTCCTCCTATATATATCCACGTACCCCCAAACGATCGGGGACGGAGCCAAAAACCTAATTCCACTGCCGCAACTTTCTGTATCCACGAGATCCCATCTTGGGGCCTGTTCTGGAGCTCCGCCGGAGGAGGCATCAATCACGGAGGGCTTCTACATCATCATCCAAGCCCCTCCGATGAAGTGTGAGCAGTTTACTTCAGACCTATGGGTCCATAGCTAGTAGCTAGATGGCTTCTTCTCTCTTTTTGGATCTCAATACAATGTTCTCCTCCTCTCTCGTGGAGATCTATTCGATGTAATCTTCTTTTTGCGGTGTGTTTGTTGAGACCGATGAATTGTGGATTTATGACCAAGTCTATCTATGAATAATATTTGAATCTTCTCTGAATTCTTTTTTGTATGATTGGTTATCTTTGCAAGTCTCTTCAAATTATCAGTTTGGTTTGGCCTACTAGATTGGTTGTTCTTGCCATGGGAGAAGTGCTTAGCTTTGGGTTCAATCTAGCGGTGTCCTTTCCCAGTGACAGAAGGGGCAACAAGGCACATATTGTATTGTTGCCATCGAGGATAACAAAATGGTTTTTTTATCATATTGCATGAAACTATCCATCTACATCATGTCATCTTGCTTAAGGCGTTACTCTGTTTTTAACTTAATACTCTAGATGCATGCTGGATAGCGGTCGATGAGTGGAGTAATAGTAGTAGATGCAGAATCGTTTTGGTCTACTTGTCTCGGACATGATGCTTATATACATGATCATACCTAGATATTCTCATAACTATGCTCAATTCTGTCAATTGCTCAATAGTAATTTGTTCACCCACCGTAGAATACTTATGCTCTTGAGAGAAGCCACTAGTGAAACCTATGGCCCCTGAGTCTCTTTCTCATCATATCAATCTCCATCACTTTACTATTGCTTTGCTTTTACTTTATTTACTTTGCATCTCTATACCAAAAATACCAAAATATTATTTATTATCTCTATCAGATCTCACTTTCGTAAGTGACCGTGAAGGGATTGACAACCCCTAAGCGTGTTGGTTACGTTGAGCTATTGTTTTTGTGTAGGTACGTGGGACTCGAGCGTAGCCTCCTACTGGATTGATACCTTGGTTCTCAAAAACTGATGGAAATACTTACGCTACTTTGCTGCATCATTCCTTCCTCTTCGGGGAAATCCAACGCAGTGCTCAAGAGGTAGCAGAAACCTTAACCATCTTTGATCAACGAGCTAGTCTAGTAGAGGCATACTAGGGACACGGTGTAGTTTATGTATTCACACATGTATTTAAGTTTCCGGTCAATACAATTCTAGCATGAACAATAAACATTTATCATGGATGGGAAATATGACAATAACCATTTTATTATTGCCTCTAGGGGCATATTTCCAATAGTCTCACACTTGCACTAGAGTCAATAATTTAGTTCACATCTCCATGTGATTAACACCCAATCAGTTCTGGGGTTTGATCATGTTTTGCTTGTGAGAGAGGTTTTAGTCAACGGGTCTGCAACATTCAGATCCGTGTGTACTTCATAAATATCTATGTCATACTATAGATGCTTCTACCAAGCTCCACTTGGAGCTATTCCAAATGACTGCTCGACTATACGTGTCCGGTTCGTGACTCAGAGTCATCCGGATCCGTATCAAATCTTGTATCGACGTAACCCTTTACGACGAACTCTTTATCACCTCCATAACCGAGAAGCATTTCTTTAGTCCTCTAAGGATAATTTTGACCGCTATCCAGTGATCCACTCCCGGATCACTCTTGTACCCCCTGGCCAGACTCATGGCAAGGCACACATCAGGTATGGTACACAACATGGCATACATTATAGAGCCTATGGCTGAGGCATAGGGAATGACCTTCATCCTTCCTCTTTCTTCTACCGTGGTCGAGCTTTGAGTCCTACTCAACTTCACACCTTACAATACTGGAAAGAACTCCTTCTTTGACTAATCCATTTTAAACTCCTTCAAAATTTTGTCAAGGTATGTGCTCTGTGAAAGTATTATCAGGCGTCTTGATCTATCTCTATAGATCTTGATGCCCAATATGTAAGCAGCTTTACCCAGGTCTTCCTTTGAAAAACTCATTTCAAACAACCCTTTATGCTTTCCAGAAATTCTACATCATTTCCAATCAACAATATGTCATCCACATATACTATCAGAAATGCTCTAGAGATCCAACTCACTTTATTGCAAATACAAGTTTCTTCATAACTTCGTATAAACCAAAAAGCTTTGATCACCTCATCAAAGCATATATTACAACTCCGAGATGCTTGCACCAGTCCATAGATGAATCACTAGAGCTTGCATACCTTTGCAGCATCCTTAGGATCCACAAAACCTTCAGGTTGCATCATATACAACTCTTCCTTAAGGAAAGCGATTTCCACATCCATCTACCGGATTTCATAATTGAAAAATGCAACAATTGCTAACATAATTCTAACAGACTTAAGCATCGCTACGGGTGAGAACGTCTCATCGTAGTCAACCCCTTGAACTTGTCAAAAACCTTTTGCGACAAGTCGAGATTTATAGATAGTGGCATTACCATCAATATCTTTCTTCTTATTCTTAAAGATCCATTTATTCCCAATGGCTTGCCGATCATCAGGCGAGTCCACCAAAGTCCGTACTTTGTTCTCATAAATGGATCCCATCTCGGATTTCATGTCCTCAAGCCATTTATTAGAATTCGGGCTCATCATAGCTTTTTCATAGTTCATAGGTTCGCCGTTGTCAAACAACATGACTTCCAGGTCTAGAGTACCGTACCACTCTGGCGCGGAACGTACCCTGGTCGACCTACGAAGTTCAGTAGTAACTTGATCCGAAGTTTCATGATCATCATCATTAGCTTCCTCTTAAGTTGGTGTAGGCATCACGGGAACTGCTTTTTGTGATGTGTTACTTTCCAATTCGAGAGAAGGTATGATTACCTCATCAAGTTCTACTTTCCACCCACCCACTTCTTTCAAGAGAAACTGAAGGAAATATGCCCTAGAGGCAATAATAAAGTTGTTATTTATATTTCCTTGTATCATGATAAATGTTTTATTATTCATGCTAGAATTGTATTAAACCAGAAACTTAGTACATGTGTGAATACATAGACAAAAAGAGTGTCCCTAGTATGCCTCTACTTGACTAGCTCATTAATCAAAGATGGTTAAGTTTCCTAACCATAGACATGTCTTGTCATTTGATGAACGGGATCACATCATTAGAGAATGATGTGATGAACAAGACCCATCCGTTACTTAGCATAATGATCATTTAGTTTTATTGCTATTGCTTTCTTCATGACTTATACATGTTCCTCTCACTATGAGATTATGCAACTCCCGAATACCGAGGAGCACCTTGTGTGCTATCAAACGTCACAACGTAACTGGGTGATTATAAAGATGCTCTACAGGTGTCTCCGATGGTGTTTGTTGAGTTGGCATAGATCGAGATTAGGATTTGTCACTCCGAGTATCGGAGAGGTATCTCTGGGCCCTCTTGGTAATGCACATCACTATGAGCCTTGCAAGCAATGTGACTAATAAGTTAGTTGCGGGATGACGCATTATGGAACGAGTAAAGAGACTTGCCGGTAATGAGATTGAACTAGGTATGAAGGTACCGACGATCGAATCTCGGGCAGGTAACATACCGATGACAAAGGGAACAACGTATGCTGTTATAGGGTTTGACCGATAAAGATCTTCGTAGAATATGTAGGAGCCAATATGAACATCCAGGTTCTGCTATTCGTTATTGATACGTCTCCAACGTATTCATAATTTTTGATTGTTCCATGCTGTTTTATTATCAATCTTGGATGTTTTATAATCATTTTATATCATTTTTTGGTACTAACCTATTGACATAGTGACCAGTGTCAGTTCCTGTTTTTCCCATGTTTATTACATCGCAGAAAATCAATATCAAACGGAGTCGAAATGGCACCAAACTTTACAGTGATTTTTATGGGCCAGAAGGAAGCAGATGGGCCCTGGTTGCACCTGGGGGGAGTCCCGAGGAGGGAACAACCCACCAGGGCGCGTTAGGAGGCCCCAGCGCGCCCTGGTGGGTTGTGCCCACCTCGGGTGTCCCCTGGACCGCCTCTTTGCTCTATAAATACCCCAAAAATCCCAGAACCCTAGGGGAGTCGATGAAATATTCATGCAGCCGTCACAGAGTCCAGAAACACCTGATCCAATCTAGACACCATCTCGGATGGGGTTCACCACCTCCATTGGCGCCTCTCCGATGATGCATGAGTAGTTCTTTGTAGACCTTCGGGTCTGTAGTTAGTAGCTAGATGGCTTCATCTCTCTCTCTCTTGATTCTCAATACAATGGTCTCTTGGTGATCCATATGATGTAACTCTTTTGCGGTGTGTTTGTTGGGATCGATGAACTTTGAGTTTATGATCAGATCTATGTTTTTATATCCATGAAAGTATTTGAGTTTCTTTTATCTCTTTTATACGTGATCTCTTATAGCCTCGTATTTCTTCTATGATATTTGGGTTTTGTCTGGCCAACTTGATCTATTTATCTTGCAATGGGAAGAGGTGCCCGGTAGTGGGTTCGATCTTATGGTGCTTGATCCCAGTGACAGAAAGGGAACTGACACGTATGTATCGTTGCTACTAAGGATAAAAAGACGAGATCTATATCTACCGCCATATAGATAAACGAATCTTGTCTACATCATGTCATCGTTCTTATTGTATTACTCCGTTTTTCCATGAACTTAATACACTAGATGCATGCTGGATAGCGGTCGATGTATGGAGTAATAGTAGTAGATGCAGGCAGGAGTCGGTCTACTAATCTTGGACGTGATGCCTATGTAATGATCATTGCCTGGATATCTTCATAATTATTTGAAGTTCTATCAATTTCCCAACAGTAATTTGTTTACCCACCGTTTGCTATTTTTCTTGAGAGAAGTCCACTAGTGAAACCTATGGCCCACAAATCTTATTTCTCATATATTTTCCTTTGCGATCTACTTTTTCCTTGCTTTTATTTTCAGATCTATTAAACCAAAAATACAAAAATACTTTGCTGCACTTTATTTTATTTGCGATCTATTTATCCAATCTATTACAACCTTTTTACCGTCACGCACCAATTTTTGGCGCCGTTACCCAAAAGGGATTGACAACCCCTTCAACACGTCGGGTTACGAGGTGTTGTTATTTGTGTGCAGGGGCTGTTTATGTTGTGTTGCTTGGTTCTCCTACTGCTTCGATAACCTTGGTTTAATAACTGAGGGAAATACCTACCGCCGCCGTGCTGCATCATCCCTCCCTCTCCAGGGAAATACCAACGTAGTTCCAGCTGCCATCAAGGAGAATTTATGGCGCCGTTACCGGGGAGGACCTTCAACATATACCAGGTTCCTAATCACAAATCTCAACTCCTTGCAATTTACATTATTTGCCATTTGCCTCTCGTTTTCCTCTCCCCCACTTCACAAAAATTTACCATTTTATTTGCCTCTCTTTTTCGTTTGTCGTTTTCTTGCCGGATCTGTTTTTGTGTGTGAGATCTTGTTTGCTGTTATGGATAATTCCTCCTCTACTGCTTGCACTCCCGAGAACGAGGTTCTCAACTTTAAACAAAGGGGAGGAGAAAGTTTAAAAGATGCTTGTTATAGAATTTGCAATGCTCATAATAGATCTATTCGTAAGCAATCTACCGATGTGCTCTTGCGTTGTTTTTATGTTGGCATCACCACTTGGTATAGATTCGTCCTTGATAGATTAACGGTCGAAATTTCTTAATGAGTCCTCCCTTTGACGCTCTTAATGCTATGGGAAATTTAGTGGGCTCACCACCTCTTATGGTTAGTGAAACAATTTTGACTCTTGAGCATGTTATGGAAAGACTAGATGCTATCGAAAAGAAAATGCTCACCGAAGATCATATGGAAATTATACATAAAAAGATGCATAAATTTTCAACTAATCTTGTATCAAAAGCGGGCGATATTTTTAAGTTGTTAAAAGAAAGGGGTACTTTAATCCATGAAAGAACAGAAGAAAGACCGTCTCGGATTGATAAATTGGAAGAAATCTTTAGTAATCTAAGCACGACTTTTACTACCACTAAAATTATTGAGGAAACTCCCGTAAAGAGTAGGATATCCAAAAACAAGGGTGCAACTCCTAGTGATAGCAATAAAGGAGATCTTAAGATGATTAGTATCCACCCTGATTTTGTTGAAGTGATAAAAGATCATTTTTGCAAGAATGAAATCTTTGAATTTATTCCTAGGAGTGTTGTTATTGAAAATCTTTATGCAAAAATCTTTAAGGGATTCTAAGTGTTTGATCGAAGAGTTGGACAAGGATGACAAAACTTAGATCCTTGCTATATGCCTAGCTAAGGGCGTAAAACTATAGCGCTTGTTGGGAGGCAACCCAATGAATAAATTTATTTTTGCTTTTTGCTTCCTGTTCTTGTGTGTTTGCACAATTATGCTACTTTTATAATTGTGTTTTTTGTTTTTAATTAGTGTTTGTGCCAAGTAAGCCTTTAGGATCTTCTTGGGCAATAGTTGTTTGATCTTGCTGAAAAAACAGAAAGTTTACGCTCGCGAAAATATTTATCATATTTTACCAGAGAGCGATAAAATACCCATTCTAATTGCAGTAGATCAATATACAAATTTCTCAGGTCTTCCTATTTTTCAGAGTTTTTGGAGTTACCAAAGTATTCAAAATAGTCAGATTGCTACAGACCGTTCTGTTTTGACAGATTCTGTTTACTTTGTGTTGTGTGCTTATTTTGATGGCTCTATGGTTTTCTTTGATGAGTTTTTGCCATAGAAAAGTTGGAATACAGTAGATATAATAAAAAAACAAAATATGAATTGGTTTGATACATCACTTATAGTAGTGGTTTATTATTCTTATACTAACGGATCTCACGAAGTTTTTGTTGAGTTTTGTGTGATTGAAGTTTTCAAGTTTTGGGTTATCTTACGATGGATGAAGGAAGGATGTAAGAGCCTAAGCTTGGGTATGCCCCGGCATCCCAAGCTATTATCCAAGAATGAGCAACCAACTAAGCTTGGGGATGCCCCCGAGTGGCATCCCCGCTTTCTTCCAACAACTATTGATATTTTACTCGAGACTATAATTTTATTCGTCACATGATATGTGTTTTGCTTGGAGCGTCTTGTATGATATGTGTCTTTGCTTGTTTTATTTTGTGTCTTAAGTGATCAATCCTTGCTGGACACACCTATTCGAGAGAGCCAAAATTATATCATGACTTGTTAGAATTGCTCTCTATGCTTCACTTAAATTTTTATGAGCAATTGACTTGCTCTAGTGCTTCACTTATATCTTTTTGAGCACGGTGTGCTTTATTATTTTTGAAGAAATGCTCTCTTGATTCACTTAGATTTTTCTGAGAGTTAGTAAAATTTTAGAAGAAATTCTCTCTTGCTTCACTTAAATTATTTTGAGAGAAAGAAAAAAAATTATGCTCATGATCTTCACTTATATTTGGTTGAGCTTATGAAAAGCAACTCATGAAAATTAGTGCCAAAGTGATAGATATCCAAGAAGGATAAAGTAAAGAAAATGTCATGAAGATCATTGGACAAAATAAACTTGATTCTTAATAATAGTTTTGAGATATGATGATGTGATATGTGAGTTATGTTGATGAGTAATTGTGCTCTAGTAAGAATATTGGTGTTAAGGTTTGTGATTCCCTATGCATGCACGAAAGTCAATAATCATGCAATGAAAATTATATCCTACTTGTGGTGAATTATTTAGTGTTAATTATGCTTAATGCTTGCTTATGAGATTATTCGTTTCTTGGTTGGTCGCTTCCCAATCTTTTGCTAGCCTTCATTTTGCACTAAGTATTACCTCTACTTGTGCATCCAAAATCATTTAAACCAGTTTTGCCACATGAGTCCACTATATCTACCTATATGCGGTATTCTTTTACCATTCTAAGCAAATTTGCATGTGCCATCTCTAATTTTCAAAATAAACTTCTCTTTTGTGTGTTTGTTTCGCTCGCGGAGCGGTGAGGGGTGGCTAATATTTTCCATGCTAGATGTCTTATTCTCAAGATGAGTGTTTATTCACTTGTCATTGCACGAGATTAAGGCAAAGGTATTAGGGATGCCTAGTCCCGAAATGCAAAAAAATATATTTACTTTATGTTATTAAATAATAAATTCCTTGGAAAGTGTTTATATGGAGGGCACCGGTGGATACGGCTAGCCATGGAAAGTGAAAGTTATGGTGGAAAAAGGAATAAACTTTAATTTTTGTTTGGGAACCGCCTATGGCATATCTAGCATGGAAAGTGTTGGGAACTCTAAGTCATTTTTGTTGGTGGGATGGATACACCTCCTAAAATGTTTTTACCTCTAATTTTTTTTGTTTTGAGCTCTGGCACCTCTACAAATCCCTACTTCCCTCTACGAAGGGCCATTCTTTTACTTTATGCAATTTTTATTCTGAGTCTCCATTTTCTCTCATAAAATCACCAACTAGGAGGCAATATGATCGTGCTCAAGTATTGGGTGTAGTTAATATTCGAGTGTGTTTCATGAATGGATCAATGTTTGTGCATGACGGGCTAGGGATAACTTGTTTTAGCATGGATATTTTGTAAGACATGGTTTCTTGTTGATATGCTTGAGTATCTAAATTATCATGTCAAAACTAGACTATTGCATTGAATCACATAAAATTCCAATTGTTCATGCTATAAAGAAAAGAATATGATATGACTTGATGAACAACACTCCACATAAAAAATCGTGTTTTTATCACTTACCTACTGGAGGATGAGTAGGAGTTAAGCTTGGGGATGTTGATACGTCTCCAACGTATCTATAATTTTTGATTGTTCCATGCTATTTTATTATCAATCTTGGATGTTTTATAATCATTTTATATCATTTTCTGGTACTAATCTATTGACATAGTGCCCAGTGCCAGTTCCTGTTTTCCCCATGTTTTTTACATCACAGAAAATCAATATCAAACAGAGTCCAAATGGCACAAAACTTTACGATGATTTTTTATGGGCCAGAAGGAAGCAGATGGGCCCTGGTTGCACCTGGGGGGAGTCCTGAGGAGGGGACAACCCACCAGGGCGCGCTAGGAGGCCCTGGCACACCCTGGTGGGTTGTGCCCACCTCGGGTGCCCCCCGGACCGCCTCTTTGCTCTATAAATACCCTAAAAATCCCAGAACCCTAGGGAGTCGATGAAATATTCATGCAGCTGCTGCAGAGTCCAAAAACACCAGATCCAATCTAGACACCATCTCGGATGGGGTTCACCACCTCCATTGGCGCCTCTCCGATGATGCGTGAGTAATTCTTTGTAGACCTTCAGGTCCTTAGTTACTAGCTAGATGGCTTCATCTCTCTCTCTTGATTCTCAATACAATGGTCTCTTGGAGATCCATATGATGTAAATCTTTTGCGGTGTGTTTGTTGGGATCGATGAACTTCGAATTTATGATCAGATCTATGTTTTTATATCCATGAAAGTATTTGAGTTTCTTTGATCTCTTTTATGCATGATCTCTTATAGCCTCGTATTTCTTCTCCGTTATTCAGGTTTTGTCTGGCCAACTTGATCTATTTATCTTGCCATGGGAAGAGGTGCCCGGTAGTGGGTTCGATCTTATGGTGCTTGATCCCAGTGACAGAAAGGGAACTGACACGTATGTATCGTTGCTACTAAGGATAAAAAGACGAGATCTATATCTACCGCCATATAGATAAACGAATCTTGTCTACATCATGTCATCGTTCTTATTGTATTACTCCGTTTTTCCATGAACTTAATACACTAGATGCATGCTGGATAGCGGTCGATGTATGGAGTAATAGTAGTAGATGCAGGCAGGAGTCGGTCTACTAATCTTGGACATGATGCCTATGTAATGATCATTGCCTGGATATCGTCATAATTATTTGAAGTTCTATCAATTTCCCAACAATAATTTGTTTACCCGCCGTTTGCTATTTTTGTTGAGAGAAGCCACTAGTGAAACCTACGGCCCCCGGGTCTTATTTCTCATATATTTGCCTTTGCGATCTACTTGTTTCTTGCTTTTATTTTCAGATCTTTAAACCAAAAATACAAAAATACTTTGCTGCACTTTATTTTATTTGCGATCTATTTATCCAATCTATTACAACCTTTTTACCATCACGCACCAATTTCTGGTGCCGTTACCCGAAAGGGATTGACAACCCCTTTAACACGTCGGGTTGTGAGGTGTTGTTATTTGTGTGAAGGGGCTGTTTACGTTGTGTTGCTTGGTTCTCCTACTGGTTCGATAATGTTGGTTTCATAATTGAGGGAAATACCTACCGCCGCTATGATGCATCATCCCTCCCTCTCTGGGGAAATACCGACGTAGTTCCAGCTGCCATCAGTTATTGACCGGCGATGTGTCTCGGTCATGTCTACATAGTTCTCGAACCCTTAGGGTCCGCATGTTTAACGTTCGATGACGATTTGTATTATGAGTTATGTGATTTGATGACCAAAGTTTGTTTGGAGTTCCATATGAGATCATGGACATGACGAGGAGTCTCGAAATGGTCGACACATAAATATTGGACGATGTTATTCGGACACCGGATGAGTTCCGAGGGGTACCAGGTAACTATCGGAGTGCCGGAGGATTATAGGAACCCCCCGGGGGAACTAATGGGCCTTCATGGGCCTTAGTGGGGGAGAGAGAAGGGCCACAAGGGGTTGGCCGCCCCCTGCAAGTCCGAATTGGACTAGGGGAAGGGGGCGGCGCCCCCCTTTCCTTCCCTTCCCCCCTCTCCTTTCCTCCTCCCCCTTCCACCAAGTGGAATCCTACTAGGACTTGGAGTCCTAGTAGGACTCCTCTCCTTGGTGCGCCCTACAGGGGTCGGCCGACCTCCCCCTCTCCTCCTTTATATACGGGGGCAGGGGGCACCCTAGAACACACAAGATCAATTGTTTTAGCCGTGTGCGATGCCCCCCTCCACAGTTTACCACCTCGGTCATATCGTCATAGTGCTTAGGCGAAGCCTTGCGCCGGTAAGTTCATCATCACTGTCACCACGCCGTCGTGCTGACGGAACTCTCCCTCGTCCTCAGCTGGATCAAGAGCTCGAGGGACGTCATCGTGCTGAATGTGTGTTGAACACGGAGGTGCCGTACGTTCGGTGCTAGGATCGGTTGAATCGCGAAGACGTTCGACTACATCAACCGCGTTACTAAACGCTTCCGCTTTCGGTCTACGAGGGTATGCGGACACACTCTCTCCTCTCATTGGTATGTATCTCCTAGATAGATCTTGCGTGATCGTAGGTAGATTTTTTGAAATACTGTATTCCCCAACAGTGGCATTCGAGCCAGGTTTATGCGTAGATGTTATATGCACGAGTAGAACACAAAGAGTTGTGGGCGATAATAGTCATACTACTTACCAGCAACGTCTTACTTTGATTCGGCGGTATTGTTGGATGAAGCGGCCCGGACCGACATTACATGACCGCGTTCATGAGACTGGTTCTACCGACGTGCTTTGCAAACAGGTGGCTACCGGGTGTCCGTTTCTCCAACTTTAGTTGAATCAAGTTTGACTACGCCCGGTCCTTGTTGAAGGTTAAAACAACGCACTTGACGAAAAATTGTTGTGGTTTTGATGCGTAGGTAAGACCGGTTCTTTCTAGAAGCCCGTAGCGGCCACGTAAAGCTTGCAACAACAAAGTAGAGGATGCCTAACTTGTTTTTGCAGGGCATGTTGTGATGTGATATGGTCAAGACGTGATGATATATAAATTGTTGTATGAGATGATCATGTTTTGTAAAAGTTATCGGCAACTGGCAGGAGCCTTATGGTTGTCACTTTATTGTATGAAATGCAATCGCCATGTAATTGCTTTACTTTATTACTAAGCGGTAGCAATAGTCATGGAAGCAATAGTTGCCGAGATGACAATGATGCTACGATGGAGATCAAGGTGTCAAGCCGGTGACAATGGTGATCATGACGGTGCTTTGGAGATGGAGATCAAAGGCACAAGATGATGATGGCCATATCATATCACTTACTTTGATTGCATGTGATGTTTATCCTTTATGCATCTTATTTTGCTTAGTACGGTGGTAGCATTATAAGATGACCCTCACTAAATTTCAAGGTATAAGTGTTCTCCCTGAGTATGCACCGTTGCTACAGTTCGTCATGCCGAGACACCACATGATGATCGTGTGTGATAAGCTCTAAGTTCACATACAACAGGTGCAAGCCAGTTTTGCACACGCAGAATACTCAGGTTAGACTTGACGAGCCTAGCATATGCAGATATGGCCTCGAAACATTGAGATCGAAAGGTCGAACATGAATCATATAGTAGATATGATCAACATAGTGATGTTCACCATTGAAAACTACTCCATCTAACGTGATGATCGGACATGGTTTAGTTGATTTGGATCACGTGATCATTTAGATGACTAGAGGGATGTCTATCTAAGTGGGATTTCTTAAGTAATATGACTAATTGAACTTTAATTTATCATGAACTTAGTACCTAATAGTATTTTGCATGTCTATGTTGCTGTAGATCAATGGCCCGTGCTACCGTTCCCTTGAATTTTAATGCGTTCCTAGAGAAAGCTAAATTGAAAGACGATGGTAGCAACTACATGGACTGGGTCCGTATCTTGAGGATTATCCTCATTGCTGCATAGAAGAATTACGTCCTGGAAGCACCGCTAGGTGCAAGACCTGCTACAGGAGCAACTCTTGACGTTATGAACGTATGGCAGAGCAATGTTGATGACTACTCGATAGTTCAGTGTGCTTTACGGCTTAGAATCGGGACTTCAACGATGTTTCGAACGTCATGGAGCATATGAGATGTTCCAGGACTTGAAGTTAATATTTCAAGCAAATGCCCGAATTGAGAGATATGAAGTCTCTAATAAGTTCTATAGCTGCAAGATGGAGGAGAATAGTTCTGTCAGTAAACATATACTCAGAATTTCTGGCTACCACAACCACTTGACTCAACTGGGAGTTAATCTTCCTGATGATAGTGTCATTAATAGAGTTCTTCAATCACTGCCACCAAGCTACAAAAGCTTCGTGATGAACTATAATATGCAAGGGATGGATAAGACAATTCCCGAGCTCTTCGCAATGCTAAAGGCTACGGAGGTAGAAATCAAGAAGGTGCATCAAGTGTTGATGGTTAACAAGACCACTAGTTTCAAGAAGAAGGGCAAAGGGAAGAAAGGGAACTTCAAGAAAAATGGCAAGCAAGTTGCTGCTCAAGTGAAGAAGCCCAAGTCTAGACCTAAGCCTGAGACTGAGTGCTTCTACTGCAAAGGGACTGGTCACTAGAAGCGGAACTGCCCCAAGTATTTGGCGGATAAGAAGGATGGCAAAGTGAAAGGTATATTCGATATACATGTTTTTGATGTGTACCTTACTAATGCTCGTAGTAGTGCCTGGGTATTTGATACCGGTTCTGTTGCTCATATTTGCAACTCGAAATAGGGGCTACGGATTAAACGAAGATTGGCTAAGGACGAGGTGACGATGCGCGTGGGAAATGGTTCCAAAGTCGATGTGATCGCCGTCGGCACGCTACCTCTACATCTACCACCGGGATTAGTTTTAGACCTGAATAATTGTTATTTGGTGCGAGCGTTAAGCATGAACATTATATCTGGATCTTGTTTGATGCGAGATGGTTATTCATTTCAATCAGAGAATAATGGGTGTTCTATTTATATGAATAGTATCTTTTATGGTCATGCACCCTTGATGAGTGGTCTATTTTTGTTAAATCTCGATTGTAGTGATACACATATTCATAATATTGAAGCCAAAAGATGCAAGGTTAATAATGATAGTGCAACTTATTTGTGGCACTGCCGTTTAGGTCATATTGGTGTAAAACGCATGAAGAAACTCCATGCTGATGGTCTTTTGGAATTACTTGATTATGAATCACTTGATGCTTGCGAACCATGCCTCATGGGCAAGATGACTAACACCCTGTTCTCCGGAACAATGGAGCAAGCAACTGACTTGTTGGAAATAATACATACTGATGTATGCGGTCCGATGAGTGTTGAGGCTCGCGGCAGGTATCGTTATTTTCTGACCTTCACAGATGATTTGAGCAGACATGGGTATATCTACTTGATGAAACATAAGCCTGAAACATTTGAAAAGTTCAAAGAATTTCATAGTGAAGTGGAAAATCATCATAACAAGAAAATAAAGTATCTACAATCTGATCGTGGAGGAGAATATTTGAGTTATGAGTTTGGTCGTCATTTGAAACAGTGTGGAATAGTTTCGCAACTCACGCCACCTGGAACACCACCGCGTAATGGTGTGTCCGAATGTCATAACCGCACTTTATTAGGTATGGTGCGATCTATGATGTCTCTTACTGATTTACCGCTATCGTTTTGGGGTTATGCTTTAGAGACGACCGCATTCACGTTAAATAGGGCATCATCTAAATCCATTGAGACGACACCATATGAACTGTGGTTTGTCAAGAAACCCAAGTTGTTGTTTCTTAAAGTTTGGGGCTACGATGCTTATGTGAAAAAGCTTCAACCTGATGAGCTCGAACCCAAATCGGACAAATGTGTCTTCATAGGATACCCAAAGGAAACTGTTGGGTACACCTTCTATCACAGATCCAAAGGCAAGATATTCGTTGCTAAGAATGGATCCTTTCAAGTGAAGGAGTTTCTCTCAAAAGAAGTGAATGGGAGGAAAGTAGAACTTGATGAGGTAATTGTACCTTCTCCTGAATTGGAAAGTAGTTCATCACAGAAATCAGTTCCAGTGATTCCTACACCAATTAGTGAGGAAGCTAATGATGATGATCATGAAACTTAAGATCAAGTTTCTACTAAACCTCATAGGTCAACCCGAGTAAGATCCGCACCAGAGTGGTACGGTAATCCTGTTCTGGAGGTCATGTTACTTGACCATGATGAACCTATGAACTATGAGGAAGCAATGATGAGCCCAGATTCCGCAAAATGGCTTGAGGCCATGAAATCTGAGATGGGATCCATGTATGAGAACAAAGTGTGGACTTTGGTTGACTTGCCCGATGATCGGCAAGCCATAGAGAATAAATGGATCTTCAAGAAGAAGACTGACGCTGACGGTAATGTTACTGTCTACAAAGCTCTACTTGTTGCAAAAGGTTTTCAACAAGTTCAAGGAGTTGACTACGATGAGACCTTCTCACCCGTAGCGATGCTTAAGTCTGTCTGAATCATGTTAGCAATTGCCGCCTTTTATGATTATGAAATTTGGCAAATGGATGTCAAAACTGCATTCCTTAATGAATATCTTAAAGAAGAGTTGTATATGATGCAACCAGAAGGTTTTGTCGATCCTAAAGGTGCTAACAAAGTGTGCAAGCTCCAGTGATCCATTTATGGACTGGTGCAAGCCTCTCGGAGTTGGAATATACGCTTTGATAGTGTGATCAAAGCATATAGTTTTATACAGACTTTTGGAGAAGCCTGTATTTAAAAGAAAGTGAGTGGGAGCTCTGTAGCATTTCTAATATTATATGTGGATGACATATTGTTCATTGGAAATAATACAGAATTTCTGGATAGCATAAAAGGATACTTCAATAAGGATTTTTCAATGAAGGACCTCGATGAAGTTGCTTATATATTGGGCATCAAGATCTATAGAGATAGACCAAGACGCTTAATTGGACTTTCACAAAGCACATACCTTGATAAAGTTTTGAAGAAGTTCAAAATGGATTAGACAAAGAAAGGGTTCTTGACTGTGTTACAAGGTGTGAAGTTGAGTCAGACTCAATGCCCGACCACTGCAGAAGATAGAGAGAAAATGAAAGTCATTCCCGATGCCTCAGTCATAGGTTCTATCATGTATGCAATGTTGTGTACCAGACCTGATGTGTGCCTTGCTATAAGTTTAGCAGGGAGGTACCAAAGTAATCCAGGAGTGGATCACCAGACAACCGTCAAGAACATCCTGAAATACGTGAAAAGGACTAAGGATATGTTTCTCGTTTATAGAGGTGACAAAGAGCTCGTCGTAAATGGTTACGTCGATGCAAGCTTTGACACTGATCCGGATGACTCTAAGTCACAAACCGGATATGTATTTATATTGAATGGTGGAGCTGTCAGTTGGTGCAATTCCAAGCAGAGCGTCATGGCGGGATCTACGTGTGAAGCGGAGTACATAGCTGCATCGGAAGCAGCAAATGAAGGATTCTGGATGAAGGAGTTCATATCCGATCTAGGTGTAATACCTAGTGCATCGGGTCCTATAAAAATCTTTTGTGATAATACTGGTGCAATTGCCTCGGCAAAGGAATCCAGATTTCACAACAGAACCAAGCACATCAAGAGATGCTTCAATTCCATCCGCGATCCAGTCAAGGAGGGAGACATAGAGATTTGCAAGATACACACGGATCTGAATGTTGCAGACTCGTTGACTAAGCCTCTCTCACGAGAAAAACATGATCAACACCAAGACTCCATGGGTGTTAGAATCATTACTATGTAATCTACATTATTGACTCTAGTGCAAGTGGGAGACTGAAGGAAGCCCTAGAGGCAATATGAAAGTTATTATCTATATTTCCTTATATCATGATAAATGTTTATTATTCATGCTAGAATTGTATTAAACCGGAAACTTAGTACATGTGTGAATACGTAGACAAACTGAGTGTCCCTAGTATGCCTCTACTTGACTAGCTCGTTAATCAAAGATCGTTAAGTTTCCTGACCATAGACATGTGTTGTCATTTGATGAACGGGATCACATAATTAGAGAATGATGTGATGGACAAGACCCATCTGTTAGCTTAGCCATAATGATCGTTTAGTTTTATTGCTATTGCTTTCTTCATGACTTATACATGTTCCTCTGACTACGAGATTATGCAACTCCTGAATACCGGAGGAACACCTTGTGTGCTATCAAACGTCACAACATAACTGGGTGATTATAAAGATGCTCTACAGGTGTCTCCGATGGTGTTTGTTGAGTTGGCATAGATCGAGATTAGGATTTGTCACTTCGAGTATCGGAGAGGTATCTCTGGGCCCTCTCGGTAATGCACATCACTATGAGCCTTGCAAGCAATGTGACCGCCGCCCCCTTCCCCTAGTCCAATTCGGACTGCCAAGGGGGGGCACGGCCAGCCCCCTGTGGCCCTTTTCTCTCCCCACTAAGGCCCATTAGTTCCCCCAGGGGGTTCCGATAACCCTCCGACACTCAGATAGTTGCCTGGACCTCTCAGAACTCATCCGGTGTCCGAATAACATCGTCCAATATATCAATCTTTATGTATCAACCATTTCGAGACTCCTCGTCATGTTCGTGATCTCATCCAGAACTCCGAACAAACTTCAGTGATCAAATCACATAACTCATAATACAAATCATCATCGAACGTTAAGCGTGCGGACCCTACGGGTTCGAGAACTATGTAGACATGACCGAGACACATCTCCGGTCTATAACCAATAGCGGAACCTGGATGCGCATATTGGCTCCTACATATTCTATGAAGATCTTTATCAGTCAAACTGCATAACAGCATACGTTGTTCCCTTTGTCATCGGTATGTTACTTGCCCGAGATTCGATCGTCGGTATCATCATACCTAGTTCAATCTCATTACTGGCAAGTCTCTTTACTCGTTCCTAGTAGGACCCCTCTCCTTGGCGCGCCCTACAGGGGTCGGCCGGCCTCCCCCTCTCCTCC
Source organism: Triticum urartu (assembly GCF_003073215.2). Classification (NCBI taxonomy): domain Eukaryota; kingdom Viridiplantae; phylum Streptophyta; class Magnoliopsida; order Poales; family Poaceae; genus Triticum; species Triticum urartu. Next base: position 513,610,719 of record NC_053025.1, on the reverse strand, counting down.
TTTATATACGGGGGCAGGGGCACCCTAGAACACACAAGATCAATTGTCTTAGCCATGTGCGGTGCCCCCCTCCACATTTTACCACCTTGGTCATATCGTCGTAGTGCTTAGGCGAAGCCCTGCGCCGGTAACTTCATCATCACCGTCACCATGCCGTCATGCTGATGGAACTCTCCCTCGTCCTCAACTGGATCAAGAGCTTGAGGGACGTCATCGTGCTAAATGTGTGCTGAACACAGAGGTGCCGTACGTTCCGTGCTAGGATTGGTTGAATTGCGAAGATGTTCGACTACATCAACCACGTTACTAAACGCTTCCGCTTTCAGTCTATGAGGGTACGTGGACACACTCTCCCCACTCGTTGCTATGCATCTCCTAGACAAATCTTGCGTGATCGTAGGTAATGTTCTTGAAATACTGCGTTCCCCAACAGAAACTGCTTCCCTAGAAAGGACCGTTCTTGGCAACAAAGATCTTGCCCTTGGATCTGTGGTAGAAGGTATACCCAATGGTCTCTTTAGGGTATCCTATGAAGATGCACTTCTTCGCTTTGGGTTCGAGCTTATCGGGCTGAAGCCTCTTGACATAAGCGTCACATCCCGAAACTTTAAGAAACGACATATTAGATTTCTTGCCAAACCACAACTCATACGGTGTCGTTTCAACAGATTTAGACGGTGCCCTATTTAAAGTGAATGCGGTTGTCTCTAATTCATAACCCCAAAATGAAACTGGAAAATTGGTAAGAGACATCATAGAACGCACCATATCCAATAGAGTACGATTACGACGTTCAGACACACCATTACGCTGTGGTGTTCCAGGTGGCATGAGCTGTGAAACAATTCCATATTGTCTTAAATGCATACCAAACTCATAACTCAAATATTCACCTCAATGATCAGATCGTAGAAATTTAATTTTCTTATTATGATGGTTCTCCACTTCACTCTGAAATTCCTTGAACTTTTTCAAATGTTTCAGACTTGTGTTTCATTAAGTAAATATACCCATATCTACTCAAACCGTCTGTGAAGATAAGAAAATAACAATATCCACCGTGTGTTTCAACAATCATCGGACAACATACATCGGTATATATTATTTCCAATAAGTCACTTGCCCACTCCATTGTTCCGGAAAATGGAGTTTTAGTCATCTTGCCCATGAGGCATGGTTCACATGAAGGAAATATGCCCTAGAGGCAATAATAAAGTTGTTATTTATATTTCCTTATATCATGATAAATGTTTATTATTCATGCTAGAATTGTATTAACCGGAAACTTAGTACATGTGAATACATAGACAAACAGAGTGTCCCTAGTATGCCTCTACTTGACTAGCTCATTAATCAAAGATGGTTAAGTTTCCTAGCCATGGACATGTGTTGTCATTTGATGAACAGGATCACATCATTAGAGAATGATGTGATGGACAAGACCCATCTGTTAGCTTAGCATAATGATCGTTCAGTTTTATTGCTACTACTTTCTTCATAACTTATACATGTTCCTCTGACTATGAGATTATGCAACTCCCGAATACCGGAGGAACACCTTGTGTGCTATCAAACGTCACAACATAACTGGGTGATTAACAAGATGCTCTACAGGTGTCTTCGATGCGGTTTGTTGAGTTGGCATAGATCGAGATTAGGATTTGTCACTCCGTGTATCGGAGAGGTATCTCTGGGCCCTCTCGGTAATGCACATCACTATAAGACTTGCAAGCAATGCGACTAATGAGTTAGTTACGGGATGATGTATTACGGAACGAGTAAAGGGACTTGCCGGTAACGAGATTGAGCTAGGTATTGAGATACCGACGATCGAATCTCGGGCAAGTAACATACCGATGCCAAAGTGAACAAGGTATGTTGTTATGTGGTTTGACCGATAAAGATCTTCGTAGAATACGTAGGAGCCAATATGAGCATCCAGGTTCCACTATTGGTTATTGACCGGAGACGTGTCTCGGTCATGTCTACATAGTTCTCAAGACCGTAGGGTCCGCACGCTTAACGTTCGGTGACGATTGGTATTACGAGTTTATGTGTTTTGATGTACCGAAGGTAGTTCGGAGTTCCGTATGAGATCGGGGACATGACGAGGAGTCTCGAAATGGTCGAGACATAAAGATCGATGTATTGGATGACTATATTCGGACATCGGAAAGGTTCCAAGTGATTCGGGTATTTTTCGGAGTACCAGAGAGTTACGGGAATTCGCCAGGGAGTATATGGGCCTTATTGGGATTTAGGGGAAAGAGAGAGAGGAGGCTGCGCGCCCCCAAGGCCTAGTCCGAATTTGACTAGAGGGAGGGGCGGCGCCCCCTCCTTCCTTCTCTTCTCTTTTCCCTTTCCTTCTCTCATACTCCTACTACATGGAAGGGGGGAATCCTACTCCCGGTGGGAGTAGGACTCCCCAGGGCGCGCCATAGGAGGGCCGGCCCTCCTCCACTCCTTTATATACGTGGCCAGGGGGCACCCCATAGACACACAAGTTGATCATTGATCCCTTAGCCGTGTGCGGTGCCCCCCTCTACCATAATCCACCTCGGTCATATCATCGTAGTGCTTAGGCGAAGCCCTGCGACGGTAGCGTCATCATCATCGTCATCACGCCATCGTGCTGACGAAGCTCTCCCTCGACACTCAGCTGGATCAAGAGTTCGTGGGACATCACCGAGCCGAATGTGTGTAGATCGCGGAGGTGTCGTACTTTCAGTACTAGGATCGGTCGATCGTGAAGACGTGTGACTACATCAACCGCATTGTCATAACGCTTTCGCTTATGGTCTACGAGGGTACGTGGACAACACTCTTCCCCCTCGTTGCTATGCATCACCATGATGTTGCGTGTGCGTATGAAATTTTTGAAATTACTACGTTCGCCAACAGTGGCATCCGAGCCAGGTTTATGCGTAGATGTTATATGCACGAGTAGAACACAAGTGAGTTGTGGGCGATACAAGTCATACTGCTTACCAACATGTCATACTTTGGTTCGACGGTATTGTTGGATGAAGCGGCCCGGACCGACATTACGCGTACGCTTACGCGAGACTGGTTCTACCGACATGCTTTGCACACAGGTGGCTAGCGGGTGTCAGTTTCTCCAACTTTAGTTGAACCGAGTGTGACTACGCCCGGTCCTTGTTGAAGGTTAAAACAAGACTAACTTGTTGAAATATCGTTGTGGTTTTGATGCGTAGGTAAGAACAGTTCTTGCTCAGCCCGTAGCAGCCACGTAAAACTTGCAACAACAAAGTAGAGGACGTTTAACTTGTTTTTGTAGGGCATGTTGTGATGTGATATGGTCAAGACGTGATGAGATATAAATTTTTGTATGAGATGATCATTTTTTTGTTAAAGTTATCGGCAACTGGCAGGAGCCTTATGGTTGTCTCTTTATTGCATAAGATGCAAGTGCCATGTAATTGCTTTATTTTATCGCTATGCGATAGCAATAGTTGCAAAAGCAATAGCTGGTGAGACGACCATGTGATGACACGTTGATAAAAGATCAAGATGATGGAGATCATGGTGTCATGCCGGTAACAATGGAGATCATGACAGTACTTTGGAGAGATCAAAGGCACAAGATGATGATGGCCATATCATGTCATATATTTTTGATTGCATGTGATGTTTATCTTTTATACATCTTATTTTGCTTAGTTCGGCGATAGCTTTATAAGATGATCTCTCACTAAATTTCAAGGTACAAATGTTCTCCTTGAGTATGCACCATTGCGAAAGTTCATCGTGCCGAGACACCACGTGATGATCGGGTGTGATAAGCTCTACGTTCATATATAACGGGTGCAAGCCAGTTTTGCACACACAGAAATACTCGGGTTAAACTTGACGAGCCTAGCATATGCAGATATGGCCTCAGAACACTAGAGATCGAAAGGTTGAGCATGAATCATATAGTAGATGTGATCAACATAATGATGTTCACCATTGAAAACTACTCCATCTCACGTGATGATCGGACATGGTTTAGTTGATTTGGATCACATAATCATTTAGATGACTAGAGGGATCTCTATCTAGTGGGATTGCTTAAGTAATATGATTAATTGAACTTAAATTTATCATGAACTTAGTCCCGATAGTATTTGCATATCTATGTTGTAGATCAATAGCTCGCACATAGCTTCCCGTTTAGTTTTGATATGTTCCTAGAGAAAAATAAGTTGAAAGATGATAGTAGCAATGATGCGGACTGGGTCCGTGATATGAGGATTATCCTCATTTCTGCACAGAAGAATTATGTCCTTAATACACCGCTAGGTAACAGACCTATTGCAGGAGCAGATGCACACGTTATGAACGTTTGATAAAGCTCGGTATGATGACTACTTAATAGTTTAGTGCACCATGCTTTACGGCTTAGAACCGGGACTTCAAAAACATTTTGTATGCCACGGAACATATAAGATGTTCTAAGAGTTGAAATTGGTATTTCATACTCATGCCCGTGTCGAGAGGTATGAGACCTTTGACAGTACTTTGCCTACAAGGTGGAGGAGAATAGCTCAACCAGTGAGCATGTGCTCAGATTGTCTGGGTACTACAATTGCTTGAATCAAGTGGGAGTTAATCTTCCAGATAAGATAGTAATTGATAAAGTTCTCTAGTCACTATCACCGAGTTACTAGAACTTAGTGATTAACTATAATATGCAAGGGATGACGAAAGTAATTCCCAAGCTCTTCGCGATGCTGAAATCGGTGAAGGTAGAAATCAAGAAATAGCATCAAGTGTTGATGGTTAACAAGACCACTAGTTTCAAGAAAAAGGGCAAAGGGAAAGAAAGAGGAACCTCAAAAAGGAAAGGCAAGAAAGTTTCCACTCCCATGAAGAAGCTCAAAGCTAGACCCAAGCCTGGAACTGAGTGCTTCTACTGCAAAGGAAATGGTCACTGGAAGTGGAACTGCCCTAGATACTTGGCAGATAAGAAGGATGGGAAAGTGAACAAAAGTATATATTTGATATACATGTTATTGATGTGTACTTTACTAGTGTTTATAAAAACACCTCAGTATTTGATACTGGTTCGGTTACTAAGAGTAGTAACTCGAAATGGGAGTTGCAAAATAAACAGAGATAGTTAAGGGCGAGGTGATGATGTGAGTTGGAAGTGATTCCAAGGTTGATAAGATCACCATCGCACACTCCCTTTACCTTCGGGATTAGTGTTGAACCTAAAACAAATGTTATTTGATGTTTGCATAAAGCATAATATGATTGGATCATGTTTATTGCAATATAGTTATTCATTTAAGTCAAGGATAATTGTTATTCTGTTTACATGAATAAAACCTTCTGAGGTCATACGCCCAAGGTGAATGGTTTATTGAATCTCGATCGTAATAATACACATATTCATAATATTGAAGCCAAAAGATGCAAAGTTAATAATGATAGTGCAACTTATATGTGGCACTGCCGTTTAGGTCATATTGGCGTAAAGCGCATGAAGAAACTCCATGTTGATGGGCTTTTGGAATCACTTGATTATGAATCATTTGATACTTGCGAACCGAGCCTCGTGGGCAAGATGACTAAAACTCCATTCTCCAGAACAATGGAGCAAGCAACCGACTTATTGGAAATATACATACGGATGTATGCAATCCGATGAGTGTTGAGGCTCGAGACGGGTATCATTATTTTCTGATCTTCACAAATGATTTGAGCAGATATGGGTATATCTACTTGATGAAACATAAGTCTAAAACATTTGAAAATTTCAAAGAATTTCAGAGTGAAGTGGAAAATCATTGTAACAAGAAAATAAAGTTTCTGCGATCTGATCGTGCAGGAGAATATTTGAGTTATGAGTTTGGTCTTCATTTGAAACAATGTGGAATAGTTTTGCGACTCACACCACCTGGAACACCACAACGTAATGGTGTGTCCGAACGTCATAACCGTACTTTATTAGATATGGTGCAATCTATGATGTCTCTTACCGATTTATCACTATCATTTTGGGGTTATGCATTAGAGACAGCAGCATTCACGTTAAATAGGGCACCATCCAAATCCATTGAGACGACACCATATGAACCGTGGTTTAGCAAGAAACCTAAGCTGTCGTTTCTTAAAGTTTGGGACTATGATGCTTATGTAAAAAAGTTTCAACCTAATAAGCTTGAACCAAAATCGGAGAAATGCGTCTTCATAGGATACCCAAAGGAAACTGTTGGGTACACCTACTATCACAGATCCGAAGGCAAGATATTCGTTGCTAAGAATGGATCCTTTCTAGAGAAGAAGTTGCCCTCGAAAGAAGAGATTGGGAGGAATGTAAAACTTGATGAGGTAATTGTACCTTCTAGGTAAACTAGAATATGTTCCACACCAGAGTGGTACGGTAATCCTGTTTTGGACGTCATATTACTTGACCATGACGAACCTACGAACTATGAGGAAGCGATGATGAGACCAGATTCCATGAAATGGCTTGAAGCCATGAAATTTGAGATGAGATCCATGTATTAGAACAAAGTATGGACTTTGATTGACTTGCCCGTTGATCGGTGAGCCATTAAGAATAAATGGATTTTCAAGAGGAAGACAGACACTGATAGTAGTGTTACTATCTACAAAGCTCGAATTGTCGCAAAAGGTTTTCGACAAGTTCAAGATGTTGACTACGATGAGATTTTCTCACTCGTAGCGATGCTTAAGTCTATCCGAATCCTATTAGCAATTGCCACATTTTATGAAATCTGGCAAATGGATGTCAAAACTACATTCCTTAATGGATTTCTTAAAGAAGAGTTGTATATGATGCAACAAGAAGGTTTTTTCAATCCTAAAGGTGCTAACAAAGTGTGCAAGCTCCAGCGATCCATCTATGGACTGGTGCAAGCATCTCGGAGTTGGAATATATACTTTGATAAAGTGATCAAAGCATATGGTTTTATATAGACTTATGGTGAAGCCTGTATTTACAAGAAAATTAGTGGGAGCACTACAACATTTCTGATAAGTATATGTGAATGACATATTGTTGATCGGAAATAATGTAGAATTTTCTGGAAAGCATAAAGGAGTGTTTGAAAAGAGTTTTTCAAAGAAAGACCTCGATGAAGCTACTTACATATTGAGCATCAAGATCTATAGAGATAGATCAAGACGCTCGATATATTTTCAATGGGTACATACCTTGACAAGATTTTGAAGTAGTTCAAAATGGAAAAGTCAAAGAAGGAGTTCTTCCCTGTGTTGCAAGGTGTGAAGTTGAGTAAAGACTCAAAACCCGACCACGGCAGAAAATAGAAAGAGAATGAAAAGTCATTCCCTATGCCTCAGTCATAGATTCTATAAAGTATGCAATGCTGTGCACCAGACCTATTGTGTACCTCACCATAAGTTTGGCAAGAGCGTACAATAGTGATCCAGGAGTGGATCACTAGACAGCAGTAAAAAATATCCTTAGTGGAATAAGGAAATGGTTCTTGGTTATGGAGGTGACAAAGAGTTCGTTGTAAAGAGTTACGTTGATGCAAGCTTTGACACCGATCTGGATGACTTTAAGTCTCGATCTAGATACATATCAAAAGTGGGAGCAATTAGCTAGAGTAGGTCCGTGCAAAACATTGTAGACATAGAAAATTTGCAAAACAATACGACTCTGAATGTGGCAGGCCCGTTGAATAAATTTCTCTCACAAGCAAAACATGATCACTCTTTGGGTTTTAATCACATAGAAATGTGAAGTAGATTATTGACTCTAGTAAACCCTTTGGGTGTTAGTCACATGGATATGTGAACTAATCACATAAAGATGTGAACTATTGGTGTTAAATCACATGATGGTGTGAACTAGATTATTGACTCTCGTCCAAGTGGGAGACTGAAGGAAATATGCCCTAGAGTTAATACTAAAGTTGTTATTTATATTTCCTTATATCATGATAAATGTTTATTATTCATGCTAGAATTGTATTAACCAGAAACTTAGTACATGTGTGAATACATAGACAAACAGAGTGTCCCTAGTATGCCTCTACTTGACTAGCTCGTTAATCAAAGATGGTCAAGTTTCCTAGCCATGGACATGTGTTGTCATTTGATGAATGGGATCACATCATTAGAGAATTATGTGATGGAAGACCCATCCGTTAGCTTAGCACAATGATCGTTCAGTTTTATTGTTACTGCTTTCTTCATGACTTATACATGTTCCTCTGACTATGAGATTATGAAACTCCCGAATACCGGAGGAACACCTTGTGTGCTATCAAATGTCACAACATAATTGGGTGATTATAAAGATGCTCTATAGGTGTCTTTGATGGTGTTTGTTGAGTTGGCATAGATCAAGATTAGGATTTGTCACTCCGTGTATCGGAGAGGTATCTCTGGGCCCTCTCGGTAATGCACATCACTATAAGCCTTGTAAGCAATGCAACTAATGAGTTAGTTGCGGGATGATGTATTACGGAACGAGTAAAGAGACTTGCCGGTAACGAGATTGAGCTAGGTATTGAGATACCGACGATCGAATCTCGGGCAAGTAACATATCGATGATAAAGGGAACAACGTATGCTGTTATGCGGTTTGACCGATAAAGATCTTCGTAGAATATGTAGGAGCAGATATGAGCATCCAAGTTTCACTATTGGTTATTGACCGGAGACGTGTCTCGGTCATGTCTACATAGTTCTCGAACCCGTAGGGTCCGCACGGTTAACGTTCGGTGACGATTGGTATTATGGGTTTATGTGTTTTGATGTATCGAAGGTAGTTCGGAGTCTCGGATGAGATCGGGGACATGACGAGGAGTCTCGAAATGGTCAAGACATAAAGATCGATATATTAGATGACTATATTCGGACATCGGAAAGGTTCCGAGTGATTCGGGTATTTTTCGGAGTACTGGAGAGTTACGGGAATTCGTCTAGGAGTATATGGGCCTTATTGGGCTTTAGGGGAAAGAGAGAGAGGAGGCTGCGCCCCCCAAGGCCTAGTCCGAATTTGACTAGGGGGAGGGGCGGCGCCCCCTCCTTCCTTCTCTTCTCTTTTCCCTTTCCTTCTCTCCTACTCCTACTACATGGAAGGGGGGGGGGAATCCTACTACCTGTGGGAGTAGGACTCCCCAGGGCGCGCCATAGGAGGGCCAGCCCTCCCCCCTCCTCCACTCCTTTATATACGTGGCCAGGGGGCACCCCGTAGACACACAAGTTGATCATTGATCCCTTAGCCGTGTATGGTGCCCCCCTCCACCATAATCCACCTCGGTCATATCATTGTAGTGCTTAGGCGAAGCCGTGCGACGGTAGCGTCATCATCACCATCATCACACCATCGTGCTGACGAAGCTCTCCCTTGACACTCAGCTGGATCGAGAGTTCGTGGGACGTCACCGAGCCGAACGTGTGTAGATCACGGAGGTGCCGTACTTTCGGTACTAGGATCAGTCGATCGTGAAGACATACGACTACATCAACCGTGTTGTCATAACACTTCCGCTTACGGTTTACGAGGGTACGTGGACATCACTCTTCCCCCTCGTTCCTATGCATCACCATGATCTTGCGTGTGCGTAGGAAAATTTTGAAATTACTATGTTCCCCAACATCACATGTATCAAATGATTCATAATCAAGTGATTCCAAAAGTCCATCAGCATGGAGTTTCTTCATGCGCTTTATACCAATATGGCCTAAGTGGCAGTGCCACAAGTGTGTGGTACTATCTGAAGGAAATATGCCCTCGAGGCAATAATAAAGTTGTCATTTTATATTTCCTTATATCATGAAAAATGTTTATTATTCATGCTAGAATTGTATTTAGTACATGTGTGCATACATAGACAAACAGAGTGTCCCTAGTATGCCTGTACTTGACTAGCTCGTTAATCAAAGATGGTTAAGTTTCCTGACCATAGACATGTGTGTTCATTTGATGAACGGGATCACATCATTAGAGAATGATGTGATGGACAAGACCCATCCGTTAGCTTAGCATAATGATCGTTAAGTTTTATTGCTATTGCTTTCTTCATGTCATATACATATTTCTTTGACTATGCGATTATGCAACTCCCGGATACCGAAGGAATACCTTGTGTGCTATCAAACGTCACAACGTAACTGGGTGATTATAAAAATGCTCTACAGGTATCTCCAAAGGTGTTTGTTGGGTTGGCATAGATCGAGATTAGGATTTGTCACTCCGAGTATCAGAGAGGTATCTCTAGGCCCTCTCGGTAATGCACATCATAATAAGCCTTGCAAGCAATGTGACTGATGAGGTAGTTGCGGGATGATACATTATGCAATGAGTAAAGAGACTTGTCGGTAACGAGATTGAACTACGTATGAAGATACCGACGATTGAATCTCGGGCAAATAACATACCGATGATGAAGGAAATAACGTATATTTTCATTACAGTACGGCCGATAAAGATCTTCGTAGAATATGTGGGAACCAATATGAGCATCCAGGTTCCACTATGGTTATTGACTTGAGAGGTGTCTCAGTCATGTCTACATAGTTCTCGAACCCATAGGGTCTGCACGCTTAACGTTCGATGACGATTTTTTATTATATGAGTTATGTGATTTGGTGACCGAATGTTGTTATCCGGGATCACAGACACGACGAGGAGTCTAGAAATGGTCGAGAGGTAAAGATTCATATATAGGACGATAGTATTTGGACACCAGAAGTGTTCTGGGGGTACCGAGTACGTATCGGGTCACCGGAAGGGGTTCCGGGCTACCCCCGGCAAATTATATGGGCCTATTGGGCCAAGAGGAGAAATACAGCAGCCAGCATGGGCTGCTGCACCCCCTTGCTAGCCGAATAGGAAGGGTGAGGGAGTCCTGGATTACGGGGTGCTCGGGCGTCCGGGCTATGTGACATGGGCCGGACTGATGGGCTGTGAAGATACAAGATGGAAGGCTTTCCCCCCTGTCCGGATGGGACTCACCTTGGCGTACCAATATGAAGATTCCCTTTTCTGTAAACTAACTCTGTACAACCCTAGCTCCCTTCGGTGTCTATATAAACTGGAGGGTTTAGTCCGTAGAGGCAATCACAATCATACAGGCTAGACAATTAGGGTTTAGCCATTATGATCTCAAGTAGATCAACTCTTGTAAACCCCTATACTCATCAAAGTCAATGAAGCAGGAAGTAGGGTATGATATGTCTCCAACGTATCTATAATTTTTGATTGTTCCATGCTATTATATTATCAACGTTGGATGTTTTATATGCATTTATATGCTATTTTATATGATTTTTGGGACTAACCTATTAACCTAGAGCCCAGTGCCAGTTTCTGTTTTTTCCTTGTTTTAGAGTATCACAGAAAAGGAAAATCAAACGGAGTCCAATTGGCCTGAAACTTCACGGAACTTATTTTTGGACCAGAAGAAGCCCACGGAGTATCGGAGTTGGACCAGAAGAGTCCCGGGCTGCCCACGAGGGTGGGGGGCGCGCCCACCCCTGGGCGCACCCCCTGCCTCGTGGACAGCCCGGAGGTCCACCGACATACTTCTTCCTCCTATATATACCCATATACCCTAAAAACTTCGGGGAGCACAATAGATCGGGAGTTCCGCCGCCAGAAGCCTCCGTAGCCACCGCAAAACCAATCTAGACCCATTCCGGCACCCTGCCGGAGGGGGAAATCCCTCTCCGGTGGCTATCTTCATCATCCCGGTGCTCTCCATGACGAGGAGGGAGTAGTTCTCCCTCAGGGCTGAGGGTATGTACCAGTAGCTATGTGTTTGATCTCTCTCTCTCTCTCTTTCTCGTGTTCTTGAGGTGATACGATCTTGATGTATCACGAGCTTTGCTATTATAGTTGGATCTTATGATGTTTCTCCCCCTCTACTCTCTTGTAATGGATTGAGTTTCCCCTTTGAAGTTATCTTATCGAATTGAGTCTTTAAGGATTTGAGAACACTTGATGTATGTCTTGCGTGGGATACCTGTGGTGACAATGGGGTATTCTATATCCACTTGATGTATGTTTTGGTGATCAACTTGCGGGTTCCGCCCATGAACCTATGCATAGGGGTGGCACACATTTTCGTCTTGACTCTCCGGTAGAATCTTTGGGGCACTCTTTGAAGTACTATTTGTTGGTTTGAATAGATGAATCTGAGATTGTGTGATGCATATCGTATAATCATACCCACGGATACTTGAGGTGACATTGGAGTATCTAGGTGACATTAGGGTTTTGGTTGATTTGTGTCTTAAGGTGTTATTCTAGTACGAACTCTAGGGCTGTTTGTGACACTTATAGGAATAGCACAACGGATTGATTGGAAAGAATAACTTTGAGGTGGTTTCGTACCCTACCATAATCTCTTCGTTTGTTCTCCGCTATTAGTGACTTTGGAGTGACTCTTTGTTGCATGTTGAGGGATAGTTATGTGATCCAATTATGTTATTATTGTTGAGAGAACTTGCACTAGTGAAAGTATGAACCCTAGGCCTTGTTTCAATGCATTGCAATACCGTTTGTGCTCACTTTTATCATTAGTTACCTTGCTGTTTTTATATTTTCAGATTACAAAAACCATTATCTACTATCCATATACCACTTGTATCACCATCTCTTCGCCGAACTAGTGCACCTATACAATTTACCATTGTATTGGATGTGTTGGGGACACAAGAGACTCTTTGTTATTTGGTTGCAGGGTTGCTTGAGAGAGACCATCTTCATCCTACGCCTCCTACGGATTGATAAACCTTAGGTCATCCACTTGAGGGAAATTTGCTATTGTAGTACCTCTGCACTTGGAGGCCCAACAACGTCTACAAGAAGAAGGTTGTGTAGTAGACATCAGGGTATTGCCTCCATTTAGAGGGCCCGGACCTGGGTAAAGATTGTGTCCCCTGCCTCCTGTTACTCTTGATCCTTAGACGCACAGTTCGGGACCCCCTACCCGAGATCTGCCCCGATGGATCAATGGTGCTTTCATTGAGAGTTCCTCTGTGATGTCAACAGATGGAACAATGGCTCGCCTTGTCATCAAGGACAGTATCACTTCCGGAGGAGCCCTAGTTTCAGGGCAAACCCTCCGGCTTGGCGACTTCATCGTGGGCGCCCGTTCGGCCATTAAGCCAAAGGCAATCGCCCAAGTCGCCGAAAACCCTCTTCGAATCAGCCCCGAATACTCCAACAAGATGGATCCGGCAAATCTATCATCTTTGAATGAGCTGCTAGATCGCATCGCCATCCTAGGGGTCTCGACTGACTATGATCAGATCGGGATTAAACCCGATCAGGGAGAAATTAAATCTCCCCCGATCACCCATCAGGTAGCGGTTGTGGAGGGGCAGGCTGATAATAACTCCTCTCCTACGTTGAGAACCAGCTATGTTCGGATTTCCGAACCTGGAGAACCGAGTACCCATCCTCGAGAGGACACTCCCTGTCCTCCGAACACAAAATCGGACTTTGAGCCTAAGTACTCCTCAGACACTCAGGAGCCTGGAGTGGTAACCTCGAAAATTCTTCAAACTCCGGATTCCGCAGTGGGTCGGGGTGCAATATTCTCCAAGCAACTCCGGCCCTTTGGACATATGCGACCTAATGTATGTGCAGCAGCAGCCTCGAGAGATAGTCCCTCATTTTGGGCTAGATTCGTCCTTGTTAAAAACAAGATAAAAGACTACTGAGACGATGATGCAATTTCAGTCCTTAATGCCCTCAATCGCCGTCGCATTCTGCACTTCGCAGATTTGGCACACATAGTACAGAAGTACTATGCAATGGAAAGCGCTTGGAAAACTCAGACAGCCCGTTAGGAACCTCAGGCCTTTAAGCCATCTCCCGGGCGGGCAAAAAGGATGCACCCTCACGGGGCACCCGATCATCATCCCGTGGACAAGAAAATCAAGCCATTTACAGGACACAGAACTATCTTCGAAGGATGGCTCGATAGTCCCTGTCAAATACACATGACGCCGAATACCGAACCAACGCACAACCTACGGGCATGTTGGATACTCCGGAGCTGGCCAAGAGCGGCGAGGGTATCCTCACCAACACTACCCCAGAAAAGTACTCTTTGAAACACGATGATCCCGAAGTACTCACAGTCTTCGAGACTTTCTCATCAAATATTCGGCACAAACGGGCGCTTCGCGACCTTGCCGAAGTCTGCCACGTAGCAGCAATAAACCCTTGGAACGATACAACAATTACTTTCAATGCCAATGACGAACCAAGATCCCACTCAGTCCGGGCACCAATCGCTCTAGTCCTAAACCCAATTGTGGACGGTTTTTGGCTCACTAAGGTGCTAATGGACAGTGGTAGTGGATTGAACCTCATATACGAGGACACGCTCAATAAAATGCAAATGGACAGGAGTCGCATTGAGGAGAGCAATACATCCTTTAGGGGAATCGTTCCCAGCAGGGAAGCAAGATGCTCGGGGAAAATTAAACTGGACGTGGTATTCGGCACCCCAGAAAACTATAGGTCCGAGGAGATAACCTTCCAGGTGGCTCCTTTTAACAGCGGATATCATGCCCTGTTAGGGCGAGATGCATTCACACGCTTTCAAGCTATACCTCATTACGGGTATATGAAGCTCAAAATGCCCGGGCCCAATGGTGTTATCACTATCTCCAGTGACCCGGACACAGCACTCCGCGCCGAAAATAAAACCGCATCCCTGGCCCTTGAGGCATTGTCCGAAGCCCTAGCGGCCGAGGAACTCACCTTACGGCGTTCCACAGTGGATAGGGACAACATAATTCTTGATAAAAGGCCCAAATCCACCTCTTTCAAGCCAGCTGATGAAATAGTCAAATTTCAAGTCCACCCGACGGACCGCAAGAAAACAGCTTCCATTGGGGCACAGCTGGACCCGGCGGTCAACGCCGCATTACGCGCGTTCTTGCGCGAGAACTGGGACATCTTCACCTGGCACCCTCGGATAAGCCAGGAATCCCACGCGCGCTGGCCGAACATAGTCTCAATATACTGAAGGGATACAAGCCGGTCAAGCAAACGCTCTGGCGATTTTCCAAACCCAAACGACAGGCTATGGGGGAGGAGCTAGCCAAGCTACTCGAAGACGGGTTTATCAGAGAGATCAAACATCCGGACTGGCTTGTAAACCTGGTCATGGTACCAAAGAAGGATAAATCCTGGCGCCTGTTTGTCGACTTCAAAGACCTTAACAAGGCCTGCCCTAAGGACCCCTTCCCACTACCTCGCATCGACGAAATTATTGATGCAACCGTGGGACACGATTCACTGTGTTTCCTCGACACATACTTCGGATACCATTAAATTAAGATGACGGAATGCGACCCGGCCGCAACAGCATTCATCACCCCGTATGGGCCTTTCTGCTTCAACACTATGCCTTTCGGGCTCAAAAACACTGGCGCCACTTACCAATGCATGATTCAAATGTGCCTGGAAAAGCAAATTGGCAAGACTGTGGAGGCATATGTAGATGACGTAGTCATCAAAACCAAGCATGTTGAATCATTAGTGGGTGACTTACGCCTCACATTCAACAATCTCCGAACGTACGACATAAGGCTCAATCCGGAAAAGTGTGTTTTCGGCGTTCCCGCCGTTAAACTGCTCGGGTTTATTGTCTCCAATAGAGGAATCAAAGCAAACCCAGCCAAAATTCGAGCCCTGTCACAATTGGAAACACCAACTGACCTCAAGCAGGTCCAAAAACTAGCTGGGTGCGTGGCAGCCCTGAGCCGCTTTATCTCCAGACTAGGAGAAAAGGCATTGCCATTGTATCACCTGCTCCGACGCACCGACCACTTCATGTGGACGGACGCTGCAACAACAGGACAGGAGGAAATAAAAACTTTGCTAGCAAGCAACCCCATCATGGCTGCACCAAACGTAGGCGAACCAATGCTGCTCTACATATCGGCAACTCCCCAGGTGGTGAGTGCGGTGGTCGTCATCGAACGAGAATAGGAGGGACATAAATTCCCACTACAAAAACCAGTAAATCCCGATACCCGCATTATCAGAAGATAGCGTATGCGGTCTTTATGGCATCCCACAAGCTGCGGCACTACTTCCAAGAGTGCTCAATCACGGTGGATTTAGAAGTACCACTCAATGATATCATAAACAACCGGGACGTCACCGGCTGGATTGCCAAATGGGTCATCGAGCTCCTACCATTTGAAATAACGTACAAACCACGCCGAGCCATTAAATCTCAGGTATTGGCTAACTTCGTCGCCGAGTGGACAGAGGCCGAACTCCCTAAAGAGTACGTGATACGTCTCCAATGTATCTATAATTTTTGATTGCTCCATGTTATATTATCTACTGTTTTGGACATTATTGGGCTTTATTATCCACTTTTATATTATTGGTGGGACTAACCTATTAACCGGAGGCCCAGCCCAGAATTGCTGTTTTTTTGCCTATTTTAGGGTTTCGAAGAAAAGGAATATCAAACGGAGTCCAAATAGAATGAAACCTTCGGGAACGTGATTTTCTCACCGAACATGATCCAGGAGACTTGGACCCTACGTCAAGAAATAAAGGAGGAGGCCACGAGGTAGGGGGCGCGCCTACCCCCCCAGACGCGCCCTCCACCCTCATGGGCCCCCTATTGCTCCACCGACGTACTCCTTCCTCTTATATATACCTACGTACCCCAAATGATCAGATACGGAGCCAAAACCCTAATTCCACCGCCGTAACTTGCTGTATCCATGAGATCCTATCTTGGGGTCTGTTTCGGAGCTCCGCCGGAGGGGGCATCCATCACGGAGGGCTTCTACATCGACACCATAGCCTCTCCTATGAAGTGTGAGTAGCTTACCTCAGACCTTCGGGTCCATAGTTACAAGCTAGATGACTTCTTCTCTCTTTTTGGATCTCAATACAATGTTCTCCCCCTCTCTTGTGGAGATCTATTCGATGTAATCTTCTTTTTGCGGCGTGTTTGTTGAGGCCGATGAATTGTGGGTTTATGATCAAGATTATCTATGTAAAATATTCGAATCTTCTCTGAATTCTTTTATGTATGATTGGTTATCTTTGCAAGTCTCTTTGAATTATTAGTTTGGTTTGGCGTACTAGATTGATCTTTCTTGCAATGGGAGAAGTGCTTAGCTTTGGGTTCAATCTTGCGGTGTCCTTTCCCAGTGACAGTAGGGGCAGCAAGGCACGTATTGTATTGTTTCCATCGAGGATAATAAGATGGTTTTTATTATCATATTGCATGAATTTGTCCCTCTACATCATGTCATCTTGCTTAAGGCGTTACTCTGTTTTCATGAACTTAATACTCTAGATGCATGCTGGATAGCGGTCGATGAGTGGAGTAATAGTAGTAGATGCAGGCAGGAGTCGGTCTACTTGTCTCGGACGTGATGCCTATATACATGATCATACCTAGATATTCTCATAACTATGCTCAATTCTGTCAATTGCTCAACAGTAATTCGTTCCCCCACCGTAAAATACTTATTCTCTTGAGAGAAGCCACTAGTGAAACCTATGGCCCGCGGGTCTATCTTCATCATATTAATCTTCCAATACTTAGTTATTTACTTTGCATCTTTATCACAAAAATACCAAAAATATTATTCTATCATGTCTATCAGATCTCACTCTCGTAAGTGACCGTGAAGGGATTGACAACCCCTTATCACGTTGGTTGCGAGGAGTTATTTGTTTTGTGCAGGTACGAGGGACTCGCGCATAGCCTCCTACTAGATTGATACCTTGGTTCTAAAAAACTAAGGGAAATACTTACGCTACTTTCCTGCATCATCCTTTCCTCTTCAAGGAAATCCAACACAGTGCTCAAGAGGTAGCAAGAAGAATTTTTGGCGCCGTTGCCGAGGAGGTTCGCGCAAGTCAAGATTTGACTCCCGACAACGAGCCATTTCTGGCGCCGTTGCTGGGGAGTTTACGCGAAAGTCAACATACCAAGTACTCATCACATACCCTTATCTCCCGCATTACATTATTTGCCATTTGCCTCTCGTTTTCCTCTCCCCCACTGCACCCTTGCCGTTTTATTCACCCTCTCTCTCTATCCTCCCTCTCTTTTCCATTCGCCGCTTTTCCGTTTGCTTGTCGTTATGATATATCCTTGGTACACTTTTGGTATAGATGTATCCTTGATACCATTACTGGAGGTAATTTCTTAGGTATCCATACTTTTGATTCTTATAATTCTATGATAGATTTGTTTGGCTCACCCCCTCTTTTGGTTAATGGAACTGTATTAACTTTGGAGCATGTAATGCAAAGGCTCGAAATTATTGAGAATAAGGTTGGTACTGTAGAATTAATTGAAAATTTGGATAAAAAGATCCACAATCAAATCACTCAATATGGATCTAAAGTAGGAGTCACCTTGAAAAATATTAAAGAAAAGGAACCTATAGTTAATGAGAAAATAAATCAGGATTCCACTAGAATCGGTAAACTTGAGAGTATTATTACCAACTTGGGAACCGCTTTTTCTTCCGTAAAAAATACTCCCAGTCCTCCCACTAAAATTGCCAAGCTTATGTATGTTCCTAAAAATAAGGGTGAATCTTCTAGTAAGGAAACTGCGGATCTCAAATCTATAAGTATTCATCCCAATCTTTTTGCTTTCATTAAGGAACCATTTGTTACAAATGAACTTTTTTGATCTTGTGCCTAAAAGTTTGATAATTAATAAAAATAAAGAAATTCCTAAGGATGGTAGATGCCTCATTGAAGAATTGCCTACCAAAGATGGCAATACCTAGATCTATCCTTTCTTTTTATGCCTAGCTAGGGGCGTTAAACGATAGCGATTGTTGGGAGGCAACCCAATTTTATTTTTATTCCTTGCTTTTTGCTCCTGTTTAGTAATAAATAATTTATCTAGCCTCTGTTTTGGTTGTGTTTTTTTGTGTTTAATTAGTGTTTGTTCCAAGTAGAACCGTTGGGAAGACTTGGGGAAAGTCTTGATATCTTGCTGTAAAAACAGAAACTTTAGCGCTCACGAGAACTGCTGCAATTTTTGTTTGTAAAGTGCAATTCAGTTAATTCTTTTTGAAGATGATTAATAGATAAATTACTCACGTCAAGCATTTTATTTTAGAATTTTTGGGGTTCCAGATCTTGTGCTAGCTACAGATTACTACAGACTGTTCTGTTTTTGACAGATTCTGTTTTTCGTGTGTTGATTGCTTATTTTGATGAATCTATGGCTAGTAAAATAATTTATAAACCATAGAGAAGTTGGAATACAGTAGGTTTAACACCAATATAAATAAATAATGAGTTCATTACAGTACATTGAAGTTGTCTTTTGTTTTCTTTCGCTAATGGAGCTCACGAGATTTTCTTCTTTAAGTTTTGTGTTGTGAAGTTTTCAAGTTTTGGGTAAAGATTTGATGGATTATGGAACAAGGAGTGGCAAGAGCCTAAGCTCGGGGATGCCCATGGCACCCCCAAGATAATCTAAGGACACCTAAAAGCCAAAGCTTGGGGATGCCCCAGAAGTCACCCCCTCTTTCGTCTACTTCTATCGGTAACTTTACTTGGAGCAATATTTTTATTCACCACATGATATGTGTTTTGATTGGAGCGTCTTGTATGATTTGAGTCTTTGCCTTTTAGTTTACCACAATCATCCTTGCTGTACACACCTTTTGAGAGAGCCATACATGATTTGGAATTTGTTAGAATATGCTATGTTCTTCGCTTATATCTTTTTGAGTTATATAGTTTTGCTCTAGTTCTTCACTTATATCTTTTAGAGCACGGTGGTGGATTTGTTTTATAGAAACTATTGATCTCTCATGCTTCACTTAGATTATTTTGAGAGTCTTAAATAGCATGGTAATTTGCTTAAATAATCCTAATATGCTAGGTATTCAAGATTAGTATTTTTTTTCTTATGAGTGTTTTGAATACTAAGAGAAGTTTGATGCTTGATGATTGTTTTGAGATATGGAGGTAATAATATCAAAGTTGTGCTAGTTGAGTAGTTGTGAATTTGAGAAATGCTTGTGTTGAAGTTTGCAAGTCCCGTAGCATGCACGTATGGTAAACGTTATGTAACAAATTTGAAACATGAGGTTTCTTTGATTTTCCTCCTTATGAGTGGTGGTCGGGGACGAGCGATGGTCTTTTCCTACCAATCTATCCCCCTAGGAGCATGCACGTAGTGCTTGGTTTTTTATGACTTATAGATTTTTGCAATAAGTATGTGAGTTCTTTATGACTAATGTTGAGTCCATGGATTATACGCACTCTCACCCTTCCATCATTGCTAGCCTCTTCGGTACCGTGCATTACCCTTTCTCACATTGAGTTGGTGCAAACTTCGCCGGTGCATCCAAAACCCGTGATATGATACGCTCTTTCACACATAAACCTCCTTATATCTTCCTTAAAAGAGCCACCATACGTACCTATTATGGCATTTCCATAGCGCCGAGATATATTGCCATGCAACTTTCCACCATTCCGTTTATCATGACACATTCATCATTGTCATATTGCTTAGCATGATCATGTAGTTGACATAGTATTTGTGGCAAAGCCACCGTTCATAATTCTTTCATACATTACATGTCACTCTTGGTTCATTGCATCCCGGTACACCGCCGGAGGCATTCATATAGAGTCATCTTTTGTTCTAGCATCGATTTGTAAATAAATAGATGTGTGATGATCATCATTTTCTAGAGCATTGTCCCAAGTGATGAATTAAAAAAAGAGAAAGGCCATAAAAAAAGAGAAGGCCCAAAAAAAGAAGGGGGGGGGGGCAATGCTACTATCCTTTGCCACACTTGTGCTTCAAAGTAGCACCATAATCTTCATGATAGAGAGTCTTTTGTTTTGTCACTTTCATATACTAGTGGGAATCTTTCATTATAGAACTTGGTTTGTATATTCCAACAATGGGCCTCCTCAAGTTCCCTAGGTCTTCGTGAGCAAGCAAGTTGGATGCACACGCACTTAGTTTCTTTTGTTGAGCTTTCATAGATTTATAGCTCTAGTGCATCCGTTGCATGGCAATCCCTACTCCTTGCATTAACATCAATCGATGGGCATCTCCGTAGCCTATTGATTAGCCTCGTTGATGTGAGACTTTCTCCTTTTTGTCTTCTCCACATAACCCCCATCATATTCTATTCCACCCATAGTGCTATGTCCATGGCTCGCGCTCATATATTGCGTGAAAGTTTATCGGTTTGAGATTACTAAAGTATGAAACAATTGCTTGGCTTGTCATCGGGGTTGTGCATGATGAGAGCATTCTTGTGTGATGAAAATGGAGCATGACTAAACTATATGATTTTGTAGGGATGAACTTTCTTTGGCCATGTTATTTTGAGAAGACATAATTGCTTAGTTAGTATGCTTGAAGTATTATTATTTTTATGTCAATATGAAGTTTTATCTTGAATCTTTTGAATCTGAATATTCATACCACAATTAAGAATAATTACATTAAAATTATGCCAAGTAGCACTCTGCATCAAAAATTATCTGTTTTTATCATTTACCTACTCGAGGACGAGCATGAATTAAGCTTGGGGATGCTTGATACATCTCCAACGTATCTATAATTTTTGATTGCTCCATGCTATATTATCTACTGTTTTAGACATTATTGGGCTTTATTATCCACTTTTATATTATTTTCGGGACCAACCTATTAACCGGAGGCCTAACCCAGAATTGCTGTTTTTTTGCCTATTTTAGGGTTTCGAAGAAAAGGAATATCAAACGGAGTCCAAACGGAATGAAACCTTCGGGAATGTGATTTTCTCATCGAACATGATCCAGGAGACTTGGACCCTACGTCAAGAAATAAAGGAGGAGGCCATGAGGTAGGGGGCGCACCTACCCCCCCATGCGCACCCTCCACCCTCGTGGGCCCCCTGTTGCTCCACCGACGTACTCCTTCCTCCTATATATACCTACGTACCCCCAAACGATCAGATACGGAGCCAAAACCCTAATTCCACCGCCATAACTTTCTGTATCCACGAGATCCCATCTTCGGGCCTGTTCCGGAGCTCCGCCGGAGGGGGCATCCATCACGGAGGGCTTCTACATCAACACCATAGCCTCTCCGATGAAGTGTGAGTAGTTTACCTCAGACCTTCGGGTCCATAGTTATTAGCTAGATGGCTTCTTCTCTCTTTTTGGATCTCAATACAATGTTCTCCTCCTCTCTTGTGGAGATCTATTCGATGTAATCTTCTTTTTGCGGTGTGTTTGTTGAGACCGATGAATTGTGGGTTTATGATCAAGATTATCTATGAACAATATTTGAATCTTCTCTAAATTCTTTTATGTATGATTGGTTATCTTTGCAAGTCTCTTTGAATTATTAGTTTGGTTTGGCATACTAGATTGATCTTTCTTGCAATTGGAGAAGTGCTTAGCTTTGGGTTCAATCTTGCGGTGTCCTTTCCTAGTGACATTAGGGCAGCAAGGCACGTATTGTATTGTTGCCATCGAGGATAACAAGATGGTCTTTTTATCATATTGCGTGAATTTATCCCTCTACATCATGTCATCTTGCTTAAGGCGTTACTCTGTTTTCATGAACTTAATACTCTAGATGCATGCTGGATAGCAGTCAATGAGTGGAGTAATAGTAGTAGATGCAGGCAGGAGTTGGTCTACTTGTCTCGGACGTGATGCCCATATACATGATCATACCTAGATATTCTCATAACTATGCTCAATTCTGTCAATTGCTCAATAGTAATTCGTTCCCCCACCGTAAAATACTTATGCTCTTGAGAGAAGCCACTAGTGAAACCTATGGCCCCCGGGTCTATCTTCATCATATTAATCTTCCAATACTTAGTTATTTACTTTGCTTTTATTTTACTTTGCATCTTTATCACAAAAATACCAAAAATATTATTCTATCATATCTATCAGATCTCACTCTCGTAAGTGACCGTGAAGGGATTGATAATCCCTTATCACGTTGGTTGCGAGGAGTTATTTGTTTTGTGTAGGTACGAGGGACTCACGCATAGCCTCCTACTGGATTGATACCTTGTTTCTCAAAAGCTGAGGGAAATACTTATGCTACTTTGCTGCATCATCCTTTCCTCTTCAAGGAAATCCAACGCAGTGCTCAAGAGGTAGCAGTACGACATGTATTCCAACTGGGTGATACACTTTGACGGCTCTAAAATGCGAGCCGGGCTTGGGGCTGGTGTCGTCTTGACATCCTCCACAAGAGACACAGTCCGTTATGTACTCCAAATACTGTATACAGACTCTAAAAATGCAACCGAATACGAGGCCCTATTGCATGGTCTCCGAATGACTGTCTCCATGGGCATACAACGCCTTGAGGTGCGCGGGGATTCAAACGTCGCAATATCCCAAATAAACGAAGACTTCAACGCAAAAGATCCAAAGATGGCGGCTTACCACAATGCCGTACTCCAAATATCATCTCGGTTTGAGGGTCTCGAGTTTCATCACGTAGCTCGAGAGAGTAATCAAGCCGCGGACATCCTCGCTTGCATGGGCGCTAAACGCGACCCCGTCCCACCTAACACCTTTGTGGAAAGGCTCTTCAAGCCATCCGTGGTGTGGTAGGACGAGAACGGGCGCACGGACCCGGAGCCGATCATACCCCCAGATTCTGAACACAGTCCCGATATCATCGGGGGCTCAGGCACCAAAATAGCACCATCGGCCCATGAAATCATGGCTATAATTGCCCCATGGACCAAGCCTTTCCTTGCCTACCTCACTAGGAATGAGCTCCCAGAGGATCAGACTGAGGCCCGTCGCATCGTTCGACGTTCGAAAGCCTACAAAGTTCATGAAGGAGAACTGTACAAGAAAAGTACTACCGGAGTCCTTCAACGATTTATCTCCGAAGAGGAGGGACGGAAGCTCTTGGCTGAAACACACGCTGGTCTTGGCGGCCATCATGCCGCAGCCCGAGCCCTTGTAAGTAAAGCCTTTCGCACGGGTTTCTTTTGGCCCACAGCCCAGGCAGATGTACAAGACCTCGTATAACGCTGCGTTGGATGCCAGCTTTTTGCTAACCAAAGCCATATGCCGCCCACTGCCCTCCGAACAATCCCCATTACTTGGCCCTTTGCGGTCTGGGGGCTCGATATGGTCGGACCTATTAAAGGGGGAAGCCATAAGAAGAAATACTTGTTGGTTATGGTCGACAAGTTCACTAAATGGATAGAAGCCAAGCCAGTTAAAACAGCTGAAGCTAGACCAGTGATAGACTTTATATCCGGCATAGTACCCCGTTACGGTGTCCCGCACAACATCATTACTGACAACGACTCTAACTTAACAGCCGATGAGGTGAAAACTTGGTGCTCCAATTTGGGCATCCAGCTCGATTACGCCTCCGTATACCACCCTCAGACAAATGGTCAGGTCGAACGGGCTAACAGATTGATCATGAGCGGCATTAAACCCAGACTTGTGCGATCTCTGCAAGAATCAGACAAACACTGGGTCAAGGAACTCAATTCCGTACTCTCAGGGCTGCGGACCACGCCCAACCGCACGACCGGATACACACCTTTTTTCATGGTGTACGGTGCGGAGGCAGTCTTGCCTTGTGACATTATTCATGACTCACCTCAAGTGCGTATGTATGAAGAGAGAGAAGCCAAGCTCGATCGGCAGGACGACTTGGAAGACCTGGAGGAGGAGCGCGATGTCGCGAAGGCCCGTTCCGCATTCTATCAATAGCAGGCTCGGCGATACCAAAGCAGAGAGGTACGGGCAAAGACTTACAATGTCAGTAAACTCGTTTTACGCCTACCAGAGAAGAAAAAGGACAAGCTCAAGCCCAAATGGGAGGGTCCCTTCATTATAGATGAAGTTCTCATTGGAGGTGCCTATCGCCTTCACAATGCTTTGGACAATCTCTTGGAGCCAAACCCATGGAACGCTGCAAGGCTCCAAAGATTCTACGCCTAAGTCCGCACATATACCCTTTTTTCTTCGTTCCTTCTTTTCTCCCTTTTACCGTTTTCCTTTTTTCTCGTTTCTATATGACTTCTAGCTTGTGTTCGGATAAACCAGACACCTGAGGGGTATACATCCTTAAATGTAGATACCCCTTAATACCTGGGGGCTTCTTTTCACAAGAAGCTTATTATTATTATTATTATTATTATTTGAGCATCAAGCTCACCGTATATATGTGTCATCTGTCCATATATGTCTTTTCTTTGCCATTATATGCACCTTTATGACTTAAGTTTTTGCCAAGCTGGGTTGCCTGGCTCTTGTGCTTATACCCTATGTTCCCGCTTGTTCGGCTAGGGCATAAAGGGAGCACCTCTACGATTGTTACAGACGGGTCATCCGAACATGTACCTCAAACGGGTGAAGCTGAAAGCTAGCGTTCTTAAGGGAATGATTGGTCAGTGAGCAAAAGACGAACTGCCCTCGTGGCAATACAAAACCCCAGACTATAAAAGAATACTGTGATTTTTTTAGCATCACATCTTCGTTATGCACAAAAAAATACCGCATACCAGCCCAGGGAAAGGAACCCTTAATGGAAATATTCTCTCTGCAAGATGTTTCTTACAATTAAATGTAATATAACATAACTCCCCGAATACAACTTGTCTGTTCAAGCAACTATGACTGGACTGCCTGGTTTCCGAACATACCTTGGTGTTTACCTACGGTATAGTATTTGGAAATACTCCAAACCTAGGGTTTTTGGAGGTCGAAGCAGAAAGTCTGCCATGACAATCATTTTACAAATTCGGCTGGAGACAAGTCCCTCGATAAAAGTACATTGCTACTTGGACTCAAAAACTTCTTCTTCTAGACCCTCTAACAAGTTGTCTAGTCTACAATATTGTTGGGAAAACTTGGCGGCCTCCTTCACTTGGTCGTACACCAGGCTGACCGGGATTTCTTGTCCATCGGATCCTCGAGGTCCGACCCGCGCCATATGATTTGGATCAAGTCCGGTGTACTGTGTTTTAACCATGGCACATGCCTCTCGAGCACCTTCTCGGCATGCTGATATCTTCCACAACCCAAAACGGCGCCGAGCTCCGTTGAATAAATTCACGAACGCCTCCATACTTCCTGGAGGAGAGTCGGCTGGCCATAAAGCCTTAGCAATGCTTCTCATTGCCTTCAGCGCTCGCTCATGCACCTTGGACAGCTCTTGTAGCAGGTCGCCTCGAAATCCGGACACCTCTTCTTCGGGCCGCCCGGTCAACACACCTACAAAAGTAAACTTGTTAGGATTCGCATCAGAAAACTGTATGTCAGTAAGTTAAAAGACATACTGAATATGACGCCTCTCAATTTTCTGTTCTCCTTTAGGGCGTCTGCCAGTTGGGCTCGCACGTCTTTCAGCTCTTCGCTGAGCTGGGTGTTGGCATCCTACAACTTGTTCTTTTGGTCCCTGGTACGCGTCAGTATGCGTTGACCAGCGGCCTCTTGCCTTTCGGCATGTTCTTTTTCCGCCTGCGCGGCCTTTAGTTTCTCTTCCAGCTGATACGACGATCCTGCCATTGTCACCCGCAAACAATGTTTATTTGCATAAGCGCGACTGGCACATGATTATATTTTTTGGACAGCAGGAGACATTACCAGTCGATGCCTCCTTGGACTTCTCCAGTTCGGCGGTAACAGAAGTTAGCTGGGTCCGACACTGCTCCAGCTCCCGAGATAGCATGTCGTTCTTCTCCGTGAGTATCTGATTGTACATCGATCCTTAAAATCAGTTACTTCAACTATTTTCAAGTCTCAGTGGCTACTGGTATAGGACTATTAAATCCACACAAAATGATCTTACCCGCATATCCTTTAAAAGCTGGTAAGTGGCTCCAGCAAACCCATCCCGAGTAGCTCGGATATAGGCATCCACCGAGCTGAAGGCACTGAATGCCTCTTGATACGTCTCCATTGTATCCACTTTCCAAACACTTTTGACCTTGTTTTGGACTCTAACTTGCATGATTTGAATGGAACTAACCCGGACTGACGCTGTTTTTAGCAGAATTGCCATGGTGTTATTTTTGTGCAGAAATAAAAGTTCTTGGAATGACTTGGAAATTTACGGAGACACGTTTTGGAAATTATAATAAATATTGATGAAAGAATCAACACCAGGGGGCCCCCACTCTATCCAAGAGGGTTCAGGGCGCCCCCCTGGGACGCGCCCCCTGCCTCATGGGCCCCCTGAGGCTCCATCGACGTCAACTCCAACTCTAAATATTCACGTTCGGGGAGAAAAAACAGAGAGAAGGATTCATCGCGTTTTGACGATACGGAGCCACTGCCAACCCTAATCTCTCTCGCGAGGGCTGATCTGGAGTCCGTTCGGGGCTCCAGAGAGGGGAATCCATCGCCATCATCATCATCATCAACAACCTTTCTCCATCACCAATTTCATGATGCTCACCGCCGTGTGTGAGTAATTCCATCGTAGGCTTGCTGGACGGTGATGGGTTGGATGAGATTTACCATGTAATCGAGTTAGTTTTGTTAGGGTTTGATCCCTAGTATCCATTATGTTCTAAGATTGATGTTGCTATGACTTTGTTATGCCTAATGTTTGTCACTAGGGCCCGAATGCCATGAATTCAGATCTGAACCTATTATGTTTTCATGAATATATGTGAGTTCTTGATCCTATTTTGCAAGTCAATAGTCACCTACTATGTGTTATGATCCGGTAACCCCGAAGTGACAATAATCAAGACCACTCCCGGTGATGACCATAGTTTGAGGAGTTCATGTATTCACTAAGTGGTAATGCTTCGTTCCGGTACTCTATTAAAAGGAGGCCTTAATATCCCTTAGTTTCCAATAGGACCCCGCTGCCACGAGAGGGTAGGATACAAGATGTCATGCAAGTTCTTTTCCATAAGCATGTATGACTATATTCCGAATACATGCCTACATTACATTGATGAACTGGAGCTAGTTCTGTGTCACCCGATGTTATAACTGTTGCATGAGGAATCGCATCCAACATAATTATCTATCACTGATCCATTGCCTACGAGCTTTTCACACATTGATCTTTTCTTAGTTACTTTTCCGTTGCCACTGTTACAATCAATACAAAAACCACTACTGTTACTTTTGCCACCATTGCCGCCACTTCCATATTACTTTGCTACTAAATACTTTGCTGCAGATATTAAGTCTTTCAGGTGCGGTTGAAGTGACAACTCAACTGTTAATACTTGAGAATATTCTTTGGCTCCCCATGTGTCAAATCAATAAATTTGGGTTGAATACTCTACCCTCAAAAACTGTTGCGATCCCCTATACTTGTGGGTTATCAAGACTATTTTCTGGCGTCGTTGCCGGGGAGCATAGCTCTATTCTTTGAGTCACTTGGGATTTATATCTGTTGATCACTATGAGGAACTTGAAAGATGAAAGAACCAAGATTCTTCCCTCAACTACAAGGGGAGGTAAGGAAATGCCATCTAGCTCTGCACTTGATTCACCTTCTGTTTTGAGTAAACTTGCGACATCTACTCCTACTATTGACTATGATATGTCGCATGTTATTGATGATGCCACTTCTGCTATGCATGATGCTTATGATGAAACTACTTCTATGCTTGATAATACAGTGCCGTTAGGTGAATTTCTTGTTGAACAACTTGCTAGGGTTAGAGAGAATGAAATTATTGAAACTAATAATATTGATGAAAGTGATGATGAAGATTCTCCCCCTAGATATGAATTGCCTGATGTGCCTGAGGGTTATGTTATGGATGAAGAAAATCCTAGAGATCTTTTTGCTTGCAAAGATATATATGATCTTAAGAAATTGTTAGCTAAGCTGAAAGAAAAATGTTTGAATGCTAGAATGAAACCTGCTTTTGTTACTTCATCTATATGTATTTCTAATAAGGATTATGATTTCTTTGTCGATCCTGAGTTAATTACTTTGGTTGAATTTGATCCTTTTTATGGCTTTGAATCTGAAACTGTTGTGGCACATCTTACTAAATTGAATGATATAGCCACCCTATTCACTAATGAGGAAAAAATTCGTTACTACTATATCCTTAAGTTATTTCCGTTCTCATTAAAGGGTGATGCTAAAACATGGTTTAATTCTCTTGATCCTGGTTGTGTGCGTAGTCCCCAGGATATGATTTATTAGTTCTCTTCTAAATATTTCCCTGCTCATAAAAAACAAGCTGCCTTAAGGGAAATATATATTTTTGTGCAAATTGAAGAAGAGAGTCTCCCACAAGCTTGGGGGAGGCTTCTCCGATTACTTAATGCTTTGCCTGATCATCCTCTTAATAAAAAGGAATACTTGATATCTTTTATAATGGACTAACCGATGCTTCCAGAGACCACCTGGATAGTTGTGCTGGTGGTGTTTTCAGGGAAAGAACTGTTGATC
Source organism: Triticum urartu (assembly GCF_003073215.2). Lineage (NCBI taxonomy): Eukaryota > Viridiplantae > Streptophyta > Magnoliopsida > Poales > Poaceae > Triticum > Triticum urartu. The sequence continues at coordinate 513,581,329 of NC_053025.1, read as the reverse complement.
AAGCTGATTTGGTATTGAATAATATATTGAGTAATGATAATGATTGAACACTCCCCGAACCAACTCCTAAGCCAACTGAAAATGCAACTATCCCTAGGTGGTTTTGGTAATTCCTAACAACATATAGCTCATTGAGCTAATGCTATTTTAGGATAAATATTTCAGGAAAGCTCAATGATTGGCATGGCATGGATTAGAAAGTGGACCCCGCAAAATGCTAAGGACAAAAGATTGGCTCAAGCCAAAGCACAAGACTCTAAATTTTTACTTTTATGGATCCAAGATCACATTGAGTCCATAGGAAAAGCCAATACTATTAAAAGGGGGTGAGGTGTTGCTTAATGAGTTACTTGCTCAAAATGCTTAGTGATATGCTCCAAAAACCCTCAACTACTTTCTCATATCCACATATGTCCCAAACCAAAAGTAAAACTCGGCCCCACCAAAATATTCTATCCGGCGCCACCGAGTTCACTTGACATAGCCACTGCCACAAACCCTAGTCACTTCGGTCTCACCGATAGGGATCTCGGTCTCACCGAGATGGGATTGCAACCTCTCTGTTTCCCTTTGTAACATTTCGGTCCAACCGAGATGAGTGATCGGTCCCACCGAGATTGCAATGCAAACTCTCTGTTTCCCCTTCGTAACGTTTCGGTCTAACCGAGATGAGCGAATCGGTCCCACCGAGTTTGCCTGACCAACTCTCTGTTTGTCTATTACCAAAATCGGTCCCACCGAGTTTGTGTAATCGGTCTCACTGAGATTATGTTATGCCCTAACCCTAATGGAATCGGTCCCACCTAATTGACATGTCGGTCCCACCGAAAATCCTAACGTTCACATTTTGAACTAAATCGGTCCGACCGAGTTTTATAATTCGGTCCCACCGAGTTTGGTGATTTGTGTGTAACAGTTAGATTTTGTGTGGGGGTTATATATACCCCTCCACCCACTCTTCATTCATGGAGAGAGCCATCAGAACATGCCTACACTTCCAACATACATTTTCTGAGAGAGAACCACCTACACTTGTGTTGAGGTCAAGATATTCCATTCCAACCATATAAATCTTGATCTCTAGCCTTCCCCAAGTTGCTTTCCACTCAAATCATCTTTCTACCAAATCCAATCCTATGATAGAGAGTTGAGTGTTGGGGATACTATCATTTGAAGCACAAGAGCAAGGAGTTCATCATCAACACACCATCTATTACCTTTTGGAGAGTGGTGTCTCCTAGATTGGTTAGGTGTCACTTGGGAGCCTTCGTCAAGATTGTGGAGTTGAACCAAGGAGTTTGTACATGAAAGGAGATCGCCTACTTCGTGAAGATCTACCCTAGTGAGGCAAGTCCTTCGTGGGCGATGGCCATGGTGTTGGAAATATGCCCTAGAGGAAATAATAAAAGCATTATTATTATATTTCCTTGTTCATGATAATTGTCTTTATTCATGCTATAATTGTTTTATCCGGAAATCGTAATACTTGTGTGAATAATAGACACCAACATGTCCCTAGTAAGCCTCTAGTTGACTAGCTCATTGATCAACAGATAGTCATGGTTTCCTGACTATGGACATTGGATGTCATTGATAACGAGATCACATCATTAGGAGAATGATGTGATGGACAAGACCCAGTCCTAAACATAGCACAAGATCGTGTAGTTCGTTTGCTAGAGTTTTCCAATGTCAAGTATCCTTTCCTTAGACCATGAGATCGTGTAACTCCCGGATACCGTAGGAGTGCTTTGGGTGTACCAAACGTCACAACGTAACTGGGTGACTATAAAGGTATACTACGGGTATCTCCAAAAGTGTCTGTTGGGTTGACACGGATCAAGACTGGGATTTGTCACTCCGTATGACGGAGAGGTATCACTGGGCCCACTCGGTAATGCATCATCATTATGAGCTCAAAGTGACCAAGTGTCTGGTCATGGGATCATGCATTACGGTACAAGTAAAGTGACTTGCCGGTAACGAGATTGAATGAGGTATTGGGATACCGACGATCGAATCTCGGGCAAGTAACATACCGATTGACGAAGGGAATTGTATACGGGGTTGCTTGAATCCTCGACATCGTGGTTCATCCGATGAGATCATCGAGGAGCATGTGGGAGCCAACATGGGTATCCAGATCCCGTTGTTGGTTATTGACCGGAGAGCATCTCGGTCATGTCTACATGTCTCCTGAACCCGTAGGGTCTACACACTTAAGGTTCGGTGACGCTAGGGTTGTAGGGATATGTATATGCAGTAACCCGAATGTTGCTCGGAGTCCCGGATGAGATCCCGGACGTCACGAGGAGTTCCGGAATGGTCCGGAGGTAAATAATTATATATAGGAAGTGCTATTTCGGGCATCGGGACAAGTTTCGGGGTCACCGGTATTGTACCGGGACCACCGGAAGGGTCCCGGGGGTCCACCGGGTGGGGCCACCTGCCCCGGGGGGCCACATGGGCTGTAGGGGGTGCGCCTTGGCCTATATGGGCCAAGGGCACCAGCCCCAAGAGGCCCATGCGCCTAGGGTTCAAGGAAGGGAAGAGTCCCAAGAGGGGAAGGCACCTCCTAGGTGCCTTGGGGAGGAGGGATTCCTCCCTTGGCCGCAACCCCCTAGGAGATTGGATCTCCTAGGGCCGGCGCCCCCCTTGGACTCCCTATATATAGTGGGGAAAGGAGGGCCTCTCATACCACATCTTTGGTGCCTCCCTCTCCCTCTCCAACACATCCTCCTCCTCCATAGTGCTTGGCGAAGCCCTGCCGGAGTACTGCAGCTCCACCACCACCACACCGTCGTGCTGCTGCTGGAGCCATCTTCCTCAACCTCTCCTTCCCCCTTGCTGGATCAAGAAGAAGGAGATGTTACGCTGACCGTACGTGTGTTGAACGCGGAGGTGCCGTCCGTTCGGCGCTAGGATCTCCGGTGATTTGGATCACGTCGAGTACGCCTTCCTCATCCCCGTTCTTTGAACGCTTCCGCGCGTGATCTACAAAGGTATGTAGATGCAATCCAATCACTCGTTGCCAGATGAACTCCTAGATGGATCTTGGTGAAACCGTAGGAAATTTTTTGTTTTCTGCAACGTTCCCCAACACATGGTGGGATAGACAAGGTTGCTTCTTCATGGACCCTTCGTGGGTGGAGCCCTTTGTGGACTCGCGAAACCGTTACCCTTCGTGGGTTGAAGTCCCCATCAACGTGGATGTACGATAGCACCACCTATCGGAACCACGCCAAAAATCTTCGTGTCTACATTGCATTTGCTCCCTCCAAACTCCTCCCTTTACCTTCATATGAAATTGTTTTACATTCCGCTATACTCTTAGAATTGCATGTGTAGGTTGATTACTTGAATTATGCTAAGTTGCTAAAGTCTGCCAAGACTTAAAATTGGGAAAAGGCTAGATTTTTATTTGGTCAAGTAGTCTAATCACCCCCCTCTAGACATACTTTCGATCCTACAAGTGGTATCAGAGTTTTGGTCTTCATTTGCCTTGATGTCCATAGCTTTTAGTGATCATAGCCTTGGTTTCACAACCTAGGAGAGTATTGCTTCTAGTGAGGGAAATTACCACCATAGAGGTCCTTACTTTGATTGTACTAATTTTTCTAGTTGGAAGCATAAGATGAAAATGCATATTCTTGGACATAACCCCGCTGTTTGGGCTATTGTGTGTATTGGCTAGCAAGGTGAATTCTTTTATGGGAGAGAACTGAACTGTGAAGCTACCACGGAAGAGTTGAAGATGCTTCAATACAATGCTCAAGCTTGTGATATTCTCTTCAATGGATTGTGCCCCGAAGAATTCAACAAAATCAACCGTCTTGAGAATGCAAAGGAAATTTGGGATACTTTGATTGATATGCATGAAGGTACCGACTCCATCAAGGAATCCAAATTGGATGTGCTTCAAAGTCAACTTGACAAGTTCAAAATGAAGGATGGTGGAGGTGTCGCTAAAATGTACTCTAGGCTTGCTCTCATCACAAATGATATTGTCGGCCTAGGAAGTGAAGAGATGACCGATAGATTCATCATCAAGAAGATCCTAAGAGCCTTGGATGGAAAATATGATACCGTGTGCACATTGATCCAAATGATGCCCAATTACAAAGATCTAAAGCCAATAGAAGTCATTGGAAGAATTGTTGCTCATGAGATGTCACTCAAGCATAAGGAAGAGCTTCACAACAAGTCAAGTGATGCTTACAAAGCGTCATGTGATGCTCCCACATCATCAAGTGAGAAACAAACCTTCAATGAAGAATTGAGCCTAATGGTGAAGAACTTCAACAAGTTTTACAAGAGTAGAAGCAAGGAAAGAAGTTCCAAGTCAAGGTCCTACAATGACAAAAGATCTTCTAGTCGTGAACGTAATTGCTACAATTGTGGAAGACCCGGACACTACTCCAATGAGTGTACGGCTACCTAAAAAGAAAGAATATTCTCCCAAAAGAAGAAGTAGAAGAGAAGAATCACCACCAAGAGAGAGAAGGAGTAGAGATGACTGTTATGAACGAAGAACATCACAGAGAAGCAAAGATTCGGAAAGGAAGGACAAGTCATCGAAGAGCTACACAAAACGAATACAACAAGCTCATGTTGGTGAATGGGTATCCGGCATCGACTTCGACGATCACTCCGACTCCGAATATACTCAACATGAAGGTGTTGCTGGTCTAGCACTTGTGTCAACCAACTCCTACAACATATTTGACTCACCAAATGAAGTAACTGGAAGATGCCTCATGACCAAAGATCCAAAGGTAACACACCCCGAGTATGTTAATTTTAATAGTGATGAAGATGATTTGTTAGGTGATGATGATTTACTTGTTGACAACTCTAGTTATGAAAACTATGATGAACTTGCTATTAATCATGCCAATAAAGATAAAACGAATGACAATGATAAGAAGGAGATTGAGCGTCTAACTAAAGAACTAAACACTCTTAAGTTAGCTCATGAAACTACCTTGGAAGATCATCTAGAACTTTTAAAGCCTCGTGAGAAGCTACGCTTTGAAAAGCTCAACCTTGAGCCAGAGCATGAGTTCTTAAAAGCAATCAATGATGATCTTCGCAAGAAAAGTTCTTCTTACATTGCCAATTGTTTACTCTTGTCTACTTACATGCCACAAGTTAAATCTAGCAACAATAACAAGAAAGATTCTTCCTCTAGTAGTAACGACAATCATGCTAAATCCAATGTTGTTGCTTCTAGTAGTTCTCTTGATTCCACTAATGATTCTCTTAGCCAAGTTACACTTGAGCAAGAAAATGGCTTATTGAAGGGAATTATAGAGAAAGGTGTTTACAAGATTCTTGCCGGAAGTAAGCAATTTGAGGAAACTGTATGCAAGCAAGGAAGACACCGGAAGAATCAAGGTGTTGGTTTTCAATGAAAGTTCAATGCCAATGGAGTTGAGTGGGAAGAAGATCAATACCCCAAGATGAAGTTTGTTCCTCAACAAGAGAAGTATGACCCTACTTCTTTCCAAGGAACACAAGCTCAAGATGATCTTCCACCACAAGACCACAAGCTAAAAGGCAAGGACAAGCTTCAAGAGGAGATTGATGCATTTGAAGAAGAGGCCTTGGTCAAGTGGGTTCCCAAGACTACATCAAGTACCACTTCATCAAGTACGAGGGTGACTCCGCCAACATACTTCACTCTTATCATCTTGGCAAGGACAAGTGCAAACAACTTCCATATCTTGCACTAGTTCAAGGAGTCACAAACCCTCTTGTTGGTAAGACAAGGGACAAGGTAACCTAATGCATTCATGGACATCATCTCATGTGAATATCACTCTATGTCTATGGATATCCTTGTTTGTTCCTTGTGGGACTAAACCGTGTAGGTATTGAAAGTGCAACTCACTCCAAAGGATTGCTCTGAATTATCTACATCAACATTGAGCATCTACATCTTCAACACCTACATGAAGTCATCATCGACAAAACCCAAGGTTAGTTCATCCCTCCTAGGGGGATATCACATCTAGGGGGAGCTTTACTCTAATCAATTGAGCTAAAGCAACTCTAATGATGTGAGCACAACAATGATTTATGTAAAAGTGGCAACCCCACTTGTGCTTAAACGATGAGTATGACCTACGATCAAATGTTCTCATTTGACTCCTAAGTCAATATACTCATATATAGATGACCTCGTCATCGACAAATTGCTTGATAGATGCTAGAGTGATTGTGCATGCTTTGTCACATATTTCATTTGACATTTTATTGTGTGAGCATGTTGGATGCATATTTTACTCATTCAAGGACATCCATTTGTTGCTTTGATTGTTTGGCTTTTTCTCTTTTGCCAAATGGATGGACAAGAATGCCTAAGAACCCCCTCTTGCTATCTATGCTCTTCTCGTCTCAAACTCTATTCATGCTACATCACAAAGTTTGATCAAGTCAGATTCGATCCACTCTGTGTGAGGAGCACTTGGAGTCCCTGATTCGTCATACACTTAAACTTCCAAAACCTCTGTGCATTTCGGTATGACCGAGTCATCCATTTCGGTCACACCGAGATCACTAAGTTGATCTAGGTTTTCAATCTCGGTGCAACCGATTTGAACTTTTCGGTCACACCGAGTTGCAGTAACCGCTTGCGATTCTGCATCTCGGTGCCACAGAGTTGTTCCACTCGGTCACACCAACAGGGTCGGGATATATAAACCCACAGGTGAGATTTTGGAAATTTCTTTGAAACCTCTCAGCCTGCGCGTATCTCGCTCTGCCGCCTCGGGTATCCGGATCGTCTTCTCACTGCCAGTGACCTCCCGCCATTGGTTTCCATCATCGTCAACAGAATTCTGCCCCTCTGTTGCTGCCGTAGAGAACTCCGCCGAACTAGGGTACGAGTTCGATCCTTTGTGCTATTCTTTTAACTCCGATTCATAGCACATTACTTTGCCATGATCATGACCACGTATGCAATCAATCCATCCACTGAAAACTTCCTTTAGATCAGATTGGATTTGAAAATTTAGGGTTAGGTCTCCGCCGAACTCATCTCGGACCGACCGAATTGTAGAAATCAGTCTCATCGATTTGGCTTAGGCCATTGCACTTGCACTTTCGGTCTGACCAAAAATTGCAAATCGGTGTGACCTAGTTCGATTCTCTGTGAAACCCTAGCAGTCTCGGTTCCACCGAACTGTGACTCAGTCTGACCGAGTTCACTAGTTTAGGTTCCAAAAGCTGCTTCGGTATCACTGAGTTTACAAATCGGTAGATCCGAAATGCTTTCTATAGAGAACTAAAACTAAGTTTTCAAGTCATCTATTTTGCAAAAACTCTGCACTTTGTGATGCTCATCCACTCTACCTCACCTATATCTATTCACAGGGTCTGCTGTCAGTAAGTTTGCAGAAATGTCTGATCAAAGTGACAACCAGAACAGGTCTGAAGAACAAGTGCAATTGAGTGAGGGCACTAGTCCCTCTAGCAGTTCTGATGATGGCAGCATGAGCACACCAAGTAACTTGCCCAAGGCAGCTACTAGGTCAAGGAAGAAGAAAACCTCAGATTCTGAAGATGAGGACTATGTGGCTGTTGAGGAGGAAGTCAGCTCCAAGAAGAAGGTGCTGAAGAAAGAATATGGGTCAGCTGCCACAACTAAGCCTGGCTTGCACAAGAAGGCCCCTGCCAAGAGGGTGCCAACCTTAAAGGTTAGAGCCTCAACTACTGAAACCTCCAAGCCAACTGGACAGGCTGCTGGAGAGGGAAAGAAGAGAAAAGAAAGGGTCAAGAAGACCACTGCTAGAGTGCTTGGTAGATCCTCCATTATGGGAGATCCAGAAGAAGAGGAGGAGGAGGATGCTGCACCAGCACCCAAGTCTCAGAAGCTCATGGGAGATGCTACCAAATCAGGGGCTACTCCATCTAATACCAAATCTGCTCCCAAGGCTGGTGCTCAGAAACCCCCAAAGCCTAAGAGAAACACCAGGAGTATACCTGCTGAGTAAAAGAATAAGGCCCCAATGCCTGAAGCTAAAGAAGAGGATGATGAATCTCTTGTTTTGAGGAAGTTGAAGCCCAAAATTCCCGACCACAATGATGCTCATCCAGTCGCTGAGGACATGCACATCAGGAAAGATGTTGGACTGAGATTGTGGAGACAGTCTGATCCCTATGTTGTTAGGAGGAGGACTGCAGTTGACTACATGTTTCACACAAAGGAACAACAAGACTTCTATGAGACTAGTTTGCTTGACAAGAAGCCCATTGTTTGTGACATGAAATGGGTGGATTGGGAATACATCCAGGAGAATGAAGATCACTTCCCAGGAGTTTATAACAGCTTCAAGGCATGTGGAGTAGATGAATTTGTTGGACAGAAGCTCACCAAATGGAATGATGAGCTGATTATGCAGGTTTACTCCACTACCCACTTCTATCCAGATGGAAGGATGGTATGGATGTCTGAAGGTACAAGGTACCAGTCCACTGTTGAAGAATGGGCAAAGCTGATCAATGCCCCAAAGGAACATGAAGATGACTTGGATGTGTATGCCACCAAGAAGAAAGACCACAACTCCATGGCAAACATGTACAAAGAGATCCCTAGTAAAGCTTTGGAGACACACAAGCTTGGATCTGTACACTTCTTGTTGTCTGATCTGCCTACCATTAACTGCATCTTAAGGCACACATTGCTACCCAAGTCAGGAGATCACAAGATGATCAGAGGACACTCCGTCAACATGCTGCAAATCTTTGATGTCCCTCAGAAATTCAAGGTTATGAGCTTGATTGTAGGAACAATCAAGAGGACAGCTGCTGATCAGAAGAGAAGTTGTGGGTATGCTCCACATATTCATGAGCTCATCAATTCTAAGATGGGCACAGGAATTTTATTTGCTGGACAAGGAGCATCTACCCTTACGTCCTGAATTTGAAGACAACACTGTTGTGATGAATGAGGAGGAACCATCATCAGTTCAAGTCCAGGAGAAGATAGCCAAAGCAAAGGCTGAGAAAGCTCCAAGGATGCCAAGCGCAGAAGAAGCATCTCAAGTTTTCCTCAAGTCAAAACAAGATCAACTTGGATATCTGCTTCAAGCTACACTGAGGATTGAGAAGGGATTGGCCACCATGACTCAGAATCAGGAGAGCTGGAGAGGATTGTTGAGACAAATTCTATGATCTCGACCTCAAGGTAACTGAGATTCAGACTGCAGTTGAGCAGCTTCAGGAGGAAGCAGAAGAGAGGAGAGGCAAGGAAACTACTGATTCTTTTCAGCGTGTGCCATGAGGTCCGAGGTCTGCTGCAATGCCAGTTTCAGATGCTAGAGCTACTTTGTCAGCACCAGCAACTACAGCTCCAGTGCCACCTCCAGCACCCACTCCACCAGCTCCAACTACATCGACAGATGCCTTCGTCCTTGGAGTTCTCTCTACACCACCTCCCGAAGACCAAGCCTGAGAGACGCATAACACTATGCATTTTCAAACTTCTTGGCAACTTATTGCCAAAGGGGGAGAAATATGTATAGATCATAGGCTTTGAGAGAGAGTGTCTTGCTTTTTATCTCTCTTGCTTTTGGTTGAACTTTTTATTGTGTGAGATACTTTATGTCCTTGTGAGATACTTATGTGATCATGTGGCTGATCATTTGCTACCTCAATGCTTGTTTGGATGATACTATCTTTTATATCTTATATATGATCATTCACTTGCTTGGTGATGAGTGCATGCTTTTAATTTCTATCATTTTGAGGGCTCCACCAAGATGTATGTGACATGGAAGAGTAACCCATGATCCTAATCGACTATGCATTTGCATTCACAAGCAAATCTCAAATAATGCACAAATTTAGGGGGAGCTCTTGCTTATCACATACTTCTCAAAGCGATGATGTTTTTCAATCTTATGATCATTTGTCGAAGTTGTGATCTATATGTTGTCATCAATTACCAAAAAGGGGGAGATTGAAAGTGCAACTATCCCTGGGTGGTTGTGGTAATTCCTAACAACATATAGCTCATTGAGCTAATGCTATTTTAAGATAAACATTTCAGGAAAGCTCAATGATTGGCATGGCATGGATTAGAAAGTGGACCCCTCAAAATGCTAAGGACAAAAGATTGGCTCAAGCTCAAAGCACAAGACTCTACATTTTACTTTTAGTGATCCAAGATCACATTGAGTCCATAGGAAAAGCCAATACTATTAAAAGGGGGTGAGGTGTTGCTTAATGAGTTACTTGCTCAAAATGCTTAGTGATATGCTCGAAAAACCATCAGCTACTTTCTCATATCCAAATATGTCCCAAACCAAACGTCAAACTCGGCCCCACCGAAATCTTCTATCCGGCGCCACCGAGTTCACTTGACATAGCCACTGCCACAAACCCTAGTCACTTCGGTCTCACCGATAGTGATCTCGGTCTCACCGAGATGGGATTGCAACCTCTTTGTTTCCCTTCATAAGTTTTCGGTCCAACCGAGATGAGCGATCGGTCCCACCGAGATTGTAATGCAAACTCTCTGTTCCCCCTTCGTAACAGTTCGGTCTAACCGAGATGAGCGAATCGGTCCCACTGAGTTTGCCTGACGAACTCTCTGTTTGTCTATTACCAAAATCGGTCCCACCGAGTTTGTGTAATCGGTCTCACCGAGATTACGTTATGCCCTAACCCTAATGGAATCGGTCCCACCGAGTTGACATGTCAGTCCCACTGAAAGTCCTAACGTTCACATTTTGAACTAAATCGGTCTAACCGAGTTTTATAATTCGGTCCCACCGAGTTTGGTGATTTGTGTGTAACGGTTAGATGTGAAGGCTATATATACCCCTCCACCCACTCTTCATTCATGGAGAGAGCTATCAGAACATGCCTACACTTTCAACATATATTTTCTGAGAGAGAACCACCTACACTTGTGTTGAGGTCAAGATATTCCATTCCAACCATATAAATCTTGATCTCCAGCCTTCCCTAAGTTACTTTCCACTCAAATTATGTTTCTACCAAATCCAATCCTATGAGAGAGAGTTGAGTGTTGGGGAGACTATCATTTGAAGCACAAGAGCAAGGAGTTCATCATCAACACACCATCTATTACCTTTTGGAGAGTGGTGTCTCCTAGATTGGTTAGGTGTCACTTGGGAGCCTCCGTCAAGATTGTGGAGTTGAACCAAGGAGTTTTTACGGGCAAGGAGATCGCCTACTTCGTGAAGATCTACCCTAGTGAGGCAAGTACTTCGTGGGCGATGGCCATGGTGGGATGGACAAGGTTGCTTCTTCGTGGACCCTTCGTGGGTGGAGCCCTCCGTGGACTCGCGCAACCGTTACCCATCGTGGGTTGAAGTCTCCATCAACGTGGATGTACGATAGAACCACCTATCGGAACCACGCCAAAAATCTCCGTGTCTACATTGCGTTTGCTCCCTCCAAACTCCTCCCTTTACCTTCATATGCAATTGTTTTACATTCCACTTCTATACTCTTAGAGTTGCATGTGTAGGTTGATTACTTGAATTATGCTAAGTTGCTAAAATCTGCCAAGACTTTAAATTGGGAAAAAGCTAGATTTTTATTTGGTCAAGTAGTCTAATCACCCCCTTCTAGACATACTTTCGATCCTACACCAACTCTGAAGAAAAGGGGTATTCTATTTCCCAGTCCTGGAGATATGCAAGAGGCAAAGAAATCTATGAAAGAAAAGGTTATTAAAGCTGAAGATGTTTAGAATTTACCACCTATTGAAGAAATACATGGTCTTGATAACCCGACACAGTTAGTAAAGGTAAATTCTCTTAATAGATTTGATGAAGGTGATATCCCTCGTTATAAGTCTGCTAGCCAATGCTTGGATGAGTTTGATAATTTTATTGTTAAACAAGAAAACTTCAATGCTTATGTTGGTAGACAATTGAAACGTAATGCTTATATGATTGAACACTTGAGTGATTATATGTCTAGAGTAAAAGGTGAACTTAAACTTATTAGTAAACATGCTTCTATGGTTACCACTCAAGTAGAACAAGTGCTTAAAGCACAAGATGATTTGCTCAATGAATTAAATAATAAGATAAATGATAATGATGTTAGAGTTGTGACTAGAGGGAGTAAAATGACTCAGGAACCTTTGTATCTTGAGGGCCATCCTAAGAGAGTTGAGCAAGATTCTCAGAGAACTAATGTTGATGCACCTAGTCCTTCTAAAAAGAAGAAAAAGAAAAATGATAGGACTTTGCATGCTTCTAGTGAACCTGTTATTGACACACCCGAGAATCCAATTGATATTTCTGTTTCCAATGCTGAAACACAATCTGGTAATGAACATGAACCTAGTGGTAATGTTAATGATGATGTTCATGTTGATGCTCAACCTAGAAATAACAATGATGTAGAGATGGAACCTGCTGTTGATCTTGATAACCCACAGTCAAAGAATCAAAGTTATGATAAGAGAGACTTCGTTGCTAGGAAGCACGGTAAAGAAAGAGAACCATGGGTTCAGAAACCCATGCCTTTTCCCCCTAAACCATCCAAGAAAAGGGATGATGAGGGTTTTGAGCGCTTTGTTGAAATGATTAGACCTATCTTTTTGCGTATGCGTTTGACTAATATGGTTAAAATGAATCCTTATGCTAAGTATATGAAAGATATTGTTACAAATAAAAGAAAGATACCAGAAGCTGAAATTTCCACCATGCTTGCCAATTATACTTTTAAAGGTGGAATACCTAAGAAACTAGGAGATCCCGGAGTACCAACTATACCATGCTCCATTAAAAGAAACTATGTTAAAACTGCCTTATGTGATCTTAGGGCCGGTGTTAGTGTTAAGCCTCTCTCTTTATATCATAGACTTGATTTGAATAAGTTGACACCTACTGAAATATCTTTGCAAATGGCTGATAAATCAACTGCTATACCTGTCGGTATTTGTGAGGATGTGCCTGTTGTGGTCGCAAACGTTACTATTTTAACAGACTTTGTTATTCTTGATATTCCCGACGACGATAGTATGTCGATTATCCTTGGTAGACCCTTTTTGAATACTGCAGGGGCTGTTATTGATTGCAACAAAGGCAATGTCACTTTTCATGTTAATGGTCATGAGCATACGGTACACTTTCTGAGGAAACAGCCTCAAGTCAGCAGTATCAATTCTATTGGAAAAATTTCGATGATAACTATTGGAGGTTTTGAATTTCCTCTCCCTACTGTCAAGAAGAAATATGATATTCTTATTATTGGGGACATGCATATCCCCGTTGAGGTAACTTAGTGTTATTCGAAAATTCTCCGGTTTCAGGTTATTCGAAAAGAGTTTGTTAACAAGACTTGATCAACCTTGTTAGTGGATTCCTTTTGATGAGCATGAGATGGATGAAGTTAGAAAGAACAACTCTCTGTACCCTCCTTTTACTTTTTGTAATTTAGATTAAATAAAGCAAAATTAATAATTTCTGTCTATTTCCTGAATTATCCTTGCAATAAAAAATATCCTGAAAATAAAAGTTCTCCAAATGCCTCGAAAATGATATATGATTTTTTGTAGAATATTTAAGAATTATTGGCAGTGAGAACGCACCAGGGGGCACATCACCTGGCCATGAGGGTCCAGGGCACGCCCACCCCCCTGGGACGCGCCCCCTGCCTCATGGACCCCACGTGGACCCCCTCCACTTATTCCAGCACCCACACACCTCCTCTTCCTCCAGAAAAAAATCCCCCCATAGCTCAAACCCATGTTCTAGCTCATCTTGCTGCCATTTTCGATCTCCTTGCTCAAAGCTCCATTCACAAAAGTGCTTTGGGCGATTGTTCTTCGGTATGTGACTCCTCCAATGGTCCAATTAGTTTTTGTTCTAGTGCTTTATCTATTGCAAATTTTTGCTGCTTAGGTGACCCTGTTCTTGAGCTTGCATTATGTGGTCAAAGGTAGTTTTAATGCATGATATGGCCTCTAGGCACTTGTAGGAGTAGTTGCTATCAATCTTGTCGAGTTTGGTTCACTTTTATTTCGAGTCACTAAAAAATTCAGAAATTTTTTAGAGGGAGAAAATGTTGAAGAGATTATTGAGAGGCTCCTCGAGCCGAAGCTCGAAGGACAAGCAAAATGAGGAGAATAAAAAGACCAAATACAATCTTCCTCGCACTGCAGAGGTTCGGCCGTGTGCTCCTGATATTGTCATTTTGCGCCATGCTTTGTTTTGTGATACCACTTTTAACTTAGGCGCTATTGTTGCTAAACGATTAAATCTGAACCGAACAAAGGGTCCCATCTTCGGAGGCATCTTTGCTTCACGCCTTGCTGAAAACTTTGGGATAACTATTAGGCATTATGAGAAAGAGGAAAAGTTGTTGCCCCCTATTTTTCTAGATTATAAGAGTATGGTAGCACATGATTTTATTGTTAAAGATAAGAAGAGGATGCTTAAGTATAAATTGATATTTGATAAAACTTACTGTGAGATTATTACCTTGCCTGCACCCTCTCTGTTTGACATACTTTCAGGCACGTACCTCATTTTACCCGAAGCCATTTATGCGTACTGGAGGCTGACACAAGTCCCAGAGCCTGAGCCGGAGCCACCACTTGATCCTTATCTATAGTATGTTTATCAGTGGGATCCGGAGGAGATCGCCAACCAGTGGCACCCTGAGGACCCTCCTCAGTACACCGGAGAGAGTAGCTTCGATCAGTGGCCATAGACCAACTTAGGCCAAAAGCCTAATCTTGGGGGAGCAAGTATTCCCCACCGACATTACATACATGTTCACACACTCATTCTAGTTGTCGGTGCTCATACTTTTTCATTGTACTATCCATGCTAGTTTAATTTCTTTTCTAAGCCTTCTTCTTGTGTGTTTGAAAAACCTTATTAAAAACCAAAAAAATTAGTTGTAGCTTTTAGCTAGTTTACTTTCCATGCCTGTAGTAGTAGTAATTAAAAGAAAACCCAAAAATATTTCTCGTTCTTCTTTTGCTTGTTGGGAGCTTTCCCATGTTAATAGTTTTATTTCTTTTCTTTGGGGTCGAGAGGAGAAGACCATGATGAAAATGTTGAGTGGCTCTCATATGCATTATTGTTGATCTAACCAAGAGCCCATATTACCTTGTCTTCTCCCTTATATTAAATGCTTGCATATTCCAGCTTAGTCCAATGCATGTGCACTATTATTATTATCATCCACACCGTTCATCCAATGCACTAGTATAATGACGATATATGATGGACTGATTGAGATGAGAAAAGATGGTATGAACTCGACCTATCTTGTTTTTGTAAATATGATTAGTTCATCATTCCTGATTAAGCCTATTATGAATGAAACATGTTTGCAATAACAATTAGAGATTATAGTTGCTCATGCCATGCTTAATTAGCTAGGAATTTATAATGGTTTACCTTGTGTGCCAACATGCTATTAAAATGGTTGTGATGTGGTATGATACGGTGGTATCCTCCTTTGAAGGATTCGAGTGGCTTGACTTGGCACATGTTCATGCATGTAGTTGAAACAAAATCAACATAGCCTCCACGATATTTATTTTCATGGTGAATTATATCCTACTCATGCTTGCACTCAGTGTTGATTAATTTTAATGCATGTTCATGACCGTTGTCACTCTCTAGTTGGTCGCTTCCCAGCCTTTTTCTAGCCTTCACTTGTACTAAGCAGGAATACTTCATGTGCATCCACTTTCGTAAACCCCAAAGTTATTCCATATGAGTCCACCATACCTTCCTATAAGCGATATCTACCTGTCATTCCAAGTAAATTTGTATGTGCCAAACTCTAAACCTTCAAACGAAATTCTATTTTGTATGCTCGAATAGCTCATGTACCAACTAGGGTTGTCTATATATTCCACGCTAGGTGGGTTATTCTCAAGATGAGTGGACTCCGCTCATCATTCATGAGAAAATGGCTAGTAACCGGGATGCCCAATCCCATGCTTAACTTAAAATAATTACAAACAAAACTACCCTAGGATTGTTATTAGTTGGAGGCACCCGTTGTTTCAGACAAGCCATGGATTGATGTTTGTTGGTGGGGGGGGGATAAACTTTACCATTTTGTTTGGGGACTGCCTATAACGTGTGTAGCATGGAAGATATCGAGATCTCTTGGTTGTTATGTTGACAATGAAAGTATACCACTCAAAATATTATTTATATCTATTTCAAAACTCAAGCTCTGGCACCTCTACAAACCCCTGCTTCCCTCTAAGAAGGGCCTATCTATTTACTTTTATGTTGAGTCATCATCCTGTTATTAAAAAGCACCAGTTGGAGAGCACCGTTGTCATGTGCATGCATTACTATTAATTTACATTGAGTATGACTGTGAGTGGAACTCTTTTACCATGAATTACAATTTCCAGTCAGTCCTTGATCTTCAGGGGTGCTCCGCATTTATGTTTTGCAGTCTCAGAAAGGGCTAGCAAGATACCATCTTGTTATATCATATTATGATTGTTTTGAGAAAGTGTTGTCATCCGAAATTTATTATTATTGCTCGCTAGTTGATTATGCCATTGATATGAGTAAACATGAGACCTAAATGTTATTGTGAATGTGGTTAGTTCGTAATCTTTGCTGAAGACTTGAATGCTGGCTTTACATATTTGCAACAACAAGATCAAACAGAGTTTGTAAAAGTTTTCTTTATCACTTCCAGTTTGTCAACTGAATTGCTTGAGGACAAGCAAATATTTAAGCTTCGGAGAGTTGATATGTCTCCATCGTATCCACTTTTCCAAACACTTTTGACCTTGTTTTGGACTCTAACTTGCATGATTTGAATGGAACTAACCCGGACTGACGCTGTTTTCGGCAAAATTGCCATGGTGTTATTTTTGTGCAGAAATAAAAGTTCTCGGAATGACCTGGAAATTTACGGAGACACGTTTTGGAATTTATAAAAAATACTGGCGAAAGAATCAACACTAGGGGGCCCACACCCTGTCCACGAGGGTGCAGGGCGCACCCCCTGCCTCGTGGCCCCCTTGAGGCTCCACCGACGTCAACTCCAACTCTATATATTCACGTTCGGGGAGGAAAAAACACAGAGAAGGATTCATCGCGTTTTACAATACGGAGCCGCCGCCAAGCCCTAATCTCTCCCGGGAGGGCTGATCTGGAGTCCGTTCAGGGCTCCGGAGAGGGGAATCCATCGCCATCGTCATCATCAACCTTCCTCCATCACCTATTTCATGATGCTCACCGCCGTGCATGAGTAATTCCATCGTAGGCTTGCTGGACGGTGATGGGTTGGATGAATTTACCATGTAATCGAGTTAGTTTTGTTAGGGTTTGATCCCTAGTATCCATTATGTTCTAAGATTGATGTTGCTATGACTTTGCTATTCCTAATGCTTGTCACTAGGGCCCGAGTGCCATGATTTCAGATCTGAACCTATTATGTTTTCATGAATATATGTGAGTTCTTGATCCTATTTTGCAAGTCAATAATCACCTACTATGTGTTATGATCCGGTAACCCCGAAGTGACAATAATCAGGACCACTCCCGGTGATGACCATAGTTTGAGGAGTTCATGTATTCACTAAGTGTTAATGCTTTGTTCGGTACTCTATTAAAAGGAGGCCTTAATATCCCTTACTTTCCAATAGGACCCCACTGCCACGGGAGGCTAGGACAAAATATGTCATGCAAGTTCTTTTCCATAAGCACGTGTGACTATATTCGGAATACAATGCCTACATTACAGTGATGAACTGGAGCTAGTTCTATGTCACCCTATGTTATAACTATTGCATGAGGAATCGCATCCGACATAATTATCCATCACTGATCCATTGCCTACGACCTTTTCACATATTGATCTTTGCTTAGTTACTTTTCCGTTGCCACTATTACAATCACTACAAAAACCACTACTGTTACTTTTCCCACCATTACCGCTACTTCCATATTACTTTGCTACTAAATACTTTGCTACAGATATTAAGTCTTTGAGTTGCGGTTGAATTGACAACTCAACTGTTAATACTTGAGAATGTTCTTTGGCTCCCCATGTGTCGTGGTTTTGTCACGGCAGATGTCCTAGAGAAAGGACTTAGTCGTGGAGCCATCGCGACGGGTTAGCTTCAAGGGGTTTAAAGAGGACACAGGGATGCAAGAGAGTTTATACTAATTCGGCCCCTTCGATGAAGGTAAAAGCCTACGTCTAGTTGTGATGGAATTGATGGGGTTTCGATGACTAGGAAGCAAACAAGCTTCGCCTAAGTCTCGAGTTGTTGTCTGTTGTCCTTGAACCGCCGCCGGGCCGTCCCCTTATATACACGGGTGACGCCCGTTGGTTCACAAAGTCCCAACACCGGTCCATATTCATATCTGGGTTGGTCTCTCCTTATTCCTAACTTACAATACAAGTTTATATACAAATACCGGTTTACAGCTACAAGTCTTAAACCGACTACGGGCCTTAGGCCCTCATCTGTCTTCTTGGGCTTTAGCACTCTTGAACTACTGATGAAGTTGACCCGGCCCAGATAGGCCGGTTTACGCCTAGCAGTAATATTCCCAACATTAGGCCCCAGATTGATTTGAACGGGTTCATGTCAATCCTTTAACAAAAACTTCATCTTCAACATCTTCTCATAAATTGGTAAACCGCTATGATGTCATCTTCTCTGATTGCTGTAAACCGGAGTGACGTCACCTGTCATAACGAAGCTATCCATTATGCTTCCTTGTTTAATAGATCTACAGAAATCGAGGCGACAGCTCCGTTTCGTGGCCCCTTGATTGTCGCGCCTGACACATGTCCTTTTGCCTTATAAATAGGACCGAAGGGTCATTTCTTTTCTCCCCTTCGTGCCTTTCTTCTTCGTCTTCCTCGCGTCGCCAGCCTCGGAGCTCCGCCGCCGCCGTCAACTTCTGCACCAACCTTGGCCGCTGCATCAACCTGAACGCACCAGAGCACCACGGCAACCTTCCGCGTCTTCCTCAACTCTGGTAAGCCTTCTGCTCTTCTCAACACAGATCTGTTCTAGGGTTTCGTGTTCTTGCAGTGTTCATCACCTGTTCCTGTTCATATACTAGCTCCTGGATGCATCTGTGAACCCCTGCTCTGTGTAGCGGTAGCTTTTAGTATCCGCCTTTAGTTTCATGCCCAAGACCTTAGATCTCACATATATTTCTGCCCATTGATTCAATACTGTTCTGCTTTGAGCTTTTGAATATTTTTCTTATTTTCTGAACTTGCTTCAGATCCAATGCTGTAGAGAAATCTTGTGAAATCTGTTTCTGCATACTTATCCATCCGCAATCTCAGCTGTTTCAATGCTTAGATCAGGCGGTTTAACCTTGTAGAAAAAATTGCCAAACCGGTATATACCATTAGTCCCCTTGTTGAACCGCCAGATGTTGTTGCTTCATAAAACTCCGGTTTAGATAGATCTGTCTCCGGTTTGCACATACCAATGTACCTTGATCAATGCATTTTTGAACCGAGATCTTCTACCTTGTAGATTTCATCATGGCCAAGCAAGTATATGAGTGCAATTGGGTTCCTTCTCGCGTCACAGAGGCTCAACTAGACGATTTAGTCCTGATCGGCGCTTTAGGCAGCAAAGATACCATCCATTGGAGGGCTCCTGGCAAAGAATGCCCTCCTACACCTCAAGAAGGAGAGGTCGTTTTTTTCGTAGATCACTTAGCCCGGGGTTTTAAGCCGCCCGGTTCTAAATTTTACTGGGATGTTTTAGCCGATTTCCAACTCCATCCACAAGACATTGGCCACAACTCTATCACAAATATGTGTCACTTCCAAGTGCTCTGTGAGGCGTTCTTTCAAGAGGAGCCCACAGTGGAATTTTTCAGAGACCTTTTCCATCTAAACCGCCATACTGAGTTTACTGACTGCTCCAATACGGAGTTGGGTGGCATGGCGATTCAGAAAAGGAAAGAGGTCACATACCCTCACGCCAAACTGCATAGCCACCCCAAAGAGTGGAATCAGACATGGTTCTATTGCAAAGACACCTCCCCTGCTGGTGAAAATCCCTTGCCTGGCTTTCGTCCGGAGCGGCTCAGCAATACACACCCCTTTCCGCAAAGGTTGACTGCCCAGGAGAGAAGCAAATATGCTCCTCAACTGTCGAAGCTCAGAGCTTTTATGGCCAACGGTTTAACAGGGGTTGATCTCGCTCGCTGTTGGATATCATGGAGCATACTGCCTCTTAGTCAGCGCTCCGGTTTGATGTGTGAGTATACTGGCAGTGTTGATCCACTGCGACATTCCAACATCCAGCTCACCGATGAAGAAATCACAAAGGCTGTGAATAAGATGCTGAATGAACCGGAACACATCGGTGCTAAAAACGGCCTGCTTCCCTTCTGTGCCACCAACAAACCGCCAGCTGTAAGACTTTGATTTTTCTTTTTGCTGAATCTATTATTGATATATCTGGTCATTGTGTAATATCAGTGCCTGTGTAATCAGGGCAATGATCCGTTTTGGAGCAAGAAACTGCCGCAGGAGAAACCAGAAAAACCAGACAAACCGGAAAGAGCAACCCGACAAAAGACTAAAGTTGTGAAGAAGACTGCCCACAGGAAAAGAACCACTGCATCCTCTAATCCGGCCCCTGATGATGATGTGGATAACCCGGACCTTGAGGTAGGGCTTGACTCACTTGGCTTATTTTTCATGCGTCTTATTGATGATGATATTTGTCAGGATGATGCCAAAGCCAGCCATGCTGATGCTGCTGAGGTAATTATTCTCTCTTCCAATTCAGAACCTTTGCCTTCACTAAAAATCCGTCAGGCAAACCGGAGAGTTAAATTTTCTCATCCTCTTGATTATTTGGATCCCAAATTTCTTATGAAGACCCAACAGCACGAAGCTCGTCGCATCACTCGGCACAGTGGCCAGGTAGTTACCTCCGCCGGTTTACCGAACAGTCCGGTTCGGAAACGCCGCTCAGAGGTCTCTAATTTGCTTGTCAGTGCTTGTCCTAAAGCGGGCTGCTTTCGTCAACCTCTTAATCCATCTGACTCCGATTACCAGGTTACTTCCCACTCATCCTTTGGCGAGTCATCGGCTACTCAGCTGCCACCGCTCAAAACGGTGCTTGGGTAAGCTATACTTATCATAATATTTGCAGCACATCGCCTTGGAACATATGCTGTATTTGATTTTGTTATTCCTTTCAGGGCCAAACCTAGGCCAAGCAAGAAGGCTCGCCTGGACAAAGCGGCCGAAGAAGATGCCGTCCTTGAACCGGGCAAGACACCAGATCTTGAAGCGGCTATTCCTGAGGATATACCCAATGATCCACCGCAGCAAGACGACGATCTTATTGCTGAAGAGAGACCTATTGATACCTCAAATCCTGTCAACCAGCCCACAAGCTCCATCCGGATTGAGAAATCCACCGGTCCAGCAAAGCCTACTGACAAGCCACAGCCCCAGTGCAAACCGGCGATACCAAGGATGATGAGGTTGTCATTACTGGCATTGGCCATACTGAGCCAAGCAATCCTGTCGCTTTGTCCAAACATTCTGCCAAGGAAGAATTTGCTGCCTTTGGCAAAGGCAAGTGGAATGCTGATCTGGCGACTTACGCTGCTCTGAACGCCCAAGATATCCATTCCGGCTACCTGAACCGACTGTATACCAGTCGTGACTATGAAGCCGGTCTGGTTAACATGATGAAAGATAAATATGAGGTAACTTCCATATGCTCTTTCCTGCTTGTATGCTTCAATTCTTGCTGACTCTCCTAGCCCCCAAGGACCAGTTTGTAACCTTCTTTCAAACCGGGACTTACTAATATAAATCTTAATGCTTTGAAATTCGCTGATGTAGCCCCCAAGGGCCGGTTCAACTTAGCGTAGTTAAACCGGTACTTTAAGTAATTGAGATTGCCGCATCAGAATATATATGAGCAAATAGCCATTAGCCCCCAAGTGCCAAGTTGAATACTTGTATTGATCTTGGGACTTTGTAAGCAATTGAAAGATGAAGATCGAATATGCATTAGCCCCCAAGTGCCAAGTGCATAACTTGTTATGTGGTTGGTACTTCAATCCTTGTACCGTTTTGTTGAAGCATATAACTGTCTGCATGCAGGCTGAGCTGAAGACAAAAGAAAGCCAAGTTGGCGATCTCCAAGAAAACCTGAAATCCCAACAAGCTGAAACCTCCAAAGCAAAAGAGGAATTAGCCAGCGCTTTAAGCGCCATGGAACAACTTAAGGAGAGCTTCAAGAAGAAGCGGGCGGATTGGGCCACTGAAAAATCCGCTTTAATCAAACGAGCAGAGGATGCCGAGGCTGCACTAAAACCGGTGGCGGATGAACTGACCAGCATAAAGCGGCACGTGCATGCCATGACCACTACTATCTTTGGTAAGCCAGTTTGACTTCTGAATTGATTCTGCCTTCTTACAGAGCTGCCGGTTTGTTAAACCTTTATGATATTTCAGGGACACGCATTGGTCACTTGGGGCCAGATGTGCGGAAGAAATTGAAAGCCGCCTATACGTTGATCGAACAACTTTACACTGGTGCACAGCGTATCATCTGTACTGCATCCCACAACAAACCGGCGCCCACTTTGATTCAAGACACTCTAATGAAACTGTCGGTGCTTCCTGCCCGGGTTGAAGAACTGAAGAAATAAGCTCCTCGAACCGGTGCGATCAATGCCTTAATCCGAGCAAAAGCTTGGGTGCCGGATTTTGATCCTATTGAAGCGGCTCAGGGCTATCCCAGATTGAAGGAAGACGGGTCAGAGTTTGGTGAAGCGGATTTACGAGCAATAAACCGGGAGGTGCGTCCGCTAGCTTGTCAATTGGCTGAAGAAGCAGACTTGTCTCATTATCAAGCCCAATATGACAATCAAAACAAGTGAATAGCTGCACCAATTCATGAATCGAAAAATCTTATCCCTCCAATCCGTAAGCATACTTACGCTCCTGATATTGACCCATCATTGCTGATCCATGATGAAGCTGTCTTTCAAGCATTAATGGGAATCGACTGGACAACTGTTGAATTCCAGCCGCCGGGTAGAGAAACTGAAGTTGTGTCACGACCGGATTTTCCGGGTTTTAAATTCCAGAAAAAGACCGTCGTGCTCATCAGCCCCATGATTACTGTTAGCTGATGAGGCTCCAACTTGATACAGAAATTCCAAGCAAAATACAACATATGTAGTACAAGACCATTCTGGCCTGTGAGTACAACAATTGGGTTTCTAGTGGTCGATGGCGGAAGCGGTTTGTGAGACATCAGTGTCTATGGGACTCCATTTCCCACAGGAACAGCTGACTAGGTTAACTCCTATCTTCGCGAGGCTGCTATCACCGTTGCTTAGGTCTCGAGGCTGTCATCGTCACGCTCCTCTCCAAGCAGAAATCTGGCCAAGACAATAGCCAGGGACAAGCCAGTGAGTACTTTGAATGTACTCGCAAACATTAAAAACACAGGTATAATATAATTGATAATCATGCACTGAAAAATTCTATGATCACATCGCCAGTCATAAATAAAACATCTTTTATGCATGCAAGCAGGTTATTATCATGCAACATGAATAAGCAGTAATAGAGTGGGAATAAAATGCCGCAGTCGGGCGTCTGAGCGAAACCACATAAAGGGCTTTAAAAGAAATTCCACAGTCGGGCGTCTGAGCGACACCACATAAAGGGCTTTAAAAGAAATGCCACAGTCGGGCGTCTGAGCGACACCACATAAAGGGCTTTAAAAGAAATGCCATAGTCGGGCGTCTGAGCGACACCACATAAAGGGCTTTAAAAGAAATGCCACAGTCGGGCGTCTGAGCGACACCACATAAAGGGCTTTAAAAGAAATGCCGCAGTCGGGCGTCTGAGCGACACCACATAAAGGGCTTACAAGATAAATAATCACAATGAATATCCAGGAGGTAGAACCGTCCAGGGATACTCTATAATATAAATAATGCAACGGGTTAGTCCATCACAAGATAATAATCATAATCTTCACAAGTCACAAGTCACGGTCCAAGTTCTGGTTTAATAATCTCTCTTCCGAAGACCGACACTAAGACCAACACTTGACCCATCCCAGACTGTAATCCTTAACCATGGACACGGCTATTCGAATAGGTTTTAATCTCTGCAGAGGGTGTACTCTTTACCCACGAGTAACGGATTCCTTTAGTCCATCGGGACTAGTTCCGTTTACGGTCTTTTAGTTGAAAACACGCCTAACTTGCACACACCAGCTTAACTCATCGGTGTCTGGAATCACCCACGACACTTGTTAAGCAAAACTCTAAGTGGGGAGGCTACAACCTCGCGTGGCATGGGATCAAATTTATATCGCGCGCTCTAAGGGGTGGCCTCCCCTCTCGGTCTCAACCGGAAACACCCATGCCCCTGGACCAGGTGGCATGCCTACCGGCTACAACCGATATCTCCCACCATGGCCTCTCTGTACGGTGTGTGCTTGAAAGGGGTTGACGACTTACTGAACCATACCCTACCTGCGGCAGGGACAAGTGGTACTACATAGCAAGTATCGGGGTTACTGGAAACAAGACTCGGTCTACGGTCGACTCAGGAGGTTTATAAGTTCCCTGCATGACATGTAACAAATATATTTCAATCAACAAAATCACCACTCAATATACCTTACCATGCCATACCGGACATAACCGTCCCGACGGGGACCGGCGACAAGCTCACTCCTACCCAAGGCAGAGGCTTTCCCGGATTCCTTTCCGGCATGCATGCAAGGCACATGAGGGTGATTACCATCACAAGTATATTCATTCCAACAGCAAGGAAATCACTAATATGCCTTCATGCAAATGATCATATCACATGAAATAACAAGTTCTTCGATATAAGGTGGTGTTATAAACGTGTCAACTAGTACACCAAAAATATTATTCCGGGGTTCAGAATGCTTGCCTTTAATGGTGTGGAGAGGTGGGGGTGCTCTCCAAAATTTTTGAAAGCTTCCTTCTCTCCCAAAAATCCTATTTCCAAAAATATGCAAATAACACATATTTCAAAAACAGTACAACAAAGTTGTTTGGAAAATTTTCAAATAAATCTTAAAATAAACTAGACAGAATTTGAGAGATGTAGGAAAAAGAATCAATTCATTTGGAGTTATATTTAAAAAGTTATAGACAGTCAAAGCTGTGGTCAAAATCTGTTATTTAAACTAAAACAGAAAAGAAAACGTTTCGGAGGGGAATATGCTTTCGGAGCGGGGGAAACGTACTGGGGTGGATTACGCCTTCACTTAACCCACGTGGACAGGTACAGGGTCACTGACAGTGGGTCCAGGGGGCCCACTGGTCAGGTTTGACCAGTCGCCTTTCCCTCTCCTTCCTCTGCCCGAGAGGGGGCGGGACTCCGGCGATGCTCGTCGGCGAACGGCGGCACCATTCGGGAAACGGAGGTCACCTGCGGGCTCAGGGGATCGAGGCGGCTACTCCGGTAGTCGTTATGGTCTCAGGGGTGGACGGAGCTGCCGGCGGCGAGCTTCGCGGCGGACGGAGGCCGTCGGGCAAGGTGATTTTTCTCCCGCGGTGAGCCCTGATCAAAATTGAGTAGGGGAACTGGTTCACGGGAGTAAGAGGAAGCTCTTGGTGAAGAGGACGGATAGGGGGAGGCCCTGGTGGTGCCGGAATGGCCGGGGCAGTGGCGGCGGCTGCGGTTGCCGGAGATGGGGAAGGAGGCCTCCCCGGGTCGAATGCGAGCTAGGGGAGCGCCATTGGGGTGGCCTGAGGTTGCCTGTGTGCTCGGGGGAGTTCGGGGACCTCCATTTATAGCGCGACGAAGTCGGTTCCGCGGCGGCCACGGATAAGGTCGCCGGCGACCGCCATTCTGTAGCTAGGGCGTCGTGGCGGCAACGAGCGCTAGTGGACACACTCGTGGATGAGCTCGCGCTGTTCCAGGGGCCAGGTGGCGAGCGGGAGAGGCTTGGGCGGCGCTGAATGGAGCAGGGGCTGTCGGCGGCCGTGGCGGCTAGCTCTTGGCCTGCCGGGCGTGGCGAGGGGCGGCTTGGCGCGTAGCGGTGAGGAGGGACGTGCGTGGCATGGCTCTGCAGTGGTGGCAAGGCCAGGGGCGCGACGCGTCGGCTCGGGCGAGGCACGTGCAAAACGCGTGCCAAACGCACGCTCTGCTCGCGCTCTGGGCACGCACGGGATGTGCTCGACACAATGCCAGAGCACGCTAGAGGTCGCGGGAGGGGCTGGCGAGAAACAGGGCTAGGTTAGGGATAGTGGGGCGATCAAGGGACAAGGTGGTTAGGTCAGGAGACCAAGTTCACAAAGCAAATTCAAGATCATGTCAAATCTGGCCATGCTCTCCAGGTGTTTGACAAAATGCCACAGGTACCTAGGCTCTTCTTGGGGTGGCCAAATTCTCCAGATCAGGGTCTCCTTAGATGCAAGAGAGAGTGGTGAGGTTAGTTTGTGAAAAGCACAAACTTGTTAGTGCAAGTTTTGCAAAACTTCAATTCTGGACAGGAAATAAATGACATTATTTCATGAACCAAAATTAATCCAATGGGTGCATGCTCCTGGATTTAGGGTTTTGGTTGTAGGGCTGTCTACAAGTAGGAGAAAGCACAAGATCATTGGAGCAAAATTAAATAGGGTTGAGTAGAAATCACAAGGCTGGACCAGAATGAAATGAGGTTGATTCACTCAAATTTTCAAAAGAACAGCACTATGGTTTTTGCATAAAGTTGAATCATATGCTACTACCAACATCCCATAATTTTGGTGGAGGCCAGAAAGAAATATTTAAATGGGTTGTAGTGCAAATTGCACTCTGGACCAGAGAAGAAAAATTGAGTGTAGAGCTCAAAATATTACATGAATAAAATATATTTTTGCATAAAAGTGATTTAAAAACATCACATGACATCTCAAATTTTGGTTAGAATTTTAGGTGAATTTATCAAATGGTTGTAGTTCAAATATGGCCATATAACCTTGAAAAACCATTTTTCAAGAAAATAAAGATCAAGCAATTTAATTAGGTAATTAGTTATACTAATAAAAGAAAAGTTTTTCTTGAGAGGTTAAACAAGCCCAATAACATATTTGAAAGGTTTTCACTTTGGGGAAAAACTCCATAATAACAAGGGAGAAAATGGTTCAAAAATAAAAAGGGTGCCCAGAAAGTAAAGGTTTTTAATTTCCTGGCAAAATTTTAATGTATTAAAACAAGGCCAAAATTTTGGGGGGTGTCACAAGTTGAAGCGGCGTGGGATGATCCACAACCATCAGGCCAGGCTGGTGGCCAAGCTTGAACCGGAAGCCGGTTTAAAACTGCTTCTTCCTTGCAAAAAACAATGAGCTTATTGTGGGCACCATGGTGCCTTGTAATAGGCTAGCTGATACTTTTGATGTTGATATGCCTTCGTGCATAATTACTGCAATTTGCTCTTCCTTTGGGTGATGAACTTTCCAAAGTACTTTCTGTAATAAAAAATCTTAAAGTGCCACCGCGGTTGTACCGTCAGGTGGAATATGATGTCTACATACATGAAATCAAAACATCCGAAATTTTTGATGTATATGACCAAATTTTTGAGATACATAATACCTGCCATCGTTGAGCGTGAAGTTGGCTTGGCCAATCTTGAAGCGGAGTTTTATAAACCTACCCTGTTGGAGGAGATAGCAGCTCCTATATATGATGCCGGTTTACCATGTAAACCGTGTCGGGTTATAATAAACACCGTGTTACTCCATAATAGGATGTTAACAAAAAATCAAACCGAGCAAATAGTCGCCTGGATTAAAAATGGACCGTGTTCTGTCAATTGACAGTGTGAACCGGTTGAAAACTTTGTCGGTTTAAAAAACGCAATAAAAAGAAAGAAATATCTTTCAAAGAAAAGTGTGAAGCAAAGGCAATGACAAAACCGTTTGCAAAAAAAGGCTTATTTAAGCTGATCAGATGGCGTTACCATGGCCGAACACGACCAAGCTCCCGATAGGTGTAACTATGGTTCTAGTCAGCCAGGTCCCCAAATGAAACCGTGGCATTTATGCCGATCAAGTGGCATGGCAATGGTTCGGGTTCGACCAAGCCCCCAAGTGATTCTGTGGCCTTAGGACGATCAAGAGGCATGACTGGTTCAGACGTGACCAAGTCCCCAAGTGATCCGGTGGCTGTCGCCTATCAAGAGGTATTGTATTGGTTCGGACACGACCAAACCCCCAAGTGATATAACATGATGCTTTTTTAAAAAGCCAACTCAAGGGGTAAACCGGAGGCCGCTTTAGAACAACTCTGTGTAACCACACATGATGTAAAAGAACGGATACCCCGCTTTAGCTGAGGTTCTAGTTTATTATATTTAATCACAATATATACATCGTCGTAATATGTACATAAGTAGAGCCAATGGCTCAGGTATAGTAAGGCCGAAGATGAGCTATGTTCCACGGCCTGTTGGTCTCCTCCTCTGGTGTACGTGAGTCCTTATGCTCTCAAATATCGATCAGATAGTATGACCCGTTGTGCAGATTGTTGCTGACCACGAAAGGCCCCTCCCAAGGTGGGGATAGCTTATGCATATCAGTCTGATCTTGGATGAGTCGAAGCACCAAATCTCCTTCCTGAAAGGTTCTGGTTCTGACTCGGCGACTGTGATAACGACGAAGATCCTGTTGGTAAATCGCCGAGCGGGCAGCTGCTATGTCACATTCTTCATCCAATAGGTCCAAAGCGTCTTACCGTGCTGTCTCATTGTCCGCTTCAACATAAGCCGTCACACGAGGTGAATCATGACGGATATCACTGGGGAGAACCGCCTCCGCTCCATAAACCATGACGAACGGTGTGTATCCCGTTGATCTGTTGGGTGTTGTATTGATGCTCCCTAACACAGATGGTAATTCTTCTACCCAACAACCCGGCGTTCTCTGCAAAGGAACCATGAGCCGGGGCTTGATGCCTCTCAAGATCTCTTGATTAGCCCTTTCTGCTTGACCATTGGACTGTGGGTGTGCCACTGATGAAACATCGAGCCGGATATGCTCCCCGCAGAACTCCTTCATGGCACCTTTGGACAAATTGGTACCGTTATCTGTGATGATACTGTGTGGAAAGCCAAACCAGAAAATCACTTTTTTGATGAACTGAACCGCAGTGGCCGCATCACACTCGCTAACAGGTTCTGCCTCCACCCACTTTGTAAACTTGTCAACCGCCACCAGGAGGTGGGTCTTCTTATCTCTGGACCTTTTGAAAGGCCCAACCATATCCAGCCCCCAAGTCGCAAACGGCCAAGTAATTGGAATCATTCTCAATTCTTGAGCCGGCACATGAGCACGTCTTGAAAACCTTCGGCAACCATCACATCGTCTGACCAAATCCTCCGCATCAGCATGGGCAGTTAACCAATAGAAGCCATGATGAAACGCTTTAGCCACCAGAGATTTTGAACCGGCGTGGTGACCACAATCTCCTTCGTGGATCTCACGCAAAATTTCACGGCCTTCTTCAGGAGACACACAGCATTGAAACGCCCCTGGCACACTGCAATGATGCAACTCGCCGTTGATAATAGTCATGGACTTGGATCGCGGGATTATCTGTTGGGCCAGAGTCTCATCCTCTGGTAACTCGCCCCGGTTCTTGTACGCCAGGTAAGGAAGCGTCCAATCCGGAATAACATGAAGAGCTACCACCAATTGAGCCTCCGGATCAGGAATAGCCAAATCCGCTTCACCAGGGATCTTGACCGACGGGTTGTGCAGCACATCCAGAAAAACATTGGGCGGGACCGGTTTGCGCTGAGAGCCCAGCCGGCTTAAGGCGTCCGCCGCTTCATTTTTCCGCCGGTCCACGTGGTCCACCTGATAGCCTTTAAAATGACCTGCAACAATATCCACCTCACGACGATATGCTGCCATGAGTGGGTCCTTAGATTCCCAAGTGCCAGACACTTGCTGAGCCACAAGGTCCGAGTCACCGAAGCACTTAACTCGACTTAGATTCATCTCCATAGCCATCCGGAGACCATGGAGCAAGGCTTCATACTCAGCTGTATTGTTAGTACAAGGGAACATTAAGCGGAGAATGTAACAAAACTTATCACCTCGTGGGGAAGTTAATACGACTCCAGCCCCCGAGCCTTCCAATTGCCTGGATTTGTCAAAATGGATGGTCCAATATGTGTGATCCGGCTTTTCTTCAGGTGCTTGCATTTCTGTCCAATCATTGATGAAATCAACAAGTGCTTGAGACTTAACCGCCGTCCGAGGCACATACTTCAAACCGTGCGGCCCAAGCTCTATAGCCCACTTGGCAATCCGGCCAGTTGCTTCCCGGTTCTGGATGATATCCCCCAAAGGAGCAGAACTGACCACCGTAATTGGGTGCCCTTGGAAGTATTGTTTAAGCTTCCGGCTTGCCATAAAAACTCCATACACCAGCTTCTGCCAATGCGGATACCTTTGCTTGGACTCAATGAGTAACTCGCTGATATAATAGACCGGACATTGAACCGGATGCTCCTTACCTGCCTCCTTTGGCTCCACCACAATAGCCACGCTGACTGCCCGAGCATTAGCAGCAACATATAGTAGTAACGGCTCCTTGTCAATGGGAGCGGCGAGCACAGGCGGATTGGCCAACTGCCGCTTTAAGTCCTCAAATGCTTCATCAGCAGCGGAACTCCAAACAAACTGATCCGTCTTCTTCAACATCTGATACAAAGGGATTGCCTTCTCACCAAGGCGACCGATAAACCAGCTTAACGCGACAATCCGGCCTGCCAGGCATTGAACATTGTTCATACACTTCGGTTTAGCCAGGGAGGTGATGGCTGTGATCTTCTCCGGATTAGCCTCAATTCCCCTATTGGACACCAGAAAACCCAATAACTTGCCCGCCGGTACATCAAAGACACACTTGTCCGGATTAAGCATCATCTTCTATGTCCTCAGGTTATCAAAGGTTTCCTTCAAATCATCAATCAGAGTCTCCTTCTCCCTAGATTTAACCATGATATCATCCACATAAGCATGTACATTACGGCCAATCTGCTTGTGAAGACAATTTTGCACACACCGTTGATAAGTTGCCTGGGCACTCTTGAGCCCAAAGGGCATAGACACATAGCAGAAGGCTCCAAAGGGAGTTATGAACGCCGTCTTCTCCTGGTCCTTAACTGCCATTTTGATCTGATGATAGTCAGAATATGCATCCAAAAAAATTAAACGCTCACAACCCGCCGTAGCATCAATAATTTGATCAATACGGGGGAGGGCAAAAGGATCTGCTGGACAAGCTTTATTAAGATCTGTGTAATCCACACACATGCGCCAGGTGCCGTTTTTCTTAAGGACCAGCACCGGATTGGCAAGCCACTCAGGGTGAAAAACTTCAACAATAAAGCCAGCTGCTAAGAGCCTGGCTACCTCTTATCCAATCGCCTTGCGTCTTTCTTCGTTAAACCGGCAGAGGAACTGTTTCACCGGTTTGTATTTAGGATCCACATTAAGGGTGTGCTCAGCGAGTTGCCTCGGTACACCTGGCATGTCAGAGGGCTTACATGCAAAAATGTCTTGATTCTCACGGATGAACTCGATGAGCGTGCTTTCCTATTTCGGATCCAAGTTGGCGCTGATGCTGAACTGCTTGGACGAATCGCCAGGTACGAAGTTAACAAGCTTAGTTTCTGCTGCCGATTTGAACTTCAGGGCTGGATCATGCTCCGTAGTTGGCTTCTTTAATGGAGTCATGTCTGCCGGATCAACATGGTCCTTATAATACTTCAGCTCCTCGGTGGCACAAACCGACTCTCCATAGGCCGCATCTCCTTCCTCGCACTCCAAAGCGATTTTGCGGCTTCCGTGAACCATTATTGTCCCCTTGTGACCCGGCATCTTGAGCTGCAAATACACATAACAGGGCCGTGCCATAAACTTGGCGTAGGCCGGTCGCCCAAACAGGGCGTGATATGGACTTTGGATTTTCACCACTTCAAACGTCAATGTCTCTGACCTGGAATCATGATCATCCCCAAAGGCCACCTCCAAAGCTATCTTACCAACATGATATGCTGATTTGCCAGGTACTACGCCGTGGAACACCGTATTGGACGGTTTGAGATTTTTATCTGTTAGTCCCATACGACGGATGGTCTCATAGTATAAGATATTAATGCTGCTCCCTCCATCCATGAGCACCTTGGTGAACTTGTAACCTCCCACCTGAGGCACCACCACCAGAGCCAACTGACCCGGATTATCAACCTGGGGAGGG
Organism: Triticum urartu; assembly: GCF_003073215.2. Taxonomy (NCBI): domain Eukaryota; kingdom Viridiplantae; phylum Streptophyta; class Magnoliopsida; order Poales; family Poaceae; genus Triticum; species Triticum urartu. The sequence continues at coordinate 513,549,058 of NC_053025.1, read as the reverse complement.
TGATCTTCTCTGCTCCATATGATTGGCTGTTCAGACCAGCGTAGATAACGGGGTATGGCCGGTTCAACAGAGTTGCCCGCCCGCCTCTGAACCTTTCGGTCTCGCTTGTCCAAGCTAGTGGTGAAGACATGGTACTGCTCAACTGCTTTGGGTTGCTCTGGTAACCTGACTGTTGCTGTTGTTGGTTGTAACCACCCTGGTTGTTCTGACTATTTTGATTATTATGTCCGCCCGGATTACCATTAAATCCTGAACCAGAATTTCCTCCACCGTAACCCGGCCCGGACCCTGAGCCACCGCCGGAGCCGTGATCATACCGGAAAGCATTAGAGTTCTTGAACTCCTGCATAATGAAGCAATCCTCCCAAAGGTGGTTTGCTGGCGCCTCCTTCGTCCCATGTCTTGGACAGGGCTGGCTCAGTAGATAGTTTAGGCGGTCCGGGTTAGGGTTGGGCGCCCCATTGCGATTTTTCGGTTTACCCTTGCGTCGCTGGCCATTGTCCTGCGTGTTGGTATTAGCCACAAAGTCCATGTTACCATCCGCTTTACACTTGCCTCCACCACCATTGCCTGCCCAGTGATGCTGCTGACCTTTGGAGTTGCTGTTCCTCTTTCCCTTCCCTGCCTTGTCATCATCAGATTCGGGATCCTTGGTACTATCAGAATCAGCATACTTTACCAAAGCAGCCATGAGGGTTCCCATGTCAGTGCAATGACGCTTCATCCGTCCCAACTTCAGCTTTAGGGGCCCAAACCGGCAGTTGCCTTCTAGGGTTAATACAGCGGTATCAGCGTTGATGCGGTCTGATGAATGCAACACTTGTGAAACCCGGCGCACCCAATGAGTCGTCGATTCTCCTTCCTCCTGGATGCAGGCAGCTAAGTCCACGATCGACATAGGCTGTTTACATGTATCCTTGAAATTGCTCATAAACCGGGCTCGTAATTGGGCCCATGAACTGATAGAATTAGCCGGCAAGCTTTTTAACCAAGTACGGGCCGTTCCTTCAAGCATCATGGTGAAGTATTTCGCACACGCCGCGTCATCCACATCAAGCATCTCCATGGCCATCTCATAGCTCTCCACCCAAGTCTTTGGAGGTTGATCCGCCGTGTAATTTGGTACTTTGCGCGGGCCTTTGAAATCTTTGGGCAGGCGCACATTGCTTAAAGCGGGGACAAGGCAAGGCACCCCCAAAGAACTAGAAGTAACACCAGGTTCGATCGAGATAGTTGGACGAACCAGCATGAGCTGCCGAGCCTGATGTTGTGCGGCTAACTCGGCCTCCCTGCGCGCTCGGGCCCGGTCCACTACTTCCTGAGCGTTATCAGCACCACCCGCCGGGTTGTTGCCACGGGGTGCTCCACGTCATTCATTACTCGACACTGCCAGTTCATCCATATGTCTGCTATCGCTCCGGCTTGGACGGGGGGTCGAGTGGATCCGGTCGCGGCTGTACGGGTATGCTTCCTGTTGGACCAAAGCTTTCCTCAGAAGCTCCTTGACCTGTCGCGTTTCTACTGCCTGCGGCGAGTCACCTTCAATTGGAATGGCCTCCAGCCGTGCAGCAGCGGCGACGAGATTGTCCATTGGGTTGGAGTAGTGACCCGGAGGTGTTAAAACAGCCTGAGGTATAACGGCGTTTTGACAAGGCGGGTCCATCTGACGAGGCTGAACCGGTGCACTGGTCCCAGGAGCTTCCACCCGGTTTCCCTCCAGCGGATTGCTGGTTCCTGCTCCTGGGGTGTTGAAAAGGTCTCTGGCCTCGAAAACCAGAGGCAAACGGGATCGGTACTTCCTCCTCATGACTTCCTGCGACGCGCTCTGGTCCAACATGAGCCTGTAGGCTTGTGCGTCTAAAGCGGTCCGCTCTGTGGCCATCCTGGTGTCCTCAGCTGCCAGATCCACGTTGTGGACGTCCTGATCCGCTGGATTAGCTTCCACCATAAGCACAGCCAATGCATCAAATAGCTCTGATAGAACTTGAGCCGACGGGCGCACAGGGCCTCCTGCCCCGGCAGCCGTCGCCACTGCTGAACCGGAGGTTGTTGCCGCTGCGGTCGAAGAATGAAGCGCCGCTTGTGTGCCGACCATGAATATTCCAACTCGGTTGGGCAGATCAGAGGGGTCCGGAATACTGTCGCCATCGGAACAGCCCCCAATCCGGCCATCTTGTAGCTGATAAAGAGATTCGGTTTCCCCGGTCAATGACTCGTCATCGGAACAAACGAAGGTCTCGCCGCGAGATTCCGATCCATCCTCATAACTTCCTCCATGGATGACTCCCACGAAGGCACGCTTCATGGCCAGTTTAACCCAGGCGGATCGTGCACGTTGAGCCGTCTCGATGAGGTCGGTGCAGATGTCTGGCTCAGGGCCCGGTTCACCGATCTTGCCAATGAAAACGTGAATGCCACAAAAGGGGACCCGGTACCCGTACTCAACTGAGCCGGCCTCGGGGCCCCAGCCTGCATCGTTGATGTAGAGCTTGCTGCGACGACTCTTAGTCATCCGGCCTACAGCGTAGCCCTCGAGTCCTTCAAAGCAGCCCTCCAAGAACTTGAAACCATCATGCGATAGCCCCACGGTGGGCGCCAACTGTCGTGGTTTTGTCACGGCAGATGTCCTAGAGAAAGGACTTAGTCGTGGAGCCATCACGACGGGTTAGCTTGAAGGGGTTTAAAGCAGACACAGGGACGCAAGAGAGTTTATACTAGTTCGGCCCCTTCGATGAAGGTAAAAGCCTACGTCTAGTTGTGATGGAATTGATGGGGTTTTGATGACTAGGGAGCAAACAAGCTTCGCCTAAGTCTCGAGTTGTTGTCTGTTGTCCTTGAACCGCCGCCGGGCCATCCCCTTATATACACGGGTGATGCCCGTTGGTTCACAAAGTCCCAGCACCGGTCCATATTCGCATCCGGGTTGGTCTCTCCTTATTCCTAACTTACAATACAAGTTTATATACAAATACCGGTTTACAGCTACAAGTCTTAAATCGACTACGGGCCTTAGGCCCTCATCTGTCTTCTTGGGCTTTAGCACTCTTAAACTACTGATGAAGTTGACCCGGCCCAGATAGGCCGGTTTACGCCCAGCAGTAATATCCCCAACACCATGTGTCAAATCAATAAATTTGGGTTGAATAATCTACCCTCGAAAACTGTTGCGATCCCCTATACTTGTGGGTTTTCAAGACTATTTTCTGGCGTTGTTGCCGGGGAGCATAGCTCTATTCTTTGAGTAACTTGGGATATATATCTGTTGATCACTATGAGGAACTTTAAAGTTGAAAGAACCAAGATTCTTCCCTCAACTACGAGGGGAGGTAAGGAACTGCCATCTAGCTCTGCACTTGATTCACCTTCTGTTTTGAGTAAAGTTGCGAGACCTACTCCTGCTATTGATTCTGATATGTCGCATGTTATTGATGATGCCACTTCTGCTATGCATGATGCTTATGATGAAACTACTTCTATGCTTGATAATACTGTGACGTTAGGTGAATTTCTTGTTGAACAACTTTCTAGGGTTAGAGAGAATGAAATTATTGAAACTGATAAAATTGATGAAAGTGATGATGAAGATTCTCCCCCTAGATATGAATTGCCTGATGTGCCTGAGGCTTATGTTATGGACGAAGAAACTGCTAGAGATCTTTTTGCTTGCAATGATAGATATGATCTTAAGAAATTGTTAGCTAAGCTGAAAGAAAAATGTTTGAATGCTAGAATGAAACCTGCTTTTGCTACTTCACCTATCTGTATTTCTAATAAGGATTATGATTTCTCTGTCGATCCTGAGTTAATTACTTTGGTTGAATTTGATCCTTTTTATGGCTATGAATCTGAAACTGTTGTAGCACATCTTACTAAATTGAATGATATAGCCACCCTATTCACTAATGAGGAACAAATTCGTTACTACTATATCCTTAAGTTATTCCCGTTCTCATTAAAGGGTGATGCTAAAACATGGTTTAATTCTATTGATCCTGATTGTGTGCGTAGTCCCCGGGATATGATTTATTACTTCTCTGCTAAATATTTTCCCACTCATAAGAAACAAGCTGCCTTAATGGAAATATATAATTTTGTGCAAATTGAAGAAGAGAGTCTCCCACAAGCTTGGGGGAGGCTTCTCCGATTACTTAATGCTTTGCCTAATCATCCTCTTTAGAAAAATGAAATACTTGATATCTTTTATAATGGACTAACCGATGCTTCCAGAGACCACCTGGATTGTTGTGATGGTTGTGTTTTCAGGGAAAGAACTGTTGATCAAGCTGAATTGCTATTGAATAATATATTGAGTAATGATAATGATTGGACACTCCCTGAACCAACTCCTAAGCCAACTCTGAAGAAAAGGGGTATTCTATTTCTCAGTCCTGAAGATATGCAAGAGGCAAAGAAATCTATGAAAGAAAAGGGTATTAAAGCTGAAGATGTTAAGAATTTTCCACCTATTGAAGAAATACATGGTCTTGATAACCCGACACAGGTAGTAAAGGTAAATTCTCTCTATAGATTTGATGAAGGTGATATCCCTTGTTATAAGTCTGCTAGCCAATGCTTGGATGAGTTTGATAATTTTGTTGTTAAACAAGAATACTTCAATGCTTATGTTGGTAGATAATTGAAATGTAATGGTTATATGATTGAACACTTGAGTGATTATATGTCTAGAGTTAAAGGTGAACTTAAACTTATTAGTAAACATGCTTCTATGGTTACCACTCAAGTAGAACAAGTGCCTAAAGCACAAGATGATTTGCTCAATGAATTAAATAATAAGAGAAATGATTCAGGAACCTTTGTATCCTGAGGGCCACCCTAAGAGAGTTGAGCAAGATTCTCAAAGAACTAATGTTGATGCACCTAGTCCTTCTAAAAAGAAGAAAAAGAAAAATGTTGAGCAAGATTCTCAGAGAACTAATGTTGGAGAAGATGCTCCCTGGGCACTTACATGGGAAGATGGAAGAAGGCCGGGGTAATCGGCTTCGATGGCCATTTCTGTGCCGTCGTACCTCGCCTGGTAGGAGACTCCCTCCTTGAGCTCCACAGATACATCCGGATCCTCCTCGAATCCGGGATCCAGGTCCCGAATATGGTCCTCCGGCTGTGGAGCGGGGCTGTAGATCCCCGCAATGGCCTTCCTCCATTCCTAGTGAAAATGGTCGGGTTATGTTGGGGATATAGCTACCAGGTATGACCCGCCCAGGAGGGGCCGGGTCAACCCCAATGGCGGGTTACAAAGGAAGTCCAGTAATATTCAAGGTGATGGTTTATTAAAGACTTGTAGAAGGCATAAGCCCAGAGGCGGCTTAAGGCCCAATATTGTAAACCGCCGTATGTAAGGAAAGACTTGTAAAGAAAGGCATATAAAGAAGTCACCGAGCCGGACACATTTTATGAACCGGCCGGGACTCTGTAGGCCGCCATGCGTCAACCCGTGTATATAAGGGGACGACCTGGCGGCGGCTTAGGGCAAGAAACAACAATTCGAAGCCAGGCAAAGTGGATTCGCTCCCTGGCCATTGAAACCCCAGCAATTCCAACACAACTAGACGTAGGCTTTTACCTTCATCGTAAGGGGCCGAACTAGTATAAACCTTGCGTGGCCTTTGTCCTGATTAACCCCTTTAAGGTTCCTAGTTGTGATGGCCCTATGACTAAGTCCTTTTGCTAGGACATCTGCAGTGAAAATTCCACGACAGTTGGCACCCACCGTGGGGCCAGCGCACAGTGGATTTGAGTTCTTGAAGGGCAACTTCGAAGGGATCAAGGGATACACTGTGGGCCGGATGACCAAGAGTCGTCGCGGCAAGCTCTACATCGACGATGAAGGCTGGGGCCCCGAGGCCGGCTCAATCGAGTACGGGTACCGGGTCCCCTTCAGCGGAATCCATGTCTTCATCGGCCGGATCGGCGAGTCAGACCCTGAGCCGGACGTCTACACCAACCTCATCGAGACGGCTCAGCGCGCGAGATCCGCCCGGGCTCAACCTGTTGTGAGCCATGCCTTCATGGGTTGCATCCACAGAGGTGAATTCTCTGAAGGATCAGTGGATGGCGGTGAGACAGCCATCTGTTCTGACGCTACGTCATCAACAGGCGAGACAGATTCGTTGTATTAGCTGCAAGATGGCATGCTTGGGGGTTGTTCCGATGGCAGCAGTATTTCGGACCCCTTTGAGCCGCCGAATCGAACCAAAGTCTTCATGGCCGGCACTCAACCCGGGCAGAACTCCACAGCTGTAGCAGCAATAACCACCGGTCGGCAGCGGCCGGGTCAGGAGACCCCGCACGCCCCCGGCTCAGATGCTAATGGACCTCATGGATAAGTTGACGGCTCTGTTGACTGTTGTGGTGGAGCCGGCGGATAAGGCTCAGCATGATGCGGAGGTGGCATGGCTACGCGAAGAGATGGCACAGGCCAAGGAAAATTTAGCAGCAGAAGAGGTCAGTATGGCCGCGTAGCGGGCGGCTTTGGATGCTCGTGCTCAACAGATTCAAGCGGAGACTTTCCGGCTCTCGGTGGATCTGAACGCGTCAAACGAGGTCATGACGAGAAGGCACCAGAAAACTCAGTCACGTCTGCCTCTGACGTACGATCCTAGGAACCTTTTCCACACACCCGGGGCTGGTCCAAGTAACCCGCCAGAGGCAAACCGGATCACGACACCCGGGGCTGGGGCGCCGGTTCAACCGCGGGCCATGGAACCACCTCGTATGAATACCGCTCCACCTCATTACACACCAATACCACCGGGTCACTTTTCTAACCCTTTGGAGAATCTCATTGCTGTGTCGGCTCGTTTGGCGGCTCTCCCGATGGAAGGCGACTCTCCGACAGCAATTGAAACACGAAGGGTGAGAGAACTTCTTCAGACGGCTCTGGCGCAGCAGGATGCATACTCTTATAGTCGAGACAGAATCCATTCAACCCCTCGCCCAAGCCGGAGCCCGAGCTATAGCAGGCATATGGACTCAGCCGCTATGTCGAGCAACGCTCAACGCCATAACCAACCGCGTAGGCATGAGCCGGCGCAGGGCGGAGCCCTTAACTTGGCGGACCAGGAGAGAATCCGTCAAGAGGCTGAGCGGGCAGCTCAACTGGCAGCTGAGCAGGCGGCTCATCAGGCTTTTCTGGTCTATCCGGCAACCTCTGTTGAGGCAGGAGTAGCCACAAGAACAGGAGGTGTCCCTTTCCTGGTGCCGGCTATACGTAATGAGCGCTTGCCAAAAGACTTTAAGGGGCCTCGTAAGGTGCCTAATTACACGGCCGACTTGCAGCTTGGGGCATGGATTGAAAGTTATGAGATGGCGATGGAGCTGTTGGAGGTCAGCAATGCAGCAATGGCTAAGTATTTCACTATGATGTTGGATGGAACAGTTCGCACTTGGTTGAAAGGGTTGCCACCCAATTCCATCGGCACATGGGCGGAGTTAAAGGCCCGGTTCATTTAGAACTTCTAGGACACATTTAAACAACCTATGTCAATCGTGGACCTGACTAATTGTAAGCAAGAGGAAGGTGAGTCCACGGCCCATTGGGTGCGCCGGGTCAAGGAGATAATACATTCATCTAATAAGATGGATGCCGACTCGGCGGTCTTAATGTTGGAGAAAAATTGCTGTTTTGAACCTCTGAAACAGAAGCTGGGGCGGCTCAAGCGTGATTGTAATGACATGGGCCAGTTGATGGCGACCCTTGTCAAATATGTTGATTCTGACAGTACCAAGGATCCCGTGTCTGATGAAGAAAAAACAGGGAAGGGAAAGAAGAATGACAATGGCAAGGGTCACCAGCATAACCCAGCGAATCAAGGAGGTAATAAATGTAAGGCTGACGAGTTTGTGGCTAACACCAATACACAGGGCAACAACCAACGGCGCAAGGGTAGGCCACCTCCTCGGTCAGGTGGGTCAGGTCCCACCCTCGAGCAACTACTGAATGAACCTTGTCCAAGACATGGCACCCGGGAGAAGCCAACTACCCATCTGTGGAAGGACTGTACGATCATGAAGGCATTTAAAAATTCCAACATGTTTGATGGTAGCCACGGACCTGGCGGCGGTTCACGCGGAGGTGGCTTTCATGGCCCGGGCGCCGGTTCAGGCGGAGGCGGTTTTCACGGTCAGGGCCATCCGGGTAACCAGGGTGGTTATAATCAGCAACCCGGCCAAATTAATCAGCAGCAACAGCAGCAACAGTCCGAGTATCAGAGCAACCCAAAACAGTTGAATAGTGGGCAGTACCATGTATTTACCACTAGTTTGTGCAAGAGGGACTAGAAGCTTCATAAGAGGCCTGTCAATGCCGTTGAGCCGGCGATTCCACGTTATTTGAGGTGGTCAGAACAACCTATTGTGTGGAGCAGGGAAGATCACCCTCCCCGGGTTGATAATCCAGGTCACTTGGCCTTGGTGGTGGCACCTCAGGTTGGTGGATATAAATTCACTAAGGTGCTCATGGATGGAGGCAGTAGCATCAACATCCTCTATTATGAGACGTTTCGTCGGATGGGGTTGACTGATAAGAGTCTTAAACAACCCAACACTGTTTTTCATGGTGTTGTTCCTGGTAAGTCGGCATACCCAGTTGGTAGGATTGAACTGGAAGTAGCCTTTGGGGATGAATATGATTCTAGGGCTGAGAAGTTAACTTTTGAGGTGGTTAAGATCAAAAGCCCATATCATGCTCTGTTTGGACGGCTGTCTTATGCCAAGTTCATGGCTCGACCGTGTTATGTGTATCTATAGCTCAAGATGCCGGGTTATAAAGGCACCATCACAGTACATGGAAACCGGAAAATAGCCTTGGAATGTGAAGAAGGAGATGCCGCTTATGCTGAGTCTGTTTGTGCGACGGAGGAGTTAAAGTTTTATAAAGATAATGTTGACCCGACAGACATGACGTCTTTGAAGAAGCCAACTACGGAGCATGAACCGGTGTTGAAATTCAAGTCAGCTGATGACACCAAGATGGTTGATTTTGTGCCTGGCGACTCATCCAAACAGTTCATCATCAGTGCTAACTTGGATCCAAAATAGGAAATCGCGCTCATCGAGTTCATCCGTGAGAACCGGGACATCTTTGCATGGAAACCTTCTGACATGCCGGGTGTCCCGAGACTCGCTGAGCACACTATTAATATCGATCCGAAGTTCAAGCCGGTCAGGCAGTTTCTTCGACGGTTTAATGAGGAAAGGTGCAAGGCCATTGGAGAAGAGGTGTCCCGGCTCTTGGCGTCCGGGTTCATTACTGAAGTTTTTCACCCAGAGTGGTTGGCTAACCCGGTGCTTGTACTCAAGAAGAATGGCACCTGGCATATGTGTGTGGATTACACCGATTTGAACAAGGCTTGTCCGGCCGATCCTTTTGCTATCCCTCGTATTGATCAGATCATTGATGCTACGGCGGGTTGCGAGCGTTCGAGTTTTTTGGATGCATATTCAGGTTATCATCAGATCAAGATGGCAGTTAAGGACCAGGAGAAGACGGCGTTCATCACTCCGTTTGGAGCCTTCTGCTATGTGTCTATGCCTTTTGAACTAAAAAGTGCCCAGGCAACTTATCAATGGTGTGTACAGAATTGTCTTCACAGTCAGATTGGGCGTAACGTTCATGCTTATGTGGATGACATAGTGGTGAAATCCAGAGAGAAGGAAACCTTGGTAACTGATCTGAAGGAGACCTTTGATAACCTTCGGGTCTACGAGATGATGCTTAACCCGGCCAAATGTGTTTTTGGAGTCCCAGCTGGCAACCTTTTGGGTTTTTTGGTGTCTACTAGAGGTATTGAGGCTAATCCGGAGAAAATTAAGGCAATTACATCTCTGGCCAAACTGGTGTGCATCAATGACGTTCAGCGTTTGGCGGGTCGCGTCGCCGCCTTAAGCCGGTTAGGGGAGAGGGCGATGCCTTTGTATCAAATGATGAAAAAGGCGGATGACTTTGTCTGGAGTGATGCTGCTAACTCTACTTTTGAGGATCTGAAGAAACAGCTCGCTGAGCTGCCGGTTCTTGCTGCTCCGGTTGAGAAAGAGCCGTTGTTGTTATATGTAGCTGCTAACTCACGTGCTGTCAGTGTGGCCATTGTTGTGGAGCGCAAGGAGACTGGCAAAGAACATCCGGTCCAACGGCTGGTTTACTACGTCAGTGAGGTGCTGATTGAATCTAAACAAAGATATCCACATTGGCAGAAGCTCGTTTATGGAGTGTTCATGGCAAGCCGGAAGCTCAAACATTACTTTCAGGGTCACCCAATCACTGTAGTTAGCTCTGCTCCTCTAGGAGACATCATTCAAAATAGAGAAGCCACATGACGAGTCGCCAAGTGGGCTATTGAACTTGGGTCTCATGGTTTGAAGTATATGCCACGTACTGCGATCAAATCTCAAGCGCTAGTTGACTTCATTAACGACTGGACAGAGTTGCAGATGACAAAGGAGAAACCAGACAACACATATTGGACGATTCATTTTGATGGGTCCAGACAGTTGGAAGGCTCGGGGCTGGAGTTGTCTTAACTTCTCCTCGAGGGGACAATTTTTGTTATGTGTTGCGATTGATGTTTCCTTGTACTAACAACGCAGTAGAATATGAAGCCTTGCTCCATGGTCTTCGAATAGTGAAAGAGATGAGTCTGAGCCGGGTCCGGTGCCTTGGCAATTCAGATTTGGTGGCTCAACAGGTGTCAGGCAAGTGGGTTTCCAAGGATCCTCTCATGGCAGCTTATCGCCGCGAGGTCAACGCTGTTGCAGGGAATTTTAACGGTTATCAAATGGAACACATTGACCGCAGAAAGAACGAAGCGGCTGATGCCTTAAGCCGGTTGGGATCTCAGCGTAAGCCGGTACCCCCTAACACCTTTTTGGATGTTTTACATAACCCATCTGTTAAGTTGCCTACAGAGGAAGATTTGGCCATTCCTGACCCGGAGGCACAGTTAGTGGCGGCTACTCATGTTATTCCAGATTGGACAGTACCGTTCCTGGCTTACATGAGCCAGGGCGAGTTGCCAGAGGACGAGACCCTGGCCCGACATATAACTCGGCGGTCCAAGTCAATGACGATTTCTAACGGAGAGTTGTATCATTGCAGCGTCACTGGAGCATTTCAGCGTTGTGTTTCTCCTGAAGAAGGTCAAGGAATACTTCGTGAGATCCATGAAGGGGATTGTCGTCATCACGCCGGGTCAAAGTCTCTTGTGGCCAAAGCTTTTCGTCATGGTTTTTACTGGTTAACGGCTCACGCTGATGCAGAGGATTTGGTCAGTAGGTGTGATGGATGTCAAAAATTTGCACGGCGAGCGCATGTGCTCGCTCAAGAGTTGCAGATGATTCCAATCACTTGGCCGTTTGCAGTTTGGGGGCTTGACATGGTCGGACCTTTCAAAAGGTCGAAGGATAAACAGACACATCTTTTAGTGGCAGTTTACAAATTCCGAAAATGGGTTGAGGCAGAGCCAGTGAGTAAGTGTGATGCAGCCACTACGGTTCAGTTCATGAAAAAGGTGATTTTTCGCTTTGGTTTTCCACACAACATTATCACTAACAGTGGCACTAATTTGTCCCAAGGTGCTATGAAGGAGTTTTTTCAACGTGAGCATATCCGGCTTGATGTTTCTTCCGTAGCTCACCCTCAATCTAATGGTCAGGCTGAGAGAGCAAATCAGGAAATCTTAAAAGGTCTCAAGCCCCGGCTTATGGTTCCCTTACAACGGACGCCGGGTTGTTGGGTAGAGGAATTACCCTCGGTGTTGTGGAGTATCAACACCACTCCTAACAGGTCTACAGGTTATACACCTTTCTTCATGGTTTATGGAGCGGAAGCGGTGCTGCCCAGTGACATCCGTCATGACTCGCCTCGCGTGGCGGCTTACGTTGAAGCTAATAATGAACAAGCCCGACAGGATGCACTTGACTTGTTGGATGAGGAGAGAGACTTGGCGGCGGCTCGATCAGCAATTTATCAACAGGACCTGCGCCGTTATCACAGCCGCCGGGTTAAGTCCAGGACCTTTCAAGAAGGTGACCTAGTGCTCCGGTTCATTAAGGATCTGTCGGATGCACACAAACTATCCCCGCCTTGGGAAGGACCTTTTCTGGTCAGTAAGAATTTAAACAACGGGTCATATTACCTCATTGACATTCGAGAGCACAAAGACTCACGTAAGTCGGAGGAGGAGACCTGCTGGTCGTGGAACATTGCTCAGCTTCAGCCATACTACACCTGAGCTACTGGCTCTCGTCATGTACATACTTTGACGTTGTATATGTTATGATAAGTAATAAAGCAGGACCTCTGCCTTTTCCCTCTTCAAAGAGCATATAGCTTTACTATTTTCATTATTTACATGACTATTAAGGAGCTGATCATATCTGAATCTAGTTTAACCTTTTTGGTCCGGCTTATGATCATATTCGAATCTAGCTGTAAACCTTATGGTCACTTGGGGGCTTCCTGTTCAAAATAGGTCGTATTCAAACCAAAGAGAACATAGTTATCGTAACCCTCTTGATCGGCTCAAAGCCAAACTCACTAGGGGGCTTCTTGATCATATCCGAATCATAGCTGAACCCCTTTTTGGGTCCGACTTGGATCGTATTCGAATCAGGGTCGTTAAAAACCTCTCAAGGTCATTTGGGGGCTTCCCGTTCAAACATAGGTCGTATTCGAACCAAAGAGAACATAGCTGTCGGTACCCTCTTGATCGGCGCAACGCCAAAGCCACTGGGGGCTATATGATCGTATTCGAATCTTAGCTTAACCCCTTTGGTCCGGTTTACTGATCGTATTCGAATCAGAAACCCCCAAATTTATGTTGCTGGAAATCTGCTATTTTGTCTTAATGGTTTTTTATTGTCTCAAATTTAAATTATCAGTATGGTTTTTATTTAAGCCGGCTTGATTATTTGACAATAAGCCGCCAAAGGCATGATAGTCATCAGGTTTTATGGAAGCATTGACTTCTCAAAAATATTGGGTCATCAACCTCATCATCCGGATCATGAAAACCGGCAATCCAGAAACACATGTATGACAGTGTTGTTCACGAATAGGTTTTTTCAGCCTTATTTATCTTTTCAAATAAAGACATATACCGGGTGTTATTGACCCGTCCGGTGTTAAACCGCCAGGCCAGCTCTTTCATTTTTTGTAGGAGCAAAGTTAAAACACTGTAGATATAATCAAAGATGTGCTGGCAAAGAGTAATATGCAACATTCTGTGTGCGATGGCATAAGCAACACATGCAGTTTTTTAAGCTAAATCTATTACAAGGCTTTGAGAGTGCACAAGATGGTTATGACTCTCCCCTTGCCGGTTCATCTCCTTCTACTGATTGGAAGCTAGGCTTGGACCAGTCAAATCCGTTCAAAGCAATGAACTCCGCCTCATCACCAATCAGGCCGGCCGGGTCAACTTCCGGAGCAAAAGTGTGCTGACGAACCGGCGGGACAAGATCTGTCACCTTATAAGAGGGAGTCGCCATCTTCTTATTCTCCATATCAAAACTCGGCCAATATTTATCGATGCTGGTCTCATCTCCAAGAATGGTTCTTGAGGTTGAACTCCCCTCACACAGGCAATGAAGTCATCTTGGTCAAATGGAGTCCCGTCTTCTTTCACAGTAGGGTACCCCTTAGCCACATCCACCGGGTCTAGATCTGCCACCCAGGCCTTGGAGCGGCTCAGGGCCATCAGGGCTCCGGCTCTGGCACAAGATCGTTTAACTTCTTGAAACCTGGCGGGTAAGATTGACAACTTCTTCAAGACATCGCTCAACCGGTTGGGTCCTTGGTTGGCAGGGGAGATGGTGGCAAGTGCTCGTTGAGCGCCAGTATACAATTGCTCCACTAAAGTATACACTGCCTTCAATTTGGTCACACTGTCTTGGCTCAGATTTTTGCTTTGTGGACCTACGAGTGTTTTTTAAATAAAGGCTCAGCAGGCGGCTTATATTCCGGGTCAAAAGAAGGTATAAGTGATTAATATAGATGACTTACCAAAGATGGCGGAGACCATTTGAGACAGCCGGTTCTTTAAGCCGGTGAGCTCTGTAGTAACCTCCTCAAGAGCCGCCTTAGTTGTTTCAGCATGTTGTATCAGCAGCGTCTTTTCTTCGGCCCAAGATTTCTTCTTTGCAGTCTAGCTGGTTTTCCATTTTTCTGTCTCAGAGAGACTCAATTGGAGTTTAAAGTCAGCAGACTTGATTTCTGCCTCTTGATCCGCCAGCCGGATCTTTGCATCAGTTAATTGGGAGCCCAATTCAGATAAGGCATTCTACAAAACATATACAGTTGTGTCAAGGTTTAAACTAAAAGCTAGAACGGTTGAAGTCTCAAGTACTTTGCACCGCAATACCACTTGACACTTGGGGGCTAATGTCTGCCAAAGCAATTTTTTATGACTCTTATATGTTTCAAGTCCCAAGTGTTCTACAAAGTAACAACTCTTGGCACTTGGGGGCTAATGCATGATATTCAGAAAGTTTATGAAGATTGAGCAGGATTGCAATACTTATTGGGACTAGCAAAAGACAGTTATGAAGTTAAGTACCGGTTCATTTATGATAAATTGAGCCGGCCCTTGGGGATTACAGGGGAAGTTTACGCTACTCTATTGGACTTTTGAAAATCTTAGTGACAAAGCATCAACCTATATCATAAAGTCTACAGATCATTCAGGGTCATCATCTGAAGATTTGGGGGCTGGCAGAGTATACGTAAGCCGGAAAACATACCTCATATTTTAGCTGCAATTGCTTGACCATCTCAATTTCCGACTCACGGCTGGAATGCACATGACTGAGATAGCCTGACAATATGTCATTGGCATTCAGATGAGTGTAGTGAGAGATATCAAACTACACTTTCTGCCTTTCTAAGGCCTCCTGTTTGGCAGAATGCCTGGCTAGCACAGTCGGATTACTCGGCACAACAAATCTGCTGCCAATGATTAGAACATCATGATCAGAGGACGTTGGTGGGTTAGCTGAACCGGATGGTCTGATGGTAGACAGATTAAGAATGGTATCATCAGCTAACAGTTCAGGAGGGTCTGATTGAGCATGGACAACTGGATCTTCTGGCACTACAGATTGAGCGGGAGGAGTTGATGTTGCCGGTTCAGGTGCAAGATTTCTCGTGTCTTCTGCCGGTTTGATAACTTTAGCTTTCTTGGACTTCGCCTGACCGCTGAGAAAGATGTTTTATGAGACAGTTAGCATAATAATGTAGTTTTGAAAGTTGCAGAGGAAAGACGATTTTCCTTACCCAGGGGCAGTCTTGAAAGCCGGAAATTGTGTCTGAGATGAGTCGCCAGACGAGCGAGAAACCACCTATAAAAGGTAAACTCAGTGAGGCAGGAGAATAGATTCCTTAATGAAAGCAACAGATGAAGATGAAAGAAACCTCATTCTGGCGCTTTCGAGGAGTTTGTTGTAAAACGGAAGGCGGTTCGTCGTCGTCATTATTCCGGGCCTGACGGCAGCCTTCATGTTGCTGCTTTTTCAAAAGAAAATGAAGGTCCAAATAAGCCAAAGGGTGCGAAAACCTTACTTTCCGGGTTACCAGTCGAAGTTTCTATCTTGGCAAATGGGCTGAGTCGGAGGAAATAGTTACCTCTTCTTCTACGGCCTGACTGGCCCCCGTGTCGTCCTTGCAATAGTCAGTGTTGTAAGTGCATCTAGTGCCACCCTAGTTGGTTTTGGAGTATTGACGACAAACCTAGTTGAGCGACTAATGTGTTTGTGAGAATTGCAGGATAACACAGGTAGAAGTCTCTCATTGATTCGGTTTTACTACCAGAGATGACCCCTAAAAATGTATGAAGACATTGAAGTCAAAGGTGGTATATGAAGATATTCACATTGAAGACTATGACAAAAGAAGACACGTTATGAAGCCTATGGAGCTCGAAGACTTAGATCTTTTGTAGTTCTTTTTCTTTTGTGTTGAGTCATAGGAACCACCGTACTGTTAAGTGGGGTCCAGGAGAACCAGTCAGAATGACTGAAGTGATGCCTAAACCAAAAACCTATGTCTTTGAGTGAAGATAATGAGAGCGAATCTTGTCCAGAGCCGGACAAGTCAGCTTTGCTTGTAGCCCAAGTAAAGTTGCCATGAGAGTTTGAAATCTGACCGTTGAGACACGTGTCAGTTCCTTAGTGACCCAGGGTCATTTCGGACAAATCAGGTCGGGTTGCCAAGTGGCTATAAATAGCCCACCCCCTACAACCATAAACGGTTGGCTGCTCAGATTGAGAGTACGGCTTTTGTCGTTTGAGAGCAACCCACCTCGAAGCCTTTGAGAGAGAGAATTCCTTGCGAGGATAAAGCCCTAACCACCCAGAGCCAGAGAACATTGGGCATCACTTAAGTCTTCTTGTCCGTGTGATCTGAAGACTTATTACACTTGAGGACTGTGCATCCCCAGACGGTTAGGCGTCGCGTTCAGAGCATCCAAGAGACATTGTGGATTGCCAGTGAACGAAGTCTGTGAAGGTTTGGGAGTCTACCTTGAAGACTTACCAGAGTGATTGGGCGAGGACTATGTGACCTTAGCTCAAGGAGAATACGGTGAGGACTTGGTGTCCTGAGCTGCGTGTTTAGGACTGGGTGTCCGGGACTGTGTGTCCTAAGGTTTAAATACCTAGCCGCTCCAACCAGACGTACAGTTGTCACAGCAACTGGAACTGGTCCAACACATCATTGTCTTCAACGAGTCACTGGTTTCATCTTCACTTCCTTTTACTTACTGATCACTCATTGTGAAGTCATTGCGTGTCTGTTCTATCTTTTGTCTTCACAACATGAGTGTATGATCTGTTTGGCTTCATAGTATCTTCCTACCTGATCCTTATTACACTACAGCTATTTTTCACTGTGCTTTCACTCTGTTGATACTTGACCATGGCTTGTCTAGTGTAGTCTAACTTCCGTTGCATAGTAATAGGCATATCTCTACTGTTTGTCTTCATAACTTCCACGTATTGAAGACTTTCATAAAAATCGACTATTGACCCCCCCTCTATTCGATATAACGCACTTTCAAGTGTCAATAAGGTTATTAAAAAACTAGCCAAGGGAGTCAAGGGCTACCTCCGACTCAGAATCATCGTCAAGCTTTAACAGGTCCGAAGCAGTGTTCCTTTTCTTCTTGGACCTCCGGGTCATCTTCCTGGCAGCTATGGCGGTGGCTCTAGCCTTCTTGGCAGCTTCATGGTCATACTTGGCTTTCCAGAAGTCGGATTTGGCTTGTAAACAAATAAACAGGATAAAAGGGCATGCAAGTATTTAAAACTACTGAGGAAAACACAAAAAGAGGAGGTCAGGGATTTCTCACCTCTGGTGCTGGGTTATGTTTACAGAAGGGGTTTAGCCCAACCTTACTGCAGTCCTCATACTTGCCGTTCACAAGGATGGTTGACATTGAAACAATATCTTCTTCAGTTAGTTGTACAGAGTTGTAACACAGAGAGTCATATGGGCCTCCACCATATTCATACATCAATTTGGATCGGCGGCTTAGAGGAATGACCCGCCACGAGATCCAGCAGCGGATCAAGTCAACTTCGGTTAAGCCATTCCCTAGTAAGGCATTGATCCTTTTTAATAGATGGAATAAGCTTCTTGCGTTAATAGCAGTAAGCTTATCAGGGAGCACAAACTTGGAATCTAGATGCTCCGCGCGATAACCCGACAGTGGTTTTTCATTGGCTGGAGACGTATCTTGGCAATAGAACCAGGTCTGATTCCAATCTTTGGGATGACTCGGTAAGACTATTAAGGGAAAGACGGCGCCCTGTCGGCGCTGAATTGAGATTCCACCGAGTTCCAAGCTAGGGACATTGGTACACTCATTCTGGCGGTTCAGATAAAAGTACTCTCTAAAGAGTTCCACAGTCGTCTCTTCTTGAAGATACACCTCACAGAGAACTTGAAAATTGCAGATGTTGGATATGGAATTGGGTCCAATATCTTGAGGGTGAAGTTTGAAAAAATGAAGAACGTCTCTGAAGAACTTTGAGCCGGGTGGTGTAAAACCCCGATTCATGTGGTCAGAGAAGACAATAACTTCACCGTCTTTGGGATTAGGCCGTTCCTCGTCCGGGTCAGGTGCACGATAGACATAACATTTTTCCCTGGCAAAAATCCTATGGTGAAGAATTCCTTCAAGGTATCTTCAGTGACTGTGGAAGGGACCCAGTTGTAGACAGTCGGTGCTTTAGACGGCATGATGATCAAAGGACAAACTGAAAAGAAAGTAACGTGCCGGTTCAATTCAATGGTGAAATTAAAAAGTTAAATGATGATGGTGCAAATGAGTAATGGTGGCTTAAGTAAGGGCTAATGTCATATAAGGGAAAAGTGAGCCGGCGTAATAAGCCGCCATGACTAAAGACATTTGAAGGAAACCAGAAATAGAATTGGCTATGTGTTGAGACAAACAGATTTCCCAAAGCTATCACTAGTATTCTGATCAAAATGGGTCAGAAAAGAAAAATAAATCTAGACCTAAGGAATGAGCGAGGAGAAGTTCATCAGCTCTAAGAAGGTATCTGTGCAAAGGAAAGGGATCTACTAACATCTAAAATGGGCATAAAACCACTACCGCACGAGTTAGGTGTTCCTTTTTTATCAGAAGAGGCTGCAGAGGAAGAACTACAAGAAGATCCGTGATGAACAGCGAAGAACACCGATGAACTCGCAAACCCTAATGCAGATCTAAAGGTGTGAGAAGGCAAGAACTTACGGATGCGGATCTGTTGCGGAGGGTCGTCGCCGTTTCTCTGGACAGTTCAGGGTGATGCAGCGGCCGAGCTTGAGGACGACGATGAGCGTTGCGGCGGCGGTGGTGCTCGAGTGACAGAAGGGTTGCGAGAGAGGAAGAAGACGATGGAAAAGGGAGAGAATGAAGGAAGGCCAGTCGTTCCTATTGATAAGGAGAAGACTGATAAGTGGGCGCGAAAAACGAGGAGACCAAAACATGGTTATCTAGCTACCCAGGCGCCTCGATTTTCGGGAAGGCATTAAAGATAAAGATCTATTAAAAAGATGATGTGGTGGCGGGTTTCCGAAAAATCCGGAGGTGACGTCATGGCGGGTTACAAGGCTTTTGCAAAACAGTAATAGATTGATTTTTTCTAAGTATTGAAGATTGACAAGAACAAAGTTCAAATCAACCTGGGGCCTAATATTGGGGATATAGCTACCAGGTATGACCCGCCCAGGAGGGGCTGGGTCAACCCCAATGGTGGGTTACAAAGGAAGCCCAGTAATATTCAAGGTGATGGTTTATTAAAGACTTGTAGAAGGCATAAGCCCAGAGGCGGCTTAAGGCCCAATATTGTAAACTGCCGTATGTAAAGAAAGACTTGTAAAGAAAGGCATATAAAGAAGTCACCGAGCCGGACACGTTTTATGAACCGGCCGGGACTCTGTAGGCCGCCAGGCGTCAACCCGTGTATATAAGGGGACAACCCGGCGGCGCCTTAGGGCAAGAAACAACAATTCGAAGCCAGGCAAATCGGATTCGCTCCCTGGCCATCGAAACCCCAGCAATTCCAACACAACTAGACGTAGGCTTTTACCTTCATCGTAAGGGGCCGAACTAGTATACATCTCTCATGTCCTTTGTCCCGATTAACCCCTTTAAGCTTCCTAGTTGCGATGGCCCTACGACTAAGTCCTTTTGCTAGGACATCTGCCATGACAATTCCACGACATGTTAAGATTGATTAATTGCGACTCAGGAAGGAGATTGAGTGAGGTGCCGGATTGAAAGCTTACCCAGCTAGGAGGGTTGTACATGGAAAAGCCATCTCGGCACTTGAGGCGAGTGAATTCTTCTTTCTCCCCTTTATAAAGATCAGCCAACATGGCAGCCAGGGCGGCGAAGTTATCCGGACCCTTGCGCCCATAGCGGGATGTATCATCCTCCCCGTTGTAGTTCCACATGGGGAGTCCTCTGGATTGGAGTGGTTGGACACCATGCGCTATGGAAATTGCCATGACTTCAATTATGGACAGTCTGGATTGGGCGAGTACTTTTAACTTGTCCATTAACTTCTTAACTTTTGCACTGTCTTCCTCCTCGAGGCTCCAAGGATGCCAGCTATGGCGCTTCTTTAGCGGGCATGGGAAAATTTAGGTAGGCCACGTCAGATTGGGTCCGAAAGGACGACGTCTTCAATATAAAACTACTCTGAGGGCCCCTCCTCGGATGCCTTCTCCGGAGTGCCGGACAGATATCCTGTCCCGGCTATGCGCCATACTTCGGCGCCGCCTACCTCGAATATGGATCCCTTTTGGGAGCAAGGGACGAGGCAAAAAAGCTTCCTCCATAGCTCAAAATGGGCCTCGCGGCCCAGGAACAGCTCACGGAGAGCAACATAGCCCGCAATGTGCAGAATGGAGTGTCGGTGTCAAAACCGGCGGATCTCGGGTAGGGGGGTCCCGAAATGTGCGTCTAAGGTTGATGGTAACAGGAGACAGGGGACACGATGTTTACCTACGTTCGAACCCTCTCTATGGAGGTAATACCCTACTTCCTGCTTGATTGATCTTGATGAATATGATTATTACAAGAGTTGATCTACCACGAGATCGTAATGGCTAAACCCTAGAAGTCTAGCCTGTATGACTACGGTATTGAGTATATCCTATCCGGACTAAGTCCTCCGGTTTATATAGACATCGAGAGGATCTAGGGTTACACAAGGTCGGTTACAAAGAAGGGAATTTACATACTCCGTCGCCAAGCTTGCCTTCCATGCCAAGGAGAGTCCCATCCAGACACGGGTGTAGTCTTCGGTCTTCGTATCTTCACAGCCCATCAGTCCGGCCCATAGATAACAAGCCGAACGCCCGAGGACCCCTTAGTCTAGGACTCCCTCAGTAGCCCCTGAACCAGTCTTCAATAGTGAGGTGTTTGGCACACAGATTGTCTTCAGTATTGCAAGGCAGGTCCCCCCTTTAATGATTTCCAAGTAGTGTATTCGGCCGTAGATTCGATGTCTCCCCTCGGCTTCTACGCGCTTAATGTCCTCGTTTTCCACGTGTCGAGCGAATGTGGAAAGTCAGGGTATTTTTGCAAATAACACCCCAATCCTGCAAGGAAGAGCATCTATTTAAAGAGATTGGATCTCAGAGCCTTTCGGCACCAAGCGGAGAAAATCCTCAAAGATCGCCAGGCAAGACCATTCCAACATGGCCAACAATCCCAGCTCCTCTTCCCATTCCAACCTAGAGAGAAGCGAGTGGGAGAGGTGCTCTGTGTCCCATAGCCGATTGGCGAAGCTGCAAACACAGGGATTTCTCCCTCCAGCATATCTGGTCCCTGTTCGAGCAGGGTTGGCCTCGTTCAACGGCAAAACCCAAGCAGAGAATTTTCCCAATCCGTCTGCGAGAGAATGGGTGTGCTTCATCCCCTATCTACTGAGGGGAGTGGGGTTTCCAATTCACCCATTCCTCCGAGGGCTACTGGAGTACTATGGCCTCCAGCTGCACAATTTTACCCCCGGCTCCATCCTCCACATTGCGGGTTATGTCGCCCTATGCGAACTATTCCTGGGTTGCGAGGCCCATTTTGATTTATGGAGAAGACTGTTTTGCCTCGTCCCTCGCAATCAAGGTGGATCAATTTTTGAAGTGGGAGGAGACAAAGTGTGGCGCATCGCCGGGACTGGATACCTGTCCGGCACGCCGAAGAAAGCTCCCGAAGAGTGGCCTTCCGGATGGTTCTATATCGACGATGTCGCTCTACCCGACCCCGTCCGCATAGGCCTCCCCGAGTTTTCAAATGCTCCGCTGAAGAAGCGCCATAGTTGGCATCCTCGGAGCCTCAAGGAAGAGGATAGTGCGGAGATCAGCTTGCTACTGGGCAAGATTAAAACGCTTGCCCAGTCCAGATTGTCAATAGTCGAGGTGATGGCGATTTCTATAACGCGGGGGTCCAGCCACTCCAATACCGAGGACTGCCCATGTGGAATTATAACGGAGAAGACGACGCCTCACATTACGGCCGAAAGGGCCCGAAGACCCCTGCCGCTCTAGCCAAAATTCTGGTCGAGCTGTATAAAGGGGAGAAGGAGGAGTTCGGCCGTCTCCAATATCAAGACGGACTTTCTATGTACAATCCTCCCAGCTAGGTAAGGTTCGGCTCCACTTATTTTATCTTGTCCATGGATCATTCGTTGATAGGAAACATCTTATCCTTTCCTAACAGGAATGGCAAAAGGATGTTGAGGGGATCCATGACCCTGCCCCTCAGCTGGAGAATCGTAACCGGGATCTTGACCCCGGATATGAAGAAGATCCGGACATATTCATGGAGCTTGAGGAGGGAACATTCTATCAGATGAGCTACGACGGTACATATGTACCCATTATCGCCGATTACCCTGGCCTCCTTCCAGCTTCACACGTAAGTAATCCAAAGACACCTTATCCAAAAGAGATCTCTCCTTCCTTCTCACCCACCGCACTATCCTGTGCTCAAAAGGGGAAGGGTTCGGCGCGCCGTACCGCTCCAGGGGTATCTCCAAAGACAGCGTCCCCCACACCAGGTGAGCCTTCCAAGAGGAAAGCAAACGAAGACATGGCCGGGCCTTCATCGAAGAGGTATGTATTTCCCAATGTGCTCCTGGGCAGTCACGTCCGACCGTGACCTTCCTATTCTCCATGTGTCAGGAAAAAGGTGCGCCGGACTATATCTGGAGGTTCGAGCGGCCGTACTTCCCGCAGCCAGGATTCAAATCCTGCCATGAAGACGAGGGCTGATGCGGGGGCGATGCCGGACTGTCCTCCAGCCGAGGACTCGGATAATGTATCCGTCACCAACTCGGAAGTGGAGAGTGCCATGAATCATCGGCGCCGCCGGGCCATTTTACAAGACCCTGGCTTTTCAAAAGAGTCTTTTAACGCCTTCAGCTCGGCCGATGCATACATCCAAGCTACTCGAGATGGGCTTAATAGGGCCACAAGGCAGCATTTGAAAGATGTGCAGGTAAATTTGTTTTGTCTGACTATGATAACCATATGCCAGTAGCCCCCGGGACTTAAAGGAGTTGAAACAACTGATTTAAGGATCAATGTACAACCAGGTGCTTACGGAGAAGAACACCCTGCTAGCTCGGGAAATAGAGAAGTGTCAGCGTCAGTTGCTTGTTGCCAATGCCGAACTAGAGAAATACAAGGCATCTCCCAGTAATATTTCCCTATATCGAGAATTCATAATGATACAATGATAGTGTGAATCTGGGTGCTTATCTTTGTGTTGGGTTGTTAGACCAATTACGAGAGCAGCTGGACGCCGCTCGAAGCGAAGAACACGGAGCCAAAAAGCTACTAGCAGCGGGCGAGCGTGTATTGACAAAAGTCGTTCAAGAGAAAAAGAAACTCCAGGACTCGAACAACAAACTGGGTAAAGAACTGAAAGATGTGCGAGCTCAGCTAGCAGACTCTGTGAAGGAGAACAAGAAGCTGCGAGGCGGCATATTCAGTACGTGGCCGCTTTCATCTTATAATAGTTTGGAGGTAACAGTAGCTGATATAGCTGTAATTGCAGGTGTAATTACATAGTTACCCTGTAATTGAAAATGTCTCCTATAAACATGTCAATTTTTGTGGAGTGCATTGGGTTTGTAAGTACACACCAAATAGAGAAGATAGATATTGCAAGAAGCATAAGTACTTAGAAACTAAATTGTTGCAAGAAAGGCTAGATGATTGTGCTGAAAATTTAAATTTTCTTGGCCATACTTGTGAGCTTTGTAATGAACGTGGTCATTTAACTATCCGATGCAAATTGTTTCATGATCTAATCGTGTCCAAAAATTGTGATGACTTGATTTCCCTTTCACATTATAATGAACTTAGTTTTCTTATGGGCTACGAAGAAATGAAACGTATAACTAAGGATATTCCAAAATTTGCCCTTGATAGAGTTCTTCATTTTGATCTAGAGGAAATTTATATGTATTGTGCGGTGAATTGCATTGAAAATCCTTATAATGCCAATTACATAAAGAAAAGAAAACAAATAGAAGATGAAGAGAATACTAATGAAAGGGAAGAGGCTTCCCAATACCCTCCTATTATTTCTTATGATGAATCAGGTAACGAGGAGGAGCCTCCTATTCAACCAATCTCATTAATAAGGAGCTCCAAAAGGAGGGTTGAACCCACACATGATGTGGTGAAGAAGAAGAAAAGAAAAAGGAAGAGAGTTAAAAAGATATCTCCCCCAAATAGTGCTGCTCCTATTACTATTGTGCCTCATGATAATATAATTGTGTAAGATAATGATACTTCTTATGATCTTGAAAAGAATGCTTATGGTGCTGGTTATATTGTTGAATTCATTCAGGATGATACTAAAAATTATTATGAGGGAGGAATATATGCTTGTAGGAATTGCAATAATATCAAGTGTCCTCTGTATGTGCTTAAAGTTTTGAAGTTATGCTTGTTTTGCCTTCCTATGCTAGTTGGTTATTGTTCTCATAAGTTGTTTGCTCACAACATCCCTATGCATAGGAAGTGGGTTAGACTTAAATGTGCTAGTCATATTCTTCATGATGCTCTCTTTATGTTACAATTCTTATCTTTTATGTGAGCATCATTGAAATCTTCATGCCCAGCTAGGGGCGTTAAACGATAGCGCTTGTTGGGAGGCAACCCAACTTTATTTTTGTTCCTTTATTTTTACTCATGTTTAGCAATAAATAATTTATCTATCCTATGTTATGATTGAGTTTTCATGTTTTAGTTAGTGTTTGTGCCAAGTAGAACCGTTGGGAAGACTTGGTGAAAGTCTTGTTGATCATGCTGTAAAAAACAGAAACTTTAGCACTCACGAGAATTGCTGCCATGTTTATTTGGAAAGTTCTATTTAGTTAATTATTTTTTAAGATGATTAATATATAAATTCCTCAGGTCCAGCAATTTATTTGATAATTTTATGAGTTCCAGAAGTATACGTTTGATCCAGATTACTACAGACTGTTCTGTTTTTGACAGATTCTGTTTTCTATGTGTTGTTTGCTTATTTTGATGAATCTATGGCTAGTAAAAGAGTTTATAAACCATAGAGAAGTTGGAATACAGTAGTTTTTACACCAATATGAATTTAGAATGAGTTCATAACAGTACCTAAGTGGTGATTTATTTTCTTATACTAACGGAGCTTACGAGTTTTCTGTTAAGTTTTGTGTTGTGAAGTTTCCAAGTTTTGGGTAAATATTCGATGGACTATGGAATAAGGAGTGGAAAGAGCCTAAGCTTGGGAATGCCCAAGGCACCCAAGGTAATATTCAAGTACAACCAAAATCCTAATCTTGGGGATGCCCCGGAAGGCATCCCCTCTTTCGTCTTCGTTCATCGGTAACTTTACTTGGAGCTATATTTTTATTCGCCACATGATATGGGTTTTGCTTGGAGCGTCATTTTATTTCATTTTGTTTTGCTTGATGTTGGAATAAAATACCAAGATCTGAAATTCTTAAATGTTAAAGAGTCTTCACATAGTTGCATAATTATTCAACTACTCATTGATCTTCACTTATATCTTTCAGAGTAGTTTGTTGTTTGCTCTAGACTTCACTTATATCTTTTAGAGCATGGTGGTAGTTTTATTTGGAAAAAATAGATGAACTCTCATGCTTCACTTAGATTATTTTGAGAGTCTAAATAGTATGGTAATTTGCTTAAAATGTTAATATAATAGGTATTCAAGATTAGTAAAAATTTCTTATGAGTGTTTTGAATACTAAGAGAAGTTTGATGCTTGATGATTGTTTTGAGATATCGAGGTAATAATATCAAAGTAGTGCTAGTTGAGTAGTTGTGAATTTGAGAAGTGCTTGTGTTGAAGTTTGCAAGTCCCCTAGCATGCACGTATGGTTATGTAACAAATTTGAAACATGAGGTGTTATTTGATCGTCTTCCTTATGAGTGGCGGTCGGGGACGAGCGATGGTCTTTTCCTACCAATCTATCCCCCTAGGAGCATGTGCGTAGTGCCAAGGTTTTTGATAACTTTTAGATTTTTGCAATAAGTATGTGAGTTCTTTATGACTAATGTTGAGTCCATGGATTATACACACTCTCACCCTTCCATCATTGCTAGCCTCTTCGGTACCGTGCATTGCCCTTTCTCACATTGAGAGTTGGTGCAAACTTCGCCGGTGCATCCAAACCCCGTGATATGATATGCTCTTTCACACATAAACCTCCTTATATCTTCCTCAAAACAGCCACCATACCTACCTATTATGGCATTTCCATAGCCATTCTGAGATATATTGCCATGCAACTTTCCACCATTCCGTTTATCATGACACATTCATCATTGTCATATTGCTTAGCATGATCATGTAGTTGACATAGTATTTGTGGCAAAGCCACCGTTCATAATTATTTCATACATGTCACTCTTGGTTCATTGCATATCCCGGTACACCGCCGGAGGCATTCACATAGAGTCATACTTTGTTCTAGTATCGAGTTGTAATCATTGAGTTGTAAATAAATAGAAGTGTGATGATCGTCATTTTCTAGAGCATTGTCCCAAGTGAGGAATAAAAAAAGAGAAAGGCCATAAAAAAGAGAAGGCCCAAAAAAAGAAAGGCCATAAAAAAGAGAAGGCCCAAAAAATGAAAAAATGAAAATGAGAGAAAAAGAGAGAAGGGACAATGCTACTATCCTTTGACACACTTGTGCTTCAAAGTAGCACCAGAATCCTCATGATAGAGAGTCTCTTGTTTTGTCACTTTCATATACTAGTGGAAATTTTTCATTATAGAACTTGGCTTGTATATTCCAACAATGGGCCTCCTCAAGTGCCCTAGGTCTTCGTGAGCAAGCAAGTTGGATGCACACCCACTTAGTTTCTTTTGTTGAGCTTTCATACATTTATAGCTCTAGTGCATTCGTTGCATGGAAATCCCTACTCCTCGCATTAACATCAATCGATGGGCATCTCCATAGCCCATTGATTAGCCTCGTTGATGTGAGACTTTCTTCCTTTTTGTCTTCTCCACATAACCCCTGTCATCATATTCTATTCCACCCATAGTGCTATGTCCATGGCTCACGCTCATATATTGCGTGAAAGTTTATAGGTTTGAGATTACTAAAGTATGAAACAATTGCTTGGCTTGTCATCGGGGTTGTGCATGATGAGAGCATTCTTGTGTGACGAAAATGGAGCATGACCAAACTATATGATTTTGTAGGGATGAACTTTCTTTGGCCATGTTATTTTGAGAGGACATAATTGCTTAGTTAGTATGCTTGCTGTATTATTATTTTTATGTCAATATGAACTTTTGTCTTGAATCTTTCGGATCTGAATATTCATGCCACAATTAAGAAGAATTACATTGAAATTATGCCAAGTAGCACTCCGCATCAAAAATTCTGTTTTTATCATTTACCTACTTGAGGACGAGCAGGAATTAAGCTTGGGGATGCTGATACGTCTCCAATGTATCTATAATTTTTGATTGCTCCATGCTATACTATCTACTGTTTTGGATGTTTATGGGCTTTATTATACACTTTTATATCATTTTTGGGACTAACCTATTAACCCAGAGCCCAGTGCTAGTTTCTGTTTTTACCTTGTTTTAGAATATCGTAGAAAAGGAAAACCAAACGGAGTCCAATTGACCTGAAACTTCACAGAATTTATTTTTGGATCAGAAGCAACCAGGGAGACTTGGAGTCTACGTCAAGGAAGCTTCAAGGAGGCCATGAGGTAGGGGGCGCGTCCACCCCCTAGGGCACGCCCTCCACCCGCGTGGGCCCCTCATGGCCCCCCGGACGTACTTCTTCCGCCTATATATCTCCATATACCCTAAAAACACCGGAGAGCACAATAGATCGGGAGTTCCGCCGCCAGAAGCCTCCGTAGCCACCGAAAGCCAATCTAGACCCGTTCCGGCACCCTGCCGGAGGGGGCAATCCCTCTCCGGTGGCCATCTTCATCATCCCGGTGCTCTTCATGACGAGGAGGGAGTAGTTCTCCCTCAGGGCTGAGGGTATGTACCAGTAGCTATGTGTTTGATCTCTCTCTCTCATGTTCTTGAGGTGATACGATCTTGATGTATCGCGAGCTTTGCTATTATATTTGGATCCTATGATGTTTCCTCCACCCTCTACTCTCTTGTAATGGATTGAGTTTCCCCTTTGAAGTTATCTTATCGGATTGAGTCTTTAAAGATTTGAGAACACTTGATGTATGTCTTGCCGTCCATATCTGTGGTGACAATGGGATACCACGTGATTCACTTGATGTATGTTTTGGTGATCAACTTGCGGGTTCCACCCATGAACCTATGCATAGGGGTTGGCACATGTTTTCGTCGTGATTCTCCGGTAGAAACTTTGGGGCACTCTTTGAGGTTCTATGTGTTGGTTGAATAGATGAATCTGAGATTGTGTGATGCATATCGTATAATCATAACCACGGATACTTGAGGTGACATTGGAGTATCTAGGTGACATTAGGGTTTTGGTTGATTTGTGTCTTAAGGTGTTATTCTAGTACAAACTCTAGGGCTGTTTGTGACACTTATAGGAATAGCCCAACGGATTGATTGGAAAGGATAACTTTGAGGTGGTTTCGTACCCTACCATAATCTCTTCGTTCGTTCTCCGCTATTAGTGACTTTGGAGTGACTCTTTGTTGCATGTTGAGGTATAGTTATGTGATCCAATTATGTTAGTATTGTTGAGGGAACTTGCACTAGTGAAAGTATGAACCCTGGGCCTTGTTTCAACGCATTGCAATACCGTTTACGCTCACTTTTATCATTAGTTACCTTGCTGTTTTTATATTTTCAGATTACACATACCTTTATCTACTATCCATATTCCACTTGTATCACCATCTCTTCGCCGAACTAGTGCACCTATACAATTTACCATTGTATTGGGTGTGTTGGGGACACAAGAGACTCTTTGTTATTTGGTTGCAGGGTTGCTTGAGAGATACCATCTTCATCCTACGCCTCCCACGGATGGATAAACCTTAGGTCATCCACTTGAGGGAAATTTGCTACTGTTTTACAAACCACTACACTTGGAGGCCCAACAACGTGTACAAGAAGAAGGTTGTGTAGTAGACATCAAGTCTTTGCTTTTTAGTTTACCACAATCATCCTTTCTGTACACACCTTTTGAGAGAGCCATACATGATTTGGAATTTGTTATAATACTCTATGTGCTTCGCTTATATCATTTGAGTTATATAATTTTGCTCTAGTACATCACTTATATTTTTTAGAGCACGGTGGTGGAATTGTTTTATAGAAACTATTGATCTCTCATGCTTCACTTAGATTATTTTGAGAGTCTTAAATAGCATGGTAATTTGCTTAAATAATCCTAATATACTTGGTATTCAAAGAATAGTAAAAACTTTCTTATGAGTGTGTTGAATGCTATGAGAAGTTTGATGCTTGATAATTGTTTTGAGATATGAAGATGGTGATATTAAAGTTGTGCTAGTTGAGTAGTTGTGAATTTGAGAAATACTTGTGTTAAAGTTTGTGATTCCCGTAGCATGCATGTATGGTGAACCGTTATGTGATGAAGTTGGAGCATGATTTATTTTTTGATTGTCTTCCTTATGAGTGGCGGTCGGGGACAAGCGATGGTCTTTTCCTACCAATCTATCCCCCTAGGAGCATGCGCGTAATACTTTGCTTTGATAACTTGTAGATTTTTGCAATAAGTATATGAGTTCTTTATGACTAATGTTGAGTCCATGGATTGTATGCACTTTTCTTCCTTCCACGGTTCCACCATTGCTAGCCTCTCTAATACCGCGCACCTTTCGCCGGTATCATACACCCACCATATACCTTCCTCAAAACAGCCACCATACCTACCTATTATGGCATTTCCATAGCCATTCCAAGATATATTGCCATGCAACTTTCCACCGTCCCGTTTATTATGACACACTCCATCATTGTCATATTGCTTAGCATGATCATGTAGATGACATCGTATTTGTGGCAAAGCCACCATTCATAATTCTTTCATACATGTCACTCTTGATTCATTGCATATCCCAGTACACCGCCGGAATTCATATAGAGTCATATCTTGTCCTAAGTATCGAGTTGTAATTTTTGAGTTGTAAGAAAATAAAAGTGTGATGATCATCATTATTAGAGCATTGTCCCAGTGAGGAAAGGATGATGGAGACTATGATTCCCCCACAAGTCGGGATGAGACTGCGGACGAAACAAAAGAGGCCATAAAAAAGGAGAAAAGGCCCAAATAAAAAAAGAAAAATAAAGAAGGGACAATGTTACTATCCTTTACCACACTTGTGCTTCAAAGTAGCACCACGATATTCATGATAGAGAGTCTCTTATTTGGTCACTTTCGTATACTAGTGGGAATTTTTCATTATAGAACTTGGCTTGTATATTCCAATGATGGGCTTCCTCAAAATGCCCTAGGTCTTCATGAGCTAGCAAGTTGGATGCACACCAACTCAATTTCTTTTGTTGAGCTTTCATATACTTATAGCTCTAGTGAATCCGTTGCATGGCAATCCCTACTCACTCACATTGATATATATTGATGGGCATCTCCATAGCCCATTGATACGCCTAGTTGATGTGAGACTATCTTCTCCCTTTTTGTCTTCTCCACAACCACCATTCTATTCCACATATATTACTATATCCATGGCTCACGCTCATGTATTGCGTGAAGATTGAAAAAGTTTGAGAATGTCAAAAGTATGAAACAATTGCTTGGCTTGTCATCGGGGTTGTGCATGATTTAAATATTTTGTGTGGTGAAGATAGAGCATAGCCAGATGATATGTCTCCAACGTATCTATAATTTTTGATTGCTCCATGCTATATTATCTACTGTTTTGGACATTATTGGGCTTTATTATCCACTTTTATATTATTTTTGGGACTAACCTATTAACCGAAGGCCCAGCC
This sequence comes from Triticum urartu, assembly GCF_003073215.2. Taxonomy (NCBI): domain Eukaryota; kingdom Viridiplantae; phylum Streptophyta; class Magnoliopsida; order Poales; family Poaceae; genus Triticum; species Triticum urartu. The sequence continues at coordinate 513,518,066 of NC_053025.1, read as the reverse complement.
CAGAATTGTTGTTTTTTGCCTGTTTTAGGGTTTCGAAAAAAAGGAATATCAAACGGAGTCCAAACGGAATGAAACCTTTGGGAACGTGATTTTTAGGAAGATTATGATTCGGGAGACTTGGACCTACGTCAAGAAAGAAAAGAGAAGACCACGAGGTAGGGGGCACGCCTACCCCCCCCCCCCCCCCCCCCCCCAGGCGCGCCCTCCACCCTCGTGGGCCCCCTGTTGCTCCACTGACGTACTCCTTCCTCCTATATATACCTATGTACCCCCAAACGATCAGATACAGAGCCAAAACCCTAATTCCACCGCCGCAACTTTCTGTATCCACGAGATCCCATCTTGGGGCCTGTTCCGGAGCTCCGCCGGAGGGGGCATCGATCACGGAGGGCTTCTACATCAACACCATATCCCCTCCGATGAAGTGTGAGTAGTTTACCTCAGACCTACGGGTCTATAGTTAGTAGCTAGATGGATTCTTCTCTCTTTTTGGATCTCAATACAATGTTCTCCCCCTCTCTTGTGGAGAACTATTCGATGTAATCTTCTTTTTGCGGTGTGTTTGTTGAGATCGATGAATTGTGGGTTTATGATCAAGTCTATCTATGAATAATATTTGAATCTTCTCTGAATTCCTTTATGTATGATTGGTTATCTTTGCAAGTCTCTTCGAATTATCAGTTTGGTTTGGCCTACTAGATTGATCTTTCTTGCAATGGGAGAAGTGCTTAGCTTTGGGTTCAATCTTGCGGTGTCCTTTCCAAGTGACAGTAGGGGCAGCAAGGCACGTATTGTATTGTTGCCATCGAGGATAACAAGATGGGGTTTTCTTCATATTGCATGAGTCTATCCCTCTACATCATGTCATCTTGCTTAAGGCGTTACTCTGTTTTTAACTTAATACTCTAGATGCTTGCTGGATAGCGGTCGATGAGTGAAGTAATAGTAGTAGATGCAGGCAGGAGTCGGTCTACTTGTCTCGGACGTGATGCCTATATACATGATCATACCTAGATATTCTCATAACTACACTCAATTCTGTCAATTGCTCAATAGTAATTTGTTCACCCACCATAGAATACTTATGCTCTCGAGAGAAGCCACTAGTGAAACCTATGGCCCCCGGGTCTATTTTCATCATATTAATCTCCTACTACTTAGTTATTTCATTTGTTATTTACTTTGCCTTTATTTTACTTTGCATCTTTATCATAAAAATACCAAAAATATTATCGTATCATATCTATCAGATCTCACTCTCGTAACTAGCCTTATAGGGATTGACAACCCCTATTTGCGTTGGTTGCGAGGATTTATTTGTTTTGTGCAGGTACGAGGGACTCGCGCGTAGCCTCCTACTGGATTGATACCTTGGTTCTCAAAAACTGAGGGAAATACTTACGGTACTTAGCGGCATCATCCCTTCCTCTTCGGGGAAAACTAACGCAGTGCTCAAGAGGTAGCAAGAAGGATTTCTGGCGCCGTTGCCAGGGAGGTCTATGCAAAAGTCAACATACCAAGTACCTGTCACATACCCTTATCTCTCGCATTACATTATTTTTCATTTGCCTCTCGTTTTCCTCTCCCCCACTTCACCCTTGCCGTTTTATTCGCTCTCTCTCTCTCTATCCTCCCTCTCTTTCTCTATTTGCCTCTTTTTGCCCGCTTGCTTTTTGTTTGCTTGTGTGTTAGTTTGCTTGCTTGTCACGATGACTCAAGATAATACTAAATTGTGTGACTTCACCAATACCAACAATAATGATTTTATTAGCACTCCGATTGCTCCTCTTACCGATGCTGAATCTTGTGAAATTAATACTGCTTTGCTGAATCTTGTCATGAAAGATCCGTTTTCCGGCCTTCCTAGTGAAGATGCCGCTACCCATCTAAATAGCTTTGTTGATCTATGTGATATGCAAAAGAACAAAGATGTGGATAATGATATTGTTAAATTGAAGCTATTTCCTTTTTTGCTTAGAGATCGTGCTAAAGCTTGGTTTTCGTCTTTGCCTAAAAATAGTATTGATTCATGGAACAAGTGCAAAGATGCTTTTATCTCTAAGTATTTTCCTCCCGCTAAGATCATCTCTCTTAGAAACGATATTATGAATTTTAAGCAGCTTGATCATGAACATGTTGCACAAGCTTGGGAGAGAATGAAATTAATGATACGTAATTGCCCTACTCATGGTTTAAATTTGTGGATGATTATACAAAAATTTTATGCCGGATTGAATTTTGCTTCTAGAAATCTTTTAGATTCGGCCGCGGGAGGCACTTTTATGGAAATCACTTTAGGAGAAGCTACTAAACTCCTATATAATATTATGGTTAATTATTCTCAATGGCATACTGAAAGATCTACTAATAAAAAGGTGCATGCGATAGAAGAAATTAAGGTTTTGAGTGGAAAAATGGATGAACTTATGAAATTATTTGCTAATAAGAGTGTTTCTTCTGATCCTAATGATATGCCCTTGTCTACTTTGATTGAGAATAATAATGAATCTATGGATGTGAATTTCGTTGGTAGGAACAATTTTGGTAACAACGGGTATAGAGGAAATTTCAACCCTAGGCCTTATCCTAGTAATCCCTGTAATAATTATGGTAATTCCTACAACAATTCTTATGGAAATTATAATAAGATGCCCTCTGATTTTGAACCTAATATTAAATAATTTATTACTTCGCAAAAGAATTTTAATGCTATGATTGAAGAAAAATTGCTTAAGATTGATGATTTGGCTAGGAAAGTTGATAGAATTTCTCTTGATGTTGATTCTTTGAAACTTAGATCTATTCCACCTAAGCATGATATCAATGAGTCTCTCAAAGCCATGAGAATTTCCATTGATGAGTGCAAAGAAAGAACCGCTAGGATGCGTGCTAAGAAAGATGCCTTTATAAGAGCGTGTTCTTCTAGTTCCTATGAAAATAAAGATGAAGATCTAAAAGTGATTGATGTGTCCCCTATTATATGTTTGTTTTGCAATATGAATCTTGATAATGATGGGACTGAATATGATCCACCTTTACCTAGAAGGCGTTCCAAGAATTCGGAATTTGTTGATCTTGATGCTAAATTTGATAAAAGTGGGTTTGAAGAAATTAAAACCCTAGATGTTGCTAAACCCACTATTATGGATTTCAAGGAATTTAAGTATGAAAATTGCTCTTTGGTTGATTTTATTTCCTTGTTGCAATCCGTGCTAAATTCTCCTCATGCTTATAGTCAAAATAAAGCGTTTACTAAACATATCGTTGATGCCTTGATGCAATCTTATGAAGAAAAACTTGAATTGGAAGTTTCTATCCCTAGAAAACTTTATGATGAGTGGGAACCAACTATTAAAATTAAAATTAAAGATCATGAATGCTATGCTTTATGTGATTTGCGTGCTAGTGTTTCAACGATTCCAAAGACTTTGTGTGATTTGTTAGGTTTCCGTGATTTTGATGATTGCTCTCTAAACTTGCACCTTGCGGATTCCACCATTAAGAAACCTATGGGAAGAATTAATGATGTTCTTATTGTTGCAAATAGGAACTATGTGCCCATATATTTTATTGTTCTTGACATAGATTGCAATCCTTCATGTCCTATTATTCTTGGTAGACCTTTTCTTGGAACGATTGGTGCAATTATTGATATGAAGGAAGGAAATATTAGATTCCAATTTCCATTAAGGAAAGGCATGGAACACTTTCTTAGAAATAAAATTAAATTAACTTATGAATCTATTTTGAGAGCCACTTATGGATTTCCCACCAAAGATGGCAATACCTAGATCTATTCTTGCTTGTTATGCCTAGCTAGGGGCGTTGAACGATAGCGCTTGTCGGGAGGCAACCCAATTTTATTTTTATTCCTTGATTTTTGCTCCTGTTTAGTAATAAATAATTTAACTAGCCTCTGTTTTGGTTGTGTTTTTTTGTGTTTAATTAGTGTTTGTGCCAAGTAGAACCGTTGGGAAGACTTGGGGAAAGTCTTGTTGAACTTGCTGTAAAAAACAGAAACTTTAGCGCTCACGAGAACTGCTGTATTTTTTATTTGGAAAGTGATATTTAGTTAATTATTTTTCCATATGATTAATAGATAAATTCCTCACGTCCACCAATTTATTTTAGAATTTTTGGGGCTCCATATATTGCACTAGCTACACATTACTACATACTGTTCTGTTTTTGACAGATTCTGTTTTTCGTGTGTTGTTTGCTTATTTCGATGAATCTATGGCTAGTAAAATAGTTTATAAACCATAGAGAAGTTGGAATAAAGTAGGTATAACACCAATATAAATAAAGAATGAGTTCATTACAGTAACTTGAAGTGGTCTTTTATTTTCTTTCGCTAACGGAGCTCACGAGATTTTCTACTTTAAGTTTTGTGTTGTGAAGTTTTCAAGTTTTGGGTAAAGATTTGATGGATTATAGAACAAGGAGTGGCAATAGCCTAAGCTTGGGGATGGCCATGGCACCCCCAAGATAATCTAATGACACCTAAAAGCCAAAGCTTGGGGATGCCTTGGGAGGCATCCCCTGTTTCGTCTACTTCTATCGGTAACTTTACTTGGAGCTATATTTTTATTCGCCACATGATATGTGTTTTGCTTGGAGCGTCTTGTATGATTTGAGTCTTTATTTGTTATTTTACCACAATAATCCTTGCTGTACACACCTTTTGAGAGAGCCATACATGATTTGGAATTTGTTAGAATACTCTATGTGCTTCGCTTATATCTTTTGAGCTATACAATTTTGCTCTAGTACTTCACTTATATCTTTTAGAGCACGGTGGTGGATTTGTTTTATAGAAACTATTGATCTCTCATGCTTCACTTAGATTATTTTGAGAGTCTTAATAGCATGGTAATTTGCTTAAAATCCTAATATGCTAGGTATTCAAGAATAAAAAAATTCTCTTATGAGTGTTGTCGGTCTCAAAACCGGCGGATCTCAGGTAGGGGGTCCCGAACTGTGCGTCTAAGGCGGATGGTAATAGGAGGCAGGGAACACGATGTTTTACCCAGGTTCGGGCCCTTTAGATGGAGGTAAAACCCTACGTCCTGCTTGATTTATTCTTGATGATATGGGTATTACAAGAGTAGATCTACCACGAGATCAGAGAGGTTAAACCCTAGAAGCTAGCCTATGGTATGATTGTATGTTGTCCTACGGACTAAAACCCTCCAGTTTATATAGACACCGGAAAGGGCTTGGGTTACACAAGGTCGGTTACAAAGGAGGAGATACACATATCCGTATTGCCTAGCTTGCCTTCCACGCCAAGTAGAGTCCCATCCGGACACGAGACGAAGTCTTCAATCTTGTATCTTCATAGTCCAATAGTCCGGCCAAAGGATATAGTCCGGCTGTCCGGAGACCCCCTAATCCAGGACTCCCTCAGTAGCCCCTGAACTAGGCTTCAATAACGATGAGTCCAGCGCGCAGTGTTGTCTTAGGCATTGCAAGGCGGGTTCCTCCTCTGAACACATCACTGAAGAATTTGAATACAAGGATAGTGTCCGACCCTGCAAAATAAGTTCCACATACCACCGTAGAGAGAATAATATTTCCACAAATCTTAATCTGCTGACATGTTTTGGCAACATGACATCATGCCATGGCTCGGTGATTATTCGAACCGTTTTTCTTCAACCAACTCCACACATAACGCGAGGCGGTTTCTTGACACGTCTTGTCAAAGCAGAGATCGTGTTCCCCTAATTACGGGATTCTCATCAATACGGTCGTGGATAACCCAACCGTGTCTAGGACTCCTAGATTATAGGCAAGTCCCAAACGGCTACGGAGAGGACGCTTGATATTTACCCTCTTTATAAAGGGACAAGGCTTTTACTTTTTTCCCTCCTGTGCTTAATCGAATCCTTCCCCCGCCTCGAGTTCTAACACCCAAAGCCCAGGTCAGGTGCTTCGGACCTTCAATCATGTCCGGATCCAGCCTTCAATGTCGGTGGATGCCCTCCTTCGTTACGGAATAGGATATCAAGAAATTGAGGGAGGCCAGATACCTGACCGCCGAGGTTTCGCATCGGCTGCTTGCCCGAGGGCAGGTCATCCCTACTCCCGAACCCGACGAGAGCATCGTGTTCGTCTCCCACTTCCTCCGAGGTCTAGGCCTCACTCTGGATCCCTTCGTTAGGGGTTTGATGTTCTATTACGGGCTAGATTTCCACGATCTAGCCCCGGACTCCTTTCTCCACATCTCGGCATTTATTGTCGTATGTGAGGCCTTCCTCCGCATTACCCCTCACTTCGTCCTGTGGCTCAAGACCTTTGACATGAAGCCGAAGATGGTCGAGGGGCAGCATGTAGCGTGCGGAGGCGCATTAATAGGCAAGATCGCTGGAGCTCCATGGCCAAAGGGTTCCATTCCAGAGGTGTCCGGATTATGGCAACAGGAGTGGTTTTACATCACAGCACCCAGAAGTGCCAAGTGGGTGGCTGCCCCTGCTTTCCGCTCGGGCCCTCCACCACAACTAATGTCATGGATTAGCAGAGGGCTGAGCTGGGGTCCAGCCAAGGACGTTCATGTACTGTAGAGCCGCATTCAAGATCTCTTCGAAGGAGATTTCAGTCTGGTTATGGTGGTGCAAGTCATGCTGGTTCGACGAATCCAGCCATGCAAACGCCGGCCCCTCCGCATGTGGGAGTTCAACCCAGAAGGGCCACGCACTATTCAGAATTTCCTCGGCCTGACGGACGAGGAGATGTATAAATCATTCTTCGGACCCCAAATAGAGTGTCCGGACACTACCGAGGATGTGGGCCTGAGCAGCAACTGTACCGCCGACCAAGTAAGTAATCCTGTAGCCGAACACACCATCTTTCATTTATCATGACGTCATTCTGAGAAATTGCTCTTTGACCAGGACTAGCTAACAAAGGCGAAGATGATTCGGTGTTCGGCCCCCCTTCCTGAGGGTTTGGAAAATCCGGTACTGGAAAAGATGCTCGAGCTAGCACCTTGCTCGGAGCCCTCGAAGGAAGATAAAGGGGGGAATAAAGAGGGCGAAAGCGGGCCTCCACCGTTACCTATTTCGATCGAGGAAACGGGCGCCTCCGTGAGGGAGGATAACCAAGGGGGGAATCTGACATTCTCTCACCCCGGGGAAGGAAGAGGACTACCTCTGAAGATTCGGAAACCAAGGTTTCCAAACGGGAGAAGAAATCTCCACCAGAGGGTCCTGCCTTGGAGGGTGCTCTTGTTGCACAAAGTCCGCGCGGGGATCTGCCCTTTAACGAGCTGTAAGTAATCAAAAAGTACTTTAATAGTGAAGATATACTACCTTACCTCTGAGGAAAATAACCGAAGCATTTATCTTGCAGTTCGGATCTTAGCCCTTCTCAGCAGAGCTCGTCTTCGGGGGATCTTCTTCCGGAGATGATGGAGAGCGAAACGCCTCCCCCGGACTCCCCCGCTCAAGAAGCAGGCGACCTTGAAGTGTCGTCACGGAGGGCCTCTCCGGATCCGGTGAGGCCAGAAGATTATCCTATAGTCACCCGAAGTCCCCAGCATCCGACTCTTGAAGAGAGTAAACAAAAGAGTCCGGCGTTGTCTGGTATGCGGTCGGACGCACTAAGGGATCTGCTAAGGCGGGCGACCATATCGGAAGAACACTGTACGTTGATGGGTACGGTGATGGAAAGGATTTCATCCGCTGAAAGCGGGTTGCATGACACCTTTATGAGTCTACTCACGGCCTTTGAGGTACGTAAAATGATGTACATTTCTGATGGTACCGCACATTTTTAGGTGTGCCCTGTGTAGATAGTAGCCCCTGAGACTCTGGTTGTTGCCGAGAATGGCGGCAAACAGAGGATCGTAGTCCCAGGTAATAACCATACCGCTTTATGTGCATGTGATGGAAGCTCCGGTGGCTGGCCGGACTAATGAGTTTGCCGAACTAAAGCGGCAACTGGATGCGGCAGATGCCGACATTGAGCTTGTTAACAAGCGGCTTGACGAGGCACAGGGTAAGTAATGTTTTTCCGGTCAATGTCACATAGTAAGAGCAGCGTGATGCTAGTATCTTTAATATGTTGTGAATGTAGATGGAGCTGCCGCCGTGGAGACCTTCGGGCGGAACTTGCCCGAGCCAACGAACAAACAAGGATTAGTAATGCGGTCGCTTTAAAGGCGGCCGAAGAGTTAAGAGCCGAGAAGGCCGTGCATTGCGAGAGCAAAGAAAAGATGGCCAAGATGGCTATGAAGTTAAAAGACACGGCCGACCGTTGCCGGTTCCTTGAAGAAGAAAACTGAGCGAAGGCGACAAGCCTTGAAAAGGCCACAATGGCGGCCAAAGACACCCGCTCTGCCATGAGGGCAAAGAAGGAAGAGCTGTGTGAAGCTGGTGATATTGTGGCTGGGAAGCCCTTTTGCTGCGGAGGAAGTTCGGAGATCCGCGGTATGCCCCTCTGGATCGGCTGTGGAGTTCGGCAGACGCATATCTGGATTTGACGGCGAGTGTTGTCGATGCGGCCGAATACTTCCGAGATCAAACAGATCGTGAAGTGGACAAGCTATTCTGGTCGCATTTTAACGTTCCAGAGCGTCCTCTTCCACTAACTGATCAACTTGCCGAATGGGACGAACTCAATAGATTGTCCGGACTCGCCATGAGGTCCGTCGTAGATCATCTGTGGCCGGAAAAGCCGAAGCCGAACAACTATTTCAGCTTAGTGCAGCAGTTCCTTGGTGCGGTGCCGCGCATCAATGCGATGAAGAGGTCGGCGTGCATAAAAGGCTCGCGGATGGCCCTTGCCTGTGTCAAAGCATACTGGGTGGAGATGGATGCTACCATAGTTGCGGCGCAGGGTTCGGCCATAGGCCAAGTGGCTATCGAGCACTATTTTGAAGTTCTTGAGGGTGCTCGTTTGATAGAGGCCCATTGCTCAAAGAATATTATGTTTGAGTGACATGTATTCCCATTGTAAAAAAAATGTTTATCAAATTTATTATGGCTGTATTTATACTTTTGCCTGAAAGTAATATGATGTCTCCTGTGCGGCCGTTTATGTATATATGTATATAACCTGAAAGATTGCAGTCGTCGGCTTTAGCCCCCACGCATATAATGTGGGTGTGTTCGCAGAAGACGCATGTTCACACTTAACCCAATGTCTTGGTCCTAATAAGGAGGTGATAGCGCAGCGAACGAGGCAACCAGACTATAATGCTTTAACACTTTCACTTAGCCATAGGAGATTGATGGTGGGGCTACTATATAGCCCCTGGTGGCTCCGCACTCTCCCGAATTCGGGGTGCGTACATGCCTGGCCGGTAAATGGCCCTTCGTTAAGGCGAAGGAATTCTAACATTCCGATGGGTCATCGAGTGGTTGACCAGTCTCACGCTATATCATGACAGTCAGTTTTCGGCTTTCTCTACTAAGGTGCTCGTCCGGATGAACCGGGGCACAATCGCAGTAGTTCTCCTAGTGTCATCTTAGCCGATAGAGCGGAATGTAAGGCAACAAAACACAGGAGCCGGGCAAACCCAACATTTGACCAAAGAAATGATTCAGAGCTGATGCATATAAGGCCAAACTCGCGACGCCGAACACTCCCTAAGGTATTCGGTCTTTTATGGTATAAACTAGGCCTAAATAGTGCCCTTTGTAAGAAGCCCCTATTGTCCAGGTACGTGCATTATTCTGACGTGGCCACATGCCAAGACGTCAGCATCCTGCTCAATAGTACTGAGAATCCAAGGGATGTGTATCAACAAGAGACAGTAAGAAAGGTTTACGCAGGGTCTTAATCTAAAAAGAATCCTTGGAACGGGTCCCTGCTGCACGTCTACGCCTGTGTCTCCATTGTGCCGTATCTTGGATGGCTGTAGCACGATGGTCATCTGTAAAAGAGAGGAACTTAGGTGAAAAGTTGTCATGCAAAAAGGTAGGTTATATTAAAGAAACCATGTACAATTCAAGATGAGTAAAAATTGCCACTTGTCTGCGCGCGTTGAGCCCCTTGTATTTGTAATAGGGGTGTGGCCATCAAACCTGTATGAATTACATATAGCTACGTCGGACTCGTCTAATCGTGTCCATAGTCTTGATGACCTATCGAATGCTTTAGTTGGTGAGGCCGTTTTAGTGTGCGGCTGCCAAGGCAGCCGCACTCTCTTCGGCGCGCAGGGATCGCTCAATATTTCCATTTACTGTAATGATGCCACGTGGACCGAGCATCCTCAGCATGAGGGAAGCGTAATGCGGTATTGCATTAAAGTGAGGGAAAGCTTCGTGTCCAAGTAGTGCTTGATAGCCACTTTGGAACGGAGCAATGTGGAAGGTTAAATTTTCGCCCTTGGGCCTGGCGTTACTCCTTTAAAGGTAGTATTGTTGTGGCAAATTTTCGTTGGGTCTATCCCCATTGTGCGGATTGTATCCTGATATATCAGGTTTAGACTGCTGCCACCGTCCATCAGGACTCGTGTGAAGTGGTATCCGTCAATTATTGGATCTAATACCAAGGCAGCCCATCCTGCACGCCGGATACTTGCTGAGTAATCCCGATGGTCGAAAGTGATCGGTTGGGATGGCCAGTGGCAGGACTCCGCGGTGATAGGCCCTTGGGCATATTTCTCTGGGAGTGCCGCTTTGTTTCTCCCCTTGATCACGTGTAACATGTGTACTATTTTGACTTCTGGTGGAAATTTCTTTTGTTCCCAATGTCTTGCTTGAGAGGCTCATCCTCGTCTTCGCTTGGTGTATCCTCCCCCTTGTGTACGGCGTCGAGCTTGCCGGACTGCTTGAAGACCCAATATTCTCTATGGGTATGATTTGCAGGTTTATCGGGGGTGCTATGGATCTGACATATTTGGTCCAGAATTTTGTTTAGGCTGGACAGTTCATCTCTGGCGCCTTTAGAGGGCGGCTTTTGCTGACCTGGCCGAGAGCTTTTGAATCCGGCGTTTACCGCCGTGCTCTTCGGGCTGTCTTATTTATTCCGGCGCATATTATTTTTGCTGCGTCGTGATTTCCCGTTTCCATCTCTAACTTCGGATGTACTTGGGTCGCTGGTGCTGCATCGGGCTAGCCAGCTGTCCTCGGCCGCGCAAAAGCGGGTCATGAGGCTTGTTAATGCTGCCATTGTTCTCGGCTTTTCTTGGCCGAGGTGTCTGGCAAGCCATTCGTCTCAGACGCTGTGTTTAAAGGCTGCCAAGGCTTCGGCGTCCGGACAGTCGACTATTTGGTTCTTTTTAGTAAGAAACCTGTTCCAAAGCTTTCGGGCTGACTCTCCGGGCTGTTGAGTTATATGACTTAAATCGTCCGCATCCGGAGGTCGGACATAAGTCCCTTGAAAATTTTCTCGAAAAGCGTCTTCGAGCTCTTCCCAGCTTCCAATGGAGCTTCCAGGGAGGCTTTTGAGCCAGTGCCGAGCTGGCCCTTTGTGCTTGAGGGGTAAGTACTTGATGGGATGGAGATCATCTCCTCAAGCCATATGGATGTGGAGGATATAGTCCTCAATCCAGACCCCAGGGTCTGTTGTTCCGTCCTATGCCTCTATGTTTACGGGTTTGAATCCCTCTGGAAATTCATGGTCCAGCACCTCGTCGGTGAAACATAGGGGGTGTGCGGCACCCCTGTATCTGGGTGTACCGTGATGTTCGGATGTTTGTTGTGTTGCATTGTATGCTGGAGCGCGCTTGCGTGGTCCATAGATGGATCTGGTTGCGCCGTCCTTTTGATGCGAGCCCTCGCGTGGATCGCGTATTGGCTTATGTGCGGCATTGTTTTCCGCTCTATTTTGGCCGTGAGGTCGTCTATCCAGCCATATGGCCGTTTTAATTTTTGGTTGCGGGGGATCTAAGGCCTGCTCATCGAATTCAGGTAGCAACTTCCGCTTCGGGTAGCTCTTGGTGGGGCGATTACCGCCGTACTTCGCTGCTGTGTTGAGTACTTTACTCCATCTGATTCTGAGTGTGTCTTGCGCAGCCTTGAGCCTTTGCTTCTGCTTTTTTAGACTCCTCACGGTGGCAACAAGCCTTTGACGGGCATTCTATTGCTCCGGGTATCCGTCTGGTGTGATGTCGTCCGGACTATTATCTTTGACAGAGTCGTCTTGTTCGGTTTGATTCTCTGTGTTGCCGTGGTCCGGCGATTGTTCACCCTGCTCTAAGGCTGGGTCTATATGATCGTTGTTTCTGCCGAGGCGGGATTTGGGGCGGTGCTTACGCCGCCGCTTGGACTACTTCTCGAGGGGATAATCCTCTGTTGCGTCCTTCCGTTCCTCGTCGTCGTCTTCTTTTGGTGTGTCCACCATGTATACATCATGTGATGAAGTGGGCGTCCAGTGCCCTGTGGGCAATGGTTCCCGTTCGCCTCCTGCATCGTCGTCCATACCGTCGACGTCTTCGGAGTCGAAGTCGAGCATGTCGGTTAAGTCATCGACAGTGGCTACTAAGTGGGTGGTGGGTGGGCGGCGAATTTCTTCGTCATCCGCATCCCAATCCTGCCGGACATAGTTCGGCCAGGATCCTCCTGACAAGGAGAGAGACTTTAATGAGTTCAGTACGTCGCCAAAGGGTGAGTGCTGAAAAATATCCACGGAGGTAAACTCCATGATCGGCGCCCAATCGGATTCGCTAGGAACGGGCGCAGGCGGTTCGGAGTCCGTGGCCGGAGAAGGATCCGGTAGTCTGACAACACGGCTCTCGTGCAGGGTAAGGTCGATGTTCGGCTCGATCGCTGCTGAGGGTAAGGCCTCCGTGGCGGGGTCTATCCACCCGTCCATGGACGGCGCAACTGGCTCAGAATTGAGGGTCGGAGCGGCTTCCGGTGCGATCTCTCGGATGCTGTCTGATGGTAGAGCTAAATCGTACTCATCGTGACTGCGTGACGCACAAGGCAGAGGCTCGAAGGATATAGCCCGGCTGTCCGGAGACCCCCTAATCCAGGACTCCCTCAAGTGTGTTGAATACTATGGTAAGTTTGATACTTGATAATTGTTTTGAGATATGGAGATGGTGATATTAAAGTCATGCTAGTTGAGTAGTTGTGAATTTGAGAAATACTTGTGTTGAAGCTTGTGATTCCCGTAGCATGCACGTATGGTGAACCGTTATGTGATGAAGTCGGAGCATGATTTATTTATTGATTGTCTTCCTTATGAGTGGCGATCGGGGACGAGCGATGGTCTTTTCCTACCAATCTATCTCCCTAGGAGCATGCGCGTAATACTTTGCTTTGATAACTTGTAGATTTTTGCAATAAGTATATGAGTTCTTTATGACTAATGTTGAGTCCATGGATTATACTCACTCTTACCCTTCCACCTTTGCTAGCCTCTCTAATACCGCGCAGCTTTCGCGGGTATCATACACCCACCATATAGCTTCCTCAAAATAGCCACCATACCTACCTATTATGGCATTTCCATAGCCATTCTGATATATATTGCCATGCAACTTTCCATCGTTCCGTTTATTATGACACACTCCATCATTATCATATTGCTTAGCATGATCATGTAGTTGACATCGTATTTGTGGCGAAGCCACCATTCATAATTCTCTCATACGTGTCACTCTTGATTCATTGCATATTCCGGTACACCACCGGAGGCATTCATATAGAGTCATATTTTGTTCTAAGTATCGAGTTGTACTTGTTGAGTTGTAAGAAAAATAAAAGTGTGATGATCATCATTATTAGAGCATTGTCCCAGTGAGGAAAGGATGATGGATATTATGATTCACCCACAAGTCGGAATGAGACTTCGGACGAAAAATAAAAAAGGGAAAGAAAAGAGGCCATGAAAAGAGAGAAAAGGCCCAAATAAAAAAAGAGAGAAAAAGAGAGAAGGGACAATGTTACTATCCTTTTACCACACTTGTGCTTCAAAGTAGCACCATGATATTCATAGTAGAGAGTCTCTCATGTTATCACTTTCATATACTAGTGGGAATTTTTCATTATAGAACTTGGCTTGTATATTCCAATGATGGGCTTCCTCAAAATGCCCTAGGTCTTCATGAGCAAGCAAGTTGGATGCACACCCACTTAGTTTCTTTTTGAGCTTTCATATACTTATAGCTCTAGTGCATCTGTTGCATGGCAATCCCTACTCACTCACATTGATATCTATTGATGGGCATCTTCATAGCCCGTTGATACGCCTAGTTGATGTCAGACTATCTTCTCCCTTTTTGTCTTCTCCACAACCACCACTCTATTCCACCTATAGTGTTATATCCATGGCTCACGCTCATGTATTGCGTGAAGATTGAACTAGTTTTGAGAATGTCAAAAGTATGAAACAATTGCTTGGCTTGTAATCGAGGTTGTGCATGATTTAAATATTTTGTGTGGTGAAGATAGAGCATAGCCAGACTATATGATTTTGTAGGGATAACTTTCCTTATCCATGTTATTTTGAGAAGACATAATTGCTTTGTTAGTATGCTTGAAGTATTATTATTCTTATGTCAATATGAACTTTTGTCTTGAATCTTTCGGATCTGAATATTCATACCACAATTAAGAAGAATTACATTAAAATTATGCCAAGTAGCACTCCGCATCAAAAATTCTGTTTTTATCATTTACCTACTCGAGGACGAGCGGGAATTAAGCTTGGGGATGCTTGATACGTCTCCAACGTATCTATAATTTTTGATTGCTCCATGCTATATTATCTACTGTTTTGGACATTATTGGGCTTTATTATCCACTTTTATATTATTTTTGGGACTAACCTATTAACTGAAGGCCCAACCCAGAATTGTTGTTTTTTGCCTGTTTTAGGGTTTCGAAAAAAAGGAATATCAAACGGAGTCCAAACGGAATGAAACCTTCGGGAATGTGATTTTCTCATCGAACATGATCCAGGAGACTTGGACCCTACGTCAAGAAATAAAGGAGGAGGCCATGAGGTAGGGGGCGCACCTACCCCCCCATGCGCACCCTCCACCCTCGTGGGCCCCCTGTTGCTCCACTGACGTACTCCTTCCTCCTATATATACCTATGTACCCCCAAACGATCAGATACAGAGCCAAAACCCTAATTCCACCGCCGCAACTTTCTGTATCCACGAGATCCCATCTTGGGGCCTGTTCCGGAGCTCCGCCGGAGGAGGCATCGATCACGGAGGGCTTCTACATCATCATCCAAGCCCCTTCGATGAAGTGTGAGTAGTTTACTTCAGACCTACGGGTCCATAGCTAGTAGCTAGATGGCTTCTTCTCTCTTTTTGGATCTCAATACAATGTTCTCCCCCTCTCTCGTGGAGATCTATTCGATGTAATCTTCTTTTTGCGGTGTGTTTGTTGAGACCGATGAATTGTGGGTTTATGATCAAGTCTATCTATGAATAATATTTGAATCTTCTCTGAATTCCTTTATGTATGATTGGTTATCTTTGCAAGTCTCTTCGAATTATCAGTTTGGTTTGGCCTACTAGATTGATCTTTCTTGCAATGGGAGAAGTGCTTAGCTTTGGGTTCAATCTTGCGGTGTCCTTTCCCAGTGACAGTAGGGGCAACAAGGCACGTATTGTATTGTTGCCATCGAGGATAACAAGATGGGGTTTTCTTCATATTGCATGAGTCTATCCCTCTACATCATGTCATCTTGCTTAAGGCGCTACTCTGTTTTTAACTTAATACTCTAGATGCATGCTGGATAGCGGTCGATGAGTGGAGTAATAGTAGTAGATGCAGGCAGGAGTCGGTCTACTTGTCTCGGACGTGATGCCTATATACATGATCATACCTAGATATTCTCATAACTATGCTCAATTCTGTCAATTGCTCAACAGTAATTTGTTCACCCACCGTAGAATACTTATGCTCTCGAGAGAAGCCACTAGTGAAACCTATGGCCCCCGGGTCTATTTTCATCATATTAATCTCCTACTACTTAGTTATTTCCTTTGTTATTTACTTTGCCTTTATTTTACTTTGCATCTTTATCATAAAAATACCAAAAATGTTATCTTATCATATCTATCAGATCTCACTCTCGTAAGTGGCCTTATAAGGATTGACAACCCCTATTTGCGTTGGTTGCGAGGATTTATTTGTTTTGTGCAGGTATGAGGGACTCACGCGTAGCCTCCTACTGGATTGATACCTTGGTTCTCAAAAACTGAGGGAAATACTTACGCTACTTTGCTACATCATCCCTTCCTCTTCGGGGAAAACCAACGCAATGCTCAAGAAGTAGCACCAGACTATATGATTTTGTAGGGATAACTTTCTTTGGCCATGTTATTTTGAGAAGACATGATTGCTTTGTTAGTATGCTTGAAGTATTATTATTTTTACGTCAATATTAAACTTTTATCTTGAACCTTTCGGATCTGAATATTCATACCACAATTAAGAAGAGTCACATTTAAATTATGCCAAGTAGCACTCCACATCAATTTTTTTCATTTACCTACTCGAGGAAGAGCGGGAATTAAGCTTGGGGATGCTTGATATGTCTCCAACGTATCTATAATTTTTGATTGCTCCATGCTATATTATCTACTGTTTTGGACATTATTGGGCTTTATTATCTACTTTTATATTATTTTTGGGACTAACCTATTAACCGGAGGCCCAGCCCAGAATTGTTGTTTTTTGCCTATTCTAGGGTTTCGAAGAAAAGGAATATCAAACGGGGTCCAAACGGAATGAAACCTTCAAGAACGTGATTTTCTCACCGAACATGATCCAGGAGACTTGGACCCTACGTCAAGAAACAAAGGAGGAGGCCACGAGGTAGGGGCGCGCCTACCCCCCCCCCCCAGGCACGCCCTCCACCCTCGTGGGCCCCTTGTTGCTCCACCGACATACTTCTTCCTCCTATATATACCTACGTACCCCCGAACGATCAGATACGGAGCCAAAACCCTAATTCCACCGCCGTAACTTTCTGTATCCACGAGATCCCATCTTGGGGCCTATTCCAGAGCTCCGCCGGAGGGGGTATCCATCACGGAGGGCTTCTACATCAACACCATAGCCTCTCCAATGAAGTGTGAGTAGTTTACCTCAGACCTTCGGGTCCATAGTTATTAGCTAGATGGCTTCTTCTCTCTTTTTGGATCTCAATACAATGTTCTCCCCCTCTCTTGTGGAGATCTATTCAATGTAATCTTCTTTTTGCGGTGTGTTTGTTGAGACCGATGAATTGTGTGTTTATGATCAAGATTATCTATGAACAATATTTGAATCTTCTCTGAATTCTTTTATGTATGATTGGTTATGTTTGCAAGTCTCTTCGAATTATCAGTTTGGTTTGGCCTACTAGATTGATCTTTCTTGCAATGGGAGAAGTGCTTAGCTTTGGGTTCAATCTTGCGGTGTCCTTTCCCAGTGAGAGTAGGGGCAGCAAGGCACATATTGTATTGTTGCCATCGAGGATAACAAGATGGGTTTTTTATCGTATTGTATGAATCTATCCCTCTACATCATGTCATCTTTCTTAAGGCGTTACTCTGTTTTCATGAACTTAATACTCTAGAAGCATGCTGGATAGCGGTCGATGAGTGGAGTAATAGTAGTAGATGCAGGCAGGAGTTGGTCTACTTGTCTTGGACGTGATGCCTATATACATGATCATACCTAGATATTCTCATAACTATGCTCAATTATGTCAATTGCTCAACAGTAATTCGTTCACCCACCGTAAAATACTTATGCTCTTGAGAGAAGCCACTAGTGAAACCTATGGCCCCCGGGTCTATCTTCATCATATTAATCTTCCAATACTTAGTTATTTCCTTTGCTTTTTACTTTGCTTTTATTTTACTTTGCATCTTTATCACAAAAATACCAAAAATATTATCTTATCATATCTATCAGATCTCACTCTCGTAAGTAACCATGAAGGGATTGACAACCCCTTATCATGTTGGTTGCGAGGAGTTATTTGTTTTGTGCAGGTACGAGGGACTCGCGCGTAGCCTCCTACTGGATTGATACCTTGGTTCTCAAAAACTGAGGGAAATACTTACGCTACTTTGCTGCATCTCCTTTCCTCTTCAAGGAAATCCAACATAGTGCTCAAGAGGTAGCACGTTACGATACACTGCCATCTTCGGATCTTTGGCATCAAAGTCTCCATCTATTTGAGATATTGCCAGGTTTGAGTCCCCGCGCACCTCTAGGCGTTGTATGCCCATGGAGACAGCCATCCGGAGACCATGTAATAAGGCCTCATATTCGGCTGCGTTATTGGAGTCTGTGTATAGTATTTGGAGGACGTACTGGACGACGTCTCCAGTAGGGGACGTTAAAACGACGCCCGCTCCTAACCCTGCCAGCATTTTGGAGCCGTCGAAATACATGACCCAATTGGAGTATGTGTCGTACTCTTTAGGGAGTTGGGCCTCTGTCCATTCAGCGATGAAGTCGGCCAGTACTTGGGATTTGATAGCTCGACGTGGTTTATATGAAATGTCAAGTGGGAGGAGCTCAATGGCCCATTTGGCAATCCGGCCCGTAGCATCGCGGTTGTTTATAATCTCATTGAGTGGTACTTCGAAGGCCACCGTCATCGAACACTCCTGAAAGTAGTGACGGAGCTTTCGGGATGCCATGAAGACCGCATATGCTATCTTTTGATAATGAGGGTATCGGGATTTGCATGGTGTAAGGACAGTAGATACGTAGTATACTGGCTTCTGAAGCGGGAATTTATGCCCGTCCTGTTCTCGTTCAACGACGAGTATGGCGCTCACTACCTGGTGTGTTGCCGATATGTATAATAACATTGGTTCGCCGGCGTTTGGTGCAGCCAGGATTGGATTGCTCGTACGAAGGGCTTTTATTTCCTCCAATCCGGTTGTTGCCGCATCCGTCCACTCGAAGCGGTAGGTTCGCTGTAGAAGGCGATAGAGTGGTAGTGCCTTTTCTCCCAATCTGGAGATAAAGCGGCTTAGAGCTGCTACGCAACCCGCGAGCTTTTGAACTTGTTTAAGGTCTGTTGGCTTAGCCAATTGTGACAAAGCTCGGATTTTGGTTGGGTTTGCTTCAATTCCTCTATTGGAAACGATGAAGCCCAGCAGTTTTCCAGCGGGAACGCCAAAAACGCATTTTTCCAGATTGAGCTTAATGTCATACATGCGGAGGTTGTCGAATGTGAGACTTAAATCATCTATTAGTGTTTCGACGTGCCTAGTTTTGATGACGACGTCGTCCACATAAGCTTCAACTGTTTTTCCGATCTGTTTCTCCAGGCATGTTTGAATCATGCGTTGGTATGTGGCGCCAGCGTTCTTGAGCCCGAAGGGCATGGTGTTGAAGCAGAATGGCCCATATGGGGTGATGAATGCTGTTGCAGCTTAATCGGATTCCTTCATTTTGATTTGATGGTATCCGGAATATGCGTCAAGAAAACATAGTGAGTCGTGTCCTGTGGTGGCGTCAATGATTTGATCGATGCGGGGGAGGGGGAAGGGATCCTTGGGGCATGCCTTGTTGAGGTCTTTGAAATCGACGCACAGGCGCCAGGATTTGTCCTTCTTTGGTACCATCACCAAATTTGCTAGCCAGCTCGATTAACTTGGCTAGCTCTTCCCCCATAGCTTGGCGTTTGGGTTCGGAAAAGCGCCGCAGTGTTTGCTTGACCGGCTTGTGTCCCTTCAATATATTGAGGCTGTGTTCAGCCAACTCGTATGGGATTCCTGGCATATCGTAAGGGTGACAGGCGAATATATCCCAATTCTCGCGCAGGAACTCTCATAGAGCGGCGTCAACCGTCGGGTCTAGTTGTGCTCCGATGGATTTTGTCTTCTTGGGGTCCGTTGGATGGACTTGGAATTTGACTATTTCTTCTGCCGGTTTGAATGAGGTGGATTTGGGTCGTTTGTCTAGGACCACATCATCTATGTCCACCGTGGAGCGCAGCGCGGTTAACTCTACGGCTGCGAGGGCTTTAGATAATGCCTCAAGGGCCAGGGACACGGTTTTATTCTCGGCGCGGAGTGCTATGTCCGGATCACTAACTAGAGTGGTTATACCATTGGGCCCGGGCATCTTAAGCTTCATGTACCCGTAATGGGGTATTGCTTGAAAGCGCGTAAATGCATCTCGCCCTAAGAGGGCATGATATTCGCTGTTGAAGGGGGCCACCTGGAAGGTTATCTTCGGACCGATAGTTCTCCGCGTGCCGAATACCACGTCGAGTCTGATTTTTCCCGCACATCATGCCTCCCGACTGGGAATGATTCCTCGGAAGGCCGTGCTGATTTGCTCGATGCGGCTCCTGTCTATTTCCATTTTTCGTATTGTATCCTCATAGATGAGGTTCAGTCCGCTGTCGCCATCCATGAGAACCTTGGTGATATGAAAGCCATCCACAATTGGGCTGAGGACCAAGGCGGCTGGTGTTCGGACTGTCCTGTGTTTTGGTTCGTTGCCAGCGTTAAAGGTTATCAATGTGTCGTTCCAAGGGTTTATTGTTTCGATCTGGCAGACTTCGGCGAGTTCGTGGAGTGCCCTTTTGCGCCTATTGTTTGAAGTGAATGTCTCAAAGACTGTTGGGATTCTGGGTTTGTTGTCTTCTGGAGGGTGCTGCTCTGGGGTGTCTTTGGTGAGGATGTCCTCACCGTTTTTGGCTACCTGCCAAAGTATCCAACATGCTCTAAGGCTGTGGGTTGGTATGGTGTCCGGTGTGGTGTATATTTTGCATGGGCCATCAAGCCATCCCTCCAGAACGGTTCCGTGCCGTGTAATGGGTTTGCATTTTTTGGCTATTGGTCTGGGCACATTACAAGGGTGCGCCCTTTTTGCCTGGACCAGTGGTTGAGTTGGGACCGATAGCTCCCAGACTGTCTGATCTCTCCAGGCGCTCTCCATTGCGCTATACTTCCGTACAATAGTTGCCAAGTCGGCGAAGTGTAGTATGCGCAGGCGATTAATGGCGTTGAGGAGTCCTTCGTTCGTGAAATTGTTATGGAATGCTGATATTGCATCCTCGTTGCGGCAATATTTGACCTTGTCCTTGACAAGGAGGAATCTGGCCCAAAAGTGGTGGACCGTTTCCTGGGGCTGCTGTTGTATGCTCGTGAGAGCGCTTATGTCAGGGTGGGTGGGTGGCGTTGGATCTGAACCCTGACCTGATCGATGATCCGGAGTCTGAGGTTTTTCCGGACTGAACAGTACGGGCTCCGGAGTATCTTCTGATTTTTGAAGCCCGCCGTCCGACTCTAAGTTCGGAGGACGAGGCGTGCCTTTCTGCCGGTAGGTGTCCGGCTTCTCGAGGTCGGAGATCCGAACGTAATTCGTCCTCAGTATAGAGGAAGGGTTATCTTGCTCCTCGAGTACCGATATCTGGTGGGTGATCGGTGGAGAATTAATCTCTCTCTGGTCGGGTTTAAGCCCAATCCGATCGTAGTCTGTAGCGACTCCCAAGGCGGCAATGCGATCTAGGAGTTTGTTCAAAGACGATAACTCCGTCGGATCCATCCATTTGGCATATTCAGAATCAACGCGGATACGTTTTTCGGTGACTCAGGAGGTCATCCTCGTCGGCTCAGAGGCCGAGCGGGCGATCATGGTAAAACCGCCCAGCCGGAGGGTTTGGCCCAAGGCCAGAGCTCCTCCTGAGGTGATATTTTCCTTGACGATAAGTCGATCCATCAACCTCTGCGACAACAACACAGTGGAACTCTCAATGAAAGCACCAATGTCGGTGTCAAAACCGGCGTATCTCGGATAGAGGTCCCGAACTGTGCGTCTAAGATTGATGGTAACAGGAGACAGGGGACAGGATGTTTACCCAGGTTCGGGCCCTCTCTATGGAGGTAATACCCTACTTCCTGCTTGATTGATCTTGATGAATATGAGTATTACAAGAGTTGATCTACCACGAGATCGTAATGGCTAAACCCTAGAAGTCTAGCCTGTATGACTACGGTATTGAGTATATCCTATCCGGACTAAGTCCTCAGGTTTGTATAGACACCGGGAGGATCTAGGGTTACACAACGTCGGTTACAAAGAAGGGAATTTACATACTCCGTCGCCAAGCTTGCCTTCAATGCCAAGGAGAGTCCCATCCAGACACGGGTGTAGTCTTCGGTCTTCGTATCTTCACAGCCCATCAGTCCGGCCCATAGATAACAGGCCGGACACCCGAGGACCCCTTAGTCCGGGACTCCCTCATGGAGCCCGGTGTGAGATTGTGCAGCTGGAGGCCGTAGTACTCCAGGATACCCCGGAGGAAAGGATGGATTGGGAATCCAACGCCTCTCAAAAGAAAAGACACGAAGCACACTCGCTCCCCTTGTCGATGTCAAAACCGGCGGATCTCAGGTAGGGGGTCCCGAACTGTGCGTCTAAGGCGGATGGTAACGGGAGGCAGGGGACACGATGTTTACCCAGGTTCGGGCCCTCTTGATGGAGGTAATACCCTACGTCCTGCTTGATTGTTCTTGATGATATGAGTATTACAAGAGTTGATCTACCACGAGATCATAGAGGCTAAACCCTAGAAGCTAGCCTATGGTGCAATTGTATGTTGTCCTATGGACTAAACCCTCCAGTTTATATAGACAACGGAGGGGGCTAGGGTTACACAAAGTCGGTTACAAGGGAGGATATCTACATATCCGTATTGCCAAGCTTGCCTTCTACGCAAGGAAAGTCCCATCCGTACACGGGACGAAGTCTTCAATCTTGTATCTTCATAGTCCAACAGTCCGGCCGAAGGATATAGTCCGGCTGTTCAGAGACCCCCTAATCCAGGACTCCTCAGTAGCCCCCGAACCAAGCTTCAATGACGATGAGTCCGGCGCGCAGATTGTTTTCGGCATTGCAAGGCGGGTTCTTCTCCAAATTCTGAATATCTGCTGACTAGTGTTCGGCTCCCCATAAATGTTGCACTTCTTGGCTTCTGCGCCCAATAAGGGCTATCTTCCACGTGTCGAGCGAATGCGAGGAGCCGGGGTGTTTTTACATTCGCCCCCCTAGCCATGTAAATAAATTGTCTATTAAAGGGACGGGGATTCTTAGATCCAATCCACACCATCCTCCCACGACGAGTATCCATCGGAGCATGCTCGGAAAAATCCATTCCAACATGGCCGGCCATCGCAGCTCCTCCTCCCACTCCCGTAGCCCTATGCCCGGTGACTGGGAGAAGTGTTCCGTCCCGCACAGCCAATTAGTAGAGTTGCAGACCCAGGGATTTCTCCCTCCAGCATATATGGTCCCCATTTGAGTCGGGCTCGCCACCTATAATGGCGGGAGCAAGCAGAGAGCTTCCCCAATCCCTCCAAGGAGGAGCGGGTATGCCTTGTCCCTTATTTACTAAGGGGACTTGGACTTCCAATCCATTCGTTCCTCCGCAGGCTCCTGGAGTTTTACGGCCTCCACTTGCATAATTTCACCCCCGCTTCCATATTATACATCGCCGGTTATGTTGCCCTTTGTGAGCTGTTTCTGGGCTGTGAGGCTCATTTTGAGCTGTGGAAGAGGCTATTCTGCCTTGTGCCCCATACACAAGAGGGGTCACTATATCAAGTGGGCGGAGCCGAAATATGGCGCATCACCGAGACCGGATACCTATCCGGTACCCCAAAGAAGATGTCCGAAGACTGGCCTTCGAAGTGGTTTTACATGGAGGACGTCCCCCTTCCAGACCCTATTCGGAGGGGTCTTCCCGAGTTCAACAATGCTCCTCTAAAGAAACGCCGAAGCTGGCGCCCATGGAGCCCCCAGGAGGAAGACAACGGAGAAGTCCTTTACCTGATGGACCGGATTAAAGTACTGGCTCAATCAGGATTGACAATAATCGAGGTTATGCCAATATGCATAATGCGGGGGGTGCAGCCACTTCATATCGAGGGCACCCCCTGTGGTGCTTTAACGGGGAAGATGATGCCACCCGTTGCGGGCGTAAGGGACCAGACTCCGCTGCTGCTCTAGCAAAAATCATGTCCGAGTTGTTCAAGGGAGAGGAAGAAGAGTTCACCCATATCAAGCCACGGGATGGATTCTCCATGTACAACCCTCCAAGCTAGGTGAGTTGTCACTCTTTATTCCCAACCTTCCCGCATTCTTCGTCGTAAATACTCACCTTGCCGTTTCACGGCAGGAACTGCGAAAAGTTGTAAGGGAGGTCAGCAGCCCACCTCCACAACCAGAGGACCCTGACCGGGCCCTCGATCCCAGACTCGAAGAGGATCCGGACATATTTGTGGAGCTGATAGACAGGACGTTCTATCAATTGAGCTGCGATGACGCCATGGTGGCCATCATGGCCGACTATCCTGGGCTACTTCCTGCATCGCATGTAAGAAAAAACCGGAGTCCCAACTTCCGAGAAGGATTCCCCTTTTATGCACTTCACCTACCGTACACATATGGTGTTTTACAGGGAAGGCCTTCGGGACGCCATGCCAAACCCGCAGTGACTCGCCAACAAGGGGCACCGAAGCCGGGTAGGCCAAAAAGGAAGGCGGTTGGGACTGAGACGCCGGCGCAGAGGTATGATACAAAACCTCGCTCCGTGGTTGTCGTCTTTCTTAAAATATAATGACGTCCATATTTCCTAGTAGAAAAAAACGCTCGCCGGACTATATCCGGAGAGGTTGCCGACCATGCCTCCACTAGTCGGGCTCCAGGGCCAGACATAGAGGTGGAAGCTAACACGGGGCGAACGCCGATGCTTCTCCTACAGGGGATGCGGACCGACTATCTGCTAGAAATTCCGAAGTGGAGAGTGCCATAAATCACAGGCGTCACCGGGCCGTACTCCGTGATGCTTGTTTATCCCAAGAGGCGTTCGATGCCTTCAACTCAGGAGACGCGTACATCTGTGCTGCTCAAAATGGTCTAGCCAGAGCCACGGACCAGTATGTAAGGGATATACGGGTAAGAAAATTTGACGATTATATATATATCAGTAGCCCCTGAGACTTGAAACAGTTGACACAACTGATTTAAGGATCATTATTTGTGCAGGTTCTTATAGAGAAGAATTTCCAATTGTCTCAAGAGCTGGAAGAGTGCAAGGCCCAGCTAGGGGCCGCTGTTGCCACGTTGAAGGAGTCCGAGAAGGGCCCCTCTGGTAACACTTATTTCCATTGCAAAGAATACAGGTACCAGATAGTATGCGGCATGCATGCAAATCTAACAATAGATGTTGTAGATGACCCCGGAGTGAATCCGGAGGCCGTGGCGGTGAATGCGGCACGTGTTGATCGACAACTAAATGCTGGCGAGCACGTGCTTACGCGAGTCAGGCAGGAGAAAAATAATCTCCAAGATGCCAATATCCGGCTGGGCGTGGAACTGAAAGATGTCCGAGCCCAGCTTGCGGACTCCGTGAAGGAGAATAAGCGGCTTCGACGCGGTATTTTCAGTAAGTGCTTTGAACGAACTTTGGAAGGAGTTCGGCGGAGAAGCTGGCTAACAGAGTTATGTCTGTAGGTATGCTGATGGGTCATCCCACGGAGGAGATGCCCGGGTCTGCAGGTGATCTTCTACCAGAGCTCTCACAACTGCACGAACAAGTTCGGCAGGTGATGCAGGGTATCGTCCAAGCCTTGTGGCCATCCGCGTCCCCGCCAGGAGGCATGGGGGGAGCTTATAGAGAAGCTCAAGGGAGCGCGGCGGCGCTTTCAATTATGGAAGATATCGGCCTGCCGACAAGGTGCAAGGGAAGCCTGGGCTATGGTGAAGACGCGATATACCAAAGCTGACCCAAACCACATGGCCGAGGTCGGACCTATGGGGCCCGATGGGAAGGAGATCGCCGTCAATTTGATGTATGACCAAGTAGAATTAGCCGCAAAGTATTCCCAACAGGATTGTAGGCTAGACAGCCTGTTGGATGGTATAGAAGAAGAAATTAATCAGTCTTAGCGACTGTGTACTTCAAGTGACATGTATAATGTCCCTAGCCGGATTGTAAATCATTTGTCATGGCAGACCTTTTCGCTTCGACCTCTGGACCCGATAGTCTGGAGTGTATCCGAATACCCGCTCGGTTATGTAAAAACCGGGGTATGCATGGAAACCAGGTGTAGGGGTCATAAGTGCTTGAACAGACAAGTACCCAACTAGCTATGTTATATTACATGGATAGTAAAAAACATCTTCCAGGGAGAATAGTTCCGTTAAGGGTTCCTTTCCCTAGGTACGCATGCCCTAGTGTGCATGTCCAAACTACGAAAAGAGACGCAGGCTATAAATGTCTAGGGGCATGTGTCAAATTAAATAAAAGTCATCTTTTGTTCACTGACCGAATATTCCCTTAAGAACGCTAGCTTTCGGCTTCACCCAGTCTGAGGTACACATCCGGCTGACCCGGCAGTAACAATCGCAGAGGTGCTCCCCTTATGCCCTAGCCGAATTAACGGAAACGTAGGGCATAAATACAAGAGCCAGGCAACCCAGCTTGGCCAAAACTTAAGTCATATCGATGCATACAATGGCGAAAAAAGGTACATGCGGAAGAATAACACATGTGCGGGGCATAAAAGCCCAGAAAAATAGTTATATTAAGCTTCTGTATAAGAAGCCCCCAGGTATAATGAGCGCGGTTTAGCGCGTCAAGATTGTGTAGTCAAGACACGAGTTAGCCTTTTTAAGGCATTGAGGATAAGAAAAAGGAAGAGAGAAAGAGAGAAAAGACAGATAACAAATATGCGAAAAATTGACGGGGGTAAGTAGACGAACATAGAGTCCGGCACTAGGCATAGAATCTTTGGAGTCTGGCTGCGTTCCATGGGTTTGGCTCTAGTCGATTGTCCGATGCATCCCACAGACGGTACGCTCCGCCGGTCAGAACTTGGTCAATAATGAAGGGACCTTCCCATTTGGGCTTGAGCTTGTTCTTTTTCTTCTCCGGCAGGCGTAGAACTAGTTCGCCAACGTTATAGGTTTTGGCCCGTACCTCTCTGCTTTGATACCTTTGAGCCTGTTGCTTATAGAATGCGGAACGAGCTTTTGCCACGTCACGCTCCTCCTCTAGGGCGTCCAAACTGTCCTGCCGATCGAGCTCGGCCTCTTTTTCTTCGTACATGCGCACTCGAGGTGAGTCATGAATTATGTCACAAGGCAGAACCGCCTCTGTGCCGTACACCATAAAAAACGGTGTGTATCCGGTAGTGCGATTCGGTGTGGTCCGCAGCCCCCATAGTATGGAGTTGAGCTCCTCTACCCAGTGCGTGTTTGATTCCTTTAAGGACCGCACTAATATGGGTTTGATGCCGCTCATGATAAGACCGTTTGCTCGCTCGACTTGACCGTTAGTTTGCGGGTGATAGACAGAAGCATAATCGAGCTTGATGCCCATGTTGCTGCACCAAAGTTTCACCTTGTCAGCGGTAAAGTTCGTGCCATTGTCAGTGATGACGCTGTGGGGGATGCCATAACGGTGTACAACCCCATATATGAAGTCTATCACCGGTCCGGATTCAGCCATTTTGACAAGTTTGGCTTCTATCCATTTGGTGAATTTATCCACCATGACCAGTAAGTATTTTTTCTTATGGGTTCCCCCTTTAAGGGGTCCGACCATATCAAGCCCCCAGACCACAAAGGGCCAAGTAATGGGGATTGTTTGGAGAGCGGTAGGCGGCATATGGCTTTCGTTTGCAAAAAGTTGGCAACCGACACAATGTTGGACCAGATGTTGTGCATCTGCTCGGGCCATCGGCCAATAGAAACATGTACGGAAGGCCTTGCTTACAAGGGCCCGGGCTGCGGCGTGATGGCCGCCGAGTCCAGCATGGATTTCTGCCAAAAGCTTCCGCCCTTCCTCTTCGGAGATGCACCTTTGAAGGACTCCGGTAGTGCTTTTCTTATAAAGCTCTCCCTCGTGGACCTTGTAGGCTTTAGATCACTGCACTATGCAACGTGCCTCATTTTGGTCCTCGGGTAGTTCCTGCCTGGTTAGGTAGGCCAGGAATGGTTCTGTCCACGGGGCGATGACGACCATTATTACGTGGGCTGAAGGTGTTATTTCGATGGCAGAGCCTCCGATTGTGTCAGAGTGTTCGGTATCTGGTGTTGTGGCCGGGTCTGGACTATTGTTACCGGTGTACCCTTCCCATACCACGGATGGCTTAAACAGTTTTTCCAGAAAGATGTTAGGTGGGACAGGGTCGCGCTTAGCGCCGATACGGGCAAGGATATCCGCCGCCTGGTTGTTTTCCCGAGCCACATGGTGGAATTCAAGCCCCTCGAACCGAGCTGACATTTTGAGGACGACGTTGGGATATGCCGCCATTTTCGGATCCTTGGCATCGAAGTCTCCATTTATTTGAGATATTGCGAGGTTCGAGTCCCCAGGCACCTCCAGGCGTTGAATGCCCATGGAAACTGCCATCCGGAGACCGTGTAATAGGGCCTCGTATTCGGCTGCGTTATTGGAGTCTATGTATAGTATTTGGAGTACGTATTGCACTGTATCTCCGGTGGGGGACATCAGGACGACGCCAGCCCCCAGACCAGCCAGCATTTTAGAGCCGTCGAAGTGCATGATCCAATTGGAGTATGCGCCGTACTCTTTAGGGAGTTCGGCTTCTGTCCATTCGGTGACGAAATTGGCCAGTACTTGCGACTTAATGGCTCGCCGTGGTCTATATGTTATGTCAAACGGGAGGAGCTCGATAGCCCATTTGGCAATCCGGCCCGTGGCATCGCGGTTGTTTATTATGTCATTGAGTGGTACTTCTGAGGCCACCGTAATTGAACACTCTTGAAAGTAGTGTCGTAATTTCCGGGATGCCATGAATACTGTGTATGCTATCTTTTGATAATGTGGGTACCGTGATTTGCATGGAGTGAGGATCGTGGATACATAATATACCGGCTTTTGAAGTGGGAATTTATGTCCGTCCGTCTCTCGTTTGACGATGAGCACTATGCTTACAACTTGGTGAGTTGCCGCTATATATAACAGCATTGGTTCGCCGACATTTGGCACGGACAAGATTGGGTTGGTGGCCAAGATGGCTTTTATTTCTTCCAATCCGGCCGTGGCTGCATCCGTCCACTCGAAGTGTTCGGTGCGCCGAAGAAGGCGATAGAGGGGGAGTGCATTTTCTCCTAATCAAGAGATAAAGCGGCTTAAGGCCGCCACACATCCAGTTAACTTCTGGATTTGCTTGAGGTCAGTTGGGATAGCCAACTGCGACAGAGGCCGAATCTTAGCCAGATTTGCTTCAATTCCTCTACTGGAGATGATAAAGCCCAGGAGCTTTCCGGCGAGTATGCCGAAAATGCATTTTTCCAGATTGAGCTTAATGTCGTATGTTCGGAGATTGTCGAACGTGAGCCTCAAGTCGTCTATTAAGGAGTCGACATGTCTGGTTTTAACGACCACATCGTCGATGTATGCCTCCACTGTTTTGCCAATCTGCTTCTCCAGACATGTCTGAATCATGCGCTGATACGTTGCGCCAGTGTTTTTGAGCCCGAAGGGCATTGTGTTAAATAGAAGGGGACGTATGGAGTGATAAATGTCATTGCGGCTTGATCGGACTCCGCCATCTTAATTTGGTGGTAACCGGAGTATGCGTCAAGGAAGCACAATGAGTCGTGTCCTGCGGTAGCGTCGATAATTTGATCGATGCGAGGGAGGGGGAAGGGATCCTTTGGGCAAGCCTTATTAAGGTCCTTGAAGTCGACGCATAGGCGCCAGAATTTTTCCTTATTTGGTACCATCACCAGGTTTGCTAGCCAGTCCGGATGCTTTATTTCTCTAATGAATCCGGCCTCCAGTAACTTGGCTAGCTCCTATCCCATGGCTTGACGCTTAGGTTCGGAGAAACGCTGAAGAGTCTGCTTGACCGACTTGAGTCCCTTTAGAATGTTAAGGCTATGCTCGGCCAGCCTGCGCGGGATTCCTGGCATGTCTGAAAGATGCCAGGCGAATATGTCCCAATTCTCGCGCAGGAACTCCCGTAGTGCGGCGTCTACAACGGGGTTTAACTATGCCCCGATGGATGCTGTTTTTGTGGGGTCCGTTGGATGGACTTGGAATTTGACTATTTCATCCGCTGGTTTAAAAGAGGTGGACTTGGATCTTTTGTCTAGTATCACGTCGTCCCTGTCCACTGTGGAGCGCAGCGCGGTTAATTCCTCCGCCACAAGGGCTTCGGATAATGCCTCGAGGGCCAGTGCGGCTGTTTTGTTCTCGGCGCGGAGTGCTATGTCCGGATCACTAGCTAGAGTGATGATTCCATTGGGCCCGGGCATTTTGAGCTTCATTTACCCGTAATGGGGTATGCCTTGGAAGATCATGAATGCCTCCCGCCCTAGAAGGGCGTGGTATCCGCTACTGAACGGAGCCACTTGGAATGTAATTTCCTCGGACCTGTAATTCTCTGTAGTGCCGAATACCACATCTAGTGTGATTTTCCCAGCGCAACGTTCCTCCCGACTAGGGATGATTCCTCGGAAGGTCGTGCTGCTTTGCTCAATACGGTTGCTGTCTATTTCCATTTTTTGAAGAGTCTCCTCATAAATGAGGTTTAACCCGCTGCTGCCGTCCATGATCACTTTAGTGAGACGAAAGTCATCCACAATTGGACTGAGGACCAAGGCGGCTGGTGCTCGGGCTGTTCGGAATTTAGGTTTGTCACTGGCATTGAAGGTGATAGCTGTGTCGCTCCATGGATTTATTGCTGCCACGTGGTAGACTTCGGCAAGGCTGCGGAGTGCTCGCTTGCGCCTATTATTTGAGGCGAATGTATCGAAGACTGTCAATATTGTATTGATATCCACGGGAAGGTGCTCTGAGGTGTTTTGGATGAGGAGATCCTCACCGCTCTTGGCCACCTGCCGGAGTACCCAACATGCTCTAAGGCTGTGTGTTGGTATGGTATCCGCTGTATTATGAATTTTGCAGGGCCCGTTAAGTCATCCCTCCAATACGGTTCCACGCCCTGTAGTGGGCTTTTTCCTCTTTGTAATTGAGTCGGGCGACTTATGAGAGCGCACCCTTTTAGTTCGGACTGGGGGTTTTGTCAGAGCCGGATTATCCCAAAATTTTGTTTGGGTTTTCCAGGTGCTTTCCATCGCACAGTACTTCCGTACTATAGCTGCCAAGTCAGCGAAGTGTGCTATGTCACGGCGACTTATGGCGTTGAGGATTCCCTTGTCCGTGCAATTTTTGCAAAAGAACGAAATTGTGTCTTCCTCGCAACAGTCCTTGACCTTGTTCATTACAAGGAGGAATCTGGCCCAATAGTGATGTACTGTCTCTTGGGGCTCTTGCCTAATGTGGGAAAGATCGTCTGTATCTGGGTGGGTGGGTGGATTTAAGTCCAGACCTTGACCCAATCTGAGACCCCGGGGCGGGGGAGTTTCCGATCTTGGAAGTTTGGGCTCCGGGATGTTGCCCCGCAGGTTTGATATGCAGCCTGATTCTAGGTTCAGAGTTAGGGCGATGTCCTCCCGTGAGCGGGTATCCGGCTCGGAGAGCTCGGGAATCCGGACATAGTTCGTCCTCGGGATAGAGGGAGAATCGCCGCATTGCTCCTCCACCACCGCTATCTGATGGGTGACCGGCGGAGAGACAATTTCCCTTTGGTCGGGTTTAAGCCCAATCCGATCATAGTTCGTAGCGACTCCCAGAGCGGCGATGCGATCCAAGAGCTCGTTCAACGAGAAGAGCTCCCTTGAATCCATCTGCACGGTGAATTTCGAGCCGATGTGAAGGCTATTTTCGATGACCCGAGAAGTCATCGTCGGCGCAGCGGCCGAGCGGGTGGTCATGACGAAGCCGCCTAGTCAGAGAGTTTGGCCTACAGCCAGGGCTCCCAGAGAGGTGATGTTGTCCTTAACAATGAGATGAGCCATCCTTCCCTATGATGACGACACAGTGGAACTCTCAATGAAAGCACCAATGTCGGTGTCAAAACCGGTGGATCTCGGGTAGGGGGTCCCGAACTGTGCGTCTAAGGCGGATGGTAACAGGAGGCAGGGGACATGATGTTTACCCAGGTTCGGGCCCTCTTGATGGAGGTAATACCCTACGTCCTGCTTGATTGTTCTTGATGATATGAGTATTACAAGAGTTGATCTACCACGAGATCGTAGAGGCTAAACCCTAGAAGCTAGCGTATGGTATGATTGTATGTTGTCCTATGGACTAAACCCTCCGGTTTATATAGACACCGGAGGGGGCTAGGGTTACACAAAGTCGGTTACAAGGGAGGAGATCTACATATCCGTATTGCCAAGCTTGCCTTCTACGCCAAGGAAAGTCCCATCCGGACACGGGACGAAGTCTTCAATCTTGTATCTTCATAGTCCAACAGTCCAGCTGAAGGATATAGTCTGGCTGTCCGGAGACCCCCTAATCCAGGACTCCCTCACCCCTTGTGAAGGATTCGGAAAATTTTCTGCTAGGGCCTCGCCAATAAAGGATGTCAATCCTGCCTGAACGGGGACTAGATCTGTAGGGGGGAGATAGCCCTGGACCTGGAGCTTGGTCAACCGGTCATGGAATACAGAGCAGCTCTCCCAATAGCCTTTTTGAGGGGCAGGGGGCGGGAGGAAGAACTAGGAGCGCTGGCCATGATTGTGTGGTTTCTTGAGGCGCATTCGAAGGATTTTCGCTTGCTATGGAATGGCATCTAAGATCCAACCTCCTTAAATAGGCACCATCCGTACACTGTCAAGGGGTTATCTATAAAATTACTTGGACCCTTCATATTTGTTTGCAACGTGGAAGCCAAGGTAGTGGAAGCACAGAAGTCGAGGGGTATGACGTTTAATGTAAAATCGGGCTGTTCGAAGAATTCACCTTACCAAGACCGAAGATGTAAGGGCCGAATATAGCCCCTTGGTTCAGATGCTTTGAAGTATTTGGTGGAGCAGCCCGCCTTGCAATGCCGAAGACAATTTGCGCGCCAGACACGTCGTCATTGAAGACCGGTTCGGGGGCTACGGAGAGAGTCCTGGATTATGGGGTCCTCGGGCGTCCGGGCTATGTGACATGGGCCGGACTGATGCGTCGTGAAGATACAAGATGGAAGGCTTTTCCCCGTGTCCGGATGGGACTCACCTTGGCGTGGAAGGCAAGCTTGGCATACCAATATGAAGATTCCCTTTTCTGTAAATCGATTCTATACAACCCTAGCTCCCTCCGGTGTCTATATAAACTGGAGGGTTTAGTCCGTAGAGGCAATCACAATCATACAAGCTAGACAATTAGGGTTTAGCCATTACGATCTCATGGTAGATCAACTCTTGTAAACCCCTATACTCAACAAAGTCAATCAAGCAGGAATTAGGGTATTACCTCCATTAAGAGGGCCCGAACCTGGGTAAACATTGTGTCCCCTGCCTCCTGTTACCCTCGATCCTTAGACGCACAGTTCGGGACCCCCTACCCGAGATCTACCGGTTTTGACACCGACAAAGGGGAGGCAATTCGGCCTCCCCCTTCCTTCCCTCATCTCTCCCCTTTCCTTCCCTCTTCGGAAAAGATTGTAAGTGGGGGGCGAATTGGACAAGACCCCCAAGTAGGATTCTTCCTACTTGGGGCGCCCCATTGCTGCCCCCCTCCCACCTATATATATATATGTGGGGGGGGGAGGGGGCACCTGGAACACACAACAAACATTGTTAGCCGTGTGCGGCACCCCCCTCCACAGTTTCGCCTCCGGTCATATTCACGTAGTGCTTAGGCGAAGCCCTACGCGGATCACTTCACCATCACCGTCACCACGCCGTCGTGCTAACGAAACTCTGCCTTGACACTTTGCTGGATCAAGAGTTCGAGAGACGTCATCGAGCTGAACGTGTGCAGAACTCGGAGGTGGCGTATGTTTGGTACTTGATCGGTTGAATCGAGAAGACATTCGACTACATCAACCACGTTAAACTAACTCTTCCGCTTTCAGTCTATGAGGGTATGTGGACACACTCTCCCCCTCTCGTTGCTATGCATCTCCTAGATAGATCTTGCGTGATCGTAGGATTTTTTTTGAAATTGCATGCTACGTTCCCCAACATTATCATCATCAACTTTGCATCTTTTGGCATCAATATTATGAATATGTGTATTACTACGATCGAGATTCATAAGAATAAATCATTCACAAGGGGTGCATGACCATAAAAGATATTACTCATATAAACAGAATAACCATTATTCTGTGACTTTAATGAATAACCGTCTTGCAATAAACAATATCTAGATATAATTTTTTATGCTCAACGCAGGCACCACATAACCATTATTTAGGTTTAATACTAATCCCGAAGGTATTATGAGTGTGCCGATGGTGATCATATCAACCTTGGAGACACATCCAACACTCATCGTCACCTCGCCCTCAGCTAGTCTCCGTTACTCTGCATCTCCTGCTTTGAGTTACTAATATTAGAAACTAAATGGGTATCAAATACCCTGACGCTACTACAAGCACTAGTGAGGCACACATCAATAACATGTATATCAAATATACCTATGTTTGATGTTGCCATCATTCTTATCTGCCAAGTACTTGGGGCAGTTCCGCTTCCAGTGACCCTCCCCCTTGCAATAAAAGCACTCAGTCTCTGTTTTGGGTCCAACCTTGGGTTTGTTCACAGGAGCGGCAACTGTCTTGCCATTCTTCTTGAAGTTTCCTTTCTTTCCCTCACCCTTCTTGAAACTGGCTGTCTTATTGAGCATCAACACTTGATGCTCTATCTTGATTTCTACCTCCGCGGCCTTAAGCATTGTGAATAGCTCGGGGATCATTTCCTCCATCCCTTGCATATTATAGTTCATCACAAAACCCTTATGGCTTGGTGGCAGTGACTGGAAAACTTTGCCAACCGTTGTCTTGTCTGGAAGATTAACTCCCACTTGATTCAAGCAACTGTAGCACCCAGACACTCTGAGCACATGCTCACTAACTGAGTTGTTATCTTCCATCTTGCAGGCAAAGAACTTGTTAGAGGTCTTATACCTCTCAACACGGCCATGAGCCTGAAATACCAATTTCAGCTCTTTGGAACATCTCATATGCTTTGTCGCGTTCAAAACGTCTTTGGGCCCTGATTTCTAAGCTGTAAAGCATGGCGCACTGAACTATCGAGTAGTCATCAGAACGTGCCTGCCAGACGTTCACAACATCCACAAACGACGCTAGAGGGGTTGGCACGCCGAGCGGTGCATCAAGGACATAAACCTTCTGTGCAGTAGTGAGGACAATCCTCAGACTACGGACCTAGTCCGAATAATTTCTTACAATATCTTTGAACTTAGTCTTTATCTAGGAACATATTAAAATAGGGAGCTCCAACGTGAGCTATTGATCTACAATATAATTTGCAAAGACAATTTAGACTATGTTCATGATAATTAGTTCAGTTAATCAAATTACTAATAAACTCCCACTTAAATCAACATCCCTCAAGTTGCCTAAGTGATATATGATCCAAATCAACTAACACATGTCCGATCATCACATGAGATGGGATAGTCATCAATGGTGAACATCTTCATGTTGATCATATCTACTATATGACTCATGTTTGACCTTTCGGTCTCCTATGTTCCGAGGTCATGTCTGTACATGCTAGGCTCATCAAGTTTAAACCAAGTTTTCTGCATATGTAAAATTGGCTTACACTCGTTGTATGCGAACGTAGAGTCTATCACACCCGATCATCATGAGTTGATTCGACACGACGAACTTTTGCAATGGTGCATACTCAAGGAGAACACAATTTCTCGACCCCCAAGGCAAGCCCCCCGTGCCCACCGTCTATGTAGATTGGGCAACACAGTGAGCCGCAGGGTAGTGTCCACAGCACGCCACCGTGTAATGGACGACGCGGAGGCCCTCCTATGCGGGTACTCTAGCATCTTTATATGAAGAACATTATATCACGTTAATTGACGTGTTTTTATCACCATATCTTGGAGTTCTTTTCCTATACCCCCAAAACAATTCCATAGGTGGCATCCTGATGGAAACATGCCAAAAGAGGTCCCTGAACACAGTAAAACCTACTGCTAAAGAACAAAACAAAATGTAAAAACAACATATATTTTGGATTCATCAAACAAAAGTGAAGATGAGGATGGTGATGGCTAGGAAAGGGAAAGGGTGCCCAGTCCCACTCCCACGTGTAGCATGGGTCGACCCGACGGGGGGAAGAGAGGAAAGGAGAAGTTCAAGAGAGAAGTTGAGGTGGAGGCGATGTAACAAAGGTTGATGACGATAAGGACAAGGAACTAGTTTGCGGAGAAGAGTAAGCAAGAAAAATATAGAGATGGAGGAGAAGAAGATCCAATAGAAGAGGGCGGTGAGATGGAATGCTATATGCAAGAGAGTTGATGGCATCATGAAGAGATGTACTCCTAGGTGACTACGCTCAAACTTCAGATGTATCAGGCGACAACTAAACACATAGGCCAGGATAATTGATTCATCATATTGGATCTGGACTCCTTAGATCCAGTGATGGGCATTTTATGGAAGAAGAATGTCGATTGCATGCTTCAAGGACCTCAAAGACGGACAATGGATACGCAAGAGAAGAAGGGGATGCTGCACTCGTCGACAACATGTAATTTGTACATGTCACCAGTTAAATGCTTTTATTTGTGCAACTTATCAAAAACTACGTGTATGTTTATTTGATTTGCTAAACTTTTAAATTTACAATCGAAGTTTTTGAATGAGGAAAAAAATTAAGGCTAGGATTTGACTACTATGAGCATGCCCGTTATCTGATTAGTCTCCAAATGCATATGGAGCGCGGTTCATGTACATTATGATAACTCATATATGAAACTATAGAGTTGTTTTAAGAGAAGCACAAAAAGAGCGACAAGTCATCGCAAGAGGAAAAAGGCGTAAATAAACTAAGAGCTATCCCCCCCCCACCGCACCAAGTAAAATGTTTTTTTGCGCATTGTAGATAACTAATTTCATCATTAACAACTCTGTTGTAACAAAAGGGAACACAGACTGTAAATAAAAATAGAATATACCATGCCAAACATGCTCTTTCAATTATATTAAATAATTAACACCACCATTTTTTGTTAAAAATTAACACCGTCATTAATAGCTCGGTTGGCACAATAAAGAGAAAAAACAAAGAGTAAATGAATTTGGGAAAATAGAAGGTAAACACACACCCTTTCAATTATTTTTGGGTAATAAACAACTCAGCTGGCAATAAGAGAAAGAGAGATAAAAAAGGCAAATCAAATAATAAGAATAATTCCCCCGAAAAAGAGGAAAATGCCATGTAAAAACAAAGGCAAATCAAATAATAATTAACACCATCATTAATAGCTCGGTTGGCACAATAAAGAGAAAAAACAAAGAGTAAATGAATTTGGGAAAAATAGCAGGTAAACACACACCCTTTCAATTATTTTTGAGATGGAATGCTATGCAAGAGAGTTGATGGCATCATGAAGAGATGTACTCCTAGGTGACTACGCTCAAACTTCAGATGTATCAGGCGACAACTAAACAGATAGGCCGGGATAATTGGTCCATCATATTGGGTCTGGACTCCTTAGAACCAGTGATGGGCATTTTATGGAAGAAGAATGTCGATTGCATGCTTCAAGGACCTCAAAGAGGGGACAATGGATACGCAAGAGAAGAAGGGGACACTGCACTTGTCGACAACATGTAATTTGTACATGTCACCAGTTAAATGCTTTTATTCGTGCAACTTATCAAAAACTACGTGTATGTTTACTTGATTTGCTAAACTTTTAAATTTACAATCGAAGTTTTTGAATGAGGAAAAAAATTAAGGCTAGGATTTGACTACTATGAGCATGCCCGTTATATGATTAGTCTCCAAATGCATATGAAGCGCGATTCATGTACATTATGATAACTCATATATGAAACTATAGATTTGTTTTAAGAGAAGCACGAAAAGAGCGACAAGTCATCGCAAGAGGAAAAAGGCGTAATAAACTAAGAGCTACCCCCCCCCCCCCCCCCCCCCAAGTAAAAATGTTTTTTTTTGCGCATTGTAGATAACTAATTTCATCATTAACAACTCTGTTGTAAAAAAGGGAACACAAACTGTAAATAAAATTAGAATATACCATGCAAAACATGCTCTTTCAATTATATTAAATAATTAACACCATCATCTTTTGTTAAAAATTAACACCATCATTAATAGCTCGGTTGGCACAATAAAGAGAAAAAACAAAGAGTAAATGAATTTAGGAAAAATAGCAGGTAAATACTCACCCTTTCAATTATTTTTGGGTAATAAACAACTCAGTTGGCACTTGGCAATAAGAGAAAGAGAGAGAAAAAAAGGCAAATCAAATAATAAGAATAATTCCTCAGCGTGTTAAACTGATGTGCTAACCAACTACACCACGACACCTTTTATGTTTGTACTGTCATCTTAATATTTTTATTACTAAAACGTTTAGTTGGCTGATTATGACGTCATCCAGAGATTCCCCGGCTGGCACAGGGGGCGATGCGCATA
This sequence comes from Triticum urartu, assembly GCF_003073215.2. Classification (NCBI taxonomy): domain Eukaryota; kingdom Viridiplantae; phylum Streptophyta; class Magnoliopsida; order Poales; family Poaceae; genus Triticum; species Triticum urartu. The sequence continues at coordinate 513,479,649 of NC_053025.1, read as the reverse complement.
CCCCTGGCCGTGATCGAAAACCACAAACCGTCAATCTTCTGTAGTACTCCCCGTACGAAAATACGTAGGGTCAATGACAGTTTCCTTTATTTAGTGGAGGTGCTAAAACAAGGCTAGTCAATTCTGAGGTCCACTTCACTTTACTAAGTCTACCTTCCAAGCTAACATGAGCTGATTCTGCCTATCATTAGGCCTATAAAAGCATGTCAAATCCTAAGGCTAGGCTACTAACTAGGTCGATCACGATGGTTTATTCTTCCCATAAAACAAAGCGCACACTACAGTTTACTTTAGTAATAAAAAGAAAATGCTGTTTACATCAGACAAACATCACTACACAGAACCGAACCCTGCTCTTTGACTGGTAGCTGGGCTTAATCCGGCATGCAGATCAAGTGCCCAAGGCACGTCATTGGCAGGGCAGCAGCAGTAGTATAAGAGAGGCACGCCCTGCACGTGTGGCCCGTCACGGCGAACCGCCGGCAGCCGGCGGGTTCCCATTTCTCGAGGTGGCACATCGCGGTCTCATGGCAGGAATCATCGTCGGTTCAGAAGCCCCTTTTCTGCCCCGTCGAAGCGTCTCCGGCGAAGTGCTCCGGTTGGTGATGATCTCATCCCAGTTTGAGGCAAAACGGCAAAAAATGCGGTTCGATTTTTGATGTAATAGTTGTGAGGCCAACCAACGACCGACGAAAAGGTTCCGGAGGAGACATGTAACCAACGGACTAGCATTATTCTGCAGCGGCAATTTTAAATTTTGCCTTGGTCTCTGTTTGTTCATGAAATCCATGCATGGAGCAGGCTGCAAAGATTGGTGCCGACGCATTAAACAACCGCAGCTGCATAGCAAGTTGCACGCTTGGACACTGACCACGCAACAGATGTTGAGAAAATAATGTACGTGTTTATTGAGTTCGATACGGTACGGAGAGACAGAAGACATGATTGGAATTGCGTGATGCCTGATATGATGATGATCAATAAACTCGAGGGCATGTCGGCTCCCTCCTCTTCCTTTTAGCTTGAGAATATTGACTCTTGTCCATTCAATTCAATTCAATTCAATGGCTTGCGGAAGCGGTTGCAAGTAGCAACACTCCTACCCCTACCGAGCACCTGCTCCTGGGGCCCCATAAATATGATCTTTCAGTCTATACAAACTTTCTTTGTTTCAATTATGGAAAAGGGAATATCTTCACTCTTTTTCCTTTTCAATTATGGAACAAGGAGTATCTTCAATATGAGAATATCCCATCAACTCTTTATCAGTTCCAATTAAGAGTTGAGAGGTCATGCCCGTCATGATATGCTGAATAAGTCGTTTCGTGTCATATTTTGCAATTGCACCAAGACAAAAGCCATCAAATATAAAGAAAGCTGATGGCCTGTGGAGGCGGTTGCAAGTAGCAACACTCCCACCCCTGCAGAGTACCGACTCCCGGGACCCCCATATATACTGTTTTTCATTCTTCTGTTATAGTATGAAGTTTCCTTCAATTATGGGAAAGTGACTTTCAATTATGAAAAAAGGAACATCTTCAAATCATTCTCCTTCCAATTATGGAACAAGGAGTATCTTCAGTATGAGAATATCATATCAAAACTCATGAAGAGTTGACGGGTCATGCTTGTCATGATACGCTGAATAAAATTGTTTCATGTCATGTTATACAATTGCAGGAAGACAAAAGCAGAATCCAAGAGTCTTGATGTCATCATAACCATCAAATGGAAAGAAAATTGGTGAGTGCCACATGGACACAAGGATCGAGGAGAGATCTAGCATCACGGCGTGAGTCAGTCAGTCATCTGAGCTGAATTGTCATGTACTCGTGTGGCAACAATACATTCAGCAACATTTTTTTTACAGATCTAATTAGCGGCCACGGCAATTTTGGAAATCTTAATCCCACATTGTGGATGCAAACAAGCTGCACTATCTTCTACACAATCACTTGGTTGCACGGTGTTAGTACTTACCACTGGTAAAATTTGGACACAACTACTTTTGCTCTACACATAAACAGTTTGCAATGAGCCTCAGATACTGAACTCTCTCTTGTTCTTCTCTTTGATTTCATCCGGTTTGAGTACATGCATGAGAATTGTCATAACAATCTTCATGATCTCTTCTTCAGCATATGATGTGGTAAATCGGACTGCAAAGTGCAGATATTGTTAGAAGGTGTGTGATGAATGTCAGAACCTTACTGATTCAGCAAATCAGTGCATTAGACACACAATTCTTACATATGCAGGCCTAATCCATCTAAAGGCATGCTGTTCATTCATTAGTAGTATATGACCACAGGGAACAATAAGTCTTAACTAAAGAAGATGTCAACAAAAATGTCTTAACTGAAGAAAGTAGAAACATTTCAGTGCTCATGGTTTCACTCGAGATAAAAATCACAAAAACCAAAGAAACTATTAATGCGGTTCTTTGCCGGACCATACATAAATAAAGTGAAGCACACAGCTAATGGCTTACCCCAAGGAAGGATTGGAAACTCCCATGTCTGCTTAGGAACTGACATAACATATGCAGTAACCTTAAGAGAAAAGAGACAGACAGCGTTAGGCATAACATTGTTGCAGCTCTATCTATCATCTTTTCAATGTCAGTGGGAATGCTGCATTTAGGGAACATACAAGAGTTGAAGCAGCAAGTGGACAGGGAAAGTCAAAAAGCCATGAGGTATCTTCGGTCTCATGAAGAACATCCAAAATTTCCATGCACACATCCATACTTAAAAGATCACCCAACTTCGATATTTCCCTGTCAGTGAAGAAGAAAATAAGCAGCACGTTATTTGAAATTCTATACTTACGTTTCACATGTACTGAGAATCCAGAACAATAAGAACATATGAGCAGCATATGTTCATGGTTTAATACTTTCTACACATCAGCAAAATTATTGTAGTGCTAAGCACTAACAGTGTAACTTCGTGGGATTGGTAAACAGATGGTGGTGTGATACTGTGTCTGTGCACCAACTAAAAACTTACAAAGAGTCAAGTGCACTGCTCAGGGGGAAGTGAGAAACTGAATGCAACAGATTCTAATTCTAGTGACTAATTACTGAACCTGCCTGTGGTGTGTGGTACTGTGGTTTCTCATATAATGCATTGCCCAATATAAATGGATGTGTACCTTACAGAACTTCAGAGTTACAAGATGATACATGTTCACCACAAACTAGTAATTCAGTATTGTATATAACGGTTCTAAAAGGCTATAAGAATTGCTCCTAATGAAAGTATTAACAATTGGAGTACTGGTCAGTGATTAGCGAATGAATTAAGCAATTTGATGAACCTGAACTGAATGAGAAGCTGCTCCAGGTATATGAAAGCAATGTTGGAACACCCAACATTATAATCCACTACCTACAGACCACTCAACAAACAACGATTTCATAGTGTGGGAAGACGAAAGCAATACAAAGCAAACATTCCAGCGCTAGCCCAGAGGCTTTACCTCCATGAACACCAGCTCCTGCGGCATTACAACAAACACCTTCAGTCCGCATAATCAGGAACCGAAATGAAAGAGAACAATGCACCACGAACTCACAGCATCCGCGAAATCACGGCATGTGAAATGCTGGTCGGCGATGATGCGGTCGCTGAGCGCCTTGAGGCTCTTCACCGACAGTGGCCTCATCTCATGGATCTGAAACAGAAAACAGCACGAAAAGGAAGGTAATGATGCTCCCCCATGGCATGCATGCACAGAGAGTTTGCTGAGATGCTCACGGTATCACCTTGCTGGCGATCCACACCGCGACGAGCGCGAAGAGCTCCAGGTTGCTGTCCCTGAGGGGCTCGATCAGCCACGACCTGACGACCCGTCCACTTCGTGCGCCGCAGAACCCCATCTTCCTGCCACGAACATGTCAGGAAGGAAAAGCTCGCCCCAACCAAAACTAGAAATTGTGTCTGGGAGTGGGAGATCGACCGCCGTCACCTCTCACCTCGGAAGCGCGGGGAGGAAGCGTCCGTCGAAGAACGAGAGCGCGGAGTACTTGACGATGGGCCGGAGGTCGAGCCGCTACAAGGAAATCGCGGACGGCGGCGGGTGAGACTGAGTTCGGTCGGGGTCGCGGACAACGGAGGGAGATGAATGCTTACGTTGGAGGCGTGGAGGAGGAACTGGAGGAGGTGGCTGCGGCGGGAGGAACCAGGCCACGCACTTGCCGCCACCGCCGCGTCCGCCTCCACCATTTCCATGGTGGCGCGAGTCGGGGACGGCCCCTTTCTTTTCGATTTGCTTTCTGTTCATTCCCACTTTTCTTTTCTTTCTTCACTTCTCTGTTTTAGGAGAAAAATATGTAAGAACTTCTAAAAAATCACATGAAGATATCAATATTGATTTTGTACTACTTGTACGCATGGTTACATTAACTATCTACACGGATGTTCCATCTCGAGATGTGTGCACATCTTTTTGAGTTCTTCTATTTTTTTCATTTCATTTACACCCCGTGGCGCTAGGAACTCATTCATCTCCAAATTACAATCACAAGTTCACATGGTTTGATCCAGGTAGTTATCACATATGCGACGTGTCGAGGAGGAAGAATAAAGAGGAACATACACATGAAGCCATTGTTGCCTTGCTTCATCCTAGAGATGCTCATTGACATTTTAAAAGGCTGATGTTGTGTGGCTCTCTTTCTTGAGTTGAAACATGTAGGTGGCATACTTGTCCCTCAAAAAAATGTAGGTGGCCCACTTGGGTCTATGAATTGATGGCTAGGCGTCTTTGCTCAAGTTGGCCTTCGGCGATGGTGGAGCTAAGAGAGAAGCAAGGGGAGGTGGGCAAAGAGAAAATATGCATCATTGGTGGGCCCAAATGACTGCACTCTTCAAGCGTCTATTTTTTTATTTCACTAAATATTTAGGGTGGGAGGGGGCGGGGAGGGGACAACGCCCCCCTTGGTAATGCATGTAGCTCCGCCAATGCCTTTGAAGCCCATTGTCTTCCTTATCTCTATCGTGCATCAACGTGTGAGACTGGTCATAGGTGTCTTGTCCCTAAGGTGTTGTCATCGGAAATCGACATCAAAGATCTTCTAGATTCTTCCAGGTTTCTTGAGTTGCTTGAAAATCACCTCCAATGAATAAGGCATTGTTCTTTCATCTTGAGTGCTGTGACGCCCCCGATTTGACCGTACACTAATCATACACGCAAATGTGTACAATCAAGATCAAGGACTCATGGGAAGATATCACAACACAACTCTAGACACAAATTAAAAATAATACAAGCTTTATATTACAAGCCAGGGGCCTCGAGGGCTCGAATACATAGCTCGAATACACAAGAGTCAGCGGAAGCAACAATATCTGAGTACAGACGTGAGTTAAACAAATTTGCCTTAAGAAGGCTAGTACCAAAGTAGCAACAATCGAAAAGGCGAGGCCTCCTGCCTGGGACCTCCTAACTACTCCTCGAAGCCGAACTCTACGTAGAAACATCCTCGGGATCCTCTGGCTCCTGGACTCTATCATATGATCGCAATAACCGGAAAAAGGGGAAAAAGAAGTAGCAAAGCAACCGCGAGTACTCATCCAAAGTACTCGCAAGTAAGGATCTACACTACATATGCATTGGTATCAATGAAATGGGTAGTATCTGTGGACCGAACTGCAGAATGCCAGAATAAGAGGGGGATAGCTAGTCATATCGAAGACTATGCTTTTGGCAGCCTCCATCTTGAAGTATATAGGAGAGAGTAGATAGTAAGTTCACCAAGTAGCATTGTATAGCATAATCCTACCCGGCGATCCTCCCCTCGTCTCCCTATGAGAGAGCGATCACCGGGTCGTATCTGGCACTTGAAAGGGTGTATTTTATTAAGTATCCGGTTCTAGTTGTCATAAGGTCAAGAGTAACAACTCTGGGTTGTCCTTTTACCAAGGGACACAGCTATTCGAATAGATAAACTTTCCTGTAGGGGTGCACCACATTTCCCAACATGCTCGATCCCCTTTGGCCGGACACACTTTCCTGGGCCATGCCCGGCCTCGGAATATCAACACGTCGCAGCCCTACCTAGGCACAACAGAGAGGTCAGCATGCCGGTCTAAATCCTAAGCGCGCAGGGGTCTGGGCTCATCGCCCATTGCACACCTGCACGTTGCGTACGCGGTTGGTGAGCAGACCTAGCAACCTCCATTACAAAGGAAGTTGCGTTACGCGGTCCAACTCGGCGCGCCGCTCAGTCGCTAACGTCAAGAAGGCTTCGGCTAATACCATGACGTCGAGTGCCCATAACTGTTCCCGCGTAGTTGGTTAGTGTGTATAGTCCAGTGGCCAGACTCAGATCAAATACCAAGATCTCATTAAGCGTGTTAATTGATGTACCCTGTCGCTCCGCCACAAAGTAACAGTCGGGGGCCATCGGGAACCCATCCCCACCACTACCGGGATGGAACCACCTGCCCTTTCAGCCGCCACATCGGAATCACTTGCGGGTACTCTATGAGCCGACCCGACTTTAGTCACCACATGTATCACATATTATGTATATAAGTATATACCCATGATCACCTCCCAAGTGATCACGACCTGATAGTATAGCATGGCAGACGGACAAAAATGTAGGGCCACTGATGGAATACTAGCATCCTATACTAAGCATTTAGGATTGCAGGTAAAGGTAACAACAATAGTAGCAAATACAGGCTATATGCATCAAAATAGGATTATCGGAAAGCAGTAACATGCTACACTACTCTAATGCAAGCAGTAGAGAGAAGAATAGGCGATATCAGGTTGATCAAGGGGGGCTTTCCTGGTTGCCCTGGCAAGGAGGAGGGGTCGTCGTCGATGTAGTCATACTCAGGGGCATCAGCGTCGGCCTCGAGGTCTACCAGAGAAGAAGAGGGGGAAGAAACAGTAAATATAGAGCAAACAAAGCATCACAAAAACATAACATGACAATACACGGTGCTACGGGTGACCTAACGCAGTACTAGGTGTGATACGTCCATTTTGCATCATGCTTTTATATCGATATTTATTGCATTATGGGTTGTTATTACACATTATGTCACAATACTTATGCCTATTCTCTCTTATTTTATAAGGTTTACATGAAGAGGGGAATGCCGACAGCTGGAATTCTGGGCTGGAAAAGGAGCAAACATTAGAGACCTATTTTGCACATCTCCAAAAGTCCTGAAACTTCACGGGAGCATGTTTCAGAATATATAAAAAATATTGGGCGAAAGAAGTACCAAAGGGGGGCCACCCACCGTCCACGAGGGTGGGGGCGCGCCCCCTGCCTCGTGGCCCCCCTGATGGCCCTCCGATGCCCATCTTTGGCTATATGGGGTCTTTCATCAAGGAAAAAAATAATAAGCAAGCTCACGGGACGAAAGTCCGCCGCCATGAGGCGAAACCTTAGCGGAACCAATCTAGGGCTCCGTCGGAGCTATTCTGCCGGGGAAACTTCCCTCCGGGAGGGGGAAATCATCACCATCGTCATCACCAACAATCCTCTCATCGGGAGGGGGTCAATCTCCATCAACATATTCACCACCACCATCTCATCTCAAACTCTAGTTCATCTCTTGTATCCAAACCTCAGATTGGTACCTGTGGGTTGCTAGTAGTGTTGATTACTCCCTGTAGTTGATGCTAGTTGGTTTACTTGGTGGAAGATCATATGTTCAGATCCATTATGCATATTAATACCCCTATGATTATGAACATGAATATGCTTTGTGAGTAGTTACGTTTGTTCCTGAGGACATGCGAGAAATCTTGCTATAAGTAGTCATGTGAATTTGGTATTCGTTCGATATTTTGATGAGATGTATGTTGTCATCCCTTTAGTGGTGTCATGTGAACATCGACTACATGACACTTCATCATTGTTTGGGCCTAGAGGGAGGCATTTGGAAGTAATAAGTAGATGATGGGTTGCTAGAGTGACAGAAGTTTAAACCCTAGTTTATGCGTTGCTTCGTAAGGGGCTGATTTGGATCCATATGTTTCATGCTATGGTTAGTTTTACCTTAATACTTCTGTTGTAGTTGCGTATGCTTGCAATAGGGGTTAATCATAAGTGGGATTCTTGTCCAAGGAAGGACAGTACCCAAGCACCGGTCCACCCACATATCAAATTATCAAAGTACCGAACGCGAATCATATGAACGTGATGAAAACTAGCTTGACGATAATTCCCATGTGTCCTCGGGAGCGCTTTACTTTATATAAGAGTTTGTCCAGGCTTGTCCTTTGCTACAAAAAGGATTGGGCCATCTTGCTGCACCTTATTTACTTTTATTACTTGCTACCCGTTATAAATTACCTTATCACAAAACTATCTGTTACCGATAATTTCTGTGCTTGCAGAGAATACCTTGCTGAAAACCGCTTTATCATTTCCTTCTGCTCCTCGTTGGGTTCGACACTCTTACTTATCGAAAAGGCTATGATAGAACCCGTACACTTGTGGGTCATCAAGACTCTTTTCTGGCGTCGTTGTCGAGGAGTGAAGCGCCTTTGGTAGGTGAAATTTGGTAAGGAAAAATTTATATAGTGTGCTGAAATTTATTGTCACTTGTTACTATGGAACATAATCCTTTGTGGGGCTTGTTCGGGGTATCTTCACCCTGACCAGTAGAGCAAAGAGTTGCTCCTCAACCTACTGAACCTACTGAAAAATTTTACTTTGAAATTCCTTCGGGTATGATAGAGAAACTGCTAGCTAATCCTTTCACAGGTGACGGAACATTATATCCCGATTTGCACTTAATCTATGTGGATGAAGTTTGTGGATTATTTAAGCTTGCAGGTATGCCCGAGGATGTTATCAAGAAGAAGGTCTTCCCTTTATCTTTGAAGGGAGATGCATTGACATGGTTGAGGCTATGTGATGATATTGTTTCATGGAACTACCAACGATTGAAATTGGAATTTCATCAGAAGTTTTATCCTATGCATCTGGTTCATCGTGATCGTAATTATATATATAATTTTTCGCCTCGCGAAGGAGAAAGTATCGCTCAAGCTTGGGGGAGGCTTAAGTCAATGTTATATTCATGCCCAATCATGAGCTCTCAAAAGAAATGATTATTCAAAAAATTTATGCTCGGCTTTCTCTCAGTAATCGCTCCATGCTCGATACTTCTTGTACTGGATCTTTTATGATGAAGACTATTGAATTCAAATGGGATTTATTGGAAAGAATTAAACACAACTCTGAAGATTGGGACCTCGATGAAGGTAAGGAGTCAGGCATGACACCTAAGTTTGATTGTGTTAAATCTTTTATGGATACTGATGCTTTTCATGAATTTAGCACTAAATATGGACTTGACTCTGAGATAGTAGCTTCTTTCTGTGAATCCTTTGCTACTCATGTTGATCTCCCCAAGGAGAAGTGGTTTAAATATAATCCTCCCATTGAAGTAAAAGTAGTTGCACCTATTAAAGTTGAAGAAAAGACTATCACTTATAATGATCCTGTTGTTCCTACTGCTTATATTGAGAAACCACCTTTCCCTGTTAGAATAAAGGATCATGCTAAAGCTTCAACTGTGGTTAACAAAAGTAATATTAAGACGCCTAAACCCCCTGAGCTAATTAAAGTTGAACATAGTGTTGATATGGTTAAAGATCTCTTGGCTGATAATATTGATGGGCATGTTATTTACTTCTGCAATGAATCTGCTAGAATTGCTAGACCTGATACTAAAAATAAACATAGACCTGTTGTAGGCATGCCTGTTATTTCTATTAAAATAGGAGATCATTGCTATCATGGCTTATGTGATATGGGTGCTAGTGCTAGTGCAATACCTCATTCTTTATGAAGAAATTATGCATGATATTGCACCTGCTGAGTTAGAAGGTATTGATGTTACCATTAAGCTTGCCAGTAGAGATACGATTTCACCGGTTGGGATTGTTAGAGATGTTGAAGTCTTGTGTGGGAAAGTTAAATATCCTACTGATTTTCTTGTTCTTGGTTCCCCACAAGATGATTTTTGTCCCATTATAATTGGTAGACCCTTCTTGAATACTGTTAATGCTAAGATAAACTGCAAAAAGGATATTGTTTCTGTTGGTTTAGGGGATATGTCTCATGAGTTTTATTTTGCTAAATTTCGTAGACAACCCCATGATAAAGAATTGCCTAGTAAAGATGAAATTATTGGTCTTGATTCTATTGTCGTGCCTCCTACTGATCCTTTAGAACAATACCTACTAGACCGTGAAAGTGATATGTTTATGAATGAAAGAAGGGAAATAGATGAAGTATTATTTAAACAGGGACCTACTTTGAAACACAACTTTCCTGTTGAAATCCTAGGGGATCCTCCTATACCCAAGGGTGATCCCATGTTTGAGCTTAAACCTTTTCCTGATACTCTCAAATATGCTTATCTTGATGAGAAAGAGATATATCCTGTTATTATTAATGCTAACCTTTGAGAGCATGAAGAAAAGAAATTATTGAAAACTCTGAAGAAGCACCATGCTACTATTGGATATACTCTTGATGATCTTTAGGGCATTAGTCCCACTCTATGCCAGCACAAAATAAAATTGGAGAAGGATGCTAAATCAGTCGTTGATCACCAATGATGGTTAAATCCCAAGATGAAAGAAGTGGTAAGAAAAGAAATACTAAAGCTTCTAGAGGCAGGTGTAATTTATCCCGTTGCTGATAGTCAATGGGTAAGTCCTGTCCATTATGTCCCTAAGAAGGCGGGTATTACTGTTGTTCCTAATGAGAAAGATGAATTGATCCCACAAAGAATTGTGACAGGTTATAAAATGGTAATTGATTTCCTCAAATTAAATAAAGCCGCTAAAAAGGATCATTACCCGTTACCTTTTATAGATCAAATGCTAGAAAGATTATCCAAGCATACACATTTTTGCCTTCTAGATGGTTATTCTGGTTTCTCTCAGATACCTGTGTCAAAAGAGGATCAAGAGAAGACAACTTTTACTTGCCCTTTCGGTACCTTTGCTTATAGACGTATGCCTTTTGGTTTATGTAATGCACCTGCTACTTTTCAAAGATGTATGACTGCTATATTCTCTGACTTTTGTGAAAAGATTGTTGAGAATTTCATGGATGATTTCTCTGTTTACGGAACTTCTTTTGATGATTGCTTAAGCAACCTTGATCGAGTTTTGCAGAGATGTGAAGAAACTAATCTTGTCTTGAATTGGGAGAAGTGCCACTTTATGGTTAATGAAGGTATTATCTTGGGGCATAAAATTTCTGAAAGACGTATTGAAGTTGATAAAGCTAAAGTTGATGCTATTGAAAAGATGTCGTGTCCTAAGGACATTAAAGGTATAAGAAGTTTCCTTGGTCATGTCGGTTTTTATAGGAGGTTCATTAAGGACTTCTCTAAAATTTCTCGGCCTTTGACTAATCTCTTACAAAAAGATGTTCCTTTTGTCTTTGATGATGACTATGTATAAGCATTTGAAATACTTAAGAAAGCTTTGGTTTCTGTACCTATTGTTCAGCCTCCTGATTGGAATTTACCATTTGAAATTATGTGTGATGCTAGTGATTATGCTTTAGGGGCTGTTATAGGACAAAGAGTTGATAAGAAATTAAATGTTATCCAATATGCTAGTAAAACTCTAGACATTGCTCAAAGAAATTATGCTACTACTGAAAAAGAATTTTTAGCAGTTGTATTTGCTTGTGATAAGTTCAGACCTTATATTGTTGATTCTAAAGTAACTGTTCACACTAATCATGCTGCTATTAAATATCTTATGGAAAAGAAAGATGCTAAGCCTAGACTTATTAGATGGGTCCTCTTGCTACAAGAATTTGACTTGGATACTATTGATAGAAAAGGAGCTGAGAACCCCGTTGCAGACAACTTGTCTAGGTTAGAGAATGTTCTTGATGACCCACTACCTATTGATGATAGCTTTCCTGATGAACAATAGTTGTCATAAATGCTTCTTGTACTGCTCCATGGTATGCTGATTATGCTAATTATATTGTTGCTAAATTTATGCCACCTAGTTTCACATACCAGCAAAAGAAAAAGTTCTTCTATGATTTAAGACATTACTTCTAGGATGACCCACATCTTTATAAAGAAGGAGTAGATGGTGTTATTAGACGTTGTGTACCTGAGCATGAACAGGAACAGATCCTACGCAAGTGTCACTCCGAGGCTTATGGAGGACACTACGCTGGAGATAGAACTGCACACAAGGTATTGCAATCTGGTTTTTATTGGCCTACTCTCTTCAAGGATGCCCGTAAGTTTGTCTTGTCTTGTGATGAATGTCAAAGAATTGGTAATATTAGTAGATGTCAAGAAATGCCTATGGATTATACACTTGTTATTGAACCATTTGATGTCCGGAGCTTTGATTATATGGGACCTTTTCCTTCCTCTAATGGGTATACACATATTTTAGTTGTTGTTGATTACGTTACTAAGTGGGTAGAGGCTATTCCAGCTAGTAGTGCTAATCATAACACCTTTATTAAGATGCTTAAAGAAGTTATTTTTCCGAGGTTTGGAGTCCCTAGATATTTAATGACTGATGGTGGTTCACATTTTATTCATGGTGCTTTCCGTAAAATGCTTGCTAAGTATGATGTTAATCATAGAATTGCATCTCCATACCATCCACAGTCTAGTGGTCAAGTAGAACTTAGCAATAGAGAGCTTAAATTAATTTTGCAGAAGACTGTCAATAGATCTAGAAAGAATTGGTCCAAGAAACTTGGTGATGCATTATGGGCTTATAGAACTGCATATAAAAATCCTATGGGTATGTCACCGTATAAAATGGTTTATGGTAAAGCTTGTCACTTACCTCTTGAATTAGAACATAAGGCATATTGGGCTATTAAAGAGCTCAACTATGACTTCAAACTTGCCGGTGAGAAGAGACTTTTTGACATTAGCTAGCTTGATGAATGGAGAACCCAGACCTACGAGAATGCCAAACTTTTTAAAGGCATGACAAAAGGATACAAAAACGTGAGTTTAATGTAGGTGATTATGTATTGTTATACAACTCTCGTTTAAGGTTTTTTGCAGGAAAACTCCTCTCTAAATGGGAAGGTCCTTACATCATCAAGGAGGTCTATCGTTCTGGTGCCATAAAAATCAACAACTTCGAAGGCACAAATCCGAAGGTGGTGAACAGTCAAAGAATCAAACATTATATCTCAGGTAATCCCATAAATGTTGAAACTAATGTTATTGAAACCGTAACCCCGGAGGAATACATAAGGGACACTTTCCAGAACGTTTCAGACCCCAAAAAGGAATAGGTACGTGGTACGGTAAGTAAACCGACTCCAAAACAGTTCTAATGGCAATTTTTATCTGTTTTGGAATATTTAAGAAAATAGGACACAAGGCTTCCACGAGGGTGGAGGGCGCGCCCTACCCCCTGGGCGCGCCCCCTGCCTCGTGGGCACCTCGTGTGCTCTCCGGACTCTGTTTTCTTGCACGATACTTCTTTTGGTCGGTAAAAAATCATTATATAATCTCCTGAAGGTTTTGACCACCGTATCACGCAAATATCTCATGTCTTTGTTTCGAGCTGTTTTTCTGACAGATCTAGATCGCCATGGCATCTTCAAGTGCCCCCAAGGACAAGTTCTTCGAGACGGTAATCAACCCCTACCTCACGGAGGTGCTGCAACACCCTCAAACCATTGAGATGCGTGAGGGGTTGCTGCACATCCGCGACGTTGAGGGACCAAGGAGGACCGGAAGCATGGAGACAAGACTCGAGGCATTGGAGCAACAAGTTTTCAAGTGCCAGGAGATGGTGGAACATGGACTTGACTCCAATCATATAATGATCATGGAGTTCATCAACAACCACAAGCTGGATGACAAGAACATTGGGGAGGCCATCTTCAAGCTTCACGAGAAAATCGAGCGCCTCCAAGCCCAGATCTATGTCCTGCAAAACCAAAACTGTGAGTATGAATATAGATTCAAGAGGATGAGTTTGGCTGCAGATTTGAGGATCTCGGAGACTCGATCATCCTTCTATGATGTTGAGCCTATGCCTTGGAAGCAGGGATGGCAATAGGTCGGGTTTGGGGCGGGTGGAGCTGGTCCAAATCCAACCCACGACCCATATTCCTACCCTCTGCCCATCCACCAAATTATCCATGGGAACAACTTGTGCCCATGCCCAAACCCGCTAGATACTCACATACCCATGGAGCTCCATGGGCATAGAAAATTCAGCATGAAGCCTTCCCAAATATCAAATCAACTCATCATCATTCACTCACAAATGACAACATAAGCTAGATGCATAAGTAGGTAACAAGTAATACGATGAGTCCTTAAGTGTGACATACCAGAGGTTGATTCTGTAGCATATAGCTCATGGCACAAGTTGCATATTTCATGCCATTTTCCATTGATTCGTTCTTTCTACTGTCACTGGCATATGACCCCACATGTCATACGGGTATCCATTGGATATCCATGGAGCACAAACTATAACCGTGCCCAACCTGGCTGTTCGTGGGTGTCCATATCCATGGACCCATGGGAAGAAATGTGCTCCATACCCTTGCCCAACCGGTTCGGGTATCCATGGGTATCCAGATCCATGGATAAAATTTCCATCCCTACTTGGAAGATGGACGACAAGCCTACATCATCAACAACTCCTTCATCACCACCTCCGAGGAAGGAGACATAAACACATGAGTATGGGCACTCCCCTTGGCAACTGCCAAGCTTGGGGGAGTGCCCCGATATCGTATCACCATCACACTTTTATCTTTACCATTTTTCTTAGCTCGATCCTTTTGGTAATATCTTGATCTAGTAGAATAAAGTTTTAGTATGATCTAGTTGTGAGTTTTACTTTATGATCCTTCTATGTAATCGGGTCCATGAGCTATATATAATAAAGATTAGTGTTGAGTCAAGGGCTTGATTATCTTGCTATGTTCTTGAGGGAATAAAATAAAAGAGAAAGAATAAAAAGAAATAAAGAGATCATATGGATCTTATGGAGAGTAATGAGCTCACATATAAAGAGTATGATGAATAAAAATTCTTGAGAGTTGACAAACATAGTTTTGGTCATCATTGCAATTAATAGGAAGTAATAAAGAAAGAGAGGTTTTCACATATAAATATACTATCTTGGACATCTTTTATGATTGTGAGCGCTCATTAAAATATGACTTGCTAAAGAGTTGATGTTGGACAAGGAAGACAATGTAATGGGTTATGTTTTCTTACATCTGAGATAAATTATATTGTCATGGATCATCCAACATGTTGAGCTTGCCTTTCCCTCTCATGCTAGCCAATTTCTTTGCACTAAGTAGAGATACTACTTGTGCTTCCAAATATCTGTAAACTCAGTTTGCCATGAGAGTCCACCATATCTACCTATGCATTGAGTGAGATCCTTCAAGTAAGTTGTCATCGTTGCAAGCAATAAGAATTTCTCTCTAAATATGTATGACTTATTAGTGTGGAGAAAATAAGCTTTATACGATCTTGTGACATGGAAGAAATAAAAGTGATGGACTGCATAATAAAGGTCCATATCACAAGTGGCAATATAAAGTAACGTTCTTTTGCATTAAGATTTCGTGCATCCAACCATAAAAGCACATGACAACCTCTACTTCCCTGTGTGAAGGGCCTATCTTTTATTCTTGTCTATTACTTTATGTAAGAGTCATGGTGATCTTCACCTTTCCTTTTTACATTTTATCCTTTGGCAAGCACAATGTGTTGGAAAGATCCTGATATATATATGGCCAATTGGATGTGGGTTTTCATGAACTATTATTGTTGACATTACCCTTGAGGTAAAAAGTTGGGAGCAGAAAAGATCTGAAGGGCAAATGGCAAGTTTCCATACTGTGTTCAGTTTTTGTGAGGGAGATGGGGACGGAAAGAAGCTAAAGAGGGATACATAAGGAGTTGGGGGAGAGGGTGTTCTCATCAATGAGAAAGCGGGGCTGTCAGTATAGCTCCGCGAGCAGAAATGAGAATTGTGGTGTGGAACTGCCGGGGGCTCGGGAATAGGCCGACAGTTCGAGGTCTTCTGGAACTCCAGAAGAAGGAGGATCCCGATGTAATTTTTCTTTCAGAAACTAGGATGAATAAAAATAAAGTGGAACGACTTTGCCAAACCTTGGGGATGCCGCACCTCGTCTACAAGGTTTGTGCCGGGAAGAGTGGTGGACTGGCTATGCTTTGGAAAAGGGAAGTGAACCTGAGTCTGAGATGGCTTGGAAGAATGCACATTGATGTGACGATCGAAGAAGATGATGGATACAAATGGATACTTACAGGCATCTATGGCAAGCCTAGAACTGAACTCAGGCAAGATACGTGGAGTCTTTTACGTACCCTACATCAGCAAGAAAGGCTACCCTGGATATGTATGGTGGATTTCAATGAGATCCTCTACAACTTTGAGAAGCAAGGAGGGGTGCCTAGAGCCCAAATTCAGATGGATCGGTTTCGTGATGCTTTAAATTTTTGTAACCTGAACGACCTTGGTTTTGAGGGTGATGTATTTACTTGGTGCAATAATAATTTCCGTTTGGATGGTTACATTCATGAGCGTCTTGATAGGGTTGTTGCAAATCCTCAATGGTATATGCGTTTTCCAGGTTACAAGGTACGCAACGGCTGCCCTGAACATTCAGACCATCGCCCGATCATCCTTGATGTTCATGGTGCGACCAAAAAGAATAGACCAAAGCCGAACAACTTAAACAAGAGGTTCGAAGCTCGCTGGCTTCTTGAGGATGATTGTGAACAAGTGGTGACTGAGGCGTGGGAAGATGCAGCAAGGAGTGGTGAAGGTAAGGTGATGGAACGCCTAAAGGTGGTGTCCAGGAGCTTGGATGAATGGAGCGAAGAAGTGTTAGGAGACTTACAGAAAAGAATCAAAAAGCTATGAGCTGAATTGGAGGAATGCCGAAGAAGCAACCTTTCAGAAGCAAATGTCAGGAAGGAGCAAGTGGTGTGGTTTAAACTTGGGCGTCTTGAGGAGCAGCTGGACGTGTTCTGGAAACAACGTGCCCATGTGGGATGGTTGACGAAAGGGGACCGAAACACCGAGTACTTTCATGGGTTTGCCTCATCGCGAAAGAGAAACAATCGGATCTCAAATTTAAAAGGAGATGATGGGGTGGAGGTAGAAGGATAGGAGGGCTTAAAGGCCCTCGTATCTAACCATTTCTTTGGCTTGTTTACCCCCATGACAGGTACAAATATTGGGCAAGTACTACAACATGTTTTTCCCCGAGTCACACCTGAGATGAACAATTTTTTTGTTAAAAGAGTACACAGCCCAGGAAATCAAGAATGCACTAGATGATATGGGTGATCTTAAAGCCCCAGGGGCTGATGGTATGCCAGCAGTGTTCTACAAGAGATTTTGGGGTACGGTGGGAGAAGTTGTGGCCCAAGAAGTTCTACACGTGTTGCAGGGCGTCAGTATACCCGACGGATGGAATAAAACTATTGTTGTGCTCATCCCAAAGGTTTGGAACCCAGAAAGGATCAAGGATCTTCGCCCTATTAGCCTGTGCAACGTGGTGTATAAACTTGTATCCAAAGTTCTTGCCAACCGACTCAAGGTGGTCTTGGATGAGCTCATTTCGCCTAACCAGAGTGTGTTTGTCCTGGGGCGATTGATTTCGGATAATACTATCTTGGCCTACGAGATGACACATTATATGCGTAGAAAGAGGAGTGGGAAAGATGTTTACATGGCTCTCAAGTTAGATATGAGCAAAGCTTACGACCGGGTTGAGTGGCCCTTTTTGGAAGGAATGATGACAAGGTTGGGCTTTGCAGGGGAGTTTGTATAACTTATTATGCAATGTGTCACCACTATTTCATACCGGTTTAGAGTGAATGGTGACTTAACTGAAACCATCATTCCAGGCAGAGGTTTACGACAAGGCAATCCAATCTCGCTGTATCTCTTCTTAATATGTGCTGAAGGTTTCTCAGCTTTGTTACATCATGCGGAAATGGAAGGGCATGTTCGCGGTATTCAACTTGCCCCTGAAGCTCCCCGGGTCAGTCACCTCCTTTTTGCTGACGACTTGCTGCATGTCATGGAAGCTATAGTGCATAGTGTGCAGGCCATTAACGGGATCCTACAGGCCTATGAGGAAAGCTCAGGACAAGTGATAAATAGAGAAAAGTTGGCTGTCATGTTCAGTACCAATGCCAAACAGTGTGTCAAAAACTTATTATTGCAGGAACTTCAGCTAGGTGCTGAAACAAAGGAAGGCAAATATTTGGGGCTGCCAACATACATTGGAAAGTCAGCGAAGAAATGCTTCACATACATTAAGGACATCACTGTGAGCAGACTTCACGGAGGCATGGAAATATGTTTGTCTATGGCTGGGAAGGAGGTTTATGTTAAGGCAGTTGCCCAAGCCATTCCGGCCTATGCTATGGCATGCTTTGATCTTACTAAATCCTTGTGTGATGAAATAAGTCAGTTCATATGTCGGTACTGGTGGAACCAACAACCAGATGAGAGGAAAATGCATTGGGTCGGATGGGAAAAAAATGAAACTATCAAAGGAGGAAGGCGGTCTTGGGTTTAGAGACCTCCACTTATTTAATTTGGCCATGCTCGCGCGCCAACGTTGGCGATTACTCCAGGCCCCAGACTCCCTTTGTGCACGTGTCTTACGAGCCAAATATTACCCAGGTGGAAACTTGCTAGATGCTGAACCAATGACGGGTATGAGCTACATTTGGCGTAGTATCCTAAAAGGGCTGCAAGTACTCAAGAAAGGGATCATTTGGCGAATTGGGGACGGAACTAATGTAATGAACTAATGTGAGAATAGGCTGGAGGTTGAAGCATTTCGTTATATGGTTCACCATATATATGTTGTTGTTCTAAGAATGATCATGATGCCCTCATGTCCGTATTTTATTTTATCGACACCTCTATCTCTAAACATGTGGACATATTTTTCATTATCGACTTTCGTTTAAGGACAAGCGAGGTCTAATCTTGGGGGAGTTGATACGTCCATTTTGCATCATGCTTTTATATCGATATTTATTGCATTATGGGCTGTCATTACACATTATGTCACAATACTTATGCCTATTCTCTCTTATTTACAAGGTTTACATGAAGAGGGGGAATGCTGGCAGCTAGAATTCTGGGCTGGAAAAGGAGCAAATATTAGAGACCTATTCTGCACATCTCCAAAAGTCCTGAAACTTCAAGGGAGCATGTTTCAGAATATATAAAAAAATATTGGGCAAAAGAAGTACCAGAGGGGGGCCACCCACCGTCCACGAGGGTGGGGGCGCGCCCCCCTGCCACGTGGGCCCCCTGGTGGCCCTCCGATGCCCATCTTTGGCTATATGGGGTCTTTCGTCGAGGAAAAAATAATAAGCAAGCTCACGGGACGAAACTCCGCCGCCACGAGACGGAACCTTGGCGGAACCAATCTAGGGCTCTGGCAGAGCTGTTCTGCCCGGGAAACTTCCCTCTGGGAGGGGGAAATCATCACCATCGTCATCACCAACGATCCTCTCATTGGGAGGGTGTGAATCTCCATCAACATCTTCACCAGCACCATCTCATCTCAAACCCAGTTCATCTCTTGTATCCAATCTTTGTATCCAAACCTCAGATTGGTACCTGTGGGTTGCTAGTAGTGTTGATTACTCCTTGTAGTTGATGCTAGTTGGTTTACTTGGTGGAAGATCATATGTTCAGATCCATTATGCATATTAATATCCCTCTGATTATGAACATGAATATGCTTTGTGAGTAGTCACGTTTGTTCCTGAGGACATGGGAGAAGTCTTGCTATAAGTAGTCATGTGAATTGTTATTCGTTTGATATTTTGATAAGATGTATGTTGTCATCCCTCTAGTGGTGTCATGTGAACATCGACTACATGACACTTCACCATTGTTTGGGCCTAGAGGGAGGCATTGGGAAGTAATAAGTAGATGATGGGTTGCTAGAGTGACAGAAGCTTAAACCCTAGTTTATGCGTTGCTTCATAAGGGGTTGATTTGGATCCATATGTTTCATGCTATGGTTAGGTTTACCTTAATACTTCTGTTGTAGTTGCAGATGCTTGCAATAGGGGTTAATCATAAGTGGGATGCTTGTCCTAGGAAGGACAGTACCCAAGCACCGGTCCACCCACATATCAAATTATCAAAGTATCGAACACGAATCATATGAAAGTGATGAGAACTAGCTTGACGATAATTCCCATGTGTCCTCGGGAGCGCTTTACTTTATATAAGAGTTTGTCCAGGCTTGTCCTTTGCTACAAAAAGGATTGGGCCATCTTTTTGCACCTTATTTACTTTTATTACTTGCTACCCGTTACAAATTACCTTATCACAAAACTATCTGTTACCGATAATTTCAGTGCCTACAGAGAATACCTTGCTGAAAACCGCTTATCATTTCCTTCTGCTCCTCGTTGGGTTCAACACTCTTACTTATCGAAAAGGCTACGATAGATCCCCTACACTTGTGGGTCATCAAGGTGCTACTGGCGAAGGGGGAAACATCCGGGAAAGTATTCCCGGTGTTTCGCGTTTTCAGACAGACGGACTAGAGGGGGACGGTTGCAGGTTCTCTATGCTAGGGACGTGTGGCGGACGAACGAGTTGCGTATTCGGATTTGTTGGATTTTTCTGAGCAACTTTCATGTATGAAACTTTATCACCCGAGCTACGGATTATTTTGTATGATTTTACAAAGTTTTAGTACAATTCTAGAAATTATGGAACTAGTACTAATTTGAAAATAAAGATTCAATTGCTACGTGCACACACAAAGTGTACACAGCAAAGCAGTACAAAGTCTAACAGTGGGCCCCATTGACTGCCAAGTAAGCAGTCAACGTTGACCCGTTGACTGGTCAACGAAGACGAAGGGGCCCACATGTCATCTCGACGCAGTCACTGATGGCTGGGCCTAGTGAAAGGCCACATCAGCAGTCAAAGCTGACGTGTGGGCCCACGGGAATTAAACTAATCCTAACAGAAAATTAAGCAGAGTTAACTTAATGGTGGGGCCTGGCTGTCATTCTCATTAAGCTATCCTAATTAGTGTCATTAGTGCCTAATGACACCGGACACATCAGCGCCGCCGAAGTTATGCTGGCGAAGACCCAACCAACGGCGGAACTTCATCGCGCGGTCGCTACATGGCACCAAAACATGCACGGTTTGCGGCTACACCTAGCTGGCGATGCAGCGCATCCGGTGGAGTAAATAGCAGGAGCGGGGGTGGCCGGAGCTGGGCTTCAACGTCGGCGGTGACAGGAGTCGGGCGAACTCGGACCCGGGGCTAGGGGCACTAGGAGGGGAGCTGGGGGTCGCATTGAGCTCCGGTGAGGCTCGGAAGCTTGAGGCACTGCTCGGGCGCGAGCTCGGAGGCCAGTGGCTGAAAGAAATATGCCCTAGAGGCAATAATAAAGTTATTATTTATTTCCTTATATCATGATAAATGTTTATTATTCATGCTAGAATTGTATTAACCGGAAACATAATACATGTGTGAATACATAGACAAACAGAGTGTCACTAGTATGCCTCTACTTGACTAGCTCGTTGATCAAAGATGGTTGTGTTTCCTAGCCATAGACATGAGTTGTCATTTGATTAACGGGATCACATAATTAGGAGAATGCTGTGATTGACTTGACCCATTCCGTTAGCTTAGCACTTGATCGTTTAGTATGTTGCTATTGCTTTCTTCATGACTTATACATGTTCCTATGACTATGAGATTATGCAACTCCCGTTTATCGGAGGAACACTTTGTGTGCTACCAAACGTCACAACGTAACTGGGTGATTATAAAGGTGCTCTATAGGTGTCTCCGAAGGTACTTGTTGAGTTGGCGTATTTCGAGATTAGGATTTGTCACTCCGATTGTCGGAGAGGTATCTCTAGGCCCTCTCGGTAATGCACATCACTATAAGCCTTGCAACAATGTGACTAATGAGTTAGTTGAGGGATGATGCATTATGGAACGAGTAAAGAGACTTGCCGGTAACGAGATTGTACTAGGTATTGAGATACCGACGATCGAATCTCGGGCAAGTAACATACCGATGACAAAGGGAACAACGTATGTTGTTATGCGGTTTGACCAATAAAGATCTTTGTAGAATATGTAGGAGCCAATATGAGCATCCAGGTTCCACTATTGGTTATTGACCGGAGACGTGTCTCGGTCATGTCTACATAGTTCTCGAACCCGTAGGGTCCGCATGCTTAAAGTTTGGTGACGATCGGTATTATGAGTTTTTGTGTTTTGATGTACCGAAGGTAGTTCGGAGTCCCGGATATGACCACGGACATGACGAGGAGTTTCGAAATGGTCGAGACGTAAAGATTGATATATTGGATGACTATATTCGGACACCGGAAGTGTTCCGAGTGGTTTCGGATAAAAACGGGAGTACCGGGGGGTTACTGGAACCCCCGAGGAGTTAATTGGGCCTCATGGGCCTTAGTGGGAGAAGAGGAGGGGCGGCAAGGGCAGTCGCGCACCCCTCCCCCTCTAGTCTGAATTGGACAAGGAGGGAGGGGCGGTGCCCCCTTTTTCCTTCTCCTCCTCTCTCCCTTCCTTCCCTCTCCAACTCCAACAAGGAAAAGGAGGAGTCCTACTCCCGGTGGGAGTAGGACTTCCCCCTGGCGCGCCCTCCTCCTGGCCGGCCGCCTTCCCCCCTTGCTCCTTTATATACGGGGGCAGGGGGCACCCTAGAACACACAAGTTGATCTGTTGATCTATTCCAGCCGTGTGCGGTGCCCCCTCCTCCACCATATTCCACCTCGGCTATATCGTAGCGGTGCTTAGGAGAAGCCCTGCGCCGGCTGCAACATCATCACTGTTATCACGCCGTCGTGCTGATGGAACTCTCCCGTAAAGATCTGCTGGATCGGAGTTCGCGGGACGTCATCGAGCTGAACGTGTGCTGAACTCGGAGGTGTCGTACGTTCGGTACTTGGCTCGATCGGATCGTGAAGACGTACGACTACATCAACCGCGTTGTGCTAACGCTTACGCTTTCCGTGTACGAGGGTATGTGGACACACTCTCCCCTCTCGTTGCTATGCATCACCATGATCCTGAGTGTGGTAGGAATTTTTTTGAAATTACTACGTTCCCCAACAGTGGCATCCGCGCCTGGTTTTATTGCGTAGATGTTATATGCAGACTAGAACACAAGTGAGTTGTGGGCGATACAAGTCATACTGCTTACCAGCATGTCATACTTTGGTTCGGCGGTATTATTGGATGAAGCGGCCCAGACCGACATTACGCGTACGCTTTCGCGAGACTGGTTCTACCGACGTGCTTTGCACACAGGTGGCTGGTGGGTGTCAGTTTCTCCAACTTTAGTTGAACCAAGTGTGGCTACGCCCGGTCCTTGAGAAGGTTAAAACAGCACTAACTTGACGTACTATCGTTGTGGTTTTGATGCGTAGGTAAGAATGGTTCTTGCTAAGCCCGTAGCAGCCACGTAAAATTTGCAACAACAAAGTAGAGGATGTCTAACTTGTTTTTGCAGGGCATGTTGTGATGTGATATGGTCAAGACATGACGCTATATATATTGTATGAGATGATCATGTTTTGTAACAGATTTATCGGCAACTGGCAGGAGCTATATGATTGTCGCTTTATTGTATGCAATGCAATCGCCTTGTAATTGCTTTACTTTATCACTAAGCGGTAGTGATAGTCGTAGAAGCAATAGTTGGCGAGATGACAACGATGCTATGATGGAGATCAAGGTGTCGCGCCGATGATGATGGTGATCATGACGGTGCTTCGGAGATGGAGATCACAAGCACAAGATGATGATGGCCATATCATATCACTTATATTGATTGCATGTGATGTTTATCTTTTATGCATCTTATTTTGCTTTGATTGACGGTAGCATTATAAGATGATCTCTCACTAAAATTCAAGATAAAAGTGTTCTCCCTGAGTATGCACCGTTGCCAAAGTTCGTCGTGCCGAGACACCACGTGATGATCGGGTGTGATAAGCTCTACGTTCATCTACAATAGGTGCAAGCCAGTTTTGCACAGGCAGAATACTCTAGTTAAACTTGACGAGCCTAGCATATGCAGATATGGCCTCGGAACACTGAGACCGAAAGGTCGAGCGTGAATCATATAGTAGATATGATCAACATAGTGATGTTCACCATTGAAAACTACTCCATCTCACGTGATGATCGGACATGGTTTAGTTGATATGGATCACGTGATCACTTAGATGATTAGAGGGATGTCTATCTAAGTGGGAGTTCTTAAGTAATATGATTAATTGAACTTAAATTTATCATGAACTTAGTACCTGATAGTATTTTGCTTGTCTATGTTATTGTAGATAGATGGCATGTACTGTTGTTCAGTTGAATTTTAATGCGTTCCTTGAGAAAGCAAAGTTGAAAGATGATGGTAGCTGTCGGTGTCAAAACCGGCGGATCTCGGGTAGGGGGTCCCGAACTGTGCGTCTAAGGCGGATGGTAACAGGAGGCAGGGGACACGATGTTTTACCCAGGTTCGGGCCCTCTTGATGGAGGTAAAACCCTACATCCTACTTGATTAATATTGATGATATGGGTAGTACAAGAGTAGATCTACCACGAGATCAGAGAGGCTAAACCCTAGAAGCTAGCCTATGGTATGATTGTATGTTGTCCTACGGACTAAAACCCTCCGGTTTATATAGACACCGGTGAGGTTAGGGTTACACAAGGTCGGTTACAAAGGAGGAGATACACATATCCCTATTGCCTAGCTTGCCTTCCACGCCAAGTAGAGTCCCATCCGGACACGAGACGAAGTCTTCAATCTTGTATCTTCATAGTCTAACAATCCGGCCAATGGATATAGTTCGGCTGTCCGGAGACCCCCTAATCCAGGACTCCCTCAGTAGCCCCTGAACCAGGCTTTCAATGACGATGAGTCCGGCGCGCAGTATTGTCTTCGGCATTGCAAGGCGGGTTCCTCCTCCGAATACACCACGGAAGAATTTGAATATAAGGATAGTGTCTGGCCCTGCAAAATAAGTTCCACATACCACCGTAGAGAGAATAATATTTCCACAAATCCAATTTGCTGACTTGTTTTGGCAACACGACATTATGTCACGGCCCGGTGATTATTCGAACCGTTTCCTTTAACTAGCCCCGCACATAACACGAGGTAGTTTTTTGACACGTATCGTCAAAGCAAAGATCATGTCCCCTTATCACGGGATTCTCATCAATACGGGCGTGGGTAACCCAACCGTGTCTAGGACTCCTAGATTATAGGCAAGTCCCAAACGGCCACGGAGAGGACGCTTGATATTCACCCTCTTTATAAAGGGCCAAGGATTTCACTTTTTTCCCTCCTGTGCTCAATTGAATCCTTCCCCCGCCTCGAGTTCTAACACCCAAAGCCCAGGTCAGGTGCTCCAGATCTTCAATCATGTCCGGATCCAACCTTCAAGGCCGATGGATGCCCTCCTCCATTACGGAAGAGGATATCAAGAAGTTGAGGGAGGCCAGATACCTGACCGCTGAGGTTTCGCATCGGCTGCCTGCCCGAGGGCAGGTCATCCCTACTCCTGAACCCAACGAGGACGTTGTGTTCATCTCCCACTTCCTCCGAGGTCTAGGCCTCGCTCTGGATCCCTTCATAAGGGGTTTGATGTTCTATTATGGGCTAGACTTCCACGATCTAGCCCCGGACTCCTTTCTCCACATCTCGGCATTTATTGTCGTGTGTGAGGCTTTCCTCCGCATTACCCCTCACTTCGGCTTGTGGCTCAAGACCTTTGATGTGAAGCCGAAGACAATCGAGGGACAGTACGCAGCGTGCGGAGGCGCTTTAGTAAGCAAGATTGCAGGAGCTCCGTGGCCAAAGGGTTCCTTTCCAGAGGTGTACGGATTATGGCAACGGGAGTGGTTTTACATCACAGCCCCCAGAAGTGCCAAGTGGGTGGCTGCCCCTGCTTTTCGCTCGGGCCCCCCACCACAACTGATGTCATGGATTAGCAGAGGGCTAAGCTGGGGTCCCGCCAAGGACGTGCCTATATTGCAAAGCCGCATTCAAGATCTCTTCGAGGGAGATTTTAATTTGGTTATGGTAATGCAAGTCATGCTGGTTCGTCGAGTCCAGCCTTGCAAACGCCGACCCCTTCTCTTGTGGGAGTTCAACCCAGAAGGACCACATGCTATTCAAAGTTTCCTCGGCCTGACGCACGAGGAAATGTACAAGTCATTCTCTGGACCTCAAACAGAGTGTCTGGACACCACCGAGGATGCGGGCCTGAGTAGCAACCGCGCCGCCGAACAAGTAAGTAATCCTCTAGCCGAACACACCGTCTTTTATTTATCATGACGTAATTTCTGAGAGATCGTCCTCTGACCAGGATTCGCTAACAAAGGCGAAGATGGTTCGGTGTCCGGCCCCCCTCCCTGAGGGTTTGGAAAATCCGGCACTGGAAAAGATGCTCGAGCTCGCACCTTGCCCGGAGCCCTCGAAGGAAGATACAGGGGGGAATAATATGGGCGAAAGCGGGCTTCCATCGCTGCCAATTCCAACCGAGGGAATGAGCGCCTCCATAAGGGAGGATAACCAAGGAGAAGACTCCGACTTTCTCTCGCTACGGGGGAGGAAGAGGACTGCCTTTGAGGATCCGGAAACCGAGGCTTCCAAACGGGAGAAGAAGTCTCCAACAGAGGGTCCTGTCTCGGGGGGTGCTCTAGCCGCACAAAGTCCGCGCGGGGATCAGCCCTCCAACGAGCCGTAAGTGATCAAAAATACTTTAATAGTGAAGATATACTACCTTTCCTCTGAGAAAAATAACCAAAGCATATATCTTGCAGTTCGGATCTTAGCCCTTCTCAGCTGAGCTCGTCTTCGGGGGATCTTCTTCCGGAGATGATGGAGAGCGAAACGCCTCCCCCGGACTCCCCCACTCAAGAAGCGGGCGACCTCGAAGTGTCGTCACGGAGGGCCTCTCCGGATCCGGTGAGGCCAGAAGATAATCCCATAGTCACCCAAAGTCCCCAGCGTCCGGCTCTCGAAGAGAGCAAACAAAAGAGTCCGGCACCATCTGGTATGCGGTCGGACGTACTGAGGGAGCTATTGGAGCGAGCGGCCATCTCAGAAGAACACCGTACGTTGATGGGTACGGTGATGGAAAGAATTTCATCCGCCGAAAGCGGATTACATGAAGCCTTTATGAGTCTACTGACGGGCTTTGAGGTACGTGAGATGATATACGTTTTGATAGTACCTCACATGTTAGGTGTGCCCTGTGTAGATAGTAGCCCCTAAGACTCTGGTTTTCGTCGAGAACAGCGGCGAACAGAGGATCATAGTCCCAGGTAGTAACCACACTGCCTTTATGTGTAGGTGGTGGAAGCTCCGGTGGCTAGTCGGACAAATGAGTTTGCCAAACTAAAGCGGCAACTGGATGCGGTAGACGCCGACATCGAGCTTGTTAACAAGCGGCTTGACGAGTCACAGGGTAAGTAAT
This sequence comes from Triticum urartu, assembly GCF_003073215.2. Lineage (NCBI taxonomy): Eukaryota > Viridiplantae > Streptophyta > Magnoliopsida > Poales > Poaceae > Triticum > Triticum urartu. Next base: position 513,452,079 of record NC_053025.1, on the reverse strand, counting down.
GTTTTCTGGTGAATGTCACATAATAAGAGCAGCATGATGCCAGTATCTTTAATATGTTGTGACTGCAGACGGGGCTGCCACCATGGAGACCCTTCGGGCGGAACTTGCCCGAGCCAAGGAACAAGCAAGAGTTAGTAATGCAGCTGCTTTGAAGGCGGCCGAAGAGTTAAGGGCCGAGAAGGCCGCGCATTGCGAAAGCAAAGAGAAGCTGGCCAAGATGGCCGTAAAATTAAAAGATACTGCCGACCGTTGCCAGTTCCTTGAAGAAGAGAACCGAGTGAAGGCAGCGGACCTTGAAAAGGCCACGGTGGCGACCAAAGACACCCGCTCTGCTATGAGGGCGAAGAAGGAGGAGCTGCGTGAAGCCGGGGATATTACGGCTGGGAAGCCCTTTCTACTGCAGAGGAAGTTCGGAGATCCGCGGTATGCCCCTCTGGATCGACTATGGAGTTCGGCAGACGCATATATGGACTTGGCAGCGAGCGCTATCGATGCAGTCGAATACTTCCGAGATCAGACAGGTCGTGAAGTGGACAAGCTGTTCTGGTTGCAATTTAACATTCTAGAGCATCCGCTTCCCTTGACTGATCATCTAGCCGAATGGGACGAACTTAATAGATTGTCCGGACTTGCCATGAGGTCCATCGTAGATCACTTGTGGCCGGAGAAGCCGAAGCTGAACAGCTATTTCAGCTTAGTGCAGTAGTTCCTTGGTGCGGTGCCACGCATCAATGTGATGAAGAGGTCGGCGTGCATAGAAGGCTCGCGGATGGCCTTTGCCCGTGTCAAAGCATACTGGGCGGAGATGGATGCTACCACCGTTGCGGCACAGGGTTCGGCCATAGGCCGAGTGGCTGCCGAGCACTATTTTGAAGAAGTTCTCGAGGGTGCTCGTTTGATAGAGGCCCAGTGAGGGAGTCCTGGATTAGGGGGTGTTCGGGTAGCCGGACTATACCTTCAGCCGGCCTCCAGGACTATGAAGATACAAGATTGAAGACTTCGTCCCGTGTCCGGATGAGACTTTCCTTGGCGTGGAAGGCAAGCTTGGCGATACGGATATTCAAGATCTCCTACCATTGTAACCGACTTTGTGTAACCCTAACCCTCTCCGGTGTCTATATAAACCGGAGGGTTTTAGTCCGTAGGACAACGTCATCATACAACAATCATACCATAGGCTAGCTTCTAGGGTTTAGCCTCCTCAATCTCGTGGTAGATCTACTCTTGTACTACCCATATCATCAATATTAATCAAGCAGGACGTAGGGTTTTACCTCCATCAAGAGGGCCCGAACCTGGGTAAAACATCGTGTTCCTTGCCTCCTGTTACCATCCGGCCTAGACGCACAGTTCGGGACCCCCTACCCGAGATCCACCGGTTTTGACACCGACATTGGTGCTTTCATTGAGAGTTCCTCTGTGTCGTCGCTTTTAGGCCCGATGGCTCCTTCGATCATCAACAACGATGCAGTCCAGGGTGAGACTTTTCTCCCCGGACAGATCTTCGTCTTCGGCGGCTTCGCACTTCGAGCCAATTCGCTTGGCCACCTTGAGCAGATCGAAAGCTACGCCCCTGGCCATCAGGTCAGGTTTGGAAGCCTAAACTACACGGCTGACATCCGCAGGGACTTGATCTTCGACGGGTTCGAGCCACAGCCAAGCGCGCCGCACTGTCTCGATGGGCATGATATAGCTCTGCCGCCGAACAGCACCTTGGAGGCCGCTCACGCATCGGTTCCGACCATTGATTTGGAGCCTACTGCGCCGATCGAGGATCAGCGGTTGGACGCTGCCTCAGGGGCTGCGATCTCAGAGGCGATCGAGCCAAACTCCAGCCCCACACTCCGCATGGCCCGTGACTCTGAGGAGCCGGATTCCTCTTCGAACTCCGAGCCCCCCGCGCCCCTGCCGATCGAATCCGATTGGGCGCCGATAATGGAGTTCACCGCCGCGGACATCTTTCAGCACTCGCCCTTCGGCGACATCCTGAATTCTCTAAAGTCTCTCTCTTTATCAGGAGAGCCCTGGCCGAACTACGGTCAGCAAGGTTGGGATACGGACGATGAAGAAATTCAAAACCCACCCACCACCCACTTCGTAGCCACTGTCGACGACTTAACCGACATGCTTGACTTCGACTCCGAAGACATCGACGGCATGGACGACGATGCAGGAGACGAACAAGAACCCGCACCTGTAGGGCGCTGGAAGGCCACCTCGTCATATGACATATATATGGTGGACACTCCAAAGGATGGAGACGGCGATGGAACAGCGGGGGACGATACCTCTAAGAAACAGCCCAAGCGCCGGCGTCAGCGGCGCCGCTCTAAATCCCGCCAAAGCAAAACGGTGATTTTGGCACGGGAGATAATACTACTCCGGATAGCGCCGAAGAACACCCCCTCCAGCAAGACTCAGCACAGGAGGACAGAGAAGCCAGCCCTCACGAGAGGGCGGCGGACCAAGAGGTTGAGGACGATAATTATACGCCTCCCTCCAAAGACGAGGCAAGCCTCGACGACGACGAGTTCGTCGTGCCAGAGGATCCTGCCGAACAAGAGCGTTTTAAACGCAGGCTTATGGCCACGGCAAGCAGCCTCAAGAAAAAGCAGCAACAGCTTAGAGCTGATCAGGATTTGCTAGCTGTCAGATGGACTGAAGTCCTTGCGGCCGAAGAGTATGAACTCGAACGCCCCTCCAAGAGTTACCCAAAGCGCAGGCTGCTACCCCGACTAGAGGAGGAAGCATCTACATCACCAGCGCATGACATGGCCGACCGGCCACCTCGTGGCCGTGACAGAGAGGCCTCTCGGCCCTCCACTCAAGCCATGCCCCGGTGCCGCGTCAAGCATACTAAGGCACGGGAAAATGCGCCTGACCTACGCGACATACTGGAGGACAAGGCAAGGCAAACAAGATCGATCTACGGATTGCGCAGGCGCCCCACGGCACGTGACGGTGATCATCACTCCAGATGCAATGAATCCGGCCGGGCCGAACTCAACAGACAAAGCTCCTTCGAGCTGCGTTGTGATATAGCCCAATACAGAGGCGCCGCACACCCACTATGCTTCACAGATGAAGTAATGGATCATAAAATCCCTGAGGGCTTCAAACCCGTAAACATCGAATCGTACGATGGCACAACAGATCCTGCGGTATGGATCATGGATTATCTCCTTCATATCCACATGGCCCGCGGTGATGATCTACACGCCATCAAATACCTCCCACTCAAACTTAAGGGACCGGCCCGGCATTGGCTTAACAACTTGCCAGCAGACTCAATCGGTTCTTGGGAGGACCTGGAAGCCGCATTCCTTGACAACTTCCAGGGCACTTATGTGCGACCACCGGACGCCGATGACCTAAGCCACATAATTCAGTAGCCAGAGGAATCGGCCAGGCAATTCTGGACACGGTTCCTAACAAAGAAAAACCAGATAGTCGACTGTCCGGACGCAGAGGCCTTAGCGGCCTTCAAGCATAATATCCGTGACGAGTGGCTTGCCCGGCACCTGGGACAGGAAAAGCCGAAATCTATGGCAGCCCTCACGACACTCATGACCCGCTTTTGCGCGGGAGAAGACAGCTGGCTAGCTCGCAGCAACAATTTAACCAAGAACCCTGGTAATTCGAATACCAAGGACAAAAGCGACAGGTCGCGTCGGAACAAACAAAAGCGCCGCGTTAACAGCGACAGCAACGAGGAGACGGCAGTTAATGCTGGATTCCGAGGCTACAAATACGGTCAACGGAAAAAGCCATTCAAAAGAAATACTCAGGGCCCGTCCAGTTTGGACCGGATACTCGACCGCTTGTGCCAGATACATGGCACCCCCGAAAAGCCAACCAATCACACCAACAGGGATTATTGGGTGTTCAAGCAGGCAGGCAAGTTAAGAGCCGAAAACAAAGACAAGGGGCTGCATAGCGACGAGGAGGAGGAGCCCAGGCCGCTGAACAACAGTGGACAGAAGGGATTTCCCCCGCAAGTGTGGACGGTGAACATGATATACGCAACCCACATCCCCAAGAGGGAGCGGAAGCATGCGTTACGGGACGTATATGCGATGGAGCCAGTCGACCCAAAGTTCAACCCATGGTCCTCCTGCCCGATCACCTTTGATCGAAGGGACCACCCCACTAGCATCCGTCACGGTGGCTTCGCCGCATTGGTTCTAGACCCAATCATTGACGGATTTCATCTCACAAGAGTCCTCATGGACGGCGGCAGCAGCCTGAACCTGCTTTACCAGGATACAGTGCGAAAAATGGGCATAGATCCCTCGAGGATCAAGCCCACCAAAAAGACCTTTAAAGGCGTCATACCAGGTGTAGAAGCCAACTGTACAGGCTCAGTCACACTGGAAGTGGTCTTCGGATCTCCGGATAACTTCCGAAGCAAGGAGTTAATCTTCGACATAGTCCCGTTCCGTAGTGGCTATCACGCACTGCTCGGGCGAACCGCATTCGCAAAATTCAACGCGGTACCGCACTATGCATACCCCAAGCTCAAGATGCCAGGCCTTAGAGGAGTAATCACGGTCAATGGGAACACTGAACGCTCCCTCCGAACGGAGGAGCACACGGCAGCGCTCGCAGCAGAAGTACAAAGCAGCCTCTCTAGGCAGTTCTCCAGTTCGGCCTTCAAAAAGCCGGACACTGTCAAGCGCGCCCGGAGTACCCTACAACAAGACCGCCTGGCACGTTCTGAGCTAGTATAGCAATGCGGCCCCAACCCTAGCCCTCGCGATATAGCGAAACCAGTGCTTCGCATACATAACTACGCTCTTGAAATACCATGGGCACAGGGGAAGGGGCACTATCACGGCACACCTGAAATACGACTTAAACCGCACCAGGGGCTGCCGGATTCCTTTTTTTCTTTTTTTCTCTTACTCTCAGGACTCCATACTTCGGATGACCCGTTCGGCAATTCAACTGCCGCACAAACGATACAAGATCCAGGAAAGCAGACAAGCCACGCCGCATTATGGAACTCCCAGGTGGTCTCTATTGCGAGCAGTATACCTGTTTTTTAATACAATTCCGCGGCCTGCCCCTGTCCAGGACATGTTAAATAGTCCAATTTCTTTTGCTTATCGCACTATTTGTATCGTTCTGCTTTCATAGCAGCCTTTCTATAAAAATGCATAGCTTTTTGTCTATTTTTCGCATTATCCTCTTGTTATATATATGTTTATCAATAACATGTTGCATCCGTACACCGTGGTACGGCAAAAATATGCCAGGGGCTTCAGTACCCATCAATATGGCGTGAGAAGTCCGTACACTTTCACAAGTGCGGCACCCCGAACTTATAGCACTATATGCATCGGCTCCAAATCATGATTTAGGTCAATAGTTGGGTTTGCCCGGCTCCTATGTTTTGGTGCATTACGTTCCGCTATATCGGCTAAGGTAGCACTAGGAGAACTACTGCGATTGTGCCCCAGTTGAGCTGGGCTGAGCACCTCAGTAGAGAAAGCTAAAACTGACTGTCATGATGAGGCGAGAGACCGGTCGCTGTTCGAGAGGTTTTTCGAGTCCTTAAAGACTTATGCCGCTTCGAGAGAGGAACCGGCTTTGTCCGGCCAAGGCGTGGATAGCGCCCCGAACTCGGTCTTCCGAATACTAGGGGCTTCGCCGAAATTTAAAATTATAGAGTTCTATGGCTAAGTGAGAGTGTTCAAGCATTATAGTCCGATTGCCTTGTTCGTTGTGCTGAGCGCCTCCCTCGACGGACCCAATCATGGGAAAAAGAGCGCTCAGGTTTATCCCGAACACCCCAGCACTAGTGGCATGGGGGCAGAAGCCGACGACTGGCCATCTCTCAATTTTTTGATAAACGGCCGCACAGAAAGTAATATTTTAAATTCAAGCATTGCTTAGCGCATACGAACAAGTTTTCAGCGCACAGGATAACACGAGCGAGTTCATTCAAAAATTACATCCTTGGTGCATTCATCCGCCATAAGGCGGGCACCGGCCAGAACATCCTTGTAATAGTTCTCGGGCTTGCGATGCTCCTTCCCCGGCGGCGGCCCGTCCCTCACAAGCTTCTCACCGTCCAGCTTACCCCAGTGCACCTTTGCACGGGCAAGGGCCCTATGGGCACCTTCGATGCAGACAGAGCGCTTGATGACCTCGAGCCTTGGACAAGCCTCCACCAGCCGCCGCACCAGTCCGAAGTAGCTCCCAGGCAGGGCCTCTCCAGGCCACAACCGAACTATGAAGCCCTTCAGGGCCTGTTCGGCCACCTTGTGGAGCTCGACCAGCTGCTTCAGCTGGTCGCTCAAGGGCATGGGGCGTCCGGCCTCAGCGTACTGAGACCAGAACACCTTCTCCGTCGAGCTACCTTCCTCGGCTCGGTAGAATGCGGCGGCATCGGATACGCTGCGGGGAAGATCCGCGAATGCCCCTGGAGAGCTCCGGATTCGGGTAAGTAACAAGTAGTTTACTTTTATATGTCTGCTTTGCATAGAGAATGCCTTACCCGCCGCTATCTTTTTCACCGCATCCAATTCCTGGAGGGCCTTCTGGGCTTCGGCCTTGGCAGATTTGGCAGTTTTAAGGGCCGCAGCAAGCTCGAACGCTCGCTTCTTCGAGTCGAGCTCCAAACTCTCATGTTTTTTCATGAGAGCCTGAAGCTCTTGCTGCACCTCACCGACCTGCGCCTCAAATTTCTCCCGCTCGGTGCGCTCCGTGGCCGCTTTCTTCTTGGCCTCGGACAGCACCTGCTTGAGGGTCGCCACCTCAGTTGTGGCCCCTACAATAAGTAGTATACTCCTGTCATTTTTTGCAATTGCGTCTTCTTATAGGCATTTTTTCTATAAGGTATCTCCTACCTTCTTTCTCCTCGAGATGCCGTTTGGCAAGGCCGAGCTCTTTCTCGGTCCGCTCGAGGTCCTGTTTCAGGGCACCCACCTCCGCAGTCAGTGCGGCGGTGGCCAGCAGCGAAGCCTGCATATGTATATTGACTCCTTTTTAGTTAGAATCCTGTGATATTTAATAGATCCTCTACTCGGCTTTTCTTTCCGAACACCAAACAGAGCATCAGGGGCTACTGTCTATGCGGTAATATTTTTACATATTTTTACTTACCTCGAAGCCTGTTAGAAGGCTAGCACAAGCTTCAGTCAGTCCGCTTTTGGCGGACTGAACCTTCTGGACCACCGTACTCATAATGGTACGGTGCTCCTCGTCGATGGAGGCGCCCTTAAGCACCTCCAGCAGATTGTCCGGTGCCTCCGGTTGGGCGGAGGACGCCGGCTCAATACGCTTTCTCCTCTTGGCAGGAGTTCGCCTGCCGCGGTTCGGAACCGTTGATGATTCCGGCGCGGTGTTTGGCTTAAAGCCGGACTTGGAGCCCTGGGGGGTCTTGTCCCCTTTACTCCTGGAGTCCGGGAGGTCGCCTCGCGGCTCCTCCTGGACCACCTCCTCTTGCCCCGGAGCTTGTCGCGACGCCACTTCGGCGTCATCCGCAGCACAGGGGGAGGCAGCGGGCGGAACTGAATTCACATCCGATGAATCCAGGGAGCCGCTCGACGACTCGTCGAGCCCGTCCTTGGGCGGACTGCATGATTATATTCGACATTAGGGAAAGCTGTGCAACAAAAGGAATATCATGAGTTACTCTGGTATCCGAACACTTACGATTTCGCCGGACGCCTAGCCCTGTCCAGCCACTCCTCTTCGTCCTCGTCGGCGTCGGGGGCGTAGTCCGGCGGAAGGGGTTTTCCTCTTCTTGGACCCCTCGGCCTCCCCTACTGGGGCTGCCTTCCTCTTCTTTCCTCCCCCCGCTGGAGGGGGAGAGGTTTCTTCTTCCTCCTCCTCGTCTTCACGGGAGGAGTGCGTCTCGGACTCGTCGGACGACGAGTCCGACACCACCATATGCCGGGAACTCTTTCGAGTCCCCGTGGCCTTCTTCTTCTTGGCCTTCTTCTCCGGCACCACATAAGGTGCCGAAACCAGCAGCTTCACTAGGAGAGCAGGGGCTGGGTCTTCAGGCAAGGGAGCCAGACAATTAATCAGTCAGGACTTCGCCTGCCAATCCTGTCAAAGGTGAGGGAGTTTAGATCCCGCATAGAGTCAAACTATGAAGAAAACTTAACATCCTGTAAAAGATGAAAATATTTTACCTCGCCAGCAGGACGCTGCGAGCTGAATCTGCGGTCTTCGGAGGCGGATGTGGGAGCCTCGGCGCCTTTGGTCAGCCCCTTCCAGACATCTTCGTACGTCGTATCGAAGAGCCTGCTTAGAGTTCGGTGCTGCGCCGGGTTGAACTCCCACAAATTGAAGTCCCGTTCTTGACACGGAAGGATCCGACGGACGAGCATGACCTGGACTACATTGACAATCTTGAGCTGCTTGTTCACCAGGGACTGGATGCATTTTTGCAGTCCGGTCACCTCTTCTTCGTCGCCCCACGACAAGCCCGTCTCCTTCCAGGACGTGAGCCGCATAGGGGGTCCGGATCGGAATTCAGGGGCTGCGATCCACTTCGGATCGCGTGGCTCGGTGATGTAAAACCACCCTGACTGCCACCCCTTCAAGGTCTCCACAAAGGAGCCCTCGAGCCATAGGACGTTGGCTATTTTGCCCGCCATGGCACCTCCGCACTCCGCCTGGTTGCCGCGCACCACCTTTGGCTTGACGTTGAAGGTCTTGAGCCAGAGGCCGAAATGGGGGCGGATGCAGAGGAAAGCCTCGCACACGACGATAAACGCCGAGATATTGAGGATGAAGTTCGGGGCCAGATCGTGGAAATCTAGGCAATAGTAGAACATGAGCCCGTGGACAAATGGGTGGAGAGGAAAACCCAGTCCGCAGAGGAAGTGGGGAAGAAATACTACCCTCTCATGGGGCCTTGGGGTGGGGAGAAGCTGCCCCTCCTTAGGAAGCCGGTGCGCGATGTCTTTGGATAGGTATCCGGCCTTCCTTAACCTTTTTGACATGGCCCTCCGTGACGGAGGAGACCATCCACTTGCCTCCCGCTCCGGACATTGTTGGAGAAGGTTGAGGTAGGAAGTGGGGCTGGGGCGTTGGAGCTCGGGTGCGCAGAAGATGGATAGGCAAAGGAGGAAGAAGGCGTAGGTAAAAAGGTGGATCCTTATCCCCTTATATGAGCGGATGCGACTATGCGTTCCCACCAGCCTAGTAAAACTCACTTGCCTCCCAAGCGCCGTGATAAATGGCGCGGTTGGGTTACCCACGTCCGTATTGGTGAGAATCCCGTAAATGGGGGACACGATCTCTGCTTTGACAAGACGTGCCAAGGAAACCGCCTCGCAAAACACGCTGAGGTGGAAAAGTGAAAACGATTTGAATAAAGGCTTGGCCGTAGTGTGATGACACGCTGCGGAATACGTCAGTAGATTAGATTTGTGTTAATATTATTCTCTCTGTGGCAATACGTGGAAACTTATTTTGCAGAGCCGGACACTACTCCTGGTGTTTACAAACTTTTATGAAGAATTTGGAGGAGGAACCCGCCTTGCAATGCCGAAGACAATCTACGCGCCGGACTCGTCGTCATTGAAGCCTGGTTCAGGGGCAACTGAGGGAGTCCTGGATTAGGGGGTGTTCGGGTAGCCGGACTATAGCTTCAGCCGGACTCCAGGACTATGAAGATACAAGATTGAAGACTTCGTCCCGTGTCCGGATGGGACTTTCCTTGGCGTGGAAGGCAAGCCTGGCGATACGGATATTCAAGATCTCCTGCCATTGTAACCGACTTTGTGTAACCCTAACCCTCTCCAGTGTTTATATAAACCGGAGGGTTTTAGTCCGTAGGACAACGTCATCATACAACAATCATACCATAGGCTAGCTTCTAGGGTTTAGCCTCCTCGATCTCATGGTAGATCTACTCTTGTACTACCCATATCATCAATATTAATCAAGCAGGACGTAGGGTTTTACCTCCATCAAGAGGGCCCGAACCTGGGTAAAACATCGTGTTCCTTGCCTCCTGTTACCATCCGGCCTAGACGCACAGTTCGGGACCCCCTACCCGAGATCCGCCGGTTTTGACACCGACACCCAGTGCTTGAAGAATATTATGTTGGAGTGACATGTATTCCCATTGTAAACACAATGTTTTTATGAAATATATTTAAGGCTGTATTTATACTTTTGCCTGAAAGTAATATGATGCCTCTTGTGCGGCCGTTTATGTATATATGTATATAACCTGAAAGATTGCAGTCATCGGCTTCAACCCCCACGCATATAATGCGGAGGTGCTCGCAGAAGACGCGTGTTCACACTTAACCCAATGTCTTGGTCCTGATAAGGAGGTGATAGCGCAGCGAACAAGGCAACCGGACTATGATGCTTTAACACTTTCACTTAGCCATTGGAGTTTGACGGTGGGGCTACTATATAGCCCCTTGTGGCTCCGCACTCTCCCGAACTCGGGGTGCATATATGCCTGGCCGGGAAACGACCCTTCATTAAAGCGGAGGAATTCTAACATTCTGATAGGTCATCGAGTGGTTGACCAGTCTCGCGCTATATCATGATAGTCAGTTTTTGGCTTTCTCTACTGAGGTGCTCGTCCGGATGAACCAGGGCACAATCACAGTAGTTCTCCTGGTGCTGCCTTAGCCGATAAAGCGGAACGTAAGGCACCAAAACACAGGAGCCGGGAAAACCCAACGTTTGACCAAAGACATGATTCGGAGCTGATGCATATAAGGCCAAACTCGTGACGCCGAACACTCCCTAAGGTATTCGGTCTTTACGGTATAAACCGGGCCTAAATAGTGCCCTTTGTAAGAAGCCCCTTGTGTCCAGGTACGTGCGTTATTCTGACGTGGCCACATGCCAAGACGTCAGCATCCTTCTCAATTGTACTGAGAATCCGAGGGATGTGTATCAACAAGAGATAGTAAAAAAGGTTTACGCAGGGTCTTAATCTAAAAAGAATCCTTGGAACGGGTCCCTGCTGCACGTCTGCACCTGTGTCTCCGTTGTGCCATATCCTGGACGGGTGTAGCACGATGGTCATCTGTAAAAGAGAGGAACTTAGGTGAAAAGTTGTCGTGCAAAAAGGTAGTTTTAAAGGAACCATGTAAAATTCAAGATGAGTAAAAATTGCCACTTGTCTCCGCACGTTGAGCCCCTTGTATTTGTAATAGGGGTGTGGCCATCAATCCTGTATGAATTACATATAGCTGCGCCGGACTCGTCTAACCGTGTCCGTGGTCTTGATGACCTATCAAATGCTTTAGTTGGTGAGGCCGTTTTTAGTGTGCGGCTGCCAAGGCAGTCGCACTCTCTTCGGCGTGCAAAGATCGCTCAATATTTCCATTCACTGTAACGATGCCACGTGGGTCGGGCATCTTGAGTGTGAGGGAGGCGTAATGTGGTATTGCATTAAAGCGAGCGAAAGCTTCGCGTCCAAGTAGTGCTTGATAGCCACTTTGGAACAGAGCAATGTGGAAGGTTAAGTGTTCGCTACGGAAGTTATCGGGGAAGCCGAATATAACCTCTAGTAGCAGGGAGCCCGTGCAATGAGCCCCTGGGCCTGGCGTTACTCCTTTAAAGGTAGTGTTGCTGTGGCAAATTTTCGTTGGGTCTATCCTCATTTTGCGGATTGTGTCCTGGTATATCAGGTTTAGACTGCTGCCACCGTCCATCAGGACTCGTGTGAAGTGGTATCCGTCAATTATTGGGTCTAATACCAAGGCAGCCCATCTTGCACGCCTGATACTTGCTGAGTAATCCCGATGGTCGAAAGTGATTGGTTGAGACGACCAGTGGCAGGACTCCGCGGTGATAGGCCCTTGGGCATATTTCTCTGGGAGTGCCGCTTTGTTTCTCCACTTGATCGCGTGTAACACGTTTACTATTTTGACTTCTGGTAGAAATTTCTTTTGTTCCCCAGTGTCTTGCTTGAGAGGCTCATCCTCGTCTTCGCTTGGTGTATCCTCCCCCTTGTGTATGGTGTTGAGCTTGCCGGACTGCTTGAGGACCCAACATTCTCTATGGGTATGATTAGCGGGTTTACCAGGGGTGATATGGATCAAATCGTCCGCGTCCGGAGGTCGGAAATAAGTCCCTTGAAAATTTGCCCAAAAAGCGTCTTCGAGCTCTTCCCAGCTTCCAATGGAGCTTTCGGGGAGGCTTTTAAGCCAGTGCTGAGCTGGCCCTTTGAGTTTGAGGGGTAAGTACTTAATGGCGTGGAGATCATCCCCTCGAGCCATATGGATATGGAGGATATAGTCCTCAATCCAGACCCCAGGGTCTGTTGTTCCATCGTATGCCTCTATGTTTACGGGTTTGAATCCCTCTGGAAATTCATGGTCCAGCACCTCATCGGTGAAACATAGGGGGTGTGGCACCCCTGTATCTGGGTGTACCGCGTTGTTCGGATGTTTGTTGTGTTGCATCACATGCTGGAGCACGCTTGCGTGGTCCGTAGATGGATCTGGGTTCGCCGTCCTTTTGATGCGAGCCCTCGCGTGGATCGCGTATTGTCTTATGTGCGGCGTTGTTTGCCGCTCTATGTTGGCCGTGAGGTCGTCTATCCGGCCAGATGGCTGTTTTAATTTTTGGTTGTGGGGGCTCTAAGGCCTCCTCGTCGAATCAGGTAGCAACTTCCGCTTTGGGTAGCTCTTGGTGGGGCAATTACCGCCGTACTTCGCTGTTGTGTTGAGTACTTTACTCCATCTGATTTGGAGTGTGTCTTGCGCAGCCTTGAGCCTTTGTTTCTGCTTTTTCAGACTCCTCACGGTGGAAATGAGCCTTTGATGGGCATTCTGTTGCTCCGGGTGTCTGTCCGGTGTGATGTCGTCTGGACTATTATCTTTGACAGAGTCGGGTTGTTCGGTTTGATTCTCCGTGTTGCCGTTGTTCGGCAATGGTTCACCCTGCTCTAACGCTGGGTCTGCATGATCGTTGTTTCTACCGAGGCGGGATTTGGGGCGGCGCTTACGTTGCCACTTTTACTGCTTCTCGAGGGGACAATCCTTCGTTGTGTCCTTCCGTTCCTCGTCGTCATTTTCTTTTGGTGTGTCCACCATGTATACATCATGTGGTGAAGTGGGCGTCCAGTGCCCTGTGGGCAGTGGTTCCTGTTCATCTCCTGCATCGTCGTCCATACCGTCGATGTCTTCGGAGTCGGAGTCGAGCATGTCGTTTAAGTCATCGACAGTGGCTACTAAGTGGGTGGTGGGTGGGCGGCGAATTTCTTCGTCATCCGCATCCCAATCCTACCAGGCATAGTTCGGCCAGGACTCTCCTGACAAGGAGAGAGACTTTAGTGAATTCAGTATGTCGCTGAAGGGCGAGTGCTGAAAGATATCCACGGAGGTAAACTCCATGATCGGTGCCCAACCGGATTCGATAGGAGCGGGCGCAGGCGGTTCGGAGTCCGCGGCCGGAGAAGTATCCAATAGTTTAACAACACGGCTCTTGTGAAGGGTAAGGTCGATGTTCGGCTCGATCGCCGCTGAGGGTAATGCCTCCGTGGTAGGGTCCATCCACCCATCCATGGATGGCGCAACTGGCTCCGAATTGAGGGTCGGGGCGGCTGCCGGTGCGATCTCCTGAACACTGTCTGATGGTAGAGCTAAATCGTACTCATCGCGACCGTGTGACGCACAAGGCAGAGGCTCAAATCCGTCGAAGATCAAGTCTCCACGGATATCGGCCGTGTAGTTTAAGCTTCCAAACCTGACCTGGTGGCCAGGGGCGTAACTTTCAATCTGCTCCAGATGGCCAAGCGAATTGGCCCACAGTGCAAAGCCGCAGAATACAAAAATCTATCCGGGGAGAAAAGTCTCACCCTAGACTGCATCGCTAACGATGATCGAAGGAGCCATCAAGCCTAACGGCGACGACACAGAGGAACTCTCAATGAAAGCACCAATGTCGGTGTCAAAACCGGCGGATCTCGGGTAGGGGGTCCCGAACTGTGCGTCTAAGGCGGATGGTAACAGGAGGCGGGGGACACGATGTTTTACCCAGGTTCGGGCCCTCTTGATGGAGGTAAAACCCTACGTCCTGCTTGATTAATATTGATGATATGGGTAGTACAAGAGTAGATCTACCACGAGATCAGAGAGTCTAAACCCTAGAAGCTAGCCTATGGTATGATTGTATGTTGTCCTACGGACTAAAACCCTCCGGTTTATATAGACACCGGAGAGGTTAGGGTTACACAAGGTCGGTTACAAAGGAGGAGATACACATATCCGTATTGCCTAGCTTGCCTTCCACGCCAAGTAGAGTCCCATCCGGACACGAGACGGAGTCTTCAATCTTGTATCTTCATAGTCTAACAATCCGGCCAATGGATATAGTCCGGCTGTCCGAAGACCCCCTAATCCAGGACTCCCTCAGTAGCAATTACACGGACTGGGTCCGTAACTTGAGGATTATCCTCATTGCTACACAGAAGAATTACGTCCTGGAAGCACCGTTGGGTGCCAGGCCTGCTGTAGATGCTGTTGATGACGTTAAGAACGTCTGGCAGAGTAAAGCTGATGACTACTCGATAGTTTAGTGTGCCATGCTTTACGGCTTAGAACCGGGACTCCAACGACGTTTTGAACGTCCTGGAGCATATGAGATGTTCCTGGAGTTGAAGTTAATATTTCAAGTAAATGCTCGGATTGAGAGATATGAAGTCTCCAATAAGTTCTATAGCTGCAAGATGGAGGAGAATAGTTCTGTCAGTGAGCATATACTCAGAATGTCTGGGTACTGCAATCACTTGATTCAACTGGGAGTTAATCTTCCGAATGATAGTGTTATTGACAGAATTCTTCAATCACTGCCACCACTTCGTGATGAACTATAATATGCAAGGGATGAATAAGACAATTCCCGAGCTCTTCGCAATGCTAAAGGCAGCGGAGGTAGAAATCAAGAAGGAGCATCAAGTGTCGATGGTCAACAAGACCACCAGTTTCAAGAAAAAGGGTAAAGGGGAGAAGAAGGGGAACTTTAAGAAGAACAGCAAACAAGTTGCTGCTCAGGAGAAGAAACCAAAATCTGGACCTAAGCCTGAGACTGAGTGCTTCTACTTCAAACAAACTGGTCACTGGAAGCGGAACTACCCCAAGTATTTGGTGGATAAGAAGGATGGCAAGGTGAACAAAGGTATATGTGATATGCATGTTATTGATGTGTACCTTACCAGAGCTCGCAGTAGCACCTGGGTATTTGATACTGGTTCTGTTGCTAATATTTGCATCTCGAAACAGGGACTACGGATTAAGCGAAGACTGGCTAAGGACGAGGTGACGATGCGCGTGGGAAATGGTTCCAAAGTCGATGTGATCGCCGTCGGCACGCTACCTCTACATCTACCTTCAGGATTAGTTTTAGACCTAAATAATTGTTATTTGGTGCCAGCGTTGAGCATGAACATTATATCTGGATCTTGTTTGATGCGAGATGGTTATTCATTTAAATCTAAGAATAATGGTTGTTCTATTTATATGAGTAATATCTTTTATGGTCATGCACCCTTGAAGAGTGGTCTATTTTTGTTGAATCTCGATAGTAGTGATACACATATTCATAATGTTGAAGCCAAAAGATGCAGAGTTGATAATCATAGTGCAACTTATTTGTGGCACTGCCGTTTGGGTCATATTGGTGTAAAGCGCATGAAGAAACTCCATACTGATGGACTTTTGGAATCACTTGATTATGAATCACTTGGTACTTGCGAACCATGCCTTATGGGCAAGATGACTAAGACACCATTCTTCGGAACAATGGAGCGAGCAACAGATTTTTTAGAGATCATACATACTGATGTATGTGGTCCAATGAATATTGAGGCTCGTGGCTAGTATCGTTATTTTCTCACCTTCACAAATAATTTGAGAAGATATGGGTATATCTACTTAATGAAACATAAGTCTGAAACATTTGAAAAGTTCAAAGAATTTCAGAGTGAAGTGGAAAATCATCATAACAAGAAAATAAAGTTTCTACGATCTGATCGTGGAGGAGAGTATTTGAGTTACGAGTTTGGTCTACATTCAAAATAATGCGGAATAGTTTCGCAACTCACGCCACCTGGAACACCACAGCGTAATGGTGTGTCCGAATGTCATAATCGTACTTTACTAGATATGGTGCGATCTATGATGTCTCTTACTGATTTACCGCTATCGTTTTGGGGTTATGCTTTAGAGACGGTTATATTCATGTTAAATAGGGCACCATCAAAATCCGTTGAGATGACTCCTTATGAACTATGGTTTGGCAAGAAACCAAAGTTGTCGTTTCTTAAAGTTTGGGGCTGCGATGCTTACGTGAAAAAGCTTCAACCTGATAAGCTCGAACCCAAGTCAGAAAAATGTGTCTTCATAGGATACCCAAAAGAAACAGTTGGGTACACCTTCTATCACAGATCCAAAGGCAATACTTTTGTTGCTAAGAATGGATCCTTTCTAGAGAAGGAGTTTCTCTCGAAAGAAGTGAGTGGGAGGAAAGTAGAACTTGATGAGGTAACTGTACCTGCTCCCTTGTTGGAAAGTAGTTCATCACAGAAACCGGTTCCTGTGACACCTACACCAATTAGTGAGGAAGCTAATGATGATGATCATGAAACTTCAGATCAAGTTACTACCGAACCTCGTAGGTCAACTAGAGTAAGATCCGTCCAGAGTGGTATGGTAATCCTGTTCTGGAGGTAATGTTGCTAGACCATGACGAACCTACGAACTATGAGGAAGCAATGATGAGCCCAGATTCCGCAAAATGGCTTGAGGCCATGAAATCTGAGATGGGATCCATGTATGAGAACAAAGTGCGGACTTTGGTTGACTTGCCCGATGATCGGCAAGCCATCGAGAATAAATGGATCTTCAAGAAGAAGACAGACGCTGATGGTAATGTTACTGTCTACAAAGCTCAACTTGTTGCGAAAGGTTTTTGACAAGTTCAAGGAGTTGACTATGATGAGACCTTCTCACCCGTAGCGATGCTTAAGTCCGTCCGAATCATGTTAGCTATTGCCACATTTTATGATTATGAAATTTGGCAAATGGATGTAAAGACTGCATTACTGAATGGATTTCTGGAAGAAGAGTTGTATATGATGCAACCTGAAGGTTTTATCGATCCAAAAGGTACTAACAAAGTGTGCAAGATCCAGCGATCCATTTATGGACTGGTGCAAGCTTCTCGAGTTGGAATAAACGCTTTGATGGTGTGATCAAAGCATATGGTTTTATACATACTTTTGGAGAAGCCTGTATTTACAAGAAAGTGAGTGGGAGCTCTGTAGCATTTCTAATATTATATGTGGATGACATATTGTTGATTGGAAATGATATAGAATTTCTGGATAGCATAAAAGGATACTTGAATAAGAGTTTTTCAATGAAGGACCTCGGTGAAGCTGCTTACATATTGGGCATCAAGATCTATAGAGATAGATCAAGACGCTTAATTGGACTTTCACAAAGCACATACCTTGACAAAGTTTTGAATAAGTTCAAAATGGATCAGGCAAAGAAAGGGTTCTTTCCTGTATTATAAGGTGTGATGTTGAGTAAGACTCAATGCCCGACCACTGTAGAAGATAGAGAGAAAATGAAAGATGTTCCCTAAGCTTCAGCCATAGGCTCTATCATGTATGCAATGTTGTGAACCAGACCTAATGTGTGCCTTGCTATTAGTTTAGCAGGGAGGTACCAAAGTAATCCAGGAGTGGATCACTGGACAACGGTCAAGAACATCCTGAAGTACTTGAAAAGGACTAAGGATATGTGATACGTCTCCAACGTGTCTATAATTTTTTATTGTTCCATGCCATATTATATTCTGTTTTGGACATTATTGGGCTTTATTATACACTTTTATATTATTTTTGGGACTAACCTATTAACCGGAGGCCCAACCCAGAATTGCTGGGTTTTTTTCCTATTCCAGAGTTTCGCAGAAAAAAAATATCAGACGGAGTCCAAACGGAATGAAACCTTCGGGAACGTGATTTTTGGAACGAACATGATCCAGAGGACTTGGACCCTACGTCAAGAAAGCAACCAGGAAGGCAGGAGGTAGGGGCGAGCCTACCCCCCTGCCCCCAGGCGCGCCCTCCACCCTCGTGGGGACCATGTTGCTCCACCGACGTACTTCTTCCTCCTATATATACCTACGTACCCCCAAACTACTAGATACGGAGCCAAAAACCTAATTCCACCACTGCAACCTTCTGTACCCATGAGATCCCATCTTAGGGCCTTTTCTGGAGCTCCGCCGGAGGGGGCATCGATCACGGAGGGATTCTACATCAACACCATAGCCTCTCCGATGATGTGTGAGTAGTTTACCTCAGACCTCCGGGTCCATAGTTATTAGCTAGATGGCTTCTCTCTCTTTGGATCTCAATACAAAGTTCTCCATGATTCTCGTGGAGATCTATTCGATGTAATATTCTTTTGTGGTGTGTTTGTTGAGACCGATGAATTGTGGGTTTATGATCAAGTTTATCTATGAACAATATTTGAATCTTGTCTGAATTCTTTTATGTATGATTGGTTATCTTTGCAAGTCTCTTCGAATTATCAGTTTGGTTTGGCCTACTAGATTGACCTTTATTGCAATGGGAGAAGTGCTTAGCTTTGGGTTCAATCTTGCGGTGTCCTTTTCCCAGTGACAGTAGGGGCAGCAAGGCACGTATTGTATTGTTGCCATCGAGGATAACAAGATGGGTTTTATATCATATTGCATGAGTTTATCCCTCTACATCATGTCATCTTACTTAAAGCGTTACTCTGTTCTTTTGAACTTAATACTCTAGATGCATGCTGGATAGCAGTCGATGTGTGGAGTAATAGTAGTAGATGCGGGCAGGAGTTGGTCTACTTGTCTCGGACGTGATGCCTATATACATGATCATACCTAGATATTCTCATAACTATGCTCAATTCTGTTAGTTGCTCAACAGTAATTTGTTTACCTACCGTAATTCTTATGCTCTCGAGAGAAGCCACTAGTGAAACCTATGGCCCCCAGGTCTATTTTCCATCATATTAATCTCCCGTTAACAAGCTATTTCTGGTGCCATTTTATTTCGCTTTATTTACTTTGCATCTTTATCATAAAAATACCAAAAATATTATCGTATCATATCTATCAGATCTCACTTTCGTAAGTGACCGTGAAGGGATTGACAACCCCTTTGTTGCGTTGGTTGCGAGGATTTTATTTGTTTGTGTAGGTGCGAGGGACTCGTGCATGGCCTCCTACTGGATTGATACCTTGGTTCTCAAAAACTGAGGGACATACTTACGCTACTTTGCTGCATCACCCTTTCCTCTTTAAGGGAAAACCAACGCAGTGCTCAAGAGGTAGCAAGAAGGATTTCTGGCGCCGTTGCCGGGGAGGCTTACGCGAAGTCAAGTCAAGATTTGACTCCCAGCAACGAGCCATTTCTGGCGCCATTGCCGGGGAGTCTACGCAAAAGTCAACATACCAAGTACCCATCACAAACACTTATCTCCCGCATTACATTATTTTCCATTTGCCTCTCGTTTTCCTCTCCCCCACTTCACCCTTGCCGTTTTATTCGCCCTCTCTCTTTTCCGTTCGCCTCTTTTTCGCGTGCTTCTTGTTTGCTCATGTGTTGGATCGCTTGATTGTCGTTATGGCTAGTCCCCTATCTTCTCCATTGTCTCCCGAAAATGAAGTTCTTAATTTTAAGTAAAGGGAAGGAGAAAATCTAAAAGACACTTGGTATAGAATTTGCAATGCTCAAAATAGATCTACCAGGAAGCAATCTACTTTCGTTCTTCTCCGCAATTTTTATGTAGGCGCTACTCCTTGGTACAGATATATCCTTGATACCATTACCGGAGGGAACTTCTTGGGTAGCCATACTTTTGATTCTTATAATGCTATGATAGATTTGTTTGGCTCACCCCCTCTTTTGGTTAATGGAACTATGTTAACTTTGGAGCATGTAATGCAAAGACTTGAAATTATTGAAAATAAAGTTGCTATCGTAGAGTTAATTGAAAATTTGGATAAAAAGATCCACAACCAAATTACCCAATATGGATCTAAAGTAGGAGTCACTTTGAAAAATATTAAGGAGAAGGAACCCATAGTTAATGAAAGAATAAATCAGGATTCCACTAGAATCGATAAACTTGAGGGTATCATTACCAACTTGGGAACCACTTTTTCTTCCGTAAAGAATACTCCAAGTCCTCCAACTAAAATTGCCAAGCTTATGTATGTTCCTAAAAATAAGGGTGAATCCTCTAGCAAGGAAACTGCGGATCTCAAATCTATATGTATTCATCCCAATCTTTTTGCTATCATTAAGGAACCATTTGCCACAAATGAATTTTTTGATTTTGTGCCTAGAAGTTTGATAATTAATAAAAATAAAGAAACTCCTAAGGGTGATAGATGTCTCATTAAAGAATTGCCAACCAAAGATGGCAATACCTAGATCTATCTTCGCTTTTATGCCTAGCTAGGGGCGTTAAACGATAGCGCTTGTTGGGAGGCAATCCAATTTTTTTCATTCCTTGCTTTTTTGCTCCTGTTTAGTAATAAATAATTTATCTAGCCTCTGTTTTGGTTGTGTTTTTGTGTTTAATTAGTGTTTGTGCCAAGTAGAACCGTTGGGAAGACTTGGGGAAAGTCTTTTTGATCTTGCTGTAAAAAACATAAACTTTAGTGCTCACGAGAATTGCTTCCATTTTTATTTGGAAAGTGATATTTAGTTAATTCCTTTTTCATATGATTAATAGATAAATTCCTCACGTCCATAAATTTATTTTAGAATTTTTGGGGTTCCAGACGTTTGCGTTAGCTACAGATTACTACAAACTGTTCTGTTTTTGACAGATTCTGTTTTTCGTGTGTTGTTTGCTTATTTTGAAGAATCTATGGCTAGTAAAATAGTTTATAAACCATAGAGAAGTTGTAATACAGTAGGTTTAACACCAATATAAATCAAGAATGAGTTCATTACAGTGCCTTGAAGTGGTGTTTTGTTTTCTTTCGCTAACGGAGCTCAGGAGATTTTCTATTTTGAGTTTTGTGTTGTGAAGTTTTCAAGTTTTGGGTTAAGTTTTGATGGATTATGGAACAAGGAGTGGCAAGAGCCTAATATTGGGGATGCCCATGGCACCCCAAGGTAAAATTCAAGGACACCCAAAAGCCTAAGCTTGGGGATGCCCCGGAAGGCATCCCCTCTTTCGTCTTCGTCTATCGGTAACTTTACTTGGAGCTATATTTTTATTCACCGCATGATACGTGTTTTGCTTGGAGCGTCTTGTATTATTTGAGTCTTTGATTTTTAGTTTACCACAATCATCCTTGCTGTACACACCTTTTGAGAGAGACTCACATGATTTGAAAATTATTAGAATACTCTATGTGCTTCACTTATATCTTTTGAGTTATATAGTTTTCGCTCTAGTGATTCACTTATATCTTTTAGAGCACGGTGGTGGATTTGTTTTATAGAAACAATTGTTCTCTTATGCTTCACTTAGATTATTTTGAAGTCCTACAAAACAGCATGGTAATTTTCTTTAATTATGATAGGCATTTAAGATTAGTAAAAAAATCTTATGAGTGTGTTGAATACTATGAGAAGTTTGATACTTGATAATTGTTTTGAGATATGGAGATGGTGATATGAGAGTCATGCTAGTTGAGTAGTTGTGAATTTGAGAAATACTTGTGTTGAAGTTTGTGATTCCCGTAGCATGCATGTATGGTGAACCGTTATATGATGAAGTCGGAGCATGATTTATTTATCGATTGTCTTCCTTATGAGTGGCGGTCGGGGACGAGTGATGGTCTTTTCCTACCAATCTATCCCCCTAGGAGCATGCGCGTAATACTTTGCTTTGATAACTAATAGATTTTTTGCAATAAGTATGTGAGTTCTTTATGACAAATGTTGAGTCCATGGATTATATGCACTCTCACCCTTCCACCATTGCTAGCCTCTCTAGTATCGCACAACTTTCGCCGGTACCATAAACCCACCAAATACCTTCCTCAAAACAGCCACCATACCTACCTATTATGGCATTTCCATAGCCATTTCGAGATATATTGCCATGCAACTTTCCATCGTTCCGTTATTATGACACGCTTCATCATTGTCATATTGCTTGCATGATCATGTAATTGACATCGTATTTGTGGCAAAGCCACCGTTCATAATTCTTTCATACATGTCACTCATGCATCATTGCACATCCCGGTACACCGCCGGAGGCATTCACATAGAGTCATATTTTGTTCTAAGTATTGAGTTGTAATTCTTGAGTTGTAAGTAAATAAAATGTGTTGATCATCATTATTAGAGCATTGTCCCAGTGAGGAAAGGATGATGGAGACTATGATTCCCCCACAAGTCGGGATGAGAATCCGGATGAAAAATAAAAAGAAAAAAGAAAAAAAATAGGCTAAAAAAAGAAGGCCCAAATAAAAAAATGAGAGAAAAAGAGAGAAGGGACAATGTTACTATCCTTTTTCCACACTTGTGCTTCAAAGTAGCATCATGATCTTCATGATAGAGAGTCTCCTATGATATCACTTTCATATACTAGTGGGAATTTTTCATTATAGAACTTGGCTTGTATATTCCAATGATGGGCTTCCTCAAAATGCCCTAGGTCTTCGTGAGCAAGCGAGTTGAATGCACACCCACTTAGTTTCGTTTGTTGAGCTTTCATATACTTATAGCTCTAGTGTATCTTTTGCATGGCAATCCCTACTCACTCACATTGATATCTATTAATGGGCATCTCCATAGCCCGTTGATATACCTAGTTGATGTGAGACTATCTCCTCCTTTTTTGTCTTCTCCACAACCACCATTCTATTCCACATATAGTGATATGTCCATGGCTCACGCTCATGTATTGCGTTAAGATTGAAAAAGTTTGAGAACACCAAAAGTATGAAACAATTTCTTGGCTTGTCATCGGGGTTGTGCATGATTTAAAAACTTTGTGTGGTGAAGATAGAGCATAGCCAGACTATATGATTTTGTAGGGATAACTTTCTTTGGCCATGTTATTTTGAGAAGACATAATTGCTTAATTAGTATGCTTGAAGTATTATTATTTTATGTCAATATTAAACTTTTGTCTTGAATCTTTCGGATCTGAATATTCATACCACAATTAAGAGAATTATATTGAAATTATGCCAAGTAGCATTCCACATCAAAAATTCTGTTTTTATCATTTACCTACTCGAGGACGAGCAGGAATTAAGCTTGGGGATGCTTGATACGTCTCCAACATATCTATAATTTTTTATTGTTCCATGCTATATTATATTCTGTTTTGGACATTATTGGGCTTTATTATACACTTTTATATTATTTTTGGGACTAACCTATTAACCGGAGGCCTAGCCCAGAATTGCTGTTTTTTTGCCTATTTCAGAGTTTCGCAGAAAAAGAATATCAAACGGAGTCCAAACGGAATGAATGTTGGGGAAGTTGCAGAAAACAAAAAATTTCCTACGGCTTCACCAAGATCCATCTATGAGTTCATCTAGCAACGAGTGATCGGATGCATCTACATACCTTTGTAGATCGTGAGCGGAAGCGTTCAAAGAACGGGGATGAGGTAGTCGAACACGACGTGATCCAAATCACCGGAGATCCTAGCACCGAACGAACGGTACCTCCGCGTTCAACACACGTACGGTCAGCGTAACGTCTCCTTCTTCTTGATCCAGCAAGGGGGAAGGAGAAGTTGATGAAGATCCAACAGCACGACGGCGTGGTGGTGGATGCAGGGCGTCACAGTAGTAGGGCTTCGCCTATACTATGAGAGAGAGATGTAACAGGGGAGAGGGAGGCGCCAAAAGGCTGAGATATGATGTCCTCCATCTCCCCCACTATATATAGGGGTGTCTAGGGGGGGAAGCCGGCCCTAGGAGATCCAATCTCCTAGGGGGGGCGGCCAAGGGGTGGGGGGCTTGCCCCCCAAGCAAGGGGGCGCCCCCCTTTAGGGTTTCCCCCAAACCCTAGGCGCATGGGCCCTTTTGGGGCTGGTGCCCTTGGCCCATATAGGCCAAGGTGCACCCCCTACAGCCCATGTGGCCCCCGGGGCAGGTGGCCCCACCCGGTGGACCCCCGGGACCCTTCCGGTGGTCCCGGTACAATACCGGTGACCCCGAAACTTGTCCCGATGGCCGAAATAGCACTTCCTATATATAATTCTTTACCTCCGGACCATTCCGGAACTCCTTGTGACGTCCGGGATCTCATCCGGGACTCCGAACAACATTCGGGTTACTGCATATACATATCTTCACAACCCTAGCGTCACCGAACCTTAAGTGTGTAGACCCTACGGGTTCGGGAGACAGGCAGACATGACCGAGACGACTCTCCGGTCAATAACCAACAGCAGGATCTGGATACCCATGTTGGCTCCCACATGCTCCACGATGATCTCATCGGATGAACCACGATGTCGAGGATTCAAGCAACCCCGTATGCAATTCCCTTTGTCAATCGATATGTTACTTGCCCGAGATTCGATCGTCGGTATCCCAATACTTCGTTCAATCTCGTTACCGACAAGTCACTTTACTCGTACCGTAATGCATGATCCCGTGACCAGACACTTGGTTACTTTGAGCTCATTATGATGATGCATTACTGAGTGGGCCCAGTGATACCTGTCCGTCATACGGAGTGACAAATCCCAGTCTTGATCCATGTCAACCCAACAGATACTTTCGGAGATACCCGTAGTCTACCTTTATAGTCACCCAGTTACGTTGTGACGTTTGGTATACCCAAAGCACTCCTACGGTATCCGGGAGTTACACGATCTCATGGTCTAAGGAAAAGATACTTGACATTGGAAAAACTCTAGCAAACGAACTATACGATCTTTATGCTATGTTTAGGATTGGGTCTTGTCCATCACATCATTCTCCTAATGATGTGATCTCGTTATCAATGACATCCAATGTCCATAGTCAGGAAACCATGACTATCTGTTGATCAACGAGCTAGTCAACTAGAGGCTTACTAGGGACATGTTGGTGTCTGTTATTCACACATGTATTACGATTTCCGGATAACACAATTATAGCATGAATAAAGACAATTATCATGAACAAGGAAATATAATAATAATGCTTTTATTATTGCCTCTAGGGCATATTTCCAACAATGAAACCTTCGGGAACGTGATTTTTTGAACGAACGTGATCCAAAGGACTTGGACCCTACGTCAAGAAAGCAACCAGGAAGGCACGAGGTAGCGGGCGCGCCTACCTCCCCACCTCAGGTGCGCCCTCCACCCTCGTGGGGCCCATGTTGCTCCACCGACGTACTTCTTCCTCCTATATATACCTACGTACCCCCAAACTACTAGATACGGAGCCAAAAAGCTAATTCCACCGCCGCAACCTTCTATACCCGTGAGATCCCATCTTGGGGCCTTTTCCGGAGCTCCGCCGGAGGGGGCATCGATCACGGAGGGCTTCTACATCAACACCATAGCCTCTCCGATGATGTGTGAGTAGTTTACCTCAGACCTTCGGGTCAATAGTTATTAGCTAGATGGCTTCTTCTCTCTCTTTGGATCTCAATACAAAGTTCTCCACGATTCTCGTGGAGATCTATTCGATGTAATCTTATTTTGCGGTGTGTTTGTTGAGACCGATGAATTGTGGGTTTATGATCAAGTTTATCTATGAACAATATTTGAATCTTCTCTGAATTCTTTTATGTATGATTGGTTATCTTTGCAAGTCTCTTCGAATTATCAGTTTGGTTTGGCCTACTAGATTGATCTTTCTTGCAATGGGAGAAGTGCTTAGCTTTGGGTTCAATCTTGCGGTGTCCTTTCCCAGTGACAGTAGGGGCAACAAGGCACGTATTGTATTGTTTCCATCAAGGATAACAAGATGGGGTTTATATCATATTGCATGAGTTTATCCCTCTACATCATGTCATCTTACTTAAAGTGTTACTCTGTTCTTTTGGACTTAATACTCTAGATGCATGCTGGATAGCGGTCGATGTGTGGAGTAATAGTAGTAGATGCAGGCAGGAGTCGGTCTACTTGTCTCGGACGTGATGCCTATATACATGATCATACCTAGATATTCTCATAACTATGCTCAATTCTGTCAATTGCTCAATAGTAATTTGTTTACCCACCGTAATACTTACGCTCTCGAGAGAAGCCACTAGTGAAACCTATGGCCCCCGGGTCTATTTTCCATCATATTAATCTCCCGTTAACAAGCTATTTCTGGTGCCGTTTTATTTTGCTTTATTTACTTTGCATCTTTATCATAAAAATACCAAAAAACTTATCTTATCATATCTATCAGATCTCACTTTTGTAAGTGACCGTGAAGGGATTGACAACCCCTTTATTGCGTTGGTTGCGAGGATTTTATTTTTTGTGTAGGTGCGAGGGACTCGTGTGTGGCCTCCTACTGGATTGATACCTTGGTTCTCAAAAATTGAGGGAAATACTTACACTACTTTGCTGCATCACCCTTTCCTCTTCAAGGGAAAACCAACGCAGTGCTCAAGAGGTAGCAATATGTTTCTCATTTATGGAGGTGACAAAGAGCTCATCGTAAATGGTCACATTGATGCAAGCTTTGACACTGATCCGGACGATTCTAAATCGCAAACCGGATACGTGTTTATATTAAACGGTGGAGCTGTCAGTTGGAGTAGTTCTAAACAGAGTGTCGTGGCGGGATCTACATGTGAAGCGGAGTACATTGCTGCTTCGGAAGCAGCAAATGAAGGAGTCTGGATGAAGGAGTTCATATCCGATCTAGGTGTCATACCTAGTGCATCGGGTCCAATGAAAATCTTTTGTGACAATACTGGTGCAATTGCCTTGGCAAATAAATCCACATTTCACAAGGGAACCAAGCACATCAAGAGACGCTTCAACTCCATCCGGGGTCAAGTCCAGGTGGGAGACATAGAGATTTGCAAGATACATACGGATCTGAATGTTGCAGACCCATTGACTAAGCCTCTTCCACGAGCAAAACATGATCAGCAACAAGGCTCCATGGGTGTTACAATCATTACTGTGTAATCTAGATTATTGACTCTAGTGCAAGTGGGAGACTGGAGGAAATATGCCCTAGAGGCAATAATAAAGTTATTATTTATTTCCTTATATCATGATAAATGTTTATTATTCATGTATTAACCGGAAACATAATACATGTGCGAATACATAGACAAACAGAGTGTCACTAGTATGCCTCTACTTGACTAGCTCGTTGATCAAAGATGGTTATGTTTCCTAGCCATAGACATGAGTTGTCATTTGATTAATGGGATCACATCATTAGGAGAATGATGTGATTGACTTGACCCATTCCGTTAGCTTAGCACTTGATCGTTTAGTATGTTGCTATTGCTTTCTTCATGACTTATACATGTTCCTATGACTATGATATTATGCAACTCCCGTTTACCGGAGGAACACTTTGTGTGCTACCAAATGTCACAACATAACTGGGTGATTATAAAGGTGCTCTACAGGTGTCTCCGAAGGTACTTGTTGAGTTGGTGTATTTCGTGTTGGGGAACGTACCAATAATTCAAAATTTTCCTACGTGTCACCAAGACCAATCTAGGAGATACTAGCAACGAGAGAGAGGGAGTGCATCTTCATACCCTTGAAGACCGCTAAGCGGAAGCGTTACAAGAACGCGGTTGGTGGAGTCGTACACGCAGCGATTCAGATCGCGGTCGATTCTGATCTAAGCTCCGAACAACGGCGCCTCCGCGTTCAACACACGTACAGCCCGGGGACGTCTCCTCCTTCTTGATCCAGCAAGGGGAGAGAAGTTGACGGAGAACTCTAGCAGCACGACGGCATGGTGGCGATGGAGCTCGTGGTTCTCCGGCAGGGCTTCTCCAAGCACTTCGAAAGAGGAGGAGGAGTTGGAGGAGGAGAGGGCCGCGCCAGGGAAGGGGGTGCGGCTGCCCTCTCTCTCCCTCACAATATATAGGGGGAAGGGGGTGGAGGAGGCGCCCTAGGGTTCCCTAGGGGAGGGGTGGCGGCCACAGGGGAAACCCTAGGTGGGTTTGGGCGCCCCCACCCCTAGGAAACTTGCCCCCAAGCCGGGAGGGGTGGCTGCCCTAGGGGAGGCGCCCCCACCTCTCCATGTTACGTGATAGGGGGTGGGAGGGGCGCACAGCCCCTTAGTGGGCTGATGTGCCCCCTCCCCTTGGCCCATAAGGCCCCCAACGCTTGCCGGGGCCTCCAAAACACCTTTCGGTCACGCTGGTCGTCACCTGGTACTCCCAGAACAATTCCGGACTCCAATACCCTTCGTCCAATATATCGATCTTCACCTCCGGACCATTCCGGAGTTCCTCGTCATGTCCGGGATCTCATCTGGGACTCCGAACAACCTTCGGTAACCACGTACTATTTCCCATAACAACTCTAGCGTCACCGAACCTTAAGTGTGTAGACCCTACGAGTTCGGGAACCATGCAGACATGACCGAGACGTTCTCCGACCAATAACCAACAGCGGGATCTGGATACCCATGTTGGCTCCCACATGCTCCACGATGATCTCATCAGATGAACCACGATGTCGGGGATTCAATCAATCCCGTATACAATTCCCTTTGTCAATGGGTATGTTACTTGCCCGAGATTCAATCGTCGGTATCCCAATACCTCGTTCAATCTCGTTACTGGCAAGTCACTTTACTCGTTCCATAACGCATGATCCCGTGGCTAACTCCTTAGTCACATTGAGCTCATTATGATGATGCATTACCGAGTGGGCCCAGAGATACCTCTCCGTCATACGGAGTGACAAATCCCAGTCTCGATTCGTGCCAACCCAACAGACACTTTCGGAGATACCTGTAGTGCACCTTTATAGCCACCCAGTTACGTTGTGACGTTTGGTACACCCAAAGCATTCCTACGGTATCCGGGAGTTGCACAATCTCATGGTCTAAGGAAATGATACTTGACATTAGAAAAGCTCTAGCAAACGAACTACACGATCTTGTGCTATGCTCAGGATTGGGTCTTGTCCATCACATCATTATCCTAATGATGTGATCCCGTTATCAATGACATCCAATGTCCATGGTCAGGAAACCATAACCATCTATTGATCAATGAGCTAGTCAACTAGAGGCTTACTAGGGACATGTTGTGGTCTATGTATTCACACATGTATTACGGTTTCCAGTTAATACAATTATAGCATGAACAATAGACAATTATCATGAACAAGGAAATACAATAATAACCATTTTATTATTGCCTCTATAGCATATTTCCAACAGTCTCCCACTTGCACTAGAGTCAATAATCTAGTTCACATCACTATGTGATTATAATGAATCCAACACCCATGGGGTTTGTTCATATCTCGCTTGTGAGAGAGGTTTATTAGTCAATGGGTCTGAACCTTTCAGATCCATGTGTGCTTTACAAATCTCCATGTCATCTTGTAGATGCAGCTACCACGCGCTACCTTGAGCTATTCCAAATAACTGCTCTACTATACAAATCCAGTTTACTACTCAGAGTCATCTGAATTAGTGTCAAAGTTTGCATCGACGTAACCCTTTACGACGAACTCTTTTACCACCTCCATAATCAAGAAAATCCCTTAGTCCACTAGTTACTAAGGATAAGTTCGACCGCTGTCATGTGATCCATTCCTGGATCACTCCTGTACCCCTTGACTGACTCATGGCAAGGCACACTTCAGTTGCGGTACACAGCATAGCATACTGTAGAGCCTACGTCTAAAGCATAGGGGACGACCTTCATCCTTTCTCTCTCTTCTGCCGTGGTCAGGTCTTGAGTCTTACTCAATACTCACACCTTGTAACACAGCCAAGAACTCCTTCTTTGCTTATTTTGAACTCCTTCAAAATCTTGTCACGGTATGTATACATTTGAAAGTACTATTAAGCATTTTTGATCTATCCTTATAGATCTTGATGCTCAATGTTCAAGTAGCTTAATCCAGGTTTTCCATTGAAAAACACTTTTCAAATAACCTTGTATGCTTTCCAGAAATTCTACATCATTTCTGATCAACAATATGTTAACAACATATACTCATCAAAAATTCTATAGTGCTCCCACTCACTTCTTTGGAAATACAAGTTTCTCATAAACTTTGTATAAACCCAAAATCTTTGATCATCTCATCAAAGTGCACATTCCAACTCCGAGATGCTTACTCCAATCCTTAGAAGGATTGCTGGAGCTTTGCGTACTTGTTAGCATCTTTCAGGATTGAAAAAACCTTCTAGTTGTATTACATACAACCTTTCCTCAAGAAAATCGTCGAGGAAACAATGTTTTGACATCCTATCTGCAAGATTTCATAAATAATGAAGTAACTGCTAACATAATTCCAACAGACTCTCAGCATCGCTACGAGTGAGAAAGTCTCGTCGTAGTCAACTCCTTGAACTTGTCGGAAAACATCTTAACGACAAGTCGAGCTTTCTTAATGGTGACACTTACCATCATTGTCCGTCTTCCTTTTAAAATCCATCTACACCCAACAGCCTTACGACCATCAAGTAGTTCTTTCAAAGTCTATACTTTGTTTTATACATGGATCCTCTCTCGGATTTTATGGCCTCGAGCCATTCATCAGAATCCGGGCCCACCATCGCTTCTCCATAGCTCGTAGGTTCATTGTTGTCTAACAACATGACTTCCAAGACAGGATTACGTACCTCTCTGAAGTAGTACGCATCCTTGTTGACCTATGAGGTTTGGTAGTGACTTGATCCGAAGTTTCATGATCACTATCATAAGCTTCCACTTCAATTGGTGTAGGTGCCACAGGAACAACTTCCTGTGCCCTGCTACAAACTAGTTGAAGTGACGGTTCAATAACCTCATCAAGTCTCCATCATCCTCCCACTCAATTCTTTCGAGAGAAACTTTTCCTCGAGAAAGGACCCGTTTCTAGAAACAATCACTTTTGCTTC
This sequence comes from Triticum urartu, assembly GCF_003073215.2. NCBI lineage: Eukaryota > Viridiplantae > Streptophyta > Magnoliopsida > Poales > Poaceae > Triticum > Triticum urartu. The sequence goes on along the minus strand of NC_053025.1, from coordinate 513,421,095 downwards.
CAGATCTGAAATAGGAGGTATACCCAACTGTTTTGGGTATTCTATGAAGATGCATTTATCCGCTTTGGGTTCGAGCTTATCAGCCTGAAACTTTTTCACATAAGCGTCACAGCCCCAAACTTTTAAGAAACGACAGCTTAGGTTTTTCTAAACCATAGTTCATATGGTGTCGTCTCAACGGAATTTCCTGGTGCCCTATTTAAAGTGAATGCGGTTGTCTCTAATGCCTAACCCATAAATGATAGTGGTAATTCGATAAGAGACATCATGGTATGCACCATATCCAATAGGGTGCAGTTATGATGTTCGGACACACCATCACACTATGGTGTTCCAGGCGGTATTAGTTGTGAAACAATTTCCACATGTCTTAATTGTGTGCCAAACTCATAACTCAGATATTCATTTCTATGATCATATCATAGACATTTTATCCTCTTGTCACGACGATCTTCAACTTCACTCTAAAATTACTTAAACCTTTTAGTAATTCAGACTTGTGTTTCGTCAAGTAAATATACTCAGCATCTACTCAAATCATCTGTGAAGTAAGAACATAACGATATCCACTGCTTGCCTCAGCACTCATTGGACCGCACACATCAAAATGTATTACTTCCAACAAGTTGCTTTCTTGTTCCATCTTACTGAAAACGAGGTCTTTCAGTCATCTTGCCCATGTGGTATGATTTGCATGTCTCAAGTGATTCAAAATCAAGTGAGTCCAAACGATCCATCTGTATGGATTTTCTTCATGCATATATATCTACCAATAGACATGGTTCGCATGTCTTAATATTTTCAAAAACGAGTGAGTCCAAAGATCCATCAACATGGAGCTTCTTCATGCATTTTATACCAACATGACTCAAATGGCAGTGCCACAAGTATGTGGTACTATCATTACTATCTTATATCTTTTGGCATGAACATGTGTATCACTACGATCGAGATTCAATAAACCATTCATTTTAGGTGCAAGACCATTGAAGGTATTATTCAAATAAATAGAGTAAACATTATTCTCCTTAAATGAATAACCGTATGGCGACAAACATAATCCAATCATGTCTATGCTCAACGCAAACACCAAATAACAATTATTTCGGTTTAACACCAGTCCCGATGGTAGAGGGAGCGTGTGATGTTTGATCACATCAACCTTGGAAACACTTCCAACACATATCGTCATCTCACCTTTAGCTAGTCTCTGCAGCCTTTTATTTTGAGTAACTAACACTTAGCAACCGAACCGGTATTTATTACCCTGGTGCTACTAGGAGTACTAGTTAAGTACACAATAATATAATGTATATTCAAAATACTTCTGTCGACCTTGCCAGCCTTCTCATCTACCAAGTATCTACGGTAGTTCTGCTTCAGTGACCGTTCCCCTCATTACAGAAGCATTTAGTCTCGGGTTTGGGTTCAACCTTGGGTTTCTTCACTAAAGCAGCAACTGATTTGCCGTTTCATGAAGTATTCCTTCTTTCCCTTGCCCTTCTTGAAACTAGTGGTTTAACCATCAACAATTGATGCTCCTACTTGATTTCTACTTTCGCGGTGTCAAACATCGCGAGTTGCTCAAGGATCATCATGCCTATCCCTGATATGTCATAGTCCATCACGAAGCTCCAATAGCTTGGTGGCAGTGACTATGGAGAACCATCAATATCTCATCTGGAAGATTAACTTCCACTCGATTCAAGCGATTGTAGTACTCAAACAATCTGAGCACATGCTCAACGATTGAGCTTTTCTCCCTTAGTTTGCGGGCTTAAGAAACTTGTCAGAGGTCTCATACCTCTTGACGTGGGCACTAGTCTGAAATCCCAATTTCAGTCTTTGGAACATCTCATATGTTCGGCGACGTTTCAAAAACGTCTTTGGTGCCACAATTCCAAACCATTAGCATTACGCACCGGACTATCACGTATTCATCAAAACGTGTATGTCAGATGTTTCCCAACATCTACAGACGACGCTTGAGGTTCAGCACACTGAGCGGTGCATTAAGGACATAATCCTTCTGTGCAGCAATGAGGACAATCCTCAGTTTACGGTCCCAGTCCGCATAATTGCTACTGTCAACTCTCAACTAAATTTTCTCTAGGAACATATCTAAAATAGTAGAACCAAAGCGTGAGCTACGACATAATTTGCAAAGACCTTTTGACTATGTTCATGATAATTAAGTTCATCTAATCAAATTATTCAATGAACTCCCACTTAGATAGACATCCCTCTAGTCATTTAAGTGATACATGATCCGAGTCAACTAGGCCGTGTCCGATCATCACGTGAGACGGACTAGTCATCATCGGTGAACATCTTCATGACCATATCTTCTATACGACTCATGTTCGACCTTTCGGTCTTCCGTGTTCCGAGGCCATGTATATACATGCTAGGCTCGTCAAGTCAACCTAAGTGTGTTGCGTGTGTAAATCTGGCTTACACCCGTTGTATGCGAACGTTAGAATCTATCACACCCAATCATCACATGGTGCTTCGAAACAACGAACCTTCGCAACGGTGCACAGTTAGGGGGAACACTTTCTTGAAATTTTAGTGAGGGATCATCTTATTTATGCTACCATCGTTCTAAGCAAATAAGATGTAAACATGACAAACATCACATGCAAATCATAAAGTGACATGATATGGCCAATATCATCTTGCGCCTTTGATCTCCATCTTCGAGGTGCGGCATGAACACCATCGTCACCGGCATGACACCATGATCTCCATCATCGTGTCTTCATGAAGTTGCCTCGCCAACTATTACTTCTACTACTATGACTAACGGTTAGCAATAAAGTAAAGTAATTACATGGCGTTTTCATTGACACGCAGGTCATAAATAAATTAAGACAACTCCTATGGCTCCTGCCGGTTGTCATACTCATCGACATGCAAGTCGTGATTCCTATTACAAGAACATGATCAATCTCATACATCACATATATCATTCATCACATCCTTTTGGCCATATCACATCACATAGCAAACCCTGCAAAAACAAGTTAGACGTTCTCTAATTGTTGTTGCATGTTTTACGTGGCTGCTATGGGTTTCTAGCAAGAACGTTTCTTACCTACGCAAAACCACAACGGTGATATGCCAATTGCTATTTACCCTTCATAAGGACCCTTTTCATCGAATCCGATCCGAGTAAAGTGGGAGAGACAGACACCCGCCAGCCACCTTATGCATCAAGTGCATGTCAGTCGGTGGAACCAGTCTCACGTAAGCGTACGTGTAAGGTTGGTCCGGGCCGCTTCATCCCACAATGTCGCCGGATCAAGATAAGACTAGTAACGGTAAGCAAATTGAACAAATCATCGCCCACAACTACTTTGTGTTCTACTCGTGCATAGAATCTACGCATAGACCTAGCTCATGATGCCATTGTTGGGGAACGTAGCAATAATTCAAAATTTTCCTACGTGTCACCAAGATCAATCTAGGAGATACTAGCAACAAGAGAGAGGGAGTGCATCTTCATACCCTTGAAGATCGCTAAGCGGAAGCGTTACAAGAACGCGGTTGGTGGAGTCGTACACGCAGCGATTCAGATCGCGGTCGATTCCGATCTAAGCTCCGAACAACGGCGCCTCCGCGTTCAACACACGTACAGCCCGGGGACGTCTCCTCCTTCTTGATCCAGCAAGGGGAAAGGAGAAGTTGAGGGAGAACTCTAGCAGCACGACGGCATGGTGGCGATGGAGCTCGTGGTTCTCCGGCAGGGCTTCGCCAAGCACTTCGAAAGAGGAGGAGGAGTTGGAGGAGGAGAGGGCTGCGCCAGGAAAGGGGGTGCGGCTGCCCTCTCTCTCCCTCACTATATATAGGGGGAAGGGGGTGGAGGAGGCGCCCTAGGGTTCCCTAGGGGAGGGGTGGCGGCCACAGGGGAAACCCTAGATGAGTTTGGGCCCCCCCACCCCTAGGAAACTTGCCCCCAAGCCGGGAGGGGTGGCTGCCCTAGGGGAGGCACCCCCACCTCTCCATGTTACCTGAGATGGGGTGGGAGGGGCGCACAGCCCCTTAGTGGGCTGATGTGCCCCCTCCCCTTGGCCCATAAGGCCCCCAACGCTTGTCGGGGCCTTCGAAACACCTTTCGGTCACGCTAGTCATAACCCGATACTCCCAGAACAATTTCGGACTCCAATACCCTTCGTCCAATATATCGATCTTCACCTCCGGACCATTCTGGAGTTCCTGGTCATGTCTGGGATCTCATCCGGGACTCCGAACAACCTTTGGTAACCACATACTATTTCCCATAACAACTCTAGTGTCATCGAACCTTAAGTGTGTAGACCCTACGGGTTCGGGAACCATGCAGACATGACCGAGACGTTCTCCGGCCAATAACCAACAGCGGGATCTGGATACCCATGTTGGCTCCCACATGTTCCATGATGATCTCATCGGATGAACCACGATGTCGGGGATTCAATCAATCCCGTATACAATTCCCTTTGTCAATCGGTATGTTACTTGCCTGAGATTCGATCGTCGGTATCCCAATACCTCGTTCAATTTCGTTACTGGCAAGTCACTTTACTCATTCCGTAACGCATGATCCCGCGTCTAACTCCTTAGTCACATTGAGCTCATTATGATGATGCATTACCGAGTGGGCCCAGAGATACCTCTCGGTCATATGGAGTGACAAATCCCAGTCTCGATTCGTGCCAACCCAACAGACACTTTCGGAGATACCTGTAGTGCACCTTTATAGCCACCCAGTTACGTTGTGATGTTTGGTACACCCAAAGCATTCCTACGGTATCCGGGAGTTGCACAATCTCATGGTCTAAGGAAATGATACTTGACATTAGAAAAGCTCTAGCAAACGAACTACACGATCTTGTGCTATGCTCAGGATTGGGTCTTGTCCATCACATCATTCTCCTAATGATGTGATCCCGTTATCAATGACATCCAATGTCCATGGTCAGGAAACCATAACCATCTATTGATCAACGAGCTAGTCAACTAGAGGCTTACTAGGGACATGTTGTGGTCTATGTATTCACACATGTATTACGGTTTCCAGTTAATACAATTATAGCATGAACAATAGGCAATTATCATGAACAAGGAAATACAATAATAACCATTTTATTATTGCCTCTAGGGCATATTTCCAACATTTCGAGATTAGGATTTGTCACTCCGATTGTCGGAGAGATATCTCTGGGCCCTCTCGGTAATGCAGACCACTATAAGCCTTGCAAGCAATGTGACTAATGAGTTAGTTGCGGGATGATGCATTACAGAACGAGTAAAGAGACTTGCCGGTAACGAGATTGAACTAGGTATTGAGATACCGACGATCGAATCTCGGGCAAGTAACATACCGATGACAAAGGGAACAACGTATGTTGTTATGCAGTTTGACCGATAAAGATCTTCGTAGAATATGTAGGAGCCAATATGAGCATCCAGGTTCTGCTATTTGTTATTGACCGGAGACGTGTCTCGATCATGTCTACATAGTTCTCGAACCCATAGGGTCCGCACGCTTAAAGTTTGGTGACGATCGGTATTATGAGTTTTTGTGTTTTGATGTACCGAAGGTAGTTCGGAGTCCCGGATATGATCACGGACATGACGAGGAGTCTCGAAATGGTCGAGACGTAAATATCGATATATTGGACGACTATATTCGGACACCGGAAGTGTTTCGAGTGGTTTCGGATAAAAACCGGAGTACCGGGGGGTTTCCGGAACCCCCCGGGGAGTTAATTGGGCCTCATGGGCGGCGGCCAGGGCAGCCGCGCGCCCCTCTCCCTCTAGTTCGAATTGGACAAGGAGGGGGCGCCCCCTTTTTCCTTCTCCTCCTCTCTCCCTTCCTTCCCTCTCCTACTCCAACAAGGAAAAGGAGGAGTCCTACTCCCGGTGGGAGTAGGACTCCCCCCTGGCGCGCCCTCCTCCTGGCCGGCCGCCTTCCCCCCTTGCTCCTTTATATACGGGGGCAGGGGGCACCCTAGAACACACAAGTTGATCTGTTGATCTATTCTAGCCGTGTGCGGTGCCCCCCTCCACCATATTCTACCTCGGTTATATCGTAGTGGTGCTTAGGCGAAGCCCTGCGTCGGTAGCAACATCATCACCGTCATCACGCCGTCGTGCTGACGGAACTCCCCCGTGAAGCTCTGCTGGATCGGAGTTCGTGGGACGTCATCGAGCTGAACGTGTGCTGAACTCGGAGGTGCCGTACGTTCGGTACTTGGATCGGTCGGATCGTGAAGACGCACGACTACATCAACTGCGTTGTGCTAACGCTTCCGCTTTCGGTCTACGAGGGTACGTGGACACACTCTCCCCTCTCGTTGCTATGCATCACCATGATCCTGAGTGTGCGTAGGATTTTTTTTTGAAATTACTGTGTTCCCCAACAGTGGCCGCGATGGCGAGGCAAGTGACGACGGTGCAGCTAGCTAAGGGAGGGGATCAGAGCACTGGGAGAGAGGGGAGGCACGGGGCTTACAGCGGGGGCCAGCAGGGAGCCGAAGTGAGCTGGGGGCGGCGGGATGGTGTGGATCGACGGCGAGATGCCGCATCGGTGTCAAGGGAGACGGGGGCGAAGGTGACAACGAGGTGGCTCCCCGGCTCCGTTCCCGCAGCGTAGTAGAAGGAGAAGAACCAGCTGGAGCTCGTGGACATGCCGACTTGGCGCGGGGAGGCCGGTGGTCACGCCTACGGCGGCGGCATTCGCGACGGCAGCGCTAGCGATCTCGGGCGTGTGGGAGAGGGGCGAGGAGAGGGGGGTCTGGAGGGCAGCTAGGGTTCGATCGGGGCATGGGTGCCCTTGTAGGTTGACGGGGGCGATGGGGAATGGTCGCGGATGGCCGACGCGTGGAGCATCGGCGCCGTCAACGTGCGCGCTGCGTCCATCGCGCCCCTGGTGAGCAGGGAAAGGAGATGATGCGGCGGTGGGCTGGGCCGCGGGGTATTGCCAATGCCTATCCACGGTCTCGAGAGGAGTAATGACGGCATTAATTACGAAAGAAAGATGAGTGTCGCGGGCTGGGACACATGAAAGACTGGGTGTCTGACAACTACAATTCATAGGACACCACAACTACAATTAAAAAACAAAATGTATGGTACTCTAACATTTTTTAGACAATTGTATATTTTCATACAAATTATATAGAATTTGCATTTTTTCATGAGAAACTTCCAATCTATTTACCTTTAATCATGACAGTACAAAAAATAACAGAGGTAATAAAAACTACAACCATGTTCGTGGACAACCTAGTGACGACTATAAGCACTGGAGCGAGCCGAAGGCATGCTGCCGTCATCGCCCCTCCCTTACTGGAGCCGGGCAAACTTTGTTGTAGTAAAAAATCGGGAAATCATCATGCTAAAGCCTCATAGGACCAGCGCACCAGAGCAACAACCATCGCTGATGAAGAAAGTCATAGATCAGAAGGATCAAACTTGTATACACTCAAACGAAAACGTACAAAGACCGGATCCAACAGATCCACTGAAGACCAGGACCGATCGAATCATGTGAGATTCAATGGAGACACACCTTCGCGCATCCTTCGATGATGCTAGAAGCACCATCGGGACGAGGATAAAACATGGGACATCGCCGCCGCCGCCGCACAGCCCCAATCAAGATGTTGAATTTGCATGTATTTGTTCATGTTATACTCAGCGTTCAATCAGGAAAACTCTAACATCTCTCAACATGTAAAAAAATTGTATCTAATGTCGATGGTTTGGTCTTCCCTCTCATATGAACACTTTTACACACACGCGCACCCCATCGCCCCTACACGCACGCAAACACACCATAAGAAAATGGAAAAGAACGAGCAAGCTGAAGAGAGCTCCTGCTCGACGCTCATGAGCGTCAAAATGAAGACCGTTCGCTAAAGGATTCGCGGAAACGGGCCAACCCATTAACAAGCGAGAAGCAAACATAATAAAAATGTCACGAAAAATTCCAGCGATAGATACATTCAAACCCGCAACCTAACGCTAGATAGTCGCATCGCCAACCGCTGCAGCTAGCAATTGAGACTGTCTTAAAATACAATGCTAGACTAAAAGTACTATGTACAGAAGCAGGCCCATTTTTTAATCTTCCTTAAAAAATGAATAATGTTTTTTTTGGAACAAATACCAAAATTCAAACAAACTTTTGAAACCTGTTTTTTTAAACATGAACAAAATTTTGAAAACCCGTACATTTATTGAATTTCTATATATATATGATGAGCAAGTTTCAAATATGCAATTGGACATTTTGTAATGTACGCTGAACAATTTTTAACAATGCAGTGCATATTTTTGTGATATATGCTGAACAATATTTAAAACCCATTGAAAATGTTGGTGGTATACGATGATTATTTTATATACATTGAACATTTTTGTAATATACGATGTACTATTTTTAACTACACATTGAACAATTTTGTGATATATGTTGAGCATACATTTAAACACACATTGAACATTTTGTGATATACACTGAACAATTGAAATTGTGACCAAATTTTCGAAAGAGAACAAAATTTGAAAAACCATGATTTTTTTTTTGAAACCATGAACAAGATTTCATTACATTTTCTTGAGACAAAGTACAAAAATAAAAAATAAAAACGAAAAATGATAAGATCAAAGAAAAGGAAAAAAGAAAACAAATTGAAACATAAACTGAAAAAGAAAGAAAAAAGAAAACAGGAAAAAAGAAAAAAATCGGCAAAAGAAAAAAATGTTTCAGGGAACCTACTAGGAGGTTCCCAAAACATGGTGCTCGCTCGAAGTGGGCCAGCCCTTCGCTTCAACGAAACAGTGACGATCGGACGCAGATGGGCGTCATATAGGATCCTAAGCTGAAATCGTTCATGTAGACTACGCCACAGAGAACAAACCAGGTGAGGTGACCAATCCTGTAAGGCCCATAATAATGGAAAACATCAGGCCCAAAAAGTATAATAATTGACTTAAAACGAAGAAGTCAACTGAAATAACTTAATCACTAATTAAGGGGTATCCACTGCAAAGCTCACCCCCACCCCCTTGGACATGGATCGTCTGATGTATTGCAACGTGCGTCAGTGACCCAACTGCACACTATATAGTATGTCAGGGGAGTTGTACCGCACCTCCTCCGATGGTGATAAGATTAGTGATCTTTGGTGAGATTTATTCCCATGAGAGGCGGGTGGATTTGTTTGTGCTTTTTTCAACAGATTTGATTTTCCAAAACAATTTATCTCAAACCGGGCATCTTAATCATAATTGTTTTCACCGTTATGTTTCTCACGTCAACATCTTTGAAACTAGATCTTATATTAATAGGTTTCAATGATTCTTTTTGTTGTTGAAAATCTGTGCTTCAAAACTATTTAAAAATTGTACTGACCCCTACTTGAAAATTGTACTAACTATACTTTACTTTTGTGGAAACACATTTTATGCTTTAACGTGAGAAGCACACACACGTGCGGAAGCACAAAATCAGCTTCCTCAAAAAGTGAAGCACAAGTGTGCTTTCATGTAAAGCACCATGTATTTACGCGAAAGCACACCTGTGTTTCATTTTTAGGAAGCATGGTGCTTTCACGTTAGAAGTATAACTGTGCTTCATACAAAAATACATATGTGCATCATGCTTTGGAAACTTTCACGCGAAAAACACAACTATGCCTCACTCATTGTGCCCTCACATACCTAATAGATAAGAACCTAGAAAACCAAACAAAAAACCAAGATACTCCTTTTAAAAAAAGTTAATGGGCTAAGCGCCCAGCAGTTGATACGCTGCGCGTTGAGACACACCACATGGTGCGCCGGGGCACTCCGGCGGTACTAGCAAAAGTGCTCCTGCAGAGGGAAAAGAATTCTATGAGACCAGGTCTCACGCGAGACCTATCCTGATGGATGACACATGACATTCACAAATCACCAATCACCCCTCACCCCTCACTTAAAATCAGAGGGGAGAGAGATTAGATGTTTTATGATTTGTGAATGCCACGTGTCATTCATCAGGACGGGTCTCACCTGCTAACCGTGAAACCTGGTCTCATATAATTTTTTCCCCTGCGAAGGTTACCCTCCAACTAGTTGCTCCGGAAGCCGACACATATCTCGACGTAAGGAACAGACGGTCACAAGATCAACTGATTTTTTTTAGAAAAGAAGGACGTATCCCGGCCTCTGCATCTGGACGATGCATTCATCCATATTATTAATTATTTACAAAGACCATACAAGATGATACATCAATAAGCCTGAAGCCATCATCTTGGCAACACCGTTGCTATTCCTATCCCCATGATGAAGGCGTGCCGAATGTCCGGGCCTAATACCAAACAGACATCGCAACAAAGCCTAACATCTAAAGCCGGGTGTCCCATCAAAGCCACTACCTGGATTGGGTCTCACACCGGTCTGGCATACTCCCATTGAGCACCGCACGCTACAAGGGCCGTCACCTCCATCTTCACTCGGTCCATCCGCAGAGTATAACTGATGCACCAACCTTGCCAGGCCTCTCTGCCATCAACGCCACCATGACGCCAGACAGCTTCCTCCTCCTGCGCGAGTCCATCTCCTCGCATCAGACGTCGAGACTCCACAGCGCCACGCCGCTGAGAACCGCCACCATCAATGTGGAAGATGAAGCATCGCTCCACCAAAGACTCCGTCCTCCGGTCCATCGAGCCCGTGTGCACCTCCAAAAATGACGCCCGCAAGGGGAAAACGACACCAGAGAGCCGCCGTCATCCGATCTACTGATTTAGGGTTTCCCCCGGAGGTAGCAGAGAGTGGCCTTGAACTTGTCCACGGCAATGCCTTCAGGAAGGGAACGACGCAGGCAGCGTCACCATCGCCGGCCTTGGAAATAGCCAATAGCAGGTTTTCACCCAGATTTGATCGAAGACCTCCATCTCTCGTGCACGGGCCACCGCCATCCCTGTCAGGATCTCAACGAAGACTCCAAGGAGTGGATCGGCGCCGCGTCGTCGTCGTCGTCGTTGTGGCCGCCGTCGCCGACCAAGGGTTTCCCCCGATCCCAAGAGCCCCACCATCCAATCACCGCCCACCACCCGGATCCGGCGAGCAAGGCCACACCGAAGCCCAAATCGAGCGGGATAAGGTGAAGGAGATGAAGCTGGCGCAGGTCGATCCAGATCTGGCGGCCGGCCGGCGGAATCACGGCCGCCATGAGATCCCACCACCGGGTCCTCGCCGCCCACGCAAGCCGAGGAAGACCGGCCACACACCCGCAGCCACCCTCCGTCAGGGAAGGCGCCGCCCACCTTGACCGCGGCCGCCGCCCCGGCACACTAAGCTCTTTGCGCGAGGAGCAGCCAGCCCTGCCGCCACCTTCCTCGATGCCGCGCAAGCTTGCCGGCGGCTATCTCTTGTGGCGGCGAGATCCGGAGGGAGGGGAAAGGGGGCCGGCAGCGCTAGGGTTGGGGCCGCCTGAGTCGCCCCAGAGGAGTGACCCTAGGGTTAGAACCGTCTATGCACGACGCCACATATTGCCAAGCAGCGCAAAGGACGTCCGCCGTCACGCACGTCCGACGCCTAGCTGTTCACCTGGTATTCGTTAATTCAAGTCCCGAGAAGAAGCTGAACTCGACGGAGAGGAAGTGGACGACAATATGGATAGCACGGATTGCACAGCACCCTACACTACAGATCCCGAAGGCAACAAATTAACTTCGGTTTTACTATGTACTCTAATCAAATCTGTTGAAAAAAGCACAAACACATTTCATCAGGAATTCAGGATGATGTTAATACGAGGTTGATCATCAACCCTCTAATTCTGAAGGGAAAGAGATCGCTCGAACTCGGCGTCCATGAGGACCCCCGCCATGACATGGACCACGGTCTCGTCCCTGACGATATCGACGCACTCCGACCGCACGCCGTTGACGACGAGAGCCCCGTCCACGTCCCTCCACGCGTGCACCTTCAGCCCGGACACGGAGTCCAGGTCCAGGAGCCGCGCCGTCCCGCGCAGAGCCACGTCCCCGGAGCGCAGGCGCAGAGGGACGGCGGAGAAGCCGAGCACGCGAGAGACGACGGCATAGGTGTCGTCGCTGGCCTTCAGCCCCACAGCGCTGTCGTTGTGCCGCAGCCCGAGGACGCGGCGGAACGACTCCGGCGAGGGCACGAAGGCGGTGAAGGCGAGGTCCCTCGGGAGCATGGACACCATCATGTCGCCGAACTCCCCCAGGCTCGCGCTCATCGCGCCGCAGTGAGCGGGAGGACCACGCGCGGTCGTGGATGCTGCGTGGATGCCGTGGCGCCGGCGGGATGGTGGAGAGGAGGCGGCGGGAAGGGAGGAGAGCAGGAGGACGACGGAGAGTAGGGTGACCGCGAAGGCGGCGGCGAGGCCGGCAAGGATTTTCCGTTGCTGCGAGAGCGCCCGTGGCCTGAGAGGGACGAGCATCCTCCTGCTCCCTGCCGCCATCATACTACTCATCTGCTGTGCTGTCTGATGAGTGGGGGGATTGCATTGGGGGCTGCACGCCGACATTGCGTCGCGTAGTGTAATTAGCCAGTGGTGCATGCGAGGTAGGCCGGCGTTGGGGTGGGCGCAGCGCGACCGTACATGATGGATCTGGCTTAGCCCCCGACGCGACGCTGGAAACTGAGCGCGATAACGTAAACCTTACTGCAAACTTTAGACGAGAAGAAGAAACGTGAAATGTTGGGCAGGTCAGCACACGATGGGAATGGGCTGGGTTTGCCGGCCCGGTCACTGACCCGACCCAAAAATTCAAGGCCAGTGGGTCATGTGGGTCGGTCTCAAACAAGATTTGTGTCACCAGAGCCGGCACTAGATGACCCACTCAGTCAATCGGGTCGGCCCACCTTATACTCTTATAATTTTTTTTGCAGGGAAACACTGAGAGCTTTATTTTATAAAAGCGTTCGCCGAACAGTCCGCCAACAAGCTATTGGTCAGGAAGCTAAGAAAAATGTCAATCCAACTTTCGGTAACGTCAATCGTGCAAGCATGCTTAGCACAGATATGAGCGGGACCGTTGGCTGATCTTACAACATGATGAAAATGAAAAGAATTGAAACTACCAGCAAGCTCTCCAATTTCTACTAAGATAGGAGCCCCAATCGATCGAGAATCATGGCGAGTGTTCCAGAGGTTGACTACCTCCAGACAGTCCGTCTCCAACACGACGTGTGAAAAACCTATCAGATTGGCGAAAATAACACCTTCTCGCACTGCCATCGCCTCCGCTATGAAAGGATCCGTAATTTCAGGGAGTGGTTTACTCCATGCCCCCAAGAAAAGAATCAAGGGAGCGAGCAACACCCCCAACTCCTTCTTTACCATCTTCACATTTGATTCCAGCATTCGTATTGATCGTGACGAAGCCTAGTTCAGGGGGTCGCCACCCATGACCTGGCATGACTAGGGCATGTCGCCGAGGTATATCCAAGAGAGCTAGAGTCTCCCTGGTGCGGTGAACAGACATCGCTGGATCCAGCTTGTCTTCCCCGTGCGTCAGTCTTTTCCTAGAATGCCAGATCGACCACATGACAGAGACTAAAATAGCTCGGTCTCTGGAAGTAAATTGTTCGCCACAAATAATATCCTTGGCCCAAGTTATTGGTTGCAGTATTGGCATCTGGAAATCAAATAGTTGCTCTACCTCCTCCCAGAAGCTTGCTGCATGTGCGCACCTCAAAAGTGCATGCTCCAAGTCCTCCTCATTGGCCATACATAGCTTACATAGGTTCTGCTGCCCTATGCGTCGATGTATCAGGGTACACTCATCGGGTAAAATACCCCTTAAAACTCGCCAGAAGAAAACTCTGACCTTGGGTAAAACATTGAGCTTCCATAGCGAATTCCACAGCTGTTGATTATCAATTATGGAACTGGTAGCCTGCCCTTCCTCTGGAGCTTGAAGCTCGTTGCGAGTCACTAGAGCTCGGTACGCTGACTTGACTGTGTAGTTGCCGGAAGCCTCATTTGCCCAAGCGAGAAAATCATCTCCACCTCCAGACCGCAGAGGTATATTCAGAATAGCTTGTGCATCTGAGGGTAAAAACGTGTCCCGAATTAGTTCCCTTCTCCATGACCAAGTGCTTGTATCAATCAGATCACTAACAAGTGAAACAAAGGTGTTTGTAGGACTGGCTAGGGGAACCATTGTAGCTGTTGACGGAATCCACTTATCATTCCAAATCGATATGCTGGATCCATCGCCTACCCGCTTGATAAGCCCAGTAGTTAACTCTTCCCTTCCCGCCATAATAGCTCTCCAAGTCGTCGAGGATGTGCTTGGAATTGTGGCATGCATAAAATCTATATCCGGGAAGTATTTACTCTTGAGCACTCTTGCATAAAAGGGTATTGGGATTAGTAATGAGGCGCCATCCTTGCTTACTCAGTAGTGCCAGATTAAAGAGGTGAAGGTCACGAAAACCCATACCCCCCTTGCATTTTGGTGTTGCTAGCTTCTGCCATGAGATCCAATGTAATGACCGCTTATCAATCAAGCTACTCCACCAAAATTTAGCCATGCAAGATGTGAGGCTTTTGGATACCTTCTTGGTCAACAAAAAGACACTCATGCTGTATGTGGGAATTGCTTGTATAATGGACTTCAGTAAAGTTTCTCACCCTGCATAAGCAAAGAGTCTCTCTGACCATCCCTGCATTTTACTCCTAGATCTTTCCTTTATATGCTCGAAGGTGCCGCTAGTTATTTTACCCACAACAGTTGGAAGACCCAGATATCGTTCGATGAACGCCTCAACATGGACGTCCAAAGCATTCTTGATAGCTTGTCTGCATGAAGCCGGTGTGTTTGGACTGAAGAAAATAGCACTTTTCTCTCTGTTTACACGCTGGCCTGGAGCAGAACCATATATTTGAAGTATGTTATTCAGCCTAGCCGCACTTAGATCTTCTGCTTTCATAAAAATAAGGCTGTCATCCGCGAAGAGCAGGTGATTGACCCATGGGGCTCTGAAATTGACTCTGATTCCTCTATCAATGGTGCCATAATATTTGAGTAAGCATGAAAAACCTTCTGCACATATGAGGAACAAAAATGGTGACATGGGGCATCCCTGTCTCAATCCACGAGAGGGACTGAAAAAAGGCAAGAGCTCCCCATTTACACGAACAGCAAAGCGAACCGAAGTTACGCACTTCATGATAAGTCTAACAAGATCAATGCCAAAACCAAACTTGAGTAAGATAGCTTCAAGAAAGCTCCATTCGACACGATCATAGGCCTTCATCATATCAAGTTTGATTGCGCAAGTATAATTTTTCCCCTTCTTCCTTCTCCGCATAGCATGGACACTCTCAAACGCGACTAGCACGTTATCAGTAATTAGGCGTCCGGGGATAAAAGCACTTTGTTCTTCACTAATTATCTCATCCAAAAAATCCCTGATTTTATTTGTAATGGCCTTGGCTGTCAATTTATACAGAACTGGGCAAAGGGAAATTGGCCGATACTGCGAGATAGACTGTGGGTTATGTACCTTTCGTATAAGTGTGATGGAAGTGTCATTTAAACCCACTGGCAACTCGCCTCCATTCAGAAAACCCAGAACAACATTTGTTACATCATCGCGAAGTAACTCCCAATGCTTCTGGAAAAAACCCGCAGTGAAGCCGTCCACACCCGGCGCCTTAGATGGCGCCATCTGGAAAAGGGCCTTGTGCACATCCTCTGGTTCAAATAGTTTGTCCAGGGAATCACTCATCACCGGAGTAATGCGCGTTGACACATAAGACAACAGCTCGCTGGTGTCTGATAGGCCCTGCGAGGTGTATAACTGTTGAAAGAAGTCCATTATCTCCACTCTATCTTCCTCAGCATTAGCGCACAATGAGCCATCGGTCCTTCTTAGGCCCGCTATCTTGTTAATCCTCTGTCGTTGTTTCGCTTGTGCTTGGAAATAACCTGAGTTCTGGTCACCGTCCCGTAGCCAAAGTACGGGAGATCGCTGACGAAGCCATATCTCTTCTTGGCGAAGAGCTTCCCGGAGTTTGAGAACCGTGCTCTTCTCCTCTTCTGACGGACCACGCCCAACAGATTGCCGGCGAAGATTATCCAGCTTTTGCTGGAGTTTTCAGACTATCTTTGCTAGACATCCAAACTCTTTCCTACCCCAAGGTTCGAGCTACCGTTGCATGGCACTCAGAGAGTCTACAACACCTTGTAAGTCAGGTGTTCGTTGCTGGCTAAGCCAACATGCGTTCACCACCTGCTCGTAATCCAAGTGTGTTTGCCAAACATTCTCATACCGAAAGGGTCTCACTCCCTTCTTGATGTATCGCCTCGCTGCTCCCGGAACACCAAGTGTACAAAACAGTGGTCCGACTCCGCCGCGCTAATATGGCGAACATTTGTATATCCGAATTGTTGCCTAAATTCCTCATTTACAAAGGCCCGATCAATCCATGCTTTGACATTTGCCACTCCTGCTTGACGGTTGTCCCAAGTGAAAGGAACTCCTGTCCATCCTAAGTCTTGGAGTGCACACTCATCGACCACTTCACGAAACACCCTCATCTGCCACTCTGGTCGCGCAGACCGGCTAAAATGTTCATCACCGTATAAAGTCTCCTTGAAGTCACCCATGCAAACCCATGTTGTATGGGGAAGTGCATTCAGGGTTCAGAGAAGATGACAACTGTGATGACGGTCCTGTACCCTTGGTGCACCATAAAAGCCAGTGAATCTCCACTCGAAGGAGTTTTGATCCTTTTTTCGCACCACAACATCAATGTGGCCGGCACCATAATTCTTGAGCTCAACAAAAACATCCTTGGACCACAACAATCCGATGCCTCCACTGAGACCGACTCTATTAACCACGAAACATCCATCAAAACCCAAAGTAAACTTTAGATTCTCCACCCTTGCTGCCCTAATCTTCGTTTCCATAACAAAGAGGAGGGAGGGCCCTTCTTGCTTCACCACACTGCGAAGCTCTCGAACTGCCTCAGGGTTCCCAAGCCCCCGACAGTTCCAACTTATAATGCTCATTGGGACAGCATTATACTCTTATATCTCACAACAGCTTCAATCTCCGTCGCGTCGACGTTGTCGTGGGACCCAATTTTGTGACGTAGTATTTCGTATAATTTCCGACAAATGCTCACGTGTATGAACAACAAAATTATCATGATTTGTTTCTATTAACCAGATTTTTTCTATCGACCTGTGGCCTCTCAAATTAACCTTGGAGCCCATAGGTGGCCGGGTCCAAGGCCAACTCCGGGCCGACCCATTCCATCTTCAAGGTCTGTCACGAGACAACCCGCGCTTTGGGAGGGTGAGGTTTTTCTCGAGAGTTTGCACGAACGAGATGTGTGTGCGATTTCCATGGCCCATATGAGGTTTGATGACCGTTTTTTTCGCCGCAATCCAAGGCGGATCCCTATTTGGTGCGTAGATAGCCAAATAGGATAGATCCTATTTGGCGCATAGGTAGCCAAATAGTGACCTAGTGTGTACGCCCCGCTCCCTGTCTGCGTGCACTTGAGTCGGCCCAGCTAGCTCCTTTCCTATCTTGAGAAGGTGTTAGAACCTTTCCAAACTGGTTTGTGTGTTCTTTCAGTCTTTCAGCCTTTTTTTCATATTCGTTCTTTCCTTTCTTTTTCCATTATAGTTTTTTTCTTCTATTTTTATCCTTTTATAATTTTTAAATATTTTCATGTTTTTATCTCATTTATCTTTTCCTTTTCTATTTCCTGTATCATTTTCATTTTGCGATCTCTTTAAAATTTCGGAAATATTTTTTGAAATCGTAAGCATTTTATGAAATCATGAACATTTCTCAAATTTGTAAACATTGTTTTTGAAATCATGAAAAAAAAAATATTTTCTAAACACTTTCTAAATCATGAACTTTTTCCGAATTTGCGAACATTTTTCACAAATTCATGTGTTCTTTTTGAAATTCTTAACGTTTCTTTCGAAACTCGTGAACATTTGTTTTTTGAGTCGGCAACCTTTTTCTGGCATTTGCGAATAATTTGTGAAATTCACAAAGATTGTTTTGTTTTCATGAACAGGTTTTAAAATGCAAGAACATTTTTCCAATTCATGATTTTTTTAATCAGCAAGCATTTTATGAAGCAATGAACCTTTGCAAAAATCCTGAGTTTTTTGAATTATGTGAAATTTCTTTAAAATTCATGAGCATTTTTTGATGCCAAAACATTTGTTCGAATCCAGCAACACTTTTTGAATGCGCTAACTTTTTTTCATAATCATGCCCTTTTTTATTTCTTGATTATTTTTTAAAAATCGTGAACATTTTTTGATATGCAGACATCTTTTAGAAATCACAAACATTTGTTGAATCCATGGACGTTTATGATTTCCCAAAATATCAAAATCATGAATACATTTTGAATTCATGACCATTTTATGATTTCTTAAACATTTTTCCATAATTCACAACTTTATTGAAAATTGGAAATTTTTTCAGATAAAAAATTATTTTAAATGAAAAAACAGAAAATAAAAATATAAGCAAAAAACGAAATGAAAAAATAGGGGGCCTCCCGGCCCTAAGTGGGCTTGGCCAAAAGGAATCGCGGGGGGCTAAATCCTATTCGGCGCCTTCAGCGCCCGCTATAGGTCTTTCTACTAATGGGCACATACCTCCCTTACCACGTTGGCCCGGCCCAGTTTTGACCTTTTTCTGTGTTTCTAAACTGCCAAAAAAGGCGCGAGAGCTGGGTCTCGAACCAGCGCCCGACGAGTTAATAGTAAGAGCCTCTTTAGCCGCGCCCCCAACAGGCTTCCCAGGACGGCTTTTTTCGCGCCGGCACCGAGAACACCCCGAGTCATGCCCCCAAGACGCCGAAATTCGTCGGCTCGGCCCGTTTTTGGGTCGGGCGATCCCAGGCCGAACCCAGCGCACTAGGGGTGCTTGGGGGCTCCGGCGGAAGGGCAAACCGTGTCTGGGCCACACTGTCAAGCGAAAAGACATCTTTGTGCATCTAGATTCGCCCCCTCCCCGCGCACGCCCTCCCGCCGCCTTGCCAATCCCAGCGCCGCCCACCGCCACCGCCACTAGATAGGCCATTCAACCCGCCGGAAAAGAGAAAGGGTTCAGCCGCGCCATCCTCCGTCGCCTATCTAGGCGAGTTTTCCGGCGCTCCGTCCGCGCAGGGCGGGATACCGATGGTTGTGCGCCAACCACGCCCACCAGGTGTTCCGCGATTTGTCTGCTCAGCTATGGACTCAGACGACGAGGAAGCGCTCACGTTGCTGCTGGAGGAGGAAGCCGATGCCGACGTCCAGGACGAAGAGCATCTCAAGGTCCTTGCCGCCCTGGCCGTCCTGCTCGCGAGCAATGCAAAGCCGTGATGAGGTGGCTCGGCGCCAGGCCGGCTGAAGGCAAAGAACCGGCATCGACTGAAAGGCTATTGCTTGCTCTACTCCGACTACTTCGCCGACGCTCCACTGCACGGCAACAAAGTATTTTGGTGCCGTTATCGGATGAGCTGAAAGCTCTTCCTTAGGATTATGAATTCCATCCGGGAGTTCGACAGCTACTTCAAATGCAAGAAGGATTGCACCGGTACACTTGGATTCACCTCACTCCTGATACGTCTCCAGCGTATCTATAATTTTTTATTGTTCCATGCTATATTATATCCTGTTTTGTACATTATTGGGCTTTATTATACACTTTTATATTATTTCTGGGACTAACCTATTAACCGAAGGCCCAACCCAGAATTTCTATTTTTTTGCCTATTTTAGAGTTTCGCAGAAAAAGAATATCAAACGGAGTCCAAACGGAATGAAACCTTCGGGAACATGATTTTCGGAACGAACATGATCCAGAGGACTTGGACCCTACGTCAAGAAAGCAACCAGGAAGGCACGAGGTAGGGGGGTGCACCTACCCCCGCCCCCCAGGCGCGCCCTCCACCCTCGTGGGGCCCATGTTGCTCCACCGACGTACTCCTTCCTCCTATATATACCTACGTACCCCAAACTACCAGATACGGAGCCAAAACCATAATTCCACCGCTGTAACTTTCTGTATCTGTGAGATCCCATCTTGGGGCCTTTTCCGGAGCTCTGCCAGAGGGGGCATCGATCACGGAGGGCTTCTACATCAACACCATAGCCTCTCCGATGAAGTGTGAGTAGTTTACTTCAGACCTCCGGGTCCATAGTTATTAGCTAGATGGCTTCGTCTCTCTTTTTGGATCTCAATACAAAGTTCGATGTAATCTTATTTTGCGGTGTGTTTGTTGAGACCGATGAATTGTGGGTTTATGATCAAATTTATCTATGAACAATATTTGAATCTTCTCTGAATTCTTTTATGTATGATTGGTTATCTTTGCAAGTCTCTTCGAATTATCAGTTTGGTTTGGCCTACTAGATTGATCTTTCTTGCAATGGGAGAAGTGCTTAGCTTTGGGTTCAATCTTGCGGTGTCCTTTCCCAGTGATAGTAGGGGCAGCAAGGCACGTATTGTATTATTGCCATCGAGGATAACAAGATGGGGTTTATTTCATGTTGCATGAGTTTATCCCTCTACATCATGTCATCTTGCTTAAAGCGTTACTCTGTTCTTTGAACTTAATACTCTAGATGCATGTTGGATAGCGGTCGATGTGTGGAGTAATAGTAGTAGATGCAGGCCCTGTTCAAGAATTCATCCGATTAACCAGTTAACTTGCCGATTAATCCCTACTCATAGGGTCCCCGAGTAGCCGATTACCCGCTAAATCGTCCGATTAATTGATTAAATGGCCGATTAACTTGCCGATTAGCCTATTAATCCCCTACTCACCGGCCGACCGAGTAGCTACCAGTTAACGATTTCCTCAACAATGGATGCAGGCAGGAGTCGGTCTACTTGTCTCAGACGTGATGCCTATATACATGATCATACCTAGATATTCTCATAACTATTCTCAATTCTGTCGATTGCTCAACAGTAATTTATTTACCCACCGTAAATAGCTATGCTCTCGAGAGAAGCCACTAGTGAAACCTATGGCCCCCGGGTCTATTCTCCATCATATTAATCTTCCTTCAACAAGCTATTTCATTTTCTGTTTATTTTGCTTTCTTTACTTTGCATCTTTATCATAAAAATACCAAAAATATTATCTTATTATATCTATCAGATCTCACTTTCGTAAGTGACCATGAAGGGATTGACAACCCCTTTATTGCGTTGGTTGCGAGGAGTTTATTTGTTTGTGTAGGTGCAAGGGACTCGTGCGTGGCGTCCTACTGGATTGATACCTTGGTTCTCAAAAACTGAGGGAAATACTTACGCTACTTTGCTGCATCATCCTTTCCTCTTCAAGGGAAAACCAACGCAGTGTTCAAGAGGTAGCAAGAAGGATTTTTGGCGCCGTTGCCGGGGAGGCTTACGCAAGGTCAAGTCAAGATTTGGACTCCCGACAACGAGCCATTTCTGGCGCCGTTGCCAGGGAGTCTACGCAAAAGTCAACACACCAAGTACCCATCACAAACCCTTATCTCCCGCATTACATTATTTGCCACTTGCCATTTGCCTCCTTTTTTCCTCTCCCCCACTTCACCCTTGTCGTTTTATTCGCCCTCTCTCTCCGTCCTCCTTCTCTTTCTCTATTTGTCGCTTTTTGCCCGTCTCTTGTTTGCTTGTGTGTTGGATTGCTTGCTTGTCACGATGGCTCAAGATAATACCAAATTGTGTGACTTTACTAATACCAACAACAATGATTTTATTAGCACTCCGATTGCTCCTCTTACCGATGCTGAATTTTGTGAAATTAATGTTGTTTTGTTGAATCTTGTCATGAAAGATCTGTTTTCCGGCCTTCCTAGTGAAGATGCCACTACCCATCTAAACAATTTTGTTGATTTGTGTGATATGCAAAATAAGAAATATGTGGACAATGATATTGTTAAAATGAAGCTATTTCCTTTTTTGCTTAGAGATCATGCTAAAGCGTGGTTTTGGTCTTTGCCTAAAAATAGTATTGATTCATGGAATAAGTGTAAAGATGCTTTTATCTCTAAGTATTTTCCTCCCGCTAAGATCATCTCTCTTAGAAATGATATTATGAATTTTAAGCAACTTGATCATGAACATGTTGCACAAGCTTGAGAGAGGATGAAATTAATGATACGTAATTGCCCTACACATGGTTTGAATTTATGGATGATCATACAAAATTTTTATGCCGGATTGAATTTTGCTTCTAGAAATCTTTTAGATTCGGTCGCGGGAGGCACTTTTATGGAAATCACTTTAGGAGAAGCTACTAAACTCCTAGATAATATTATGGTTAATTATTCTCAATGGCACACTAAATGATCTACTAATAGGAAAGTGCAATAGAAGAAATTAATGTGTTGAGTGGAAAGATGGATGAACTTATGAAATTATTTGCTAATAAAAGTGTTTCTTCTGATTCTAATGATATGCCTTTGTCTACTTTAATTGAGCATAATAATGAATCTATGGATGTGAATTTTGTTGGTAGGAATAATTTTGGTAACAACGCGTATAGAGGAAACTTTAATCCTAGGCCGTATCCTAGTAATTACTCTAATAATTATGGAAATTCCTACAACAATTCTTATGGAAATTTTAATAATATACCCTCTGATTTTGAATATAATATTAAAGAATTTATTACTTCACAAAAGAATTTCAATGCTTTGATTGAAGAAAAATTGCTTAAGGTTGATGAGTTGGCTAGGAGCGTTGATAGAATTTCTCTTGATATTGATTCTTTGAAACTTAGATCTATTCCACCTAAGCATGATATCAATGAGTCTCTCAAATCCATGAGAATTTCCATTGATGAGTGCAAAGAAAGAACCGCTAGGATGCGTGCTAAGAAAGATTGCTTTATAAAAGCGTGTCCTTCTAGTTTCCATGATAATAAAGATGAAGATCTAAAAGTTATTGATGAGCCCCCTATTAAATCTTTGTTTTGCAATATTAATCTTGATAATGATGGGACTGAATATGATCCACCTTTACCTAGAAGACGTTCCAAAAATTCAGAGTCTTTGGATCTTGATGCTAAAATTGTTAAAAGTGGGATTGAAGAAGTCAAAACTTTAAATATCAATGAACCCACTATTTTGGATTTCAAGAAATTTAATTATGATAATTGCTCTTTGATAGATTGTATTTCCTTGTTGCACTCCATGCTAAATTCTCCTCATGCTTATAGTCAAAATAAAGCCTTTACCAAACATATCGTTGATGCTTTGATGCAATCTTATGAAGAAAAACTTGAGCTGGAAGTTTCTATCCCTAGAAAACTTTATGATGAGTGGGAAACTACTATTAAAATTAAAATTAAAGATCATGAATGCTATGCTTTGTGTGATTTGGGTGCTAGTGTTTCCACGATTCCAAAGACTTTGTGTGATTCGCTAGGTTTCCGTGATTTTGATGATTGCTCTTTAAACTTGCACCTTGCGGATTCCACTATTAAGAAACCTATGGGAAGAATCAATGATGTTCTTATTGTTGCAAATAGGAATTATTTGCCCGTAGATTTTATTGTTCTTGACATAGATTGCAATCCTTCATGTCCTATTATTCTTGGTATACTTTTCCTTAGAACGATTGGTGCAATTATTGATATGAAGGAAGGGAATATTAGATTCCAATTTACATTAAGGAAAGGCATGGAACACTTCCCTTGAAATAAAATTAAATTAACATATGAATCTATTATGAGAGCCACTTATGGATTGCCTACCAAAGATGGCAATACCTAGATCTATCCTCGCTTTTATGCCTAGCTAGGGGCGTTAAACGATAGCGCTTGTTGGGAGGCAACCCAAATTTATTTTTATTCCTTTCTTTTTGCTCCTGTTTAGTAATAAATAATTTATCTAGACTATGTTTTGGTTGTGTTTTTTGTGTTATTTAGTGTCTGTGCCAAGTAAAACCATTGGGAAGACTTGGGGAAAGTCTTTTTATTCTTGCTGTAAAAAACAGAAACTTTAGCGCTCACGAGAATTGCTGTCATTTTTATTTGGAAAGTGCTATTTAGTTAATTATTATTGCAGATGATTAATAGATAAATTCCTCACGTCCAGAAATTTATTTTAGAATTTTTGGGGTTCCAGAACTTGCGTTAGCTACAGATTACTACAGACTATTCTGTTTTTGACAGATTCTGTTTTTCGTGTGTTGTTTGCTTATTTTGATGAATCTATGGCTAGTAAAATAGTTTATAAACCATAGAGAAGTTGGAATACAGTAGGTTTAACACCAATATAAATAAAGAATGAGTTCATTACAGTACCTTGAAGTGGTGTTTTGTTTTCTTTCGCTAACGGAGCTCATGAGATTTTCTACTTTAAGTTTTGTGTTGTGAAGTTTTCAAGTTTTGGGTAAAAGATTTGATGGATTATGGAACAAGGAGTGGCAAGAGCCTAAGCTTGGGGATTCCCATGGCACCACAATATAATATAAGGACACCTAAAATCCCAAGCTTGGGGATGCCCCAAAAGGCATCCCCTCTTTCGTCTACTTCCATCGGTAACTTTACTTGGAGCTATATTTTTATTTAGCACATGATATGTGTTTTGCTTGGAGCGTCTTGTGTTATTTGAGTGTTTATTTGTTAGTTTTCCACAATCATCCTTGCTGTACACACCTTTTGAGAGAGACACACATGATGTAGAAATTGTTAGAATACTCTATGTGCTTCACTTATATCTTTTGAGTTATATAGTTTTTGCTCTAGTGCTTCACTTATATCTTTTAGAGCACGGTGGTGGATTTGTTTTATAGAAACTATTGTTTCATGCTTCACTTAGATTATTTTGAGAGTCCTACAAAACAGCGTGGTAATTTGCTTTAATTATGTTAGGCATTCATGATTAATAAAAAAATTATGAGTGTTGAATACTATGAGAAGTTTGATACTTGATAATTGTTTTGAGATATGGAGTGTAAGTGCATCTAGTGCCACTCCTAGTTGGTTTTGGAGTATTGACGACAAACCTAGTTGAGGGACTAATGTGTTTGTGAGAATTGCAGGATAACACAGATAGAAGTCCCCCATTGATTCAGTTTTACTACCAGAGATGACCCCTAAAACTTTATGAAGACATTGAAGTCAAAAGTGGTATATGAAGATATTCACATTGAAGACTATGAAAAGAGAAGACATGATATGAAGCCTATGGAGCTCGAAGACTTAGATCTTTCGTAGTTCTTTTTCTTTTATGTTGAGTCATAGGAACCACCGTACTGTTAAGTGGGGTCCAAGAGAACCAGTCAGAATGACTGAAGTGATGCCTAAACCAAAAACCTATGTCTTCGAGTGAAGACTATGAGAGCGAATCTTGTCCAGAGTCGGACAAGTCAGCTTTGCTTGTAGCCCAAGTAAAGTTGTCGTGTGAGTTTGAAATCTGATCGTTGGGACACGTGTTAGTTCCTTAGTGACCCAGGGTCATTTCGGACAAATCAGGTCGGGTTGCCAAGTGGCTATAAATAGCCCACCCCCTACAACCATAAACGGTTGGCTGCTCAGATTAAAAGTACGGCTTTTATCGTTTGAGAGCAACCCACCTCGAAGCCTTTGAGAGAGAATTCCCTGCGAGGATAAAGCCCTAACCACCAGAGCCAGAGAGAATTGGGCATCACTTAAGTCTTCTTGTTTGTGTGATCTGAAGACTTATTACACTTGAGGACTGTGCATCCTCCAGCCGGTTAGGCGTCGTGTTCTGAGCATCCAAGAGACATTGTGGATTGCCGGTGAACGAAGTCTGTGAAGTTTTGGGAGTCTACCTTGAAGACTTACCAGAGTGATTGGGCGAGGTCTATGTGACCTTAGCTCAAGGAGAATACGGTGAGGACTGGGTGTCCTGAGCTGCGTGTTCAGGACTGGGTGTCCGGGACTGTGTGTCCTAAGGTTTTTAAATACCTAGCCGCTCCAACCAGACGTACAGTTGTCAAAACAACTGGAACAGGTTCAACAAATCATTGTCTTCAATGAGTCACTGGTTTCATCTTCACTTCACTTTACTTACTATTCCTCCTTGTGAAGACATTGTATGTTTGCTCTATCATTTGTCTTCACTGAGTGACTGCGTGTTCTGTTTGGCTTCACAATATCTTCCTACCCGATCCTTACTACCTAGCTGCTATTAGTCTTTGTGCTTTCACTTCATTAAATACTTGACTATGGTTTGCCTAGTGTAGTCTACCTTCCGCTGCATGTAATAGGTTTAATTTATCGTTTGTCTTCAAAACTCCATGTTCTGAAGACTTTCATAAAAATCGCCTATTCACCCCCCCTCTAGTCGATATAACGCACTTTCATTCAATTGGTATCAGAGCAAGGTGCTCCCTTGTTCTGTGTGATTCGGTTTAACCACCTGGAGTTTTAGCTATGTCGACTGCAGGGATAATTAAAGTCTCCGCTGCGTGCCCCGTCTTCGATGGAACTGAATATCCCTACCGGAAGAATAAGATGCGTATGCATCTTGAAGCCATTGACGTCGACCTATGGTATGTCGTCGAGAACGGCGTTCCCAAGGCTGGAGAAGGTGTCACTGCTGCTGATGTCAAGAAATTCGTTCAACTGGATTCTACTGCCAAGAATATCATCTGTGGTCATCTGACCAAAGGACAGTATGGCCGTGTGAGTGCTTTGAAGACATCCAAGCTGGTCTGGGACTGGCTCTCCAAGGTCAATGAAGGCATCTCAACCCAGAGAGATCAGAGAATCAGTGTCCTTCGCAACCTCTTCAACCGCTTCAAGCAAAATGACAATGAGAATGTCCAGCACACATTTGACCGACTCACTGACATCACAAATGAGCTTCAAGCCCTCGGCGCCACTGAGATTACCAAACACGAAGTCGTCAAGACGCTGCTGAGATCACTTGATAGTTCGTTTGACATCCTGGCCCTGATGATTCAAGAACATCCTGATTTCAAGACACTCGATCCGTCTGACATACTTGAGAGGCTCAACACACATGAGTTTCAGCTTTCTGAGAAAAGAGAGATCTACGGTCCAAACTATGGGCGAACTCGTGCCTTGAAGGCAAAAGCTGTCTCCTCATCTGAAGAAGAATCTGACAGCAGTTCTGATGACCCTGAAGACATTGGAAGGGAACTTGCTATGCTTGTCAAGAAGTTCCAAAAATTCACCAAGAAGAAAGGCTTTAGAAAGTCTTCCCGATCAAGTTCAAGGAATGATGAAGCTCCTGCTCATGACTACAAGAAGAAAACATGTCACAAGTGCAAGAAACTTGGCCACTTCATCTCTGAGTGTCCACAGTGGGACAATGAGAACAAAAAGAAGAAGAAGAGCAAGGAATATGACTCTGACGACAAGAAGAAGAAGAAGAAATACTCAAAGTCTTCTTCCAAGTCTTCCTCAAAGTCTTCATCACACAAGAAGAGCTCATCTGGCAAGGCACGTGCGTTTGTTGGCAAGGAAATGGATTCAGAGGAGGAGTCTGCTTCTGAGGAGGAATCTGACTCAGGCGTCGTAAGTCTGGCTACAGCATATGTTGCCAAGTCCATCTTCAACACTGAAGACAATGACTTCATCACCGACACCGATGCAAATGACAAGGACTACTCCGCTTCTACCTACTGCTTCATGGCACGCGGTGCTAAGGTAAACACACGCACTACTCACTATCAAACATCTAATGATGATGACTCTGATTGTGGTTCAAAACCTAGCTACAAAACACTTGCTAAAATTGCAACTGAACAACAGAAAGCTATGGAACATATTCAAAAACTGTTAGACAGAAGCGATGATCTGTTAGGTGCTGAAATGACTCGATCTGAATCCTTAATTAAAGACATAAAAAATCTTCACGTTAAGTATCAGGAACTTGAAAGTCGTCATGAAACTCTCTCAACAAATCATGAAAAGCTTTCCTATGATTATCTTCAAAGGAAGCAAGATCTTGAGAAATTGAGAGCGGTTCATGAAGATCTTCAAACGGAAAACGAGTCACTTCGCGCCAAACAGATCAGTCCCGCTCAGGAAGGATTTGAACCACCATGTCTTAAATGCATTGAGCGTGATAATGCTACTTCTGTTGCTGAATATTCTACTACTACTGCTGTTGCAATATCTTCAACTGTTGATGCGGTAACTAACCCCTCTGCTGAGGATACCACCGCTATTGCTGATGAGAATGCTAGGTTGAAGACATTGCTTGAAACAGGGATGTATAAAAGTCTTAAAGGGCATCAGATGCTATGTGATGTCTTGAAAAAGCAGATTCTGAACCGAAACCCTAGGAAAGAGGGTGTAGGGTTCGTAAGGAAAATGAATGCAGATGGCTCTTACTGGAAACCTGAGCAGTACCCCAAAACCATGTGGGTTGCTGCAAAGAAACCTTCAGCAGATCCATCCAATCTATCTGGCTTCACTTGTGCTAACCCCATTATCATTGATGAATCCTTTGATGCAAACTATATACTGTTTAAGAATCAGAATGGTGAAGTGTTTGCCAGGTACATTGGTACTAACTGCAGGAATGGACCGCCTATGAAGAAGATCTGGGTTCCAAAAAGGTGTCTGGAGAGTCTTCCTGTGAATGTCATCATGACACCTCACGTGAAGAAGACAAACCTCAGACCAAAGGCTTCATACAGACAGAGGACTCACCTGAGTCGCACTAACGCAAATGTTTTGCAGGAAAATCATACTCAGGCATATGAATATGAGAGTGGTTCATCAAACCGCCATGTTCATAAGACCAAGAACTATTCTGCTTATTCTTATGAGTACTATTGTCCGCCTGCAAGACTGTTTGCTAAGGCTTCAAAGCCAAAATTCTCAGATGCTGCACTTAGACTTATTGCTTCTAAGCCACCCTTGAAGATGTGGGTGGTTAAGAAGGCTTAACTCTCTCTTGCAGGGAAAGGTCTCCAGCAGAAAACCAAAATCGTCTGATGCTATTGCTGGGGACCTTAAACATCTTGTAGGGCGCAAGATCAAATGCCCAAATGGTCTTACTATGTACTTCGTACCTGAATCGCTTGCTACTCTCCCTATTAGTCCTAACCTGGATCTAAGCTTTCATAACCCACTGGTTCGTCAAATGTTTTTGCTTCACAATGCTCTTGGTGAAGCCTACCCCCCTAACTGCACTGTAGGGTACGACACCAGCGTCTTCAGAATGGATTATTGACAGTGGGTGTACAAATCACATGACTGGCAAAAGAAGTCTTCTTATGGACTCAACCTTACGTCCATCCGACAAGAGCCACATCACATTTGCTGACACTGGTAAAAGTAAGGTATTTGGTCTAGGTAGAGTTGCAATCTCAAGGGATCAACACATGGATAAAGTCATGCTTGTTGAATCCCTTGGCTTCAACTTAATGTCTGTCTCAATGCTTTGCGATTTGAACATGATCGTAATGTTTGGAAAATATCGTTGCCTTGTACTAATGGAATCTGACAAGTCTCTAGTGTTTGAAGGGTATCGAAAAGATGATTTGTACGTGGTAGATTTCTCAGCAGGGCCACAGCTTGCAGTATGTCTTCTAGCAAAGGCTTCAGAATGCTGGCTCTGGCATCGGAGGCTTGGACATGCTGGCATGAGGAACCTCCACACCCTTGCGAAGAAGAAGCATGTCATAGGCATCGAGGGCATCAAGTTCAAGAAAGACCACTTATGCGGTGCCTGTGAAGCAGGGAAGATGACGAGGGCCAAACATCCCTCGAAGACAATCATGACTACTACTCAACCCTTCAAACTGCTTCACATGGATCTTTTCGGTCCCACTCATTACTCAACTCTAACTACTACTGCTTGCCTCTATGGCTTCGTTATTGTTGATGATTATTCTAGATATACTTGGGTGCACATAATCCTTTACAAGACTGAAGTGCAGGATGTCTTCAGACGCTTCGCCAATCGAGCTATGAACAATTTTGGCGCCAAGATAAAGCACATCAGAAGTGACAATGGCACTGAATTCAAGAACACTGGCCTTGATACATATCTTGATACCTTGGGCATCACACATGAATTCTCAGCCCCGTACACGCCACAGCAGAATGGCGTCATCGAACGCAAGAACAGAACACTAATTGAGATGGCCAGAACGATGCTAGATGAATACAAGACCCCAAGAAAATTCTGGCCCAAAGCCATTGATACTGCAATGCCATACAATCAATCGTGTTTATCTTCACAAGCTACTGAACAAGACATCTTATGAGCTCCTTACTGGCAAAAAGCCAAATGTCAGTTATTTCAGAGTATTTGGCGCAAGGTGTTGGATCAAGGACCCATATCACACCTCAAAATTTGCACCAAAAGCACATGAGGGTTTTATGCTTGGATATGGAAAGGATCCGCACTTCTACAGAGTCTTCAGTCTCTTTCATTACAAAGTGGTTGAAACAGTGGATGTGCGGTTTGATGAGACCAACGGTTCACAAAGAGAGCAGCTGCCAAGTGTGCTAGATGAAGTTCCATCCAGTGAATCAATCAAGCTAATGGGAACTGGAGAAATTATACCTTATGAAGCTCATCCTGAAGAAGAACTTATCATTTCAGCACCTGATCAACATGAAGACAATGCTCAGCCTGAAGACATTCCTTCCAACAACGACAATGAACAGCAAGAGCAAAGTCTTCGCCCTGTACATCCTCGCGTTGCCAATGAAGTGCAAATTGAAAGAATAATTGATAGCATCAATGCACCTGGTCCACTCACTCGTTCAAGGGCAACTCAGCTAGCAAATTTCTGTGGGCACTTCGCATTCGTCTCAATATCAGAACCCAAGAAAGTTGAAGAAGCCTTCATGGAACCTGAATGGATTCAAGCTATGCAAGAAGAGCTTCAACAGTTTAAGCTGAATAATGTATGGGAACTGGTTAAGCGTCCTGATCCACGGAAGCACAATATAATAGGCACCAAATGAATATACCGCAACAAGCAAGATGAGCATGGACAAGTTGTCAGAAACAAAGCTCGTCTCGTTGCTCAAGGATATACTCAAGTGAAAGGCATTGACTTTGATGAAACATTTGCTCCTGTGGCTAGACTTGAAGCCATACGCATACTGCTGGCCTATGCAAATCATAATAACATACTTCTATATCAAATGGATGTGAAGAGTGCCTTTC
Source organism: Triticum urartu (assembly GCF_003073215.2). Lineage (NCBI taxonomy): Eukaryota > Viridiplantae > Streptophyta > Magnoliopsida > Poales > Poaceae > Triticum > Triticum urartu. The sequence goes on along the minus strand of NC_053025.1, from coordinate 513,389,956 downwards.
TCAATGGCAAGATTGAAGAAGAAGTGTATGTTGCACAACCGCCTGGCTTTGAAAATCCAAAACATCCTGACATGGTATACAAGCTCAACAAGGCACTGTATGGCCTCAAACAAGCCCCTAGGGCCTGGTATGACACACTCAAATACTTCCTGAAGAGCAAAGGCTTCATACCTAGTTCCCTAGATCCCACTCTTTTCACGAAGACATATGATGGTGAACTGTTTGTGTGCAAAATATATGTGGATGGCATTATCTTCGGCTGCACCAATCAGAAGTATAGTGAAGAGTTTGGATATATGATGCAAGAGCAATATCAGATGTCCATGATGGGGGAGCTGAAGTTCTTCCTTGGTCTTCAAATACGACAACAACGCAATGGCATCTTCATATCTCAAGAGAAGTATCTCAAAGATTGCCTGAAGAAGTTCGGTATGCAAGACTGCAAAGGCTTCACAACACCAATGCCAGCCAAACATCATCTGGGTCCTGATGACAATGGTAAAGAGTTCGATCAAAAGTTATACCGCTCCATGATTGGTTCTTTACTTTATCTATGTGCATCTAGGCCAGATATTATGCTTAGTGTTTGCATGTGTGCTTGATTTCAAGCGGCACCAAAGGAGTCGCATCACTTAGCTGTGAAGCGAATTCTTCGATATTTAGCTCACACCCCAACTCTAGGATTATGGTATCCAAAGGGCTCAGAGTTTGATCTGGTTGGATTCTCGGATGCTGATTATGCTGGTGACAAAGTTGATCGCAAGTCTACATCAGGCACATGTCACTTTCTGGGACGATCACTTGTATGTTGGTCTTCAAAGAAGCAGAACTGTGTATCTCTCTCCACTGCTGAATCTGAATACATTGCTGCTGGATCTTGCTGCGCTCAGCTTCTGTGGATGAAGCAAACACTCAAGGACTATGACATTCATCTGAAGCAAGTGCCACTTTACTGCGACAACGAAAGCGCCATCAAGATTGCCAACAACCCAGTTCAGCACTCGAAGACAAAGCACATTGAAATTTGTCATAACTTTCTCAGAGATCATGTTGTGAAGGAAGACATTGATATCATACACGTCAACACTGAAGAGCAATTGGCAGATATCTTCACCAAGCCCTTGGATGAGAAGAGGTTTTGCAAGTTACGGTGTGAGCTAAATATCCTGGAATCCTCAAATGTCCTGTGATCAGGCACACATCCTAACCCATATGCATATTGATGACTTAGATGTGCAACACACGAAGTGAAGTATATCTTCAATCAATGAAGACATACATTCTAAGTGTGAATACATTAATGTGGAATTTGACTTCGGAGCGCCATGATAATTGTGCGCCGTGTCTGGGTCTAATACTTCCTATACGGTGGGTAACGCCACCACCAAACATTCTATTTTGAAGTGTTTCACTCATGGCATTACCTTGCAATGTCTTCACATTTGGTTTGGCTTCGAACTCAACATATTTTCATGATTATCTTCACTATGTTGATTATATATATATATATGCTAGTGTTCTGTCCTCTACAGCATTTACTTATAGCTATGTTTTCGTGTTGAATCTTTTGAACTAAGTGAATGTGATCGGACCCCAACTTCTCTATGCTTTCTATCTCAAACTCTATCTCTCCAAGTCATATGCATTCTATTGAAACTGTCGAATGTCTTCTCTGCGTCCTTGTCAGCAGAAGATACAGAGACAACCATTAAGTCCGTTTTCAATGCTCATTCCTCCACATGAAATCCGGAGAAGTAGGAACGACCACCCGACAATCCAGGCGTGCGTGGGACATGGAACAAACCCCAAAATTCTGCATACTGGCCACGTGTTCCTCAGATGCGAATCGCCAGGGGCACCTGCGTAATAGCACAGTGCCGCCCCTGTGCCCATAAATACACACTCACAGCGGTCATTATCTCTTCTTCCACCCACGCACGAACCCTAGCGCCACCGCTAGCTCTCAACGACGCCGGCGACGAAGCGCTTCGCTGCCGCAACCTCTCCGACGCCGTCTTCACGCCGACCGCGGACATCGTCCTCTCCGCCGTCGCCGTAGGTGTCCTCCGTCGCCAAGTTAGGGCACGGAAGAGTGAACTGCTCGGCCTCATCTCCCACTCCGTCTAGCAGTTCTCAGTGTGGTAAATAAAACTCCCTTTTTACAGCACCATTGATCTTATTGATCTGTCACTTTCTACCACAAGTAGTTTCTGTTCACACAAGCTAGATCTCTCTCATACTGCATCTCATAACGTGCCTAGTATATTCACTTGTGCTTCACAAAGTAGTTAGATTCCTCACTTGTACTGATCTGTGGATTCTTACAAATCTGAAACCAACTTCTTATCTATGAGTGAATGTCTTCGCACGATGAGGTCAATGTCTTCTAAACTGATTTATCTTCAAAATCTTCTGAGAATGCATATGACCTCTTCCCCTTCCCTCGCACCTTAATGCTGTCACAGGTACATGTCCGTGGGAGAATCCTTTGGTTCTCATAGTCTGCATTCGTTTGCAAATTCTTACAGCATCACATAAATTCTCCCGAAGCCAGTTCCTGTTGGTCCAGCAAACGAAAACCTTTGAAGCCTTTGAACGTCTTGAAGCCTTTCAAGTTAAAGTTTATGGCTTCAGAAAAGGCAGCAAGGAAGGGTGGCAGAAAGCGTCGTGGTGAGACCTCCAGAGATCTGCCAGATGAACTCTCGGAAATGTACAAGACAGATCCTGAAGAGGATTACAGTCAGCGCAAGACCCGAATCCAATGGATTCGAAGATATTGGGCAGAACAATGGTTCAAATACAGATTTGTGACCCAGGAGTATGCTGAGAAAAACGCCATCAAGAGACCGTGGGGAGACATCCTATTCAAGAATCTTCTACCCAGGTCCAGAGATGAAGCCATTGCTCAAGGCTTCTATCCATGCATGGTCCGTGGACCACAGCCTGCTGATGCACACTCGTCGTCACTGCTATGGTGTCGTGACGACAATCTGTTCAAGCGCAACTTTCAGTTTGCTCAAAACTCTGCGAAGCAGAACAAGAAGACTTTTGGGTTAGACTTCAACCCTGGTCCCTCATCTCCAAGGGCAGATGGCACACGACATGTAGAACCCAATGTCATCGGTCCTTTCGCCAACCTTGAAGGCCTCATCACCTACATCTTGGTTCAAGGGACTGCAGTGAATGAGCCTGCGGCTGACACTGAGTCTGATGACGTGCCTGCAGTGCCGAAGCCAAAGCAGTTGAAGAAGCCAAAAGCTTCAAAGCCAGCCCCTTCACCAAAAATCTCAAGGGCGAAGCCATTGGCAACTACACCTCCTGAAGACAGTGTGCAGTCTGAAGATTTATCACGCGTCTCCAAGCCCCAGAAGGCCAAGATGCCTCTGTCTCACACTGGCAAAGAGCTAACAGCTGCTGCCATCCTGCGCAATGACAACATTGATCTGTCAAGTGATGAAGATCTTGCAGATGACGCTCTTGAGCAACTCATCAAGAGCAAAGAAGAAGCAGAAATCTTCAATGATCTGCCTCTCTTTGATGTCACCATCATCCACAACTTCATTGACGAGTGGTTTGACACGCCAAACATCAGCTTTGAAGATCTGCAGCTACCTATTGGCCTTAGTGTCGCCTTCCAAGGCGCCATTGCTTCAGAACTTGCTATTGCCCAGCGCATTGTTGAACTGAAGCAGAAGATTGACTATGAAAAGGCTCAATTCAAGAAGCATATGGCCAAGCTCAGCGTGCAAGAAGTGAAGAACTTCAAGACAATGATGCACGAGCTCAAGGAAGCCTTTGTGAAGAAGCGTGCAGAAGCTCAGGGTTCGCGTGAGCGCATGAAGACTCTGGCTGACAGATGTGTGCAAGCCTATAATGAGGCTGAGAAGCGCAAAGCACTTGGGCGTCCTGGCATCGACCCCAGGATGGCCGCAAAGAAGAAGAAGAAGCCTGCTACGGTTGAATCTGATGCACCAAGGCAAGAAGCAGTTCCGATTGTCTTCCCAACAAGAATGACTGGCTCGAAGCCAAAGAGCCGGTCAACAGCTTCAGAGCTCAAGAAGACAAGAACTGCTGAGGCTGAAGCCAGGAAGAGGAAACACTCTGAAGCCTCTCCTACTGCCCCCACCAAGAAAAAGAGAAAGACCAAGAAAGCTCAGGCTCCTCCCACAGAGCCCTTGATAGTTGAACCCATTTCTATGGTTCATCCTGACGCAGAACGTCAACTGACAGTTCATGAGCCTGCTTCTACAGAGGCTCCTGAAGCTGAAGACATTCCAGCAGCTGATCCCATCACTGCTGAAGACATTGGTCATCGTGACAATGTAGAAGATGATGCAGTCCTTCCTCAGTTTGAAAACAGCGAACTCATCAGTATTGGTCGTCCACTAACGTCAATTGCACAGGATGCTTCATGGGCGGATCACCCACAAGAGGAAGAAGACTATGAGGCCCAGCCCACTCCAACTCCACAGGTGTCGTCTGTGTTCCGCAGGCTTCGCAAAGGTCCAAGGCCTCAAGTCTCTGCTGAAGACATTCCGGCTGCATTAGCCGCAGAAGAAGAAGTACCACAAGATCCCACTCCCTTGTTCCACCAAGAAGCAGTTCTCCAGGAGAACGTGCCTGTGACCAACCCTCCAGCTAGTCAAGTGGAGGATGAAAATCTTGAGGCTGCCACAACCACCAATGAAGCTAATGTGGAGCCCTCCCCAGTAAAAGCTTCAGAAGACAGCGAAGCCACTGATCCCACCACTTCTGTTCCTGAGTCTGCTGCCGGTCCCCAATTCAACTATCATGTTGAGCAGAGGCCTCAGGTCCAGAAGCCAATCCCAAGACTGCCAAGGTTTCCAGGTCCTGCATCAGCACCTGGCTCCTTCAACATCAATGGCTTCAAGGCAGACAACACGTTCTTCAATAGCTCCAGGAACCCCTACTCAAGGGAAAGGATATCATCTGATCGGTTCTGGAGCTATCCTCAGCGAAGCTATTACTCTTGCATTCTTTACAACCAAGGTCGCATCTTCCCACACAAGCGCCTTGATGTTGAAGCTATAGCTGGTCTGCCCTGTCTAGAAGAAGCGTTGGATTGCTTCAAGCAAGTAGGTCTGCTGCAGTTTGTTACTGATGAAGAGCATTGGAATGAAGAGCTGCTACTACAATTCTATGCCACACTTCACATCAAAGGGTATAGCAGAGATCCGAAGACTTGGGTCCTGGAGTGGATGACTGGCAACGTTCATCACGAAGCCAATGCATTTGACATCATCGAGCTCACTGGCTTGCCCACTCCTGGCGATCTCTTCGAGCAAGGCTGTCAGCTACATGCTGAAGCTATTAAGAGCATCTTTCAGCGGCCAGAACCTGATATGAGTCAAATACTCAGCATGATGAAGCCATTGCCCCAAGATGCTTCTTATCCCACAGAGTTCTTCGTTGAAGACCTTGAGTACCTGCCCAGAACCATCTATCACATCATCAGGCGAACTCTCTGGCCTATCAAAGGGCACTCTCCAAATGCCAAGCTTCAGGGTGCAATGAAGACTTTGGTCTTCTATATACTTCATGGCAAATGCTTCAATGCACATGACTTCTTCATATGCCAACTTGCTGCATCAGGCATTGATCTATTTGGTTTGAAGTTCTACGCCCCTTGGGTCATGCGGCTGATCAAGCTACACTCCGCCATCTCGTATCAGCCCTCAGCCCGCAACCATCGGATCTTCTTGCCTGACGTGGACATGTCTACTGAAGCCATATATTCTGAGCCTACCAAGCAACCTCTAAGTCTTCAGAATGCAGAACATCAGAGTTTTACTCAGAATGTTGACGGCGTTGAAGCAGTTTCTCGGGTGTATCCTTTGGCTGGCACTACACGTGCACCACACCCTGCTTCCACTGAAGCCACTAACAGTGCCACTGCTCCAAGACCCAAGAAGCGCACTCATGTTCTCAACGACCGAGAGCTTCTTGTGGCTCTACATCAGAAACAGGATAGGCATCATGACTGGCTGAAGCGTCAGATGAAAAGCCTCTTGGTGGATGTTAATCGCACTCGAAATCTTGCCACCAAGAATGCTTTCGTTGCCCATGAAACCTGTCGCCGCACATGGAAAGGGCTCTCGATGATGTGTTCTGAAGCTGATCTTCAAGAGGATGGCTTCACTGAGAGATTCAAGTTTGACTCCACACCTCCTCGAAGGGATGTGCTGCTAGGAACTCCATCCCTTGAAGACTCTGAGTTCTCTTCCTCTGCTGCCACAGTGACCGCCAGAATTATTGAGGAAGAAGACGATGCTACTTCATCGCCACCTCCTTCAGCACCTCCAAGCTCTTCTGCACCGCCAAACAACACCAACAACCCTGCTACTTCACCTACTCCTCATGGGAACGAGTAGAGGCTCTATGTCTTCAAACCTTTTTGGTCATTACTGACAAAAGGGGGAGAAGCATATGAGATTGATAGTCTTCAAGCGGGTCCATATGGGCGGGTGCTTTATATTTTGCTTCGTGCTTACAACTCTCGTTTTTTCTACATTTGGTTCTTATGAGTTGTAACACTTAAAACTAGATGGTCGTCTGCTACTTATTTGCCACCTTGTTTTGCGAAGATAAATTCCGCATGTGCGACGATAAATTCCGCACTTAGCTCATTCTGCAGACGTCCATTTTCCATTATGCATGTCATTATCTTCATATACTTTCACATGCATAGTGGATTGTCATCATAAGTTGAAGTGGATATCCACAAGTACAACCTTCCATGTGCATTTGCATTCCAAAAGCAAATTAACTCATATGCACATCTTCAGGGGGAGCCCTTGCAACTTATGAAGACAATTCCTTATTCTTTACAATTTCACAGATTATATTCCCCGTTGAAAACTTCAACTAGTTTGTCATCAATCACCAAAAAGGGGGAGATTGTAAGTGCATCTAGTGCCACCCCTAGTTGGTTTTGGAGTATTGACGACAAACCTAGTTGAGGGACTAATGTGTTTGTGAGAATTGCAGGATAACACAGGTAGAAGTCCCTCATTGATTCGGTTTTACTACCAGAGATGACCCCTAAAACTTTATGAAGACATTGAAGTCAAAAGTGGTATATGAAGATATTCACATTGAAGACTATGACAAGAGAAGACACGATATGAAGCCTATGGAGCTCGAAGACTTAGATCTTTCGTAGTTCTTTTTCTTTTGTGTTGAGTCATAGGAACCACCGTACTGTTAAGTGGGGTCCAAGAGAACCAGTCAGAATGACTGAAGTGATGTCTAAACCAAAAACCTATGTCTTCGAGTGAAGACTATGAGAGCGAATCTTGTCCAGAGTCGGACAAGTCAGCTTTGCTTGTAGCCCAAGTAAAGTTGCCGTGTGAGTTTGAAATCTGACCGTTGGGACAAGTGTCAATTCCTTAGTGACCCAGGGTCATTTCGGACAAATCAGGTCGGGTTGCCAAGTGGCTATAAATATCCCACCCCCTACAACCATAAACGGTTGGCTGCTCAGATTAAAAGTACGGCTTTTGTCGTTTGAGAGCAACCCACCTTGAAGCCTTTGAGAGAGAATTCCCTGCGAGGATAAAGCCCTAACCACCAGAGCCAGAGAGAATTGGGCATCACTTAAGTCTTCTTGTTTGTGTGATCTGAAGACTTATTACACTTGAGGACTGTGCATCCTCCAGCCGGTTAGGCGTCGCGTTCTGAGCATCCAAGAGACATTGTGGATTGCCGGTGAACGAAGTCTGTGAAGGTTTGGGAGTCTACCTTGAAGACTTACCAGAGTGATTGGGCGAGGTCTATGTGACCTTAGCTCAAGGAGAATACGGTGAGGACTGGGTGTCCTGAGCTGCGTGTTCAGGACTGGGGTGTCCGGGACTGTGTGTCCTAAGGTTTAAATACCTAGCCACTCCAACCAGACGTACAGTTGTCACAGCAACTGGAACTGGTCCAACAAATCATTGTCTTCAACGAGTCACTGGTTTCATCTTCACTTCTCTTTACTTACTGTTACTCCTTGTGAAGTCATTGTATGTTTGCACTATCATTTGTCTTCACTGAGTGACTACGTGTTCTGTTTGGCTTCAGAATATCTTCCTACCTGATCCTTACTACCTAGCTGCTATTAGTCTTTGTGCTTTCACTTCATTGAATACTTGACTATGGTTTGCCTAGTGTAGCCTACCTTCCGCTGCATGGTAATATGTTTAATTTTATCGTTTGTCTTCAAAACTCCCATGTTCTGAAGACTTTCATAAAAATCGCCTATTCACCCCCCTCTAGTCGGTATAACGCACTTTCAGCTTTACAACCAGTGACACAAAATGTAGGACTGACTCCAGTAGACTAAGCCCATACTTCAATAGCCACACCACACAGGACCTGCACTCCAGCAAAAGGTATGTTGATTTCAGTTGCCATAGCACCAGCCGTACCACAGAAAAATCCCACTCCAGCAAAAAGTAAAACAAGTCCACATGCCGAAGACCTATCCCAACTACAGAGACATCCAATTCCTGTAGATTGTAACCCCATTCCAGTTATTCCTAGTTTAAAAGACAATGCTTTCAATGTTGTTAGGGACTACGTGCATATATTCCCATCATGGGAAGATTGTACTGAAGACAAACACCATTTTCACATCTTCCTGTCCCACTTACGTGTAAGTGCTATTATTCATGGTGATTATTTTCATGTTTTCTGTTGATTGAACACATCAATGGTTTACATTACATTATTGTAAGTAGGTGAGGGTCAATCTGGATAGTCATGACAAGCAAAGCTTGCTTGCACTTTTCAAGGAAACATTGCAGCAGTATCGGTGTTACCTGAGGAAATAACACTTTGATGGCAAGTCTATAAACAAATTTCCGGTGAAGTCTCATGTGCTAAATTTAATCCAGTGGCATGGTGAAACTACCAACTACAACACAATGTCATATTCTCCAATGTCTTAACTATGAACAATGTCATATCATTCTAATATTATTTAAACCGTCTCTTTATTTGCCAATCTGAAATGGGATAAATTGACAACATACTAACCATTGATCTGTAATCTGTAATCCAGTGGTGTCGTGAAGCTGCCAACTCCTTCACAATGTCATTTCCTGACATGTCTTAACCTGAACAATACCATATTATGTAATGCTATTTTAAACGGTGTCACTTTATTCGCTAATAAGAAATGTGATGAATTGTCAGCACTGATACTTATATGTGCAAAACCTGTCATATGTCTGCTTGTTTCTCTTTCAGAGTGAGGAGGGTATAAGCGTCAAACAAGCGTAGTCTCATCAGCTTGCTCAGCTTCTTCGCTGTAGCTCTCGAGCAGGGCTAACCTTTCTTGAACCTATTGAAGTGATTTCAGTTTTGTATATTATTTTGCTAGGGTGTTTATTTGCACTGGTGGTGATCTTTGATGCCCAATGTATGTAATCTTCTGTCTCCTTGTGCTTTATTATCATAGTGGTTAACTCTAATGCCCACTGGATGTAATATGCCATATTTTCATTATTATACAATCTAGGTTTTTTCTTATTCATGATGTTGCAGTTATTTTACTGTATATATGTCATGTCTTCGCTCCATGAAAAGTAAACCGGCCAAAACGTAAAATTAAGGTACATAATCGGGTCGTCATGCAAATCACTATGTATGGTCCGCATCATGGGCCCAGTCATCATGGTCCATTAACAGGCCTAAATGTAAACTGGCCCACTAGTAGTTTCGGGCCTTTAATAGGCCGAGTAAACCGCCGACCCTATTTTGGCAAGAAAATTCAATGGGATTTTACTAGGCTGAAAAGTAGGTTGGGCCTGAAACGTGCCGAACAGCTCACGGGCCAACAACAGGCCGAAATAGACCCCGGCCCACGATTGTGCCAATCACATCATGGGCCGTTAACAGGCCAAAATTGTCTTGGTCCTTGTTTGGCCCAATCAGATTATCGGCTATGAGCAGGCCGGATGCAAAGTGGGCCATAATTAGGCCCAATTATATGACGGGCTTTTAACAGGCCAAAATAAATATAGGGCCAAAATGTTAAACGGGCCTTTAACAGGCCAAAACTAATATCAGGCCATACTATTAAATGGGCCTTTAGCAAACACAAATCCTAACCGGGCCTCATTTGGGCCCAAAAGCACAACATCCTGTGGATGAGTCGAATCTGATATGGGCCATAATTTAGCCAAAAGAATGAAAGGCTCTTAAAGGGCCGGATCTGATATGGGACGTAATATGGCCCAGAATTTGGTAGGCTATTAATGGGCCAGATCTCATGTGGGCCCTTATTAGGCCCAGAACGTGGCACGCTGTTAATGGACCGGATCGAATATGGGCCGGCATTTGGCCCAAAACATGGGACCCCGTTAACGGGTCGGCTCACTAGTATCTTCAAAATCTTGTGGGCCTTTAGCTGGGCCGACCCATTTAATCTTTATGGGCCACTTTTGGGCCGGTCCACATGTCAACATATCATAGGTGCATCTCACTCATTGGATGAGTGACATCTGCGGCAACGCGGAGCTGACACGTGGTTTTGTTGGCCAATTAGAATTTTACACGTGGAAAATCGCCATTGGTCGATGTAGTTAGCGGGTTATGGGATTCAAAACCGGACCCGATAGCTTAACAACGACCCGTTACGGTGGATGCCACATTCAATTACCCTTGATGAAGCACTTCCATGACACGACATTTATGGTCATGGAAGTGGACACTTCTGTGATGATAATTTGGTATTGTCATGGAACACTTCTACGACAACACATGTATGACTATCTTGATTATGTCATAAAATCGTCATGGATGTACATGCATGACAAAAAACATGACCTACTGTGACAAACATGTATCATCACGGAAGTGGTTTTTTTGTAGTGGCGCGCCAACACCCCCCAACGGCGGTGGTGCCTTGTGGGCACCTCGTAAGTCGGTTGGGGCTCTCCTTCAGGTGCAAGAAAGATAATTTATGGAGAAAAATCGTGTAAAAATTTCAGCCCGATCGGAGTTACAGATCTCCGGGAATTTAAGAAACAGTGAAGGTCCAGAAAATAGGAACGCGAAATAGAAAAGAATATATATATATATAGAGAGAGAGATAGAGAGAGAGAGAGAGAGATCCAATCTCAGAGGGGCTCCCGCCCCTCCGCCGCCATGGAGGCCATGGACCACAGGGGGATCCCTCCTCCCATCTATGGGGGAGGACAAGGAAGAATAAGAAGGAGGGGCTCTCTCTCCCCCTCTCTTCCGATGGCGCCGGAGTGCCGCCGGGGCAAGGATCGTGACGATGATCTACATCAACAATCTTGCTACCGTCAGCATCAACTCCATCCCTCTATGCAGCGGTGTAACCTCTCTATTCCTGCTGCAATTCTCTACTTAAACATGGTGCACAACACTATATATTATTATCCAATGATATGTGGTCATCCTATGATGTTTGAGCAGATCTGTTTTGTCCTATGGGTTGATAGATGATCATGATTGGTTTGAGTTGTATATTTTATTTTGGTGTTGTCCTATGGTGCCCTCCATGTTGCGCAAACATGAGGGATCCCCATTGTAGGGTGTTGCAATACGTTCATGATTCTCTTATGGTGGGTGGCGTGAGTGACAGAAGCACATACCCGAGTAAGGGGGTTGTTGTGTATGTGATAAAGAGAACTTGATACTTAATGCTATGGTTGGGTTTTACCTTAATGATATTTGGTAGTTGCAGATGCTTGCTAGAGTTCTAATCATAAGTGCATATGATCCAAGTACGAAAAGTATGTTAGCTCATGCCTCTCCCTCATATAAAATTGCAATAATGATTACCGATTTAGTTATCGATCACCTAGGGACAAATTACTTTCTTGTGTGACAAAAGCCATCTACTTCTATTATCTTGCAATTATTCATAGTTTTTTTCTCACAAAGTACTTCTAGTTTTATACTTGTTTTAGGTAAAGCAGACGTCAAGTGTGTGTAGAGTTGTATTGGTGGTCGATAGAACTTGATGGAATATTTGTTCTACCTTTAGCTCCTCGTTGGGTTCAACACTCTTATTTATCGAAAAAGGCTACAAATGATCCCCTATACTTGTGGGTTATCAGAAGCAACCATCACTCTTCATTGAATGTGCTTCTCCCTTCAACTCAGACGCCAGTGAGTGGTCGCATCCTCTCTACCGGGGCATGAATGCGGCACCGATTCTCTGGAGTGGCGCTGATCATTTAGTGCGGGAAGCGTGAGCCGACGATGGATGGGGTTTTAGTGGGCCAGGGCGGCCAGAAGCAAGCGTTACAGCTGTGCGGCCCGGACACCCAGAAACGAGAGCTTTCTATACCTACGTAAATATTCGTATTACTGTAGTTCGATGTTTCGTGCTATCACAGAATAGAATAACATCAACCTGCTTAGTATTACATGTAATTTAGGTCTCTCCCCTCCCCCGCTGAGAGATCGATCGATGTGACTCTAGTTCTTCCTCCGACACATAGTCATGACTCTGTCATGACTAAATCATACACACCATCTCTCTGTAGGTCGAGGTTTCGCTCTCTATCACACACCTGTTGGAAATATGCCCTAGAGGCAATAATAAAAGCATTATTATTATATTTCCTTGTTCATGATAATTGTCTTTATTCATGCTATAATTGTGTTATCCGGAAATGTAATACATGTGTGAATAACAGACACCAACATGTCCCTAGTAAGCCTCTAGTTGACTAGCTCGTTGATCAACAGATAGTCATGGTTTCCTGACTATGGACATTGGATGTCATTGATAACGAGATCACATCATTAGGAGAATGATGTGATGGACAAGACCCAATCCTAAACATAGCACAAGATCGTATAGTTCGTTTGCTAGAGTTTTTCCAATGTCAAGTATCTTTTCCTTAGACCATGAGATCGTGTAACTCCCGGATACCGTAGGAGTGCTTTGGGTATACCAAACGTCACAACGTAACTGGGTGACTATAAAGGTAGACTACGGGTATCTCCGAAAGTGTCTGTTGGGTTGACATGGATCAAGACTGGGATTTGTCACTCCGTATGACGGAGAGGTATCACTGGGCCCACTCGGTAATGCATCATCATAATGAGCTAAAGTGACCAAGTGTCTGGTCACGGGATCATGCATTACGGTACGAGTAAAGTGACTTGCCGGTAACGAGATTGAACGAGGTATTGGGATACCGACGATCGAATCTCGGGCAAGTAACATACCGATTGACAAAGGGAATTGTATACGGGATTGATTGAATCCTCGACATCGTGGTTCATCCGATGAGATCATCATGGAGCATGTGGGAGCCAACATGGGTATCCAGATCCCGCTGTTGGTTATTGACCGGAGAGTCGTCTCGGTCATGTCTGCTTGTCTCCCGAACCCGTAGGGTCTACACACTTAAGGTTCGGTGACGCTAGGGTTGTTGAAGATATGTATATGCAGTAACCCGAATGTTTGTTCGGAGTCCCGGATGAGATCCCGGACGTCACGAGGAGTTCCGGAATGGTCCGGAGGTAAAGAATTATATATAGGAAGTGCTGTTTCGGCCATCGGGACAAGTTTCGGGGTTATCGGTATTGTACCGGGACCACCGGAGGGGTCCCGGGGGCCCACCGGGTGGGGCCACCTGTCCCGGGGGGCCACATGGCTGTAGGGGGTGCCTTGGCCTACATGGGCCAAGGGCACCAGCCCCACTAGGCCCATGCGCCTAGGGTTTCCATGGGGGAGGAGTCCACTAGTGGAAGGCACCCCGAGGTGCCTTGGGGGGGAGGGAAACCTCCCCTTGGCCGCCGCACCTAGGAGATTGGATCTCCTAGGCTGCGCACCCCCCCCTTGGCCCTCCCTATATATAGTGGGGGAGATGGAGGACATCATATCTCAGCCTTTTGGCGCCTCCCTCTCCCCTGTTACATCTCTCTCTCATAGTATAGGCGAAGCCCTACTACTGTGACGCCCTGCATCCACCACCACGCCGTCGTGCTGTTGGATCTTCATCAACTTCTCCTTCCCCCTTGCTGGATCAAGAAGAAGGAGACGTTACGCTGACCGTACGTGTGTTGAACGCGGAGGTACCGTTCGTTCGGTGCTAGGATCTCCGGTGATTTGGATCACGTCGTGTTCGACTACCTCATCCCCGTTCTTTGAACGCTTCCGCTCACGATCTACAAAGGTATGTAGATGCATCCGATCACTCGTTGCTAGATGAACTCATAGATGGATCTTGGTGAAGCCATAGGAAATTTTTTGTTTTCTGCAACGTTCCCCATCAGTGGCATCATGAGCTAGGTCTATGCGTAGTTCTTCTTGCGCGAGTAGAACACAATTTGTTGTGGGCGTAGATGTTGTCAACTTTCTTGCCGCTACTAGTCTTATCTTGCTTCAACGGTATTGTGGGATGAAGCGGCCCGGACCAACCTTACACGTATGCTTACGTGAGACCGGTTCCACCGACTAACATGCACTAGTTGCATAAGGTGGCTGGCGGGTGTCTGTCTCTCCTACTTTAGTTGTAGCGGATTCGATGAAAAGGGTCCTTATGAAGGGTAAATAGAAGTTGACAAATCACGTTGTGGCTTTCACGTAGGTAAGAAAACGTTCTTGCTAGAACCCTAATTCAGCCACGTAAAACTTGCAACAACAATTAGAGGACGTCTAACTTGTTTTTGCAGCAAGTGCTTTGTGATATGATATGGCCAAAGTTGTGATGAATGATGAATGATCTATATATGATGTATGAGTTGTTCATGCTATTGTAATAGGAATCATGACTTGCATGTCGATGAGTATGACAACCGGCAGGAGCCATAGGAGCTGTCTTTATTTTTGTATGACCTGCGTGTCATTGAGAAACGCCATGTAAATTACTTTACTTTATTGCTAAACGCGTTAGCCATAGTAGTAGAAGTAATAGTTGGCGGGCAACTTCATGGAGACACGATGATGGAGATCATGATGATGGAGATCATGGTGTCAAGCCGGTGACAAGATGATCATGGAGCCCCAAGATGGAGATCAAAGGAGCTATGTGATATTGGCCATATCATGTCACGTTTATTATTTGATTGCATGTGATGTTTATCATGTTTTGCATCTTGTTTACTTAGAATGACGGTAGGAAATAAGATGATCCCTCATAATAATTTCAAGAAGTGTTCCCCCTAACTGTGCACCGTTGCGACAGTTTGTTGTTTCAATGCACCACGTGATGATCGGGTGTTTGATCCAAACGTTCACATACAACGGGTGTAAGACAGATTTACACATGCAAACACTTAGGTTGACTTGACGAGCCTAGCATGTACAGACATGGCCTCGGAACACAGAAGACCGAAAGGTCGAGCATGAGTCGTATAGAAGATACGATCAACATGAAGATGTTCACCGACGTTGACTAGTCCGTCTCACGTGATGATCGGACACGGCCTAGTTGACTCGGATCATGTTATACTTAGATGACTAGAAGAGGGATGTCTATCTAAGTGGGAGTTCATTGAATAATTTGATTAGATGAACTTAATTATCATGAACTTAGTCTAAAATATTTACAATATGTCTTGTAGATCAAATGGCCAACATAGTCCTCAACTTCAACGCGTTCCTAGAGAAAACCAAGCTGAAAGATGATGGCAGCAACTATACGGACTGGGTCCGGAACCTGAGGATCATCCTCATAGCTGCCAAGAAAGATTATGTCCTACAAGCACCGCTAGGTGACCCGCCTGTCCCACAGAACCAAGACGTTATGAACGCTTGGCAGACACGTGCTGACGACTACTCCCTCGTTCAGTGCGGCATGCTTTACAGTTTAGAGCCAGGGCTCCAAAAGCGTTTTGAGAGACATGGAGCATATGAGATGTTCGAAGAGCTGAAAATGGTTTTTCAAGCTCATGCCCGGGTCGAGAGATATGAAGTCTCCAACAAATTCTTTAGCTGTAAGATGGAGGAAAATAGTTCTGTCAGTGAGCGCATACTCACTATGTCTGGGTTACATAACCGCTTGACTCAGCTAGGAGTTAATCTCCCGGATGATGCGGTCATTGACAGAATCCTCCAGTCGCTTCCACCAAGCTACAAGAGCTTTGTGATGAACTTCAATATGCAGGGGATGGAAAAGACCATTCCTGAGGTATTTGCAATGCTGAAATCAGCAGAGGTAGAAGTCAAGAAGGAACATCAAGTGTTGATGGTCAATAAAACCACTAAGTTCAAGAAGGGCAAGGGTAAAAAGAACTTCAAGAAGGACAGCAAGGGAGTTGCCGCGCCCGGCAAGCAAGCTGCTGGGAAGAAGCCAAAGAATGGACCCAAGCCCGAGACTGAGTGCTTTTATTTCAAGGGAAGTGGTCATTGGAAGTGGAACTGCCCCAAATACTTAGCAGACAAGAAGGCTGGCAAAACAAAAGGTATATATGATATACATGTAATTGATGTGTACCTTACTAGTACCCGTAGTAGCTCCTGGGTATTTGATACTGGTGCAGTTGCTCACATTTGTAACTCAAAGCAGGGGCTGCGGAATAAGCGGAGACTGGCAAAGGACGTGGTGACGATGCGCGTCGGGAATGGTTCCAAGGTCAATGTGATCGCCGTCGGCACGCTACCTCTATATTTACCTTCGGGATTAGTTTTAAACCTTAATAATTGTTATTTAGTGCCAGCTTTGAGCATGAACATTGTATCGGGATCTCGTTTAATTCGAGATGGCTACTCATTTAAATCCGAGAATAATGGTTGTTCTATTTATATGAGAGATATGTTTTATGGTCATGCTCCTATGGTGAATGGTTTATTCTTAATGAATCTCGAGCGTAACGCTACACATATTCATAGTGTGAGTACCAAAAGATGTAAGGTTGATAATGATAGTCCCACATATTTGTGGCACTGCCGCCTTGGTCACATAGGTGTCAAACGCATGTAGAAGCTCCATGCTGATGGACTTTTAGAGTCTCTTGATTATGAATCATTTGACACGTGCGAACCATGCCTCATGGGTAAAATGACCAAGACTCCGTTCTCAGGAACAATGGAGCGAGCAACCAACTTATTGGAAATCATACATACTGATGTGTGCGGTCCAATGAGCGTTGAGGCTCGCGGTGGCTATCATTATGTTCTCACCCTCACTGATGACTTGAGTAGATATGGGTATATCTACTTAATGAAACACAAGTCTGAAACCTTTGAAAAGTTCAAGGAATTTCAGAGTGAGGTTGAGAATCAACGTGACAGGAAGATCAAGTTTCTACGATCAGATCGTGGAGGAGAATACTTGAGTCACGAATTTGGCACACACTTAAGAAAATGTGGAATAGTTTCACAACTCACGCCGCCTGGAACACCTCAGCATAATGGTGTGTCCGAACGTCGTAATCGCACTTTATTAGATATGGTGCGATCTATGATGTCTCTTACCGATTTACCGCTATCTTTTTGGGGCTATGCTTTAGAGACTGCCGCATTCACTTTAAATAGGGCTCCGTCGAAATCCGTTGAGACGACACCGTATGAATTATGGTTTGGGAAGAAACCTAAGCCGTCGTTTCTAAAAGTTTGGGGATGCGATGCTTATGTCAAGAAACTTCAACCTGAAAAGCTCGAACCCAAGTCGGAAAAATGCGTCTTCATAGGATACCCTAAAGAAACTGTTGGGTATACCTTCTACCTCAATCCGAAGGCAAGATCTTTGTTGCCAAGAATGGATTCTTTCTAGAGAAAGAGTTTCTCTCGAAAGAAGTAAGTGGGAGGAAAGTAGAACTTGATGAAGTATTACCTCTTGAACCGGAAAATGGCGCAACTCAAGAAAATGTTCCTGAGGTGCCTACACCGACTAGAGAGGAAGTTAATGATAATGATCAAGATACTTCTGATCAAGCTCCTACTGAAATTCGAAGGTCCACAAGGACACGTTCCGCACCAGAGTGGTACGGCAACCCTGTCTTGGAAATCATGTTGTTAGACAACGGTGAACCTTCGAACTATGAAGAAGCGATGGCGGGCCCGGATTCCGACAAATGGCTAGAAGCCATGAAATCCGAGATAGGATCCATGTATGAAAACGAAGTATGGACTTTGACTGACTTGCCCGTTGAACGGCGAGCCATAGAAAATAAATGGATCTTTAAGAAGAAGACAGACGCGGATGGTAATGTGACCATCTATAAAGCTCGGCTCGTTGCTAAGGGTTATCGACAAGTTCAAGGGGTTGACTACGATGAGACTTTCTCACCGGTAGCGAAGCTAAAGTCCGTCCGAATCATGTTAGCAATTGCCGCATTTTACGATTATGAGATATGGCAAATGGATGTCAAAACGGCATTCCTTAATGGTTTCCTTAAGGAAGAATTGTATATGATGCAGCCGGAAGGTTTTGTCGATCCTAAGAATGCTGACAAAGTGTGCAAGCTCCAACGCTCGATTTATGGGTTGGTGCAAGCATCTCGGAGTTGGAACATTCGCTTTGATGAGATGATCAAAGCGTTTGGGTTTACGCAGACTTATGGAGAAGCCTGCATTTACAAGAAAGTGAGTGGGAGCTCTGTAGCATTTCTCATATTATATGTAGATGACATACTTTTGATGGGAAATGATATAGAACTCTTGGACAACATCAAGGCCTACTTGAATAAGAGTTTTTCAATGAAGGACCTTGGAGGAGCTGCTTATGTATTAGGCATCAAGATCTATAGAGATAGATCAAGACGCCTCATAGGTCTTTCACAAAGCACATACCTTGATAAGATATTGAAGAAGTTCAATATGGATCAGTCTAAGAAGGGGTTCTTGCCTATGTTACAAGGTATGAAATTGAGCTCAGCTCAATGTCCGACCACTGCAGAAGATATAGAAGAGATGAGTGTCATCCCCTATGCCTCAGCCATAGGTTCTATTATGTATGCCATGCTTTGTACCAGACCTGATGTAGACCTTGCCGTAAGTTTGGTAGGAAGGTACCAAAGTAATCCCGGCAAGGAACACTGGACAGCGGTCAAGAATATCCTGAAGTACCTAAAAAGGACTAAGGAAATGTTTCTCGTTTATGGAGGTGACGAAGAGCTCGTCGTAAAGGGTTACGTCGACGCTAGCTTCGACACAGATCTGGATGACTCTAAGTCACAAACCGGATACGTGTATATTTTGAATGGTGGGGCAGTAAGCTGGTGCAGTTGCAAGCAGAGCGTCGTGGCGGGATCTACATGTGAAGCGGAGTACATGGCAGCCTCGGAGGCAGCACATGAAGCAGTATGGGTGAAGGAGTTCATCACCGACCTAGGAGTCATACCCAATGCGTCCGGGCCAATCAAACTCTTTTGTGACAACACTGGAGCTATTGCACTTGCCAAGGAGCCCAGGTTTCACAAGAAGACAAGGCACATCAAGCGTCGCTTCAACTCCATTCGTGAAAATGTTCAAGATGGAGACATAGAGATTTGTAAAGTACATACGGACCTGAATGTAGCAGATCCGTTGACTAAACCTCTCCCTAGGGCAAAACATGATCAACACCAGAATTCCATGGGTGTTCGATTCATCACAATGTAACTAGATTATTGACTCTAGTGCAAGTGGGAGACTGTTGGAAATATGCCCTAGAGGCAATAATAAAAGCATTATTATTATATTTCCTTGTTCATGATAATTGTCTTTATTCATGCTATAATTGTGTTATCCGGAAATCGTAATACATGTGTGAATAACAGACACCAACATGTCCCTAGTAAGCCTCTAGTTGACTAGCTCGTTGATCAACAGATAGTCATGGTTTCCTGACTAT